>NC_135235.1:118185208-118785208 GCF_051348905.1 Ranitomeya variabilis | reverse complement strand
GTCCGGCCGGTCCGATGGCACCTCCAGAGTTCCCTTTGCAGGTGGAAATCTGTGCCTACCTTCTAGCGCTTGTGTGTTGTGGTCCTCCCCTGCTGTGCTTACGGGATAGTCCCCACAACTGTTGTGTCTGTTTCTGAAGTTCCCTCACAACTCGATTTTGATGTTCTTCTTCGTCCCCCCAGATGATATGGCTAGGACGCACCCGTATGACGGGTAGGCTTGGAGCTCTTCCAGGACCCTAGTATCGCCCCTCTCCAGATGTTGCCCCCTATGTCTTCGTAGGTGATTTGAGTGAGACAGCCCGCCTATAACTGACTGTCCTGCCGTAGGTTTGAAGTAAGGCCTGGAGCTCAATACTTCCTCGGCGTTTCCGGCCACCGGCTACGCGCCTCAGTAGGATGTTGCCTCGTCTTACAGCACGACTCCTACTGGTGTTTCTCCTTGTTGCGTTGATCTCGTTTCTCACTCAGCACAATAAACCTCGCTTCTTGTCCTTTCTTGGGGTACCGCCGCGATGAAGTGCAGGCGCGGTCCCGTAACGTTCTTTCCTGTTCACTAGGCCTCTGTCAGGATCCCACCCCTGACAGGGACCCCCCTGAATCTTCCCCTGCAACACCCTCTGCCACAGGATGTTGCCTGGTTCCAACCCAGTCAGCTTCTCTCTAACTTCCTACCTAACCCCCAGTTTTACCAGATTGTGAGGAGTGGCCTAATACATAGCACCCTTAGCTCCCCGTGGAGGCCATACTGTGAAGTGTATTGGTGTCTGTGATACCTGGTCAGGTGAACTCCTTCAGTGCCATCAGACGTACCATAGCCCCCCTTAGCGGTGGAGCATCAGTACTGCAACGACAAGGACTCTGGGGCACTGCACAAGCATAGCCAGGGGTGTTACATCTCAGTGACTCTGGTGGCTGTGGGGACAGGCGAGGATATAGGGCTGCTCCACAAGTCTTGGAATCCCAAGGCTTGCAGGTCACTTATGGCTGTAGAATTAAACCACTACACCTCAGAAGATGGAGAACTAAACTACTAGATAACAGAGGTTGGAGAACTAAACTGCTAAACATCTAGGGTTGGAGAACTAAACCACTACACGCCAAGGGATTGTGACCTAAACCACTAGACACCAAGACTTGGAATCTCCAAGATTTGTGAGTCAAACCTCTTTATCTAATGCTTCCTCCACTGCTTCTGCCTCCTCTACCTCCTCTAGGGCATCCACCTGCTCCCTTAACCTCTTCCTTAATGAGACAGGTGCAACAGTGCAGAGAGAATCCCCACACCTCCGAACTGCACAGGCAGAGTTTACTGCAATCAGGCAGTGTTTAAATGAATATGCCTTGAAGATCGCAGTCACACAGCTCAAGAGTTGTGGACAGCTATCTAAGCCGAGTTTGAACAATGGCCATCTCCACTGGACCTGAAGGCAAAGAAGGCTGTGTGCGATAAAGGTGTAAACCGGGTGGCTGCCCCACACCGGGGGAACCTCACACTCGTGCCTTGCATGGCTCACATCCTCAACCTGGTGATACAGCAATTTCTCTGCCACTATCCTGGCCTGGATGCGCTGCTGTAGAAAACACATTCGCAGTGTGCTCACTTCCGTCATCCCACGGGTCATCGACTTGCATTGCTACAGAGGTCTTTTGGGTTACCGATTGACCAGTTGATATGTGATGTGCCGACATGGTGTAATTCCACTCTGAACATGCTGCAACAATGAGCCCTGGTGCAGTATATCATTTTTCATAGCCTGGGCCATCTCAGTATGGACGTGGTGCAAATTATGCTTGCGGAATGAGTATAGATGAAGGACCTCTGCACTCTTCTGCACAGTTTTGAAATGGCTACTAAGATTGTTATTGCTGATGGTGCTGTAATCAGAATCACTATTTTAGTCATCTACATGCTGGAGCGGACTTTCAATAGTTTTGAATAGTTTGCGGGAAGAGGCAGAAGCAGAGGAGGATTTGGAAGGGATAACAATATCTCTAAGTTCCAGCCTGTCATTGCACAGGCAGGTGCCATGGGAGAGTGGATTTCAGTGATCGAGGGGGGCTCAGGGTACCAGTCAAACTGTTAGTGAAAGTGCAGGAGACGAGGAGCAAATGGAGGAGGCCGAGGAGGAAGAGGTGATGGGTGCGCAACAGTTAGTAGATGAACAGCTTAATGATCCCCTCTCTGTTGTCTGTTGTTGGTGATATGGTAAGCAAGCTTCAGCGTTACACCACCATCAACACACCATGGACTTGGACCTCATGTAAGCACCCGACACATGAGCACATTCTTGCAGTACTATCTGCAACATAATTCCTGCATTATTAGGACTAAAAATAGTGCTGACTACTGGATTGCCACTCTGTTAGATCCATGGTACAAGAGTAAATTTTGCCAGATGCTTCCCAGCCTGGAAACGGACTCACGCATGCTGCAGTATCGTAACATGCTTGAAGAAAAAATTAAGAGTGGCTTTCCCCAAGACAGCAGTGAGGCACACAGTGTGCATCTCAGTTATAGACTTCAAACCCTGGGAATGTCGAGTCGTCAATGGAAAAAAATTACCAGCAGCAACAGTGTAAGTGGCAGAAGATATCAGGCCTCCCAGCACAGCAGGCCTACACTGGACCGTCACCCACCTCTTAATTTGAACTTAAATTTAAAGCTGTAAATGTTGGCCCATATCCTGGCTCATAAATGACCCATGCCTCACTTTTGCTGTGCCATTATAAAATTTCTACTGTGGGTCCACCCACTGGAGCACATGTTCTTTCTGGCACTCATCTACAAGGCGAACCCCTGGGCAACTGCCAAAGGAAGGGAGCCAAGTAGCCCTTCCAGTAATAGAATTTAACAGTTGCCTTTGGAAAGGACGAGCCAGTGTTTTTCAGTAGACCTTTCAGTAACATTACCACCTACCCCACGTACACCAAGCATATTCTCACTTCCTACCCTCAACCTCTTTCACAACCCTAGGCCCACACCTGTCAGTCCCCTGTCAGTAAATTAGCAATCTTAATTTATTTGCTGAGATAGTGTGGCTGGACCAGAGAATTAGCACAAAAGTCTTACTGTAGGTGCTAAAATGTGGACTGAAATCTGGACCACACAATTAGCACAAAGGATTTAGATGCTGAAAAGGGACTCCTAGATGGACAACACAATTAACACAAACTATTTAGATTCTGAAATGTGGACTCCTGTCTGGACCATACAATTAGCACAAATACCTTAAAAGGTTCACTCATCTCTTATATCTAACCCTCCAAGAAAATGTTTAAAAGTTTATCTGGACTCAATTATTCCTCCATCGAGTATCACATGGTCTGGAGTACATTTCAGTAGTATAAAACACACCAAAAAATTGTTCAATAATTTATCTGGATTAAATTAGTCATCCATAGAGTATAACGTGTTCTGGGGTACATTTTGTTGGCATATAAACCTCCATAAAACTGATATATTGCTCATCCATAAGTATTACATGCTTTTGGGTACATTTTGGTGGGATATAACCCTAAAAACAAATTGTCACAATGTTTTCAGTGTTATATTGCTCATCCATATAGTATTACATATTCATGGATAGATTTTGGTGGTATGAATAACAGTAAAAAAAAATTTGAGAAATTTGTCTGGATTCAATTACTCATCCATATAGTTTTACATGCTTTCTGTAACATTTTGGTGTTATGTAAGACTCACAAAAACCCATTGAATTTTTTAATTGATTCAATTACTGATCCATACAGTATTACGTGCTTTCTGTTACATTTTGGTGTTATATAAAAATTCCCCAAAACCTTGAAAGTATGTTTACAGACTCAAGGATTCATCCATACACTATAACGCGTATCTTGTTACATTTCGCTGGTATATTAAACTGCAAAAAAAACCTTCCAAAACTTTTTATGGATTCAATGATTCACGCATACTGTTTAACGTGCTTTGTGTTAAACTAAGGTGGATTCAAAATTTTAAAACCCACTTGGCCTAGTAGATTTCACAAAATATTGTTATTAAAAAAATTTACTATTATCATATATACTGTAGAACCTGCTTTGTGTGAAATTTCATTGAGTTGAAATAAAAACCAAAATTGGCCTGCTGTAGGTGTACACTTTCTTAATATTTTAATGAGGCCATCCAGTTGTTGCCTTCAAGATGACCCTGCTTGTAATTTTTGGAAGGCTTTGTACTCTGCATAATGTTTAGGAGTGTAGGAATACCACAACTATACTTTGCTCACATTTGAATGAGGTACTACAGTTGGTGCCTTCAAGATTGTATGGCTAACCCTGCTTGTAATTTTTGCCAGGCTTTGCACTATGCTGAACTTTTATGAGTGGAGGAGTACCACAACTACTTTGCTCACAATATTTGAATGGGCTACTACAGTTGGTGCCTTCAAGGGTGTATGGATGGCCCTGCTTATAATTTTTGGCAGGCTTTGCACTTAGTGCAAAGACTTTATTAGTCTAGGAGTGCCACTACATGACAATTTGAACATAATGTGTATTAGGCCCTCCTTTATTTTTAATATAGCGTGTATCTCAGTCCCTCTGTTATCACATTTTTGGCAGTTCTCCCTTCCTTCATAAATTACACTGAAATGTCAATTTTTTAACAAAAAATGTAATTTTGATTTATTTACATTATTATTATTATTATTTTTATTTTTTTTAATCCTTTTTACATTTTGCCTTATATAAAAGTCATTATACAGGAAAGAATGTTTCTTAGTATTTTTTTCCTATAAACTCTAATTTCTTGTCAATATTGAATGTTTTACTGTCAGTCCTTAAAGTGGATTAAAAGTGTGACACTATTGTTCTCAGCAGTGATCTGACAGTCAGAGATGCTTCCAGTGATATTCTGCATCCTGTTCTCTTTTCATTCAGCACTTTTTCCACCATTTCAACATTTTCACTGCCCCCGAACCTCTTTGTAGAGTCTTCCTGAAAAATGCTCTGATTTCCCATTGATTCCCATTTTACTCGTTACTCAAAAAGAGCAACCGAGCCTTAGGAATTGCTTAGTTCGAGTAACTAGCATCCGAGCTCATCTCTAATATTTAGTGCTCGCTCATCTCTAATATTTAACACTTTGTTCCTCCACTCCATGTAGCCTTTGATTGTCTATTTTACAAGTTAACCAATGATAGATATATGATGCTTATTGATTTTGTTCACTTATCTTTATTCATACATAAATTCTTGCACAACAACTTATGCACTTTTGTCACTAAACACTTTATTAAGATCTGCATGACGGATATATATTCTCTGCAGCACTTTTTTTCATACATACAGTTATATGAAAACGTTTGGGCAACCATATAATTCTTAAGCTTAATCTTTTATAAAAATTGTTTTTTTTGCAACAGCTATTTCAGTTTCATATATCTAATAACTGTTGGACACAGTAATGTTTCTGCCTTGAAATGAGGTTTACTGTACTAACAGAAAATGTGCAATCTGCATTCAAACAAAATTTGACAGGTGCATAAGTATGGGCACCCTTATCATTTTCTTGTTTTAAATACTCCTACCTACTTTTTACTGACTTACTAAAGCACTTTTTTTGGTTTTGTAACCTCATTGAGCTTTGAACTTCATAGCCAAGTGTATGCAATCATGAGAAAAGCTACTTAAAGTGGCCACTTGCAAGTTGTTCTCATGTTTGTATCTCCTCTGAAGAGTGGCATCATAGGCTCCTCAAAACAACTGTCAAATGATCTGAAAACAAAGATTATTCAACATAGTTGTTCAGGGGAAGGATACAAAAAGCTGTCTCAGAGATTTAACCTATCAATTTCCACTGTGAGGAACATAGTAAGGAAATGGAAGAACACAGGTACAGTTCTTGTTAAGGCCAGAAGTGGCAGGCCAAGAAAAACATCAGAAAGGCAGAGAAGAAGAATGGTGAGATCAGTCAAGGACAATCCTCAGACCACCTCCAGACAGCTGCAGCATCAACTTGCTGCAGATGGTGTCACTGTGCATCGGTCAACTATACAACACACTTTGCACATGGAGAAGCTGTATGGGAGAGTAATGCGAAAGGTCATTTCTGCAAGCATGCCACAAATAGAGTCGGCTGAGGTATGCAAAAGCACATTTGGAGAAGCCAATTTCTTTTTGGAAGAAGGTCCTGTGGACTGATGAAACCAAGATTGAGTTGTTTGGTCATACAAAAAGGCGTTATGCATGGCGGCAAAAAAACATAGCATTCCAAGAAAAACACTTGCTACCCACAGTAAAATTTGTGGAGGTTCCTGTTATGACCCCAATGGCGAGGGTCTCAGAGGAACGTGGAAGTCTGCAGAATACAAAAATCCAGCTCATAGGGCAGTGGTAACTGGGTTGACCATATATCTACTCCTAACGCCAACACTAGAAGTAGCCGGGGATCATTCCTACGTTGATTCTAGATGACACGCTCCAGCCGGAGAATCTAGCTACCCCTAGTAGAGGAAAACAAAAGACCTTTCTTGCCTCCAGAGAAGGGGACCCCAAAGCTGGATAGAAGCCCACCACAAATAATAACGGTGAGGTAAGAGGAAATGACAAACACAGAAATGAACCAGGTTTAGCACAGAGAGGCCCGCTTACTGATAGCAGAATAAAGAAAGGTAACTTATATGGTCAACAAAAACCCTATCAAAATCCACACTGGAAATTCAAGAACCCCCGAACCGTCTAACGGTCCGGGGGGAGAACACCAGCCCCCTAGAGCTTCCAGCAAAGGTCAGGATATATATTTGGAACAAGCTGGACAAAAATACAAAACCAAAACAAAATAGCAAAAAGCAAAAAGCGGACTTAGCTGATATAACTGGAACCAGGATCAGTAGACAAGAGCACAGCAGACTAGCTCTGATAACTACGTTGCCAGGCATTGAACTGAAGGTCCAGGGAGCTTAAATAGCAACACCCTTAACTAACGACCCAGGTGCGGATAAAAGGAATGACAGAAAAACCAGAGTCAAAAAACTAGTAACCACTAGAGGGAGCAAAAAGTAAATTCACAACAGTACCCCCCCCTTAGTGAGGGGTCACCGAACCCTCACCACGACCACCAGGGCGATCAGGATGAGCGGCATGAAAGGCACGAACTAAATCGGCCGCATGAACATCAGAGGCGACCACCCAGGAATTATCCTCCTGACCATAGCCCTTCCACTTGACCAGGTACTGAAGCCTCCGCCTGGAGAGGCGAGAATCCAAGATCTTCTCCACCACGTACTCCAACTCGCCCTCAACCAACACCGGAGCAGGAGGCTCAGCAGAAGGAACTATAGGCACAATGTACCGCCGCAACAAGGACCTATGAAATACATTGTGAATAGCAAACGACACAGGAAGATCCAAACGAAAAGATACAGGATTAAGGATTTCCAATATCTTGTAAGGCCCAATAAAACGAGGTTTAAATTTGGGAGAGGAGACCTTCATAGGAACAAAGCGGGAAGAAAGCCATACCAAATCCCCAACGCGTAGTCGGGGACCCACACCGCGGCGGCGGTTGGCAAAGCGCTGAGCCCTCTCCTGTGACAACTTCAAGTTGTCCACCACATGATTCCAGATCCGCTGCAACCTATCCACCACAGAATCCACCCCAGGACAGTCAGAAGGCTCCACATGACCCGAAGAAAAGCGAGGATGGAAACCAGAGTTGCAGAAAAAAGGCGAAACCAAGGTGGCGGAACTAGCCCGATTATTAAGGGCAAACTCAGCCAACGGCAAGAATGTCACCCAATCGTCCTGATCAGCAGAGACAAAACACCTCAAATAAGCCTCCAAAGTCTGATTGGTTCGCTCCGTCTGTCCATTAGTTTGAGGATGGAAAGCAGACGAAAACGACAAATCAATGCCCATCCTACTACAAAAGGATCGCCAGAATCTGGAAACGAACTGGGATCCTCTGTCTGACACAATATTCTCAGGGATGCCGTGCAAACGAACCACGTTCTGGAAAAACACAGGAACCAGATCGGAAGAGGAAGGCAGCTTAGGCAAAGGAACCAAATGGACCATCTTTGAGAAGCGATCACATATCACCCAGATAACGGACATGCCCTGGGATAGCGGAAGATCAGAAATGAAATCCATGGAGATATGTGTCCAAGGTCTCTTCGGGACAAACAGTCTGTCAGGTGGACAAGACTCAGGCCTATCAGCCTGAAATCTCTGCAACACACGTCGCAGATCCGGAGAAATAGCTGACAAGATAACTCCATCTTTAAGAATACCAACAGGATCAGCGACTCCAGGAGCATCAGGCACAAAGCTCCTAGAAAGAGCATCGGCCTTCACATTCTTTGAACCTGGTAAATACGAGACAACAAAATCAAAGCGGGAGAAAAACAATGACCAGCGGGCCTGTCTCGGATTAAGGCGTTTAGCAGACTCGAGATACATCAGATTTTTGTGATCAGTCAAGACCACCACACGATGCTTAGCACCCTCGAGCCAATGACGCCACTCCTCAAATGCCCATTTCATGGCCAACAACTCCCGATTGCCCACATCATAATTTCGCTCGGCAGGCGAAAACTTCCTAGAGAAAAAGGCACAAGGTTTCATAACAGAGCAACCAGGGCCTCTCTGCGACAAAACGGCCCCTGCTCCAATCTCTGAAGCATCCACCTCAACCTGAAAGGGAAGTGAGACATCGGGCTGGCACAAAACAGGCGCCGAAGTAAACCGGCGTTTCAACTCCTGGAAAGCCTCCACGGCAGCAGGAGCCCAGTTAGCTACATCGGAGCCCTTCTTGGTCATATCCGTCAAAGGTTTCACAATGCTAGAAAAATTAGCGATAAAACGACGGTAGAAGTTAGCGAAACCCAAGAACTTCTGTAGACTCTTAACTGACGAGGGCTGAGTCCAATCAAGAATAGCTCGGACCTTGACTGGGTCCATCTCCACAGCAGAAGGGGAAAAAATGAACCCCAAAAAGGGAACCTTCTGTACACCAAAGAGACACTTTGAGCCCTTGACAAACAAAGAATTTTCACGCAAAATTTTAAAGACCAACCTGACCTGCTCCACATGCGAATCCCAATTATCAGAAAAAACCAAAATATCATCCAGATAAACAATCAAAAATTTATCCAGATACTTCCGGAAAATGTCATGCATAAAGGACTGAAAAACTGAAGGCGCATTGGAGAGCCCAAAAGGCATCACCAAGTACTCAAAATGACCTTCGGGCGTATTGAATGCGGTTTTCCATTCATCACCTTGCTTAATGCGCACAAGGTTGTACGCACCACGAAGATCTATCTTGGTGAACCACTTGGCACCTTTAATCCGGGCAAACAAGTCAGACAACAGCGGTAAAGGATACTGAAATTTGACAGTGATCTTATTTAAAAGCCGATAATCAATACAAGGTCTCAAAGATCCGTCCTTTTTTGCCACAAAAAAGAATCCCGCACCAAGAGGGGAAGAAGACGGACGAATATGTCCTTTCTCTAGAGACTCCTTGATATATGAACGCATAGCGGTATGTTCAGGTACCGACAGATTAAACAGTCTTCCCTTAGGAAATTTACTGCCTGGGATCAAATCTATAGCACAGTCACAGTCCCTATGAGGAGGCAGTGCACTGGACTCAGACTCACTGAAGACATCCTGATAATCAGACAAATACTCCGGAACTTCCGAAGGCGTAGAAGAAGCAATAGACACAGGCAGGGAATCCCCATGAATACCACGACAGCCCCAACTTGAGACTGACATAGCCTTCCAGTCCAGGACTGGATTATGGGTCTGTAACCATGGCAGCCCTAAAACAACCAAATCATGCATTTTATGTAAAACCAGGAAACGTATCACCTCGCGGTGTTCAGGAGTCATGCACATGGTAACCTGAGTCCAATACTGCGGTTTATTTGCTGCCAATGGCGTAGCATCAATACCCCTAAGAGGAATAGGATTTTCTAATGGTTCAAGAGTAAAACCACAGTGCTTAGCAAATGACAGATCCATAAGACTCAGGGCAGCACCTGAATCTACAAACGCCATGACAGGAAAAGACGACAGTGAGCAAATCAAAGTTACAGACAGAATAAATTTAGGTTGCAAATTACCAACGGTGACAGGACTAACAACCTTAGCTATACGTTTAGAGCATGCTGAGATAACATGTGTAGAATCACCACAGTAGTAGCACAAGCCATTCCGGCGTCTATGAATTTTCCGCTCATTTCTAGTCAGGATTCTATCACATTGCATTAAATCAGGTGTCTGTTCAGACAACACCATGAGGGAATTTGCGATTTTTCTATCACATTGCACCGAATTAGGTGTCTGTTCAGACAACACCATGAGGGAATTTGCGGTTTTGCGCTCCCGCAACCGCCGGTCAATTTGAATAGCCAGTGCCATAGTATCATTCAGACCTGTGGGAATGGGAAAACCCACCATAACATTCTTAATGGCTTCAGAAAGGCCATTTCTAAAATTAGCGGCCAGTGCACACTCGTTCCAATGTGTCAGCACGGACCATTTCCGAAATTTTTGGCAGTACACTTTAGCCTCGTCCTGCCCCTGAGACATAGCCAGCAAGGCCTTTTCTGCCTGAATCTCAAGATTGGGTTCCTCATAAAGTAAACCGAGCGCCAGAAAAAACGCATTAATATCAGCCAATGCCGGATCTCCTGGCGCCAGCGAAAAAGCCCAATCCTGAGGGTCACCCCGTAAGAACGAAATAACAATTTTTACTTGCTGAGCAGAGTCTCCAGATGAAAAGGGTCTCAGGGACAAAAACAATTTACAATTATTCACAAAATTCCTAAACTTAAACCTGTCTCCGGAAAACAGTTCAGGAATCGGTATTTTAGGTTCTGACCTAGGATTACTGATAACATAGTCTTGTATGCCCTGCACACGAGTAGCCAGCTGGTCCACACTTGTAATCAAGGTCTGGACATTCATGTCTGCAGCAAGCATAGCCACTCTGAGGTAAAGGGGAAGAAGAAAAAAAAAAAAAACTCAGAATCTTCTTTCTTATAATCCCTCTTCTGCAATGCATTAAACATTTAATACTGGCCTGGCAAACTGTTATGACCCCAATGGCGAGGGTCTCAGAGGAACGTGGAAGTCTGCAGAATACAAAAATCCAGCTCATAGGGCAGTGGTAACTGGGTTGACCATATATCTACTCCTAACGCCAACACTAGAAGTAGCCGGGGATCATTCCTACGTTGATTCTAGATGACACGCTCCAGCCGGAGAATCTAGCTACCCCTAGTAGAGGAAAACAAAAGACCTTTCTTGCCTCCAGAGAAGGGGACCCCAAAGCTGGATAGAAGCCCCCCACAAATAATAACGGTGAGGTAAGAGGAAATGACAAACACAGAAATGAACCAGGTTTAGCACAGAGAGGCCCGCTTACTGATAGCAGAATAAAGAAAGGTAACTTATATGGTCAACAAAAACCCTATCAAAATCCACACTGGAAATTCAAGAACCCCCGAACCGTCTAACGGTCCGGGGGGAGAACACCAGCCCCCTAGAGCTTCCAGCAAAGGTCAGGATATATATTTGGAACAAGCTGGACAAAAATACAAAACCAAAACAAAATAGCAAAAAGCAAAAAGCGGACTTAGCTGATATAACTGGAACCAGGATCAGTAGACAAGAGCACAGCAGACTAGCTCTGATAACTACGTTGCCAGGCATTGAACTGAAGGTCCAGGGAGCTTAAATAGCAACACCCTTAACTAACGACCCAGGTGCGGATAAAAGGAATGACAGAAAAACCAGAGTCAAAAAACTAGTAACCACTAGAGGGAGCAAAAAGTAAATTCACAACAGGTTCCATCATGCTTTGGGGCTGTGTGGCCAATTCCGGCACTGGGAATCTTGTTAAAGTTGAGGGACGCATGGATTCCTCTCAGTATCTGCAGATTCTTGACAATAATGTTCATGAACAGTGACAAAGTTGAAGTTACGCAGGGGATGGATCTTTCAGCAAGACAATGATCCAAAACACCGCTCCAAATCTACTCAGGCATTCATGCAGAGGAACAATTACACTGTTCTGGAATGGCCATCCCAGTCCCCAGACCTGAATATCATTGAACATCTGTGGGATCATTTGAAGAGGGCTGTCCATGCTCAGCGACCGTCAAACTTAACTGAACTGGAATTGTTTTGTAAAGAGGAATGGTCAAAAATATCTTCATCCAGGATCTCATTAAAAGCTACAGGAAGCGACTAGAGGCTGTTATTTTTGCAAAAGGAGGATCTACTAAATATTAATGTCACTTTTCTGGTGAGGTGCCCATACTTATGCACCTGTCAAATTTTGTTTGAATGCAGATTGCACATTTTCTGTTAGTACAATAAACCTCATTTCAAGGCAGAAACATTACTGTGTCCAACAGTTATTAGATATATGAAACTGAAATAGCTGTTGCAAAAAAAAAAATTTTTCTAAAACATTAAGCTTAAGATTAAGTCTGGGTTACCTGCTTGACAGCATCGCAGGTTTTCACTGGCTGTCATCACACAGGTCCTGTCCTTACGGGGATCACCAACTTGCCTGGCAGGCACACTTCAGTCAGTTCCAGACCCACCGAAGGATGATAGCTTCCCCAACACAGTAGCCGTCACTGGCTCTGCAGATCCAGGCCTTTCCTCTCACATGACCTTACAGCCAAGAACCATTCAGGTCCATACACTCAAAACCATGTGACCCAAACCCTGGTCACATTATGTAGTTGTAACCACCCCCATAGGTGGGAGGTGTGTGTGGTTAGCCAGTCCCGCCCAGCTCTCCGGCTAACCCTGCAAGCCTCCCTTTTAAGTAAACAGACACAAATACTTGTGAGACTACAAGTCTCAGAACAACCTTACTACAGACTTACAGCGCAGACTCCTTCTGCGACACATACCGGCCATTTACAATCATGCCGAAAACTGTTTCACCATCACCATTAAAGATACACCTCCATGCATATCCTCAGGAGCACATACAGCGCCCCCCTGGCTGTAACATAGGTCACTGCATCACATACCCTCTCCCTCTGTTCAAACTTACGGGGTTGAACACTTGACATAAACCAGGGGTCCCGAGACCAGGTACTCATGTCACCTTGCCCTACAAGTCGAGAGGACCTTCTGAGTCGGTTTTGAGCATCAGTCCCTGAAACATAGTCTATCACTGTCACTAAATTTCTGTCTGTGAACAAGGCACTGTGAGATTTTGTCGCATCATGTTTCGGAGTCATAACTTTGTTAGGCCTTCCCCGCCCCCAGCGGTCAGTACACAGGTACAATTCCCTTGCACCCCTAACTACTGTCTGGCCTTGCGCTTCAGCCCTTGAGTCATAGTCTGTCCATGTCACCAGACCCTTTTTAGTCACCACTAGGGTTGAGCGACTTTTATTTTTATAGGATCGGGTCGGGTTTCACGAAACCCAACTTTCTCAAAAGTCGGGTCAAGTGAAATCGGCCGATCCTATAAAAAAGTCGGGGTCGGGGTCCGCCGAAACACGAAACCCAATGCAGTGCAATGGGATACTATGGTTCCCAGGGTCTGAAGGAAAGAAAACTCTCCTTCAGGCCCTGGGATCCATATTAATGTGTAAAATAAAGAATTAAAATAAAAAAATATTGATATACTCACCTCTCCGACGCAGCCTGGACCTTACCGCTGGTAACCGGCAGCCTTCTTTGCTTAAAATGAGCGCGTTCAGGGCCTTCCATAATGTCATGGCTTCTGATTGGTCGCGTGCCGCTCATGTGACCGCCACACGACCAATCACAAGCCGTGACGTAATTCTCAGGTCCTAAATTCCTAATTCTAGGAATTTAGGACCTGAGAATTACGTCACGGCTTGTGATTGGTCGCGTGGCGGTCACATGGGCGGCCGCGACCAATCACAAGCCGTGACGTCATCTAAGGCCCTGAACGCGCTCATTCTTAGGAAGGAAGGCTGCCGGAAAGAAGCCGAGGGTGAGTATATTCCTATTAGGTATATACTCACCCTCGGACGCGCCCTGCTTCTTTCCGGCAGCCTTCCTTCTTAAGAATGAGCGCATGAAGGGCCTTAGATGACGTCACGGCTTGTGATTGGTCGCGGCCGCCCATGTGACCGCTCACATGACCAATCACAAGCCGTGACGTAATTCTCAGGTCCTAAATTCCTAGAATGAGGAATTTAGGACCTGAGAATTACATCACGGCTTGTGATTGGTCGCGTGCCGCTCATGTGACCACCACGCAACCAATCAGAAGCCGTGACGTCATGGAAGGCCTTAAACGCGCTCATTTTAAGCAAAGAAGGCTGCCGGTTACCTGCGGCGATGTCCAGGGGCCTCCGGAGAGGTGAGTATATCAATATTTTTTATTTTAATTCTTTATTTTACACTTAAATGTGGATTCCGATACCGATTTCCGATATCGCAAACATATCGGAACTCGGTATTGGAATTCCGATACCAGATTCAGAAGATCGCCGACCTCATGGCCGACCCCACACAGGGGTCGGGTCGGGTTTCATGAAACCCGACTTTGCCAAAAGTCGGCGACTTCTGAAAATGGCCGACCCGTATCGCTCAACCCTAGTCACCACATCTCTCAAGTCTGCTCCTCTACTAGACCTTTCTTTCCTTAGCCGCTTCCAACGGTTGGTGTGGTCATGAGACTTACTTACAGTCGAGCCTACTGTCTGGTCTGAATCTGACCCATCTAGTATGCTACCCGGTCTCCCACTTGGGTCACTCAGCATTAAACTGACAGAGGAGGCACTACTTTGAACGCTTCTATTCTTTAGGATACCTTTTTGTTTCTCCAGACCCTGGGTTGAAAGTGGCCAACATTTTATATTCTGAAGCTGTTTATTAATCTGCATTATTACCTAAGAAAAAAGATGACTACCTCAGTCATACAGGGTAGGATCTACTATTCTAAGGTCTAAATATACACACAGACCCCGATTGTGGAACTGTTAAAGCAGCCTGAAATGATCTCAGAGTGTCATACACGTATTTTCAAATAAAATAAAAATTGCTGAAGATGACGAATTCAAATTTTAAAAGATTCGATCACCTCTAGGTGTAACCACTGAGCCATTGTATAGTGCATAGATTTAGTTACTACATGAAATTCTTAACTTAGGAATCCCATTTGCTCAACAATAATTGTTTTACTAAGATTATTACCTAAGAAAAAAGATGACTACCCCAGTCATACGGGGTAGGATCTAAAACTATTCTTAGATCTAAATATACACACAGACCCAGATTGTGGCACTGTTAAACAGCCTGAAATGAAATATTAGTTATGGCCCCTTTACAAATAGGACTAAAATTAGCTTAACCCATCAATATCAATAGGTTCAGCCAACAGTATATTGTGCATGGGGGTGCTGGTCTATTAATGGTCGGTAGGGCTGACAGATGCACATGTCCGATTTCAGACTGTCAACCGCACTGTTTCCCTGACATAAGCCCCCCACCATGTGACAGCAGGTGGTTTTCTCATAGAAAACACAGGAGCTCTCTTGTGAATGTGAGTGTGGGAGTATTGGCTAAAATACATGGCCACCGAACAATCAATTGTTCAACCAAAAGTCATCTAATGTGTATGGCCAACCTTTGTTACCATAAGTCAAAGAGCTAAACTAAAGCTACAATCAGCAAATGATCAACGAATTTTGCTAAAAAAAATAAAAAATGCACGGTGAGTATATGTTTGCTGCCAGACAATCCATTTTAAACACTGCTCAAAAAAATAAATAAACAACAGGCTATAACTCCAAGTTAATCAAACTTCTGTAAAATCAAACTGTCCACTTAGGAAGCATGACTGTTTGACAATCAATTTCACATGTTGTTGTGCAAATGGAATAGACAACAGATGGAAATTCTTGACAATTATCAAGACACACTCAATAAAGGAGTGGTTCTGCAGGTGGGGACCACAGACCACATCTCAGTACCAATGCTTTCTTTCTGATGTTTTGGTCACTTTTGAATTTCGGTTGTGCTTTCACACTCGTGGTAGCATGAGACGGACTCTACAACCCACACAAGTGGCTCAGGTAGTGCAGCTCATCCAGGATGGCACATCAATACGAGCTGTGGCAAGAAGGTTTGTTGTGTCTGTCAGCATAGTGCCTAGAGGCTGGAAGTGCTACCAGGAGACAGGCCAGTACACCAGGAGACATTGAGGGGGCCTGTTATGATCCGGTGACCTTGGAGCCGCATGAGAGACTTTCTCAGGAGTAGGTGGAACCTGTACTGACCGCAAATCCTAAACTGTCACCGCAACTAGAAGTAGCCGTGGGGTGTACCTAACACGTCCTAGACACCTCGACACAGTCGGAGGACTAAATACCCCTATAGATGGAAATGGGAATTCTATCTTGCCTCAGAGCAGAACCCCAAAGGATAGGCAGCCCCCCATAAATATTGACTGTGAGTATAAGAGGAAAAACACACGCAGGCAGAAAAACAAGATTTAGCAAAAGAGGCACTTCTAGCTAAATAGAAAAGGATAGGACAGAATTCTAAGCGGTCAGTATTAAAATCCTAAAAATATCCACAGCAGATAATACAAATATTCTACATCTAACTAAAGACATAGAAAGTATATCTGCATCTCCTGAGAATCCAGCATGACTGAAAAATCCAAACAAAGTCTAAGCTGGACAAAAACACAATGAATTGCACTGAATTGCAAAGCACACTGCATGTGTGCACAAAGACAAAAAACCAGACACTTATCTTAGCTGAATTGGCAGCAAGGCATGAGGAGCCAGAGAGAGATGCAATCCCTCCAAGTACAATGGACAACTGGCATGGACTCATGGATCCTGCACACCTAAATACCTAATAGAGCTGCAATTAGCAGAAACACCTGCCCGCATTACAACCCCAAGACAACTGCACTACCACCAACAACCACCGGAGGGAGCCCAAGAGCAGAATTCACAACAGTACCCACCCTTGAAGAGGGGTCACCGAACCCTCACCAGAGCCCCCAGGCCGATCAGGACGAGCCAGATGAAAGGCACGGACCAAATCAGCAGCATGGACATCAGAGGCAAAAACCCAAGAATTATCCTCCTGGCCATAACCCTTCCATTTGACAAGGTACTGAAGCCTCCGCCTCGAAAAGCGAGAATCCAAAATCTTCTCAACCACATACTCCAACTCCCCATCAACCAACACAGGAGCAGGAGGATCAACCGAGGGAACAACGGGCACCACATATTTCTGCAATAAAGATCTATGGAAAACATTATGGATGGCAAAAGAGGCCGGAAGGGCCAAAAGAAAAGACACCGGATTGATAATCTCAGAAATCCTATAAGGACCAATAAACCGAGGCTTAAACTTAGGGGAAGAAACCTTCATTGGAACATGACGGGAAGACCACCAGACCAAATCCCCAACCCGAAGCCGGGAACCAACACACCGATGACGGTTAGCAAAACGCTGAGCCTCTTCCTGAGACAATACCAAATTGTCCACCACATGAGCCCAAATCTGCTGCAACCTGTCAACCACAGAATCCACACCAGGACAATCAGAAGGTTCAACTTGCCCCGAAGAAAAACGAGGATGAAAACCAAAATTACAAAAGAAGGGCGAAACCAAGGTAGCCGAACTAGCCCGATTATTAAGGGCAAACTCGGCCAATGGCAAGAAAGCCACCCAATCATCCTGATCAGCAGACACAAAGCATCTCAAATAAGTTTCCAAAGTCTGATTAGTTCGCTCGGTCTGGCCATTTGTCTGAGGATGAAATGCGGAAGAAAAATACAAATCAATGCCCAGCCTAGCACAAAAGGCCCGCCAAAACCTAGAAACAAACTGGGAACCTCTGTCGGACACAATATTCTCCGGAATACCATGCAAACAAACCACATGCTGAAAAAACAACGGAACCAAATCAGAAGAGGAAGGCAATTTAGGCAAAGGCACCAAATGAACGATCTTAGAAAACCGGTCACAAACAACCCAGATAACCGAAATCCTCTGGGAAACCGGAAGATCTGAAATAAAATCCATAGAAATATGCGTCCAGGGCCTCTCAGGGACCGGCAAAGGCAAAAGCAACCCACTAGCACGGGAACAACAAGGCTTGGCCCGCGCACAAGTCCCACAGGACTGCACAAAAGAACGCACATCACGCGACAAAGAAGGCCACCAAAAGGACCTACCAACCAAATCTCTGGTACCAAAAATACCAGGATGACCAGCCAACACAGAACAGTGAACCTCAGAAATCACTCTACTAGTCCATCTATCAGGAACAAACAGTTTCCCCACAGGACAGCGGTCAGGTTTGTCAGCCTGAAATTCCTGCAGAACCCGTCACAAATCAGGGGAAATGGCAGAAAGGACCACCCATTCCTTCAGAATGCCGACCGGCTCAAATACCTCAGGAGAATCAGGCAAAAAACTCCTAGAGAGGGCATCAGCCTTAACATTCTTAGAACCCGGAAAATATGAGACCACGAAATCAAAACTGGAGAAAAACAGGGACCATCGAGCCTGTCTAGGATTCAGCCGCTTGGCAGATTCGAGGTAAATCAGATTTTTATGATCGGTCAAGACCACAATACGGTGCTTGGCTCCCTCAAGCCAATGTCGCCATTCCTCAAACTCCCACTTCATAGCCAACAACTCCCGATTGCCGACATCATAATTGCGTTCAGCAGGCGAAAACTTACGGGAAAAGAAGGCACACGGTTTCATCAAGGAACCATCAGAATTCCTCTGAGACAAAACGGCCCCTGCCCCAATCTCAGAAGCGTCAACCTCAACCTGAAACGGAAGAGAAACATCTGGCTGACGCAACATCGGGGCAGAAGTAAATCGGCGTTTAAGCTCCTGAAAGGCAGAGACAGCCACAGGGGACCAATTCGTTACATCAGCGCCTTTCTTCGTCAAATCGGTCAGGGGTTTAACCACACTGGAGAAGTTAGCAATGAAACGGCGATGAAAATTAGCAAAGCCCAAAAATTTCTGAAGGCTCCTCACAGATGTGGGTTGAATCCAATCATGAATGGCTTGAACCTTAACCGGATCCATCTCTATAGATGAGGGAGAAAAAATAAAGCTCAAAAAAGAAACCTTCTGCACTCCAAAGAGACACTTAGACCCCTTCACAAACAAATTATTATCACGAAGGATCTGAAATACCATCCTGACCTGTTTCACATGAGACTCCTAATTATCGGAAAAAATTAAGATGTCATCCAAATATACAATCATGAATTTATCAAGATAATTCCGGAAGATATCATGCATGAAGTACTGAAAAACAGATGGAGCATTAGAGCGCCCGAATGGCATCACAAGGTATTCAAAATGGCCTTCGGGTGTATTAAACGCAGTTTTCCATTCGTCACCCTGCTTAATACGAACAAGATTATATGCCCCCCGAAGGTCAATTTTAGTAAACCAACTAGCCCCCTTAATCCTGGCAAACAAATCGGAAAGCAAAGGTAAAGGGTATTGAAACTTGACCGTGATCTTATTCAAGAGGCGATAATCAATACAGGGTCTCAAGGAGCCATCCTTCTTAGCAACAAAAAAAATCCCGCTCCCAACGGTGAAGAAGATGGCCGAATATGCCCTTTCTCCAAAGACTCCTTAACATAACTCCGCATGGCGGTATGTTCCGGCACAGACAGGTTGAAAAGTCGGCACTTAGGAAACTTACAGCCTGGAATCAAGTCAATAGCACAATCACAGTCCCTATGCGGTGGAAGGGAACTGGACTTGGGCTCATCGAATACATCCTGAAAATCAGACAAAAACTCTGGAACTTCAGAAAAGGAGGAAGAGGAGATTGACATCACAGGAATGTCATTATGAACCCCCTGACAACCCCAACTAGTCACAGACATAGACTTCCAATCCAACACAGGATTATGTATCTGCAACCATGGAAAACCCAGCACAATAGCATCATGCAAATTATGCAACACCAGAAAACGACAATCTTCCTGATGGGCTGGAGCCATGCACATGGTCACCTGTGTCCAAAACTGGGGCTTATTTTTAGCCAAAGGTGTAGCATCAATGCCCCTTAAAGGAATAGGGTTCTGCAAAGACTGCAAGGGGAAACCACAACGTCTGGAAAATTCAAAGTCCATTAAGTTCAAAGCGGCGCCTGAATCCACAAACGCCATGACAGAAAATTACGACAATGAGCAGATCAAGGTCACAGATAACAGAAATTTAGATTGTACAGTTCCGATGGTAACTGAACTAGCGATTCTCTTTGTACGCTTTGGGCAGACTGAAATGACATGAGAAGCATCGCCACAATAAAAACACAACCTATTCTGACGTCTGAATCCTTGTTGTTCCGTTCTAGACAGAATCCTATCACACTGCATAGTCTCAGGCATCTGCTCTGAGGACAACGCCACAGCGCACACAGTTCTGCGCTCCCGCAAGCGCCGATCAATCTGAATGACCAGAGACATAGAATCACTCAGACCAACAGGCGTGGGAAACCCCACCATAACATCTTTAGCAGACTCAGAAAGACCCTTTCTGAAAATTGCCGCCAAAGCATCCTCATTACATTTTGTCAGCACAGACCATTTTCTAAATTTCTGACAATACAATTCTGCCGCTTCTTGACCCTGAGACAGGGCCAACAAGGTCTTCTCCGCTTGATCCACAGAATTTGGTTCATCATATAATAATCCTAGAGCCTGAAAAAAGGCATCTACATTAAGCAAGGCCGGATTCCCAGATTCCAGGGAAAATGCCCAATCCTGAGGGTCGCCACGCAGCAGGGAGATGACAATTTTAACCTGCTGAATGGGATCACCAGAAGAACGAGGCTTCAGAGCAAAAAACAGTTTACAATTGTTTTTAAAACTCAAAAATTTGGACCTGTCCCCAAAAAACAAATCAGGAGTAGGAATCCTAGGTTCTAAAAGCGGAGTCTGAACAATATAATCAGAAATACCCTGTACCTTAGCAGCAAGCTGGTCTATACGAGAAACTAATCCCTGAACATCCATGCTAGCACAAGACTCCTCAGTCACCCAGAGGAAAAGAGGGAAGGAAAGACAAAGCAGGCTACAGAAAAAAAAATGGCTCTTTCTTCCCTTCTTCTGAAATGCATTTAACTCATTGTTGGCCAGTTGTACTGTTATGATCCGGTGACCTTGGAGCCGCATGAGAGACTTTCTCAAGAGTAGGTGGAACCTGTACTGACCGCAAACCCTAAACTGTCACCGCAACTAGAAGTAGCCGTGGGGTGTACCTAACACGTCCTAGACACCTCGACACAGCCGGAGGACTAAATACCCCTATAGATGGAAATGGGAATTCTATCTTGCCTCAGAGCAGAACCCCAAAGGATAGGCAGCCCCCCACAAATATTGACTGTGAGTATAAGAGGAAAAACACACGCAGGCAGAAAAACAGGATTTAGCAAAAGAGGCACTTCTAGCTAAATAGAAAAGGATAGGACAGAATTCTAAGCGGTCAGTATTAAAATCCTAAAAATATCCACAGCAGATAATACAAATATTCTACATCTAACTAAAGACATAGAAAGTATATCTGCATCTCCTGAGAATCCAGCATGACTGAAAAATCCAAACAAAGTCTAAGCTGGACAAAAACACAATGAATTGCACTGAATTGCAAAGCACACTGCATGTGTGCACAGAGACAAAAAACCAGACACTTATCTTAGCTGAATTGGCAGCAGGGCATGAGGAGCCAGAGAGAGATGCAATCCCTCCAAGTACAATGGACAACTGGCATGGACTCATGGATCCTGCACACCTAAATACCTAATAGAGCTGCAATTAGCAGAAACACCTGCCCGCATTACAACCCCAAGACAACTGCACTACCACCAACAACCACCGGAGGGAGCCCAAGAGCAGAATTCACAACAGGGGCCATAGGAGGGCAACAACCCAGCAGCAGGACCCCTACCTCAGCTTTTGTGCAATAAGGAACAGGAGGAGCACTGCCAGAGCCCTGTAAAATGACCTCCAGCAGGCCACAAACATGCATGTGTCTGCACAGATGGTTAGAAACCAACTCCATGAGGATGGTCTGAGTGCCCTACGTCCACAGATGGGGGTTGTGCTCACAGCTGACCCTGCAGAACACTTGACATTTGCCACAGAACACAAGGATTGGCAAATTTGCCACTGGTGTCCTGTGCTCTTCACAGATGAAAGCAGGTTCACACTGAGCACATGTCACAGACATGACAGAGTCTGGAGACGCCGTGGAGAGCGATCTGCTGCCTGCAACATCCTTCGGCATGACCATTTTAGCAGTGGGTCAGTAATGGTGTGGGGTGGCATTTCTTTGGAGGGTTGCACAGCCCTTCATGTGCTCACCAGAGGTAGCCTGACTGCCATTAGGTACCGAGATGAGATCCTCAGACCCCCCCTTGAGACCATATGCTGGTGCGGTTGGCCCTGGGTTCCTCCTAGTGCAGGACAATGCCAGACCTCATGTGGCTGGAGTGTGTCAGCAGTTCCTGCAAGATGAAGGCATTGAAGCTATGCACTGGCCCGCCCGTTCCCCAGACCTGAATCCGATTGAACACATCTGGTACATCATGTCTCGCACCATCCACCAACGTCACATTGCACCACAAACTGTCCAGGAGTTGGCAGATGCTTTAGTCCAGGTCTAGGAGGAGATCCCTCAGGAGACCATCCGGTAGGGAGGTCATGCAGGCACGTGGAGGCCACACACACTACTAAGCATCATTTCCTTGTCTTGAGGCATTTCCACTGATGTTGACTTTGACTTTGAGCATCATTCCAACTCCAGACCTCCGTGGGATATTAGTTATTATTTATGTTGATAATTTTTAGGTTTTATTGTTCTCAACACATTCCACTATGTAATGAATAAAGATTTACAACTGGAATATTTCATTCAGTGATATCTAGGATGTGGGATTTTAGTGTTCCCTTAATTTTTTTGAGCAGTGTATAATAAAATGGCTACAATGAAGTTCTTTTCTTTCAAAATACTGTAAATATTGCACAATGATCTTTGGCACAAGGTAAGCTTTTCATTTTTAACAATTGAGGTAATAATGGTGGATATTGCTTACACATGAGGACTAAAGTGTAACCGATTTTAACATTCGTTTGTGGTGGCAAAGTGTCTGATCCAACCACATCTGCTGCTTGCAGCTCACTTTGCAATGCAAACCAATGATGCCCCAGATTTGCTTGATGGAAGACAAGTCCGTAGACTTTGCAGTACATGGTAGCATGTTTTGGCCATGCAGACTGCTCACAGTAACACACAGTAAGCAACATGCATTGTCGTGTAGAAAACTTGTTTTTTTTAATTATTATTATTATTATTTATTTTAGGACAAATTGGAGAAATGTCCGTACCACTGTTTCCACGCCAAACCAGTATAAAGCCAAGCTATTTATGTACCTGAAATGAAAGCTAGAGTGGTCAGACTACTGTAAATTATGCCACTACATACCATAATCCCAGAAGTAGGACTGGTATGACATTCCTCATTAACCTGTTCCACTGACCTCATGCCACCACTCTAAAAGTCTACAATGGTACAAGCAAAGTGGCAATAGAAGCTAACATGGAAGTCTATCCTTTTTAGCTATCAGTCCTGCTTTTGTCTTGAATAATATGATAACCAGAGATCAGAGATTTGTCAGGAGACCACGTTAGCAATGTCATGATAAGGTCTTCATGTGGGAATCTCATGCTAGTCCAATTCCCGGAATTATGGAGTGGGGTGGCATAATGTATGGTAGTCAGACTCCTTTAGTCTTCATTCCAGGTACACTAACAGCTCAATGTTACATTGATTTTATCATGCAACCAGAGGTACAACCATTTCTTCACAATGTCCCAGGAGTTGTTTTTCAACACTATGACGCCAGATCACATGATGCACATGATATTGTAAGCAACCAGAGTGGCCTAAACATGCTATAATTACCTACATCTGCTCCCAACTTGCCTCCCATCAAGCACATGTAGGAGGACATCATTGGTCAGCAAATGCAAAGGGAGCTGCCAGCAGCGGATCTTGATGATTTGCATTAGCAAATACATTCAGTGTGGCAGAACATTCCTCAGACAACCATTAATAACCTCATTGATAGCAGTCAAGGTTTGTAAGTGTGTATATTTCTGCAAGTGGTGCTGATTACTCGATACTGAATAAACTGAGATGTTTTGAAAACTTTGTTTTCATTTTTACATCATTTTCATATCAATAACATGTCCATCGATACTATAAGTTTCATAAGTCCACAACTTTTCCCTCTTGGTGTTACAATTTCAATATTGAGGAGTGTATATTGGCTCTCAAAGATGCACAAAAAATCTCTCTGATAACAATACTTTACTGAAATCACATTTTCTTTTCTCGCAGTCTGTATTCTGACACTAACATTTTTTATTATTTTTTTTTTTCAATCTCATAGGTTTACATGAGAGAAAAAAAATCAAACAAATCAAATGAACTGGCAAGTTTTATATAGCTGTAGGATACCTTCAATACTGAAACCTCTAGTAAATTGGGGTTTGGAAAGAAATAGAATGTTTGTATGCTTGGATAAACATTTCGTCTTTCCATTCAATTGTTTGTGTTTTCTGCTATTTGTGATTTTGTCATTTAACATTACAAAACTTGTAGTTCTTGCCAAATTACCAGTCTGTCGGATATTTTAGCATGCCATCTATAAAGAATTGAGTTTACTTGGTTAAACACTTCCCTTGTTCCCTTTTCTCTGTATTGCCACGTAAATGCATTATTTTATGCCATATTCACAGGGTGTCTTATTAAAAGCCATCTATAGGATTGTGTCTCTATTTGATTTTCGAGTCTCGTGCCCTCGAACCAGCAGGAATTAATACCTAATTCCATAGTCACATTTTGGAATATGTCTTTATCCATCTTGACACTGGAATGATCCTGCATATCATATACTGCTTCCAGTTTTCATTAACAATAAAACGGCCTTGTAAGACCGAGAATCCATTTCATAAGCTTAACTTATTCAGCCAGTGGAGTATCCGAGCCCTCACAATGGAAGGAATATTTCCTTGGTCACCTTATTGGTTATATATCATTGTGTAGAGATGGCGAGTGCTGTCATAATCCCTTGATTATTACTGTTGTGCTACAATATATATGGACAGAATGTCCCCAGGCATAATAGAATTGCCATCACTTCTGTGTCAGCATTAAAATATTCGCTTATCTTGAGTATTGCTGTAAACTAAAAGGGCTCTTGGGTGGAATGTGCATCTCATTAAGTTAGGTCCAAATGCCATGTTAAACCTAGTGACAAGTGCTTAACCCCTGAGTGCCTAAACCACTTAAATGCATAACTCCCAAAAAGCCTTGTTTCTTACCGGCCATGCTACTTCTTGCTATATCTATCTGTAATTGCATTAGAGCAAATTAGAAACTCCTAAGAGTAAATAATATTGATCTACACAGACACAGATGAGCAAATACTTTATAAGGGATAAGAGAAATTCCAATTTCTTGCTCAGACCATGAAAGAGAGCATGAGTAAACCCTTATAGGAAGCCAAGCCTGCATTATTCACAAATCATTACAGGTTTAAACTGTTAACAATCTTCTTACAAAACCATTTGAATTTGCAATAATGTAATACTTTCTGCATTCAGGAGAGCACATGGACCCATTGGAGCCAGTGTGCCTGTGCACATGGCAGATATTCCATATGAACCAAAGATCTGCATGAAAAAAAAATCGCAGCATGCACACGGAGCTACATACAGAGCCACTCACGTCCGCCATTTGCAATTTGCAGACATGACTGGCCTGAGTTTTAATATGTCCATCTGAACAAGGACTAAAGAGGTAATAAAGGTTCATACTATTTATTGGTCAGGAATTACCTTGTCCTGGGTTTATAACGTTCTGAATATAAATTCCAATAATTAGGAGCTTTAGTAAACTTATGTGCTGTAGTAACTGATGTTCAAGGGTACCAAAGAAAGATTTGTTGCAGAAGTAGTTTTATCTGGCCTGGAATAACAAGATGGCGAAATTCAGCTTAAAGTTCTACTCAATCTATATGCTTCCACTTCTCATCTCCCTCTCTACTGCTTCCAACACCAAGGCTTGGTGGGCAGATGTAGGAAATTGCCCGCAGCATTTTATCATATAATTTTTCACGCTCTAGGGTGCAAAGGTACTATTTTTAAAGGGAACCAGTCAGATGTCCTAAGCCTCACAAACCGTACTATTTAGATCTGTAATCCTGCATCTCAATAATGTCTCTCTTAGATCTAGCAATAATTATCATTGCAAAAATAAGCATATGTATATTAGAAGACAGTCCTCCATTATATATTTTATATGTGCCCCCTGAGAGAGATTGCCATCCTGTTCACTTGTCAAGTTATTATAGAAACACTTGAAATCTTACACATGGGGAAGACTTCATTCCTTCCTAGATATGTGCAATGTGCCAATAAAACCAGGAAGAGCACACCCACCGTCATTGCACATGCTTTGATGCAAAGGAAGTATTGCAGAGGTACTTTTGATGGCAGCCTCTGCATATGCAGACGTATCTTGACCATTTCATGGGGGAGACTCTTCATCAAGAGCAGTCTGGTACTATACATACTTTATTTTCATGCGTCTGGGTGTGTTTGATATCAGCTTTACTTGTTATTTCAGAATCACTTGACATCTTGTGCATGCACATGACTTCATTCCTATCTGACACATGCAATGCACCCAGGAAGCCAGAGAAACTATACTCAACATTAATGAAAATTATCTGGCAGAAGAAAGTCTTTAGCATGTATGGCATTTCAAGTGCTTTTGAAATTTGGCAAGTAACGAGGATGTCAATCACACCCAGAGGCATTATTAAAGGAAAACGTTCTCATCAGAAAACACTATCAATTTGCAAATTTAGGGTTAATCTTCCTAATTCTGTTAGGAAGGTGCCCGGCTGCTGTACTGAAAGCGCCACTCCAGAAGCAAAATGAACCTTATTCCATCCGGGAGCATCCAGCTTTCAGTAATTCAGGTGTCCCAACGTGACTGCGGCCATTATTCATTACATTGAGAGTGGTGGCAGAAAGCACGACCAGCACTTTAACTAACAAACTAATGTCCTTGCACTGATGCACAAGCAAAACTGGCTCTTAGTCAAAGTGTCAAGGCGTGCTTACAACTACCGTTCACCCCACAGTACTATAAGTGATGACTGAAGCCACGCCGGCACGCCTGTTGGACTGAAAGCTGGTGCCTCCTAGGAGGAATAAAGTTATTTTTCTCCCAGAAGCTCTGCTTTCAGTACATCGATCGGGCACCTTTCTATTGCTATTAACCTGCAGATTAACTCCATATACAGATAGTAAATATATATATGGTACATATGGTATGTATGTATATATACAGTGCCTTGCGAAAGTATTCGGCCCCCTGGAACTTTTCAACCTTTTCCCACATGTCATGCTTCAAACATAAAGATACCAAATGTAAATTTTTGATGAAGAATCAACAACAAGTGGAACACAATTGTGAAGTTGAATGAAATGCATTGGTTATTTTAAATTTTTGTGGAAATTCAAAAACTGAAAAGTGGGGCGTGCAATATAATTCGGCCTCTTTACTTTCAGTGCAGCAAACTCACTCCAGAAGTTCATTGTGGATCACTGAATGATCCAATGTTGTCCTAAATGCCTAATGATGATAAATATGATCCACCTGTGTGTAATCAAGTCTCCATGTAAATGCACCTGCTCTGTGATAGTCTCAGAGTTCTGTTTGAAGCACAGAGAGCATAATGAAGACCAAGGAACACAACCGGCAGGTCCGGGATACTGTTGTGGAGAAGTTTAAAGGTGGATTTGGATACAAAATGATTTCCAAAACTTTAAGCATCCCAAGGAGCACTGTGCAAGCGATCATATTGAAATGAAAGGAGTATCATACCACTGCAAATCTACCAAGACCCGGCCGTCCCTCTAAACTTTCATCTCAAACAAGGAGAAGACTGACCAGAGATGCAGCCAAGAGGCCCATGATCACTCTGGATGAACTGCAGAGAAATTCAGATGAGGTGGGACAGTCTGTCCATAGGACAACAATCAGTTGTACACTGCACAAATCTGGCCTTTATGGAATAGTGGCAAGAAGAAAGCCATTTCTCAAAGATATCCATAAAAAGTGTTGTTTACAGCTTGCAACAAGCCACCTGGGAGACATACCAAACATGTGGAAGAAAGTGCTCTGGTCAGATGAAACCAAAATCGAACTTCTTGGCAAGAATGCCAAACGATATGTTTGGCATATAGGCAACACAGCTCATGACCTTGAACAAACCATTCCCAATGTCAAACATGGTGGTGGCAACATCATGGTTTGGGCCTGCTTTTCTTCAGCAGGGACAGGGAAGATGGCTAAAATTGATGGGAAGATGGATGGAGCCAAATACAGGACCATTCTTGAAGGAAACCTGTTGGAGTCTGCAAAAGACCTTAGACTGGGACGGAGATTTGTCTTCCAACAAGACAATGATCCCAAACATAAAGCAAAATCTACAATGGAATGGGTCACAAATAAACGTATCCAGGTGTTAGAATGGCCAAGTTAAAGTCCAGACCTCAATCCAATCGAGAATGGGTGGAAAGAGCTGAAAAGTGCTGTTCACAAACGATCTCCATCAAACCTCACTGAGCTCGAGCTGTTTGCCATATATTAATAATATTGCATGACCCACTTTTCAGTTTTTGAATTTCCACAAAAATGTAAAATAACCAATACATTTCGTTCAACTTCACAATTGTGTTCCACTTGTTGTTGATTCTTCACCAAAAATTTACATTTGGTATCCTTATGTTTGAAGCATGATATGTGGGAAAAGGTTGAAAAGTTCCAAGGAGCTGAATACTTTCACAAGGCATTGTATGGTGTTTAGTACCAGTTATATTGCTTTTGCTGAATAGAAGGCTTCTGGAATTGTTAGGGTATATTGCATGTGAAAAGGATGGCATTATCGCATTAAAAGTTGTTGCTTTCTGTGAGAACAAGTATTGTCTGGTCTAACAGGGACATTTTTGAAGTGTAGGATAAAAGTAATACTGGTAAGATTGGGAATTCTGTGGAACCTGACGAACTCACTTAAAATAACTCAATTTTGCAGATATTTTTCTGGGCACATAAACTATTGGTAGTTTCTTAGCTTTATGCTTTTGTATCTGCATAAAGGTTTATATATTTTTCATGTAATACACTGAATGCTTTCATATGTAATCTTCATTCCATTTTTTTCTTTATTGCAGCATGAGTTTGAAATCCTTCTATTTGCCGGTCTCTCATGTGTGTTATTTATATTTTTATATCCTTCTAAAACATTTTTAAAGATGAGCACATCATTTTGATACATATCGATATTTTGGTTTGGGTAGAATTTTTAGGAATTCACTGAATGTGACGAATTTGAGCAATATGAGATTAGTTTCATGCAATCCCCAAAATTGGTTAGCACTGCAGCCTTGCAGCGCTGGGATCCTGGACAAAATCTGCAAGGAGTTTGTATGTTCTCCCCGTGTTGGGGTGGGTTTATTCTGGGTTCTCTGGTTTCCTCCCACATTCCAAAGACATACTGGATTCTAGATTGTGAACCCCAATGGGGACAGTGCCAATAATGTTTGTAAAGCACTGTGGAAAAAATGGCGCTATAAAAAATGAGAAAAATAAATAAATTAGCCGCCATTTTACACATTGCAGATTGCTTCAGACAGAAAAGGATCCAATGGTGCAGCTTCGTGTGCTTCCTCTTAATACCTTGCAGCTATAATGTCACATATCTGTCACAGCCAAACAGTAGATTGTATCATAGCCTGTATAAAAGTAGAAACAGGAATTGTCGCAGCCATTTTGTGGTGACTCTGGGTAAAGCCAGAACACTTAAGTATCTACAATAATAGTATATTACAGCACAGCAGTGGGGAATATTAGTTTGTGATTAAAAGCGAATAATACAGATTTAAATGATAGGTAGGAGAATCACAGTACCTGTGGCTAGAGATGAGCGAACCTGTGGATGTTTGGGTTTGCCGACTTCAACAAACATGCAGTAAAAAGTTTGGTTCAGGTCCGAACTTGACCCTGGTCCTGAACCCAATAGGAGTCAATGGGGACCCGAACTTCAGTGCTGTAAAATGGTCATAGACAGGGCTAAGTGGCTGCAAAAGGAAGCTAAATGGGGGTAAGAGCAGGACAATTGTGCTGCCAACAAATGTGAATAGGAAATGAGTTAAAGGGGCTCTGTTACCATAGCAATTATAGTAAAATAAGAAGTAAACGAATAACATACATTTTTTTACAGTGCCCTCACAAAGACGGAGGCTAGCTACTTCCAGCCCAGTAAAAAAATCCACCCACAGAGCATGGGGCAGAGTAACCCTATATTATCAGCTTAGAAAATTCACCCACAGAGCATGTGGCACAGTACCCCTACATTAAAAGCTTACAAATTTCAGCCACAGAGCATGGGGCAGAGTACCCCTCAGAACCAGCTTACAAATTTCACCCACAGAGAATTGGCACAGTACCCCTACATTAGCAGCTTACAATTTTACCCACAGATTATGGGGCAAAGTACCCCCTAAAGAAGCAGTTTGCAGATTTCACCCATAAAGCATGGAAAACAGTACCCCTTCAGAAGCAGCTTACAAATTTCACTCACAGATAGTGTTGAGCGATACTTTCCGATATCGGAAAGTATCGGTATCGGAAAGTATCGGCCGATACCGTCACAGTATCGGAATCCAATCCGATACCGATACCCGATCCCAATGCAAGTCAATGGGACGAAAATATCGGAATTAAAATAAACCCTTTCTTTCCTTGTAGGTTAATTCTACATGAAGGAAAACAACTAAGAATAATGTAGGATGTATTGGGGGAGGTGGCGGAGACATTAAAGGCACAGGGGTTTATCCCAATCAAATAGAATAGCAGTATTTTTAATTTTTTTATGACGTTCGGCGTTAGAAAGAATTTGACTATGTTAATTTTTTATTTATTTTGTCAGATATTGATGTTTCACTACTTCCATGCCCTTCACCCTATTTTTTACTTCTCCCACACTTTCTTCTTCATTATCCTCATCATCAGCTTCTGTGACATCAACTTCTTCACCTTATTCATCTTCTTCTTTTCTACGTATATATATATTTTTTTTTTTACATTGTTCATATTCTTTTTATTTAACTATTATCTTTTTTATATTCAACTTCTTCATCATATTCTTATTTGTGACAGGCATTCCCGTAGTTGTTATCTATAAAAGTTTGAAGATTACACCTTCCGTTCTGCCTGTCACAAAACAGTTACATTTGTCCGCGTTCAGTTTGGCCTGCAGCATCAGGCTTTATCCAGGGGCACCACGAGGAGGAACGGACTCACCCCCATACACTGCTTAGTCTTCTTCTGCTTATAATTTAGATAATATCTTTTGCTCTGATATTTAGTCTTATGCTTAATGTTCTTCTGCTCTTTGTTCTGCAGCCTCTTGTTCTTCTGCTTCTCGGTCTTCCAGGTTGTCGTCGTCATCTCCAGGGTCGTCATCTCCAGGGTCGTCGTCATCGGGGTCGTCGTCATCGGGGTCGTCGTCATCGGGGTCGTCTTCAGGGTCATCGTCTCCAGGGTCGTCGTCATCTCGGTGGTTGTCGTCTCTGGTGTCGTCATCATCTTAGGGGTGGTCTTCCGGGTCATCGTCTTTCGGGTCTTGAACTTGGAAATGTAGCAGAAGGTACAAGAAGGCTGAGAAAATGCCGAGAAACAGCTGATGGAACTGGAACTCGGATGGCTACCCGAAGGTCCAAGAGCCAATGGAACTACCGAGGACCAGCTGACGTTACTGGAACCCGGTTACTAAGCAGGAGGTACCCGTGCCTGAAAGCACTACCAAGGACCACCTGACGTTGGTGGAACTCGGATACCCAGAGGGAGGCACCTAAGCCAAAGGCTCTGCCCGGAACCAGCTGACGGTACTGGAACCAGGATGGGGAGCAGAAGGTACAAGAGCAAAAGACACTGCCGAGAACCAGCTGACGGTACTGGAACCCGGATGGGTAGCCGAAGGTCCAAGAGCCAATGGAACTACCGAGGACCAGCTGACGTTACTGGAACCCGGTTACTAAGCAGGAGGTACCCGTGCCTGAAAGCACTAACAAGGACCACCTGACGTTGGTGGAACTCGGATACCCAGAGGGAGGCACCTAAGCCAAAGGCTCTGCCCGGAACCAGCTGACGGTACTGGAACCAGGATGGGGAGCAGAAGGTACAAGAGCAAAAGACACTGCCGAGAACCAGCTGACGGTACTGGAACCCGGATGGGGACCTATTCAAGCTTGTCTTCCTAGGGCCCCAACTGGCGGTGTGTTAGAGCCCAGGGACAGCAGGAGGAGGAGCAGGGGGAGGGGAGTGTAGGCCGAAGCCTGCACAGGCGGCAGCTTTGGGTGTGTTGTGTCTGCGTGGCTTTTGCAGGACACGTTGCCGGCTACACAGCAGGGGAACAGCTGGCGGTGCTGGACCCCACTGACACATTGGCGAGGTGTTTGGCTCTGTGCAGCCAGCACTTCCGGACAGCAACTAGCGTTGTTGGAGCCCGGGCTCTGCAGGTGGAGCAGAGTGTAGGCCGAAGCCTAATTGAACCGATTTCAAAAGTCACCTTTAACCCCCCCTCAGGGGTTACAAAGTAGAAGAGCCACAGCTTATGCAGCAGCAGTGCTGCGCAAGTCAAAGGTTGCTCTTGTAATTTTTCTCCTTGCACACGCTGAATGGAACACGTATAACATTTAGCCCTTTATACAGTCAAACTGTGTAATGGAGGCGAGAGTTCCCTTTGTAATGAGACGCAGCACAGGTGTCAAGAATCCCACCTTGGTGCTGGGTGCAGCCTCCCGAGCGTTGTTATTTGCTGTACAGGAGTCTGCGCTGTCGTGTTATCCCCTGGCCTAGCGCCGTTAGCGCTGCCCATCTTCTGGCATCATGTAATGTCGGCCGGTGCGGTTCGCGATGCCCATGAATCCCAGCCCCGCAGTGTCTTAACATTGTTAAAACACTGCGGGGCTGGGATTCAGGGCCTGGCGCAGCACATATGTTCGCCTCTCACACTCGGGTCCTTACACCCGCTTCAGACTGTGCGGCGTCATCTGATCCCTTATCGCATGCCACGGCCATGAAGCCGCACAGTCCGAAGAAGGCGGAAGGAGAGGAGGGACAGGCGAACTGATGCACTGATCCTGCCCATGAATCACACCCTCGCAGTCCCAATAAATAAGACACCGAGGGGCGTTGTGTGGGTCAGGGCGGCCGCAGAGGCGCAGCCAGCCAAACAATGATGCCAGAAGACGGGCAGCGCTACCAAGGGGGTTGCAGCGTGTCATTACAAAGGAAAGTCACACCACCGGGACGGTTAAATGGTCACACAGAGGACACATTTCAGACGTGTTTTCAGTTCCACATGTGCGAGGAGAATACGTTTCTGAGCCACCTTGCACACATGCAGCATTACCGCTGTACAAGGTGGCTGGATAACGTAAAAACGCCTGGGGGAGGGGAGACAGGTTCCCTTCAATTTCAGTTCTTGTGTCTGCGTGGCTTTTGCAGGACACGTTGCCGGCTGCACAGCAGGGGAACAGCTGGCGGTGCTGGACCCCACTGACACATTGGCTGGTGTTTTTCTCTGTGCAGCTAGCACATCTGGGCCCCAACTGGCGGTGTGTTAGAGCCCAGGGACAGCAGGAGGAGGAGCAGGAGGAGGAGGAGCAGGGGGAGGGGAGTGTAGGCCGAAGCCTGCACAGGCGGCAGCTTTGGGTGTGTTGTGTCTGCGTGGCTTTTGCAGGACACGTTGCCGGCTACACAGCAGGGGAACAGCTGGCGGTGCTGGACCCCACTGACACATTGGCGAGGTGTTTGGCTCTGTGCAGCCAGCACTTCCGGACAGCAACTAGCGTTGTTGGAGCCCGGGCTCTGCAGGTGGAGCAGAGTGTAGGCCGAAGCCTAATTGAACCGATTTCAAAAGTCACCTTTAACCCCCCCTCAGGGGTTACAAAGTAGAAGAGCCACAGCTTATGCAGCAGCAGTGCTGCGCAAGTCAAAGGTTGCTCTTGTAATTTTTCTCCTTGCACACGCTGAATGGAACACGTATAACATTTAGCCCTTTATACAGTCAAACTGTGTAATGGAGGCGAGAGTTCCCTTTGTAATGAGACGCAGCACAGGTGTCAAGAATCCCACCTTGGTGCTGGGTGCAGCCTCCCGAGCGTTGTTATTTGCTGTACAGGAGTCTGCGCTGTCGTGTTATCCCCTGGCCTAGCGCCGTTAGCGCTGCCCATCTTCTGGCATCATGTAATGTCGGCCGGTGCGGTTCGCGATGCCCATGAATCCCAGCCCCGCAGTGTCTTAACATTGTTAAAACACTGCGGGGCTGGGATTCAGGGCCTGGCGCAGCACATATGTTCGCCTCTCACACTCGGGTCCTTACACCCGCTTCAGACTGTGCGGCGTCATCTGATCCCTTATCGCATGCCACGGCCATGAAGCCGCACAGTCCGAAGAAGGCGGAAGGAGAGGAGGGACAGGCGAACTGATGCACTGATCCTGCCCATGAATCACACCCTCGCAGTCCCAATAAATAAGACACCGAGGGGCGTTGTGTGGGTCAGGGCGGCCGCAGAGGCGCAGCCAGCCAAACAATGATGCCAGAAGACGGGCAGCGCTACCAAGGGGGTTGCAGCGTGTCATTACAAAGGAAAGTCACACCACCGGGACGGTTAAATGGTCACACAGAGGACACATTTCAGACGTGTTTTCAGTTCCACATGTGCGAGGAGAATACGTTTCTGAGCCACCTTGCACACATGCAGCATTACCGCTGTACAAGGTGGCTGGATAACGTAAAAACGCCTGGGGGAGGGGGGACAGGTTCCCTTCAATTTCAGTTCTTGTGTCTGCGTGGCTTTTGCAGGACACGTTGCCGGCTGCACAGCAGGGGAACAGCTGGCGGTGCTGGACCCCACTGACACATTGGCTGGTGTTTTTCTCTGTGCAGCTAGCACATCTGGGCCCCAACTGGCGGTGTGTTAGAGCCCAGGGACAGCAGGAGGAGGAGCAGGAGGAGGAGGAGCAGGGGGAGGGGAGTGTAGGCCGAAGCCTGCACAGGCGGCAGCTTTGGGTGTGTTGTGTCTGCGTGGCTTTTGCAGGACACGTTGCCGGCTACACAGCAGGGGAACAGCTGGCGGTGCTGGACCCCACTGACACATTGGCGAGGTGTTTGGCTCTGTGCAGCCAGCACTTCCGGACAGCAACTAGCGTTGTTGGAGCCCGGGCTCTGCAGGTAGAGCAGAGTGTAGGCCGAAGCCTAATTGAACCGATTTCAAAAGTCACCTTTAACCCCCCCTCAGGGGTTACAAAGTAGAAGAGCCACAGCTTATGCAGCAGCAGTGCTGCGCAAGTCAAAGGTTGCTCTTGTAATTTTTCTCCTTGCACACGCTGAATGGAACACGTATAACATTTAGCCCTTTATACAGTCAAACTGTGTAATGGAGGCGAGAGTTCCCTTTGTAATGAGATGCAGCACAGGTGTCAAGAATCCCACCTTGGTGCTGGGTGCAGCCTCCCGAGCGTTGTTATTTGCTGTACAGGAGTCTGCGCTGTCGTGTTATCCCCTGGCCTAGCGCCGTTAGCGCTGCCCATCTTCTGGCATCATGTAATGTCGGCCGGTGCGGTTCGCGATGCCCATGAATCCCAGCCCCGCAGTGTCTTAACATTGTTAAAACACTGCGGGGCTGGGATTCAGGGCCTGGCGCAGCACATATGTTCGCCTCTCACACTCGGGTCCTTACACCCGCTTCAGACTGTGCGGCGTCATCTGATCCCTTATCGCATGCCACGGCCATGAAGCCGCACAGTCCGAAGAAGGCGGAAGGAGAGGAGGGACAGGCGAACTGATGCACTGATCCTGCCCATGAATCACACCCTCGCAGTCCCAATAAATAAGACACCGAGGGGCGTTGTGTGGGTCAGGGCGGCCGCAGAGGCGCAGCCAGCCAAACAATGATGCCAGAAGACGGGCAGCGCTACCAAGGGGGTTGCAGCGTGTCATTACAAAGGAAAGTCACACCACCGGGACGGTTAAATGGTCACACAGAGGACACATTTCAGACGTGTTTTCAGTTCCACATGTGCGAGGAGAATACGTTTCTGAGCCACCTTGCACACATGCAGCATTACCGCTGTACAAGGTGGCTGGATAACGTAAAAACGCCTGGGGGAGGGGGGACAGGTTCCCTTCAATTTCAGTTCTTGTGTCTGCGTGGCTTTTGCAGGACACGTTGCCGGCTGCACAGCAGGGGAACAGCTGGCGGTGCTGGACCCCACTGACACATTGGCTGGTGTTTTTCTCTGTGCAGCTAGCACATCTGGGCCCCAACTGGCGGTGTGTTAGAGCCCAGGGACAGCAGGAGGAGGAGCAGGAGGAGGAGGAGCAGGGGGAGGGGAGTGTAGGCCGAAGCCTGCACAGGCGGCAGCTTTGGGTGTGTTGTGTCTGCGTGGCTTTTGCAGGACACGTTGCCGGCTACACAGCAGGGGAACAGCTGGCGGTGCTGGACCCCACTGACACATTGGCGAGGTGTTTGGCTCTGTGCAGCCAGCACTTCCGGACAGCAACTAGCGTTGTTGGAGCCCGGGCTCTGCAGGTGGAGCAGAGTGTAGGCCGAAGCCTAATTGAACCGATTTCAAAAGTCACCTTTAACCCCCCCTCAGGGGTTACAAAGTAGAAGAGCCACAGCTTATGCAGCAGCAGTGCTGCGCAAGTCAAAGGTTGCTCTTGTAATTTTTCTCCTTGCACACGCTGAATGGAACACGTATAACATTTAGCCCTTTATACAGTCAAACTGTGTAATGGAGGCGAGAGTTCCCTTTGTAATGAGACGCAGCACAGGTGTCAAGAATCCCACCTTGGTGCTGGGTGCAGCCTCCCGAGCGTTGTTATTTGCTGTACAGGAGTCTGCGCTGTCGTGTTATCCCCTGGCCTAGCGCCGTTAGCGCTGCCCATCTTCTGGCATCATGTAATGTCGGCCGGTGCGGTTCGCGATGCCCATGAATCCCAGCCCCGCAGTGTCTTAACATTGTTAAAACACTGCGGGGCTGGGATTCAGGGCCTGGCGCAGCACATATGTTCGCCTCTCACACTCGGGTCCTTACACCCGCTTCAGACTGTGCGGCGTCATCTGATCCCTTATCGCATGCCACGGCCATGAAGCCGCACAGTCCGAAGAAGGCGGAAGGAGAGGAGGGACAGACGAACTGATGCACTGATCCTGCCCATCAATCACACCCTCGCAGTCCCATTAAATAAGACAACGAGGGCTGTTGTGTGGGTCAGGGCGGCCGCAGAGGCGCAGCCAGCCAAACAATGATGCCAGAAGACGGGCAGCGTTACCAAGGAGCTTGTTGCGTGTGTCAATACAAAGTCAAATCACACCTGAGGGACGTTTTAATGGTCACAGAGGACACATTTTAGACGTGTTCACTTCAACATGGGCAAGGAGAATAAGTTTCTGAGCCACCTTGAACACATGCAGCATTACTGCTGTTCAAGGTAGCTGTAAAACATAGAAACACCTGGGGGAGGGGGGACAGGTTCCCTTCAATTTCAGTTCTTGTGTCTGCGTGGCGGTCGCAGGACACGTTGCCGGCTACACAGCAGGGGAACAGCTGGCGGTGCTGAACCCCACTGACACATTGGCTGGTGTTTTTCTCTGTGCAGCTAGCACATCTGGGCAAAAACTGGCGGTGTTAGAGCCCAGGGTCAGCAGGAGGAGCAGGGGGAGCGGAGTGTAGGCCGAAGCCTGCACTCGAGCAAGTTGAAAGGAAACCTTTAACCCCCCCCCCCAGGCGTTTGTAGCTGAAAGAGCCATTGTGTACAGCACTAATGCTGGAAAAGGTAAACTTAGCTCTTTTAATTATGGTCCTTGTACATGCGGAACCTAACATTTATGAAATGTGTCTCCTCACAGCGTTAAACCGTCCGGTAGGTGGAACTTTCCTTTGTCGTGTGACGCAGCACAGCCATCATTTTTACCCCCTTGGCGCCGTGCGCCCCCTCCTCAGCGTTGTTTGAATCTGTCCCGGAGCCTGCGCTGTTAGGTTAGCCCTTGGCCATGCACACATGTTGCGCTGCCCGTCTTCTGACCTCATTTGGTGTCAGGCTGGCTGCGCCTGTGCGGGTGCGCTGGCCGAGATCCCGCCTCGCAGTGTCGTCTAATGTAATCCCACCGCGGGCCTGTGATCCGTGCCCGTGCGCAGTGCATATCCTCTCCTCTCACTCCCCTCCCTACGGCTTTTTCAGACTGTGCGGTGTCACGGCCGTGGCATGCTATTAGGGACCAGCTGACATCGCACAGTCTGAAGAAGCCGTAGGGAGGGGAGTGAGAGGAGAGGATATGCACTGCGCACGGGCACGGATCACAGGCCCACGGTGGGATTACATTAGACGACACTGCGAGGCGGGATCTCGGCCAGCGCACCCGCACAGGCGCAGCCAGCCTGACACCAAATGAGGTCAGAAGACGGGCAGCGCAACATGTGTGCATGGCCAAGGGCTAACCTAACAGCGCAGGCTCCGGGACAGATTCAAACAACGCTGAGGAGGGGGCGCACGGCGCCAAGGGGGTAAAAATGATGGCTGTGCTGCGTCACACGACAAAGGAAAGTTCCACCTACCGGACGGTTTAACGCTGTGTGGGGACACATTTCATAAGTGTTTGGTTCAGCATGTGCAAGGAGCATCACGAAAAGAGGCACTTTTTCCCTTTGCATCATTACTGCTGCACAAGGTGGCTCCTTCAGTAACAAACGCCTGGGGGGGGGTCAGGTTCCCTTACATTTAACTTGTTGTGCCTGCGTGGCGGTCGCAGTACACGTTGCCGTATACACAGCAGGGGAACAGCTGGCGGTGCTGAACCCCACTAACACATTGGCGAGGTGTTTGGCTCTGTGCGTACAGCACTTCTGGACGGCAACTGGCGGTGTTGGAGCCCAGGGACAGGTGGAGGAAGAGGAGGTTGGAGGAGGTTGGAGGAGGTAGGAGGGATTGCCACACACACAGCAGGGGAACAGCTGACGTTACTGAACCCCAATAACAGAGGAGGGACTGTTGACTGTGCGTACAGCACTTCTGGACGGCAACTGGCGGTGTTGGAGCCCAGGGACAGGTGGAGGAGGAGGAGGTTGGAGGAGGTAGGAGGGATTTCCACACACACAGCAGGGGAACAGCTGACGTTACTGAACCCCAATAACAGAGGAGGGACTGTTGACTGTGCGTACAGCACTTCTGGACGGCAACTGGCGGTGTTGGAGCCCAGGGACAGGTGGAGGAGGAGGAGGTTGGAGGAGGTAGGAGGGATTGCCACACACACAGCAGGGGAACAGCTGACGTTACTGAACCCCAATAACAGAGGAGGGACTGTTGACTGTGCGTACAGCACTTCTGGACGGCAACTGGCGGTGTTGGAGCCCAGGGACAGGTGGAGGAGGAGGAGGTTGGAGGAGGTTGGAGGAGGTAGGAGGGATTGCCACACACACAGCAGGGGAACAGCTGACGTTACTGAACCCCAATAACAGAGGAGGGACTGTTGACTGTGCGTACAGCACTTCTGGACGGCAACTGGCGGTGTTGGAGCCCAGGGACAGGTGGAGGAGGAGGAGGTTGGAGGAGGTAGGAGGGATTGCCACACACACAGCAGGGGAACAGCTGACGTTACTGAACCCCAATAACAGAGGAGGGACTGTTGACTGTGCGTACAGCACTTCTGGACGGCAACTGGCGGTGTTGGAGCCCAGGGACAGGTGGAGGAGGAGGAGGTTGGAGGAGGTTGGAGGAGGTAGGAGGGATTGCCACACACACAGCAGGGGAACAGCTGACGTTACTGAACCCCAATCACAGAGGAGGGACTGTTGACTGTGCGTACAGCACTTCTGGACGGCAACTGGCGGTGTTGGAGCCCAGGGACAGGTGGAGGAGGAGGAGGTTGGAGGAGGTAGGAGGGATTGCCACACACACAGCAGGGGAACAGCTGACGTTACTGAACCCCAATAACAGAGGAGGGACTGTTGACTGTGCGTACAGCACTTCTGGACGGCAACTGGCGGTGTTGGAGCCCAGGGACAGGTGGAGGAGGAGGAGGTTGGAGGAGGTAGGAGGAGGTAGGAGGGATTGCCACACACACAGCAGGGGAACAGCTGACGTTACTGAACCCCAATAACAGAGGAGGGACTGTTGACTGTGCGTACAGCACTTCTGGACGGCAACTGGCGGTGTTGGAGCCCAGGGACAGGTGGAGGAGGAGGAGGTTGGAGGAGGTAGGAGGGATTGCCACACACACAGCAGGGGAACAGCTGACGTTACTGAACCCCAATAACAGAGGAGGGACTGTTGACTGTGCGTACAGCACTTCTGGACGGCAACTGGTGGTGTTGGAGCCCAGGGACAGGTGGAGGAGGAGGAGGTTGGAGGAGGTAGGAGGGATTGCCACACACACAGCAGGGGAACAGCTGACGTTACTGAACCCCAATAACAGAGGAGGGACTGTTGACTGTGCGTACAGCACTTCTGGACGGCAACTGGCGGTGTTGGAGCCCAGGGACAGGTGGAGGAGGAGGAGGTTGGAGGAGGTAGGAGGGATTGCCACACACACAGCAGGGGAACAGCTGACGTTACTGAACCCCAATAACAGAGGAGGGACTGTTGACTGTGCGTACAGCACTTCTGGACGGCAACTGGCGGTGTTGGAGCCCAGGGACAGGTGGAGGAGGAGGAGGTTGGAGGAGGTAGGAGGGATTGCCACACACACAGCAGGGGAACAGCTGACGTTACTGAACCCCAATAACAGAGGAGGGACTGTTGACTGTGCGTACAGCACTTCTGGACGGCAACTGGCGGTGTTGGAGCCCAGGGACAGGTGGAGGAGGAGGAGGTTGGAGGAGGTTGGAGGAGGTAGGAGGGATTGCCACACACACAGCAGGGGAACAGCTGACGTTACTGAACCCCAATAACAGAGGAGGGACTGTTGACTGTGCGTACAGCACTTCTGGACGGCAACTGGCGGTGTTGGAGCCCAGGGACAGGTGGAGGAGGAGGAGGTTGGAGGAGGTAGGAGGGATTGCCACACACACAGCAGGGGAACAGCTGACGTTACTGAACCCCAATAACAGAGGAGGGACTGTTGACTGTGCGTACAGCACTTCTGGACGGCAACTGGCGGTGTTGGAGCCCAGGGACAGGTGGAGGAGGAGGAGGTTGGAGGAGGTTGGAGGAGGTAGGAGGGATTGCCACACACACAGCAGGGGAACAGCTGACGTTACTGAACCCCAATAACAGAGGAGGGACTGTTGACTGTGCGTACAGCACTTCTGGACGGCAACTGGCGGTGTTGGAGCCCAGGGACAGGTGGAGGAGGAGGAGGTTGGAGGAGGTAGGAGGGATTGCCACACACACAGCAGGGGAACAGCTGACGTTACTGAACCCCAATAACAGAGGAGGGACTGTTGACTGTGCGTACAGCACTTCTGGACGGCAACTGGCGGTGTTGGAGCCCAGGGACAGGTGGAGGAGGAGGAGGTTGGAGGAGGTTGGAGGAGGTAGGAGGAGGTAGGAGGGATTGCCACACACACAGCAGGGGAACAGCTGACGTTACTGAACCCCAATAACAGAGGAGGGACTGTTGACTGTGCGTACAGCACTTCTGGACGGCAACTGGCGGTGTTGGAGCCCAGGGACAGGTGGAGGAGGAGGAGGTTGGAGGAGGTAGGAGGGATTGCCACACACACAGCAGGGGAACAGCTGACGTTACTGAACCCCAATAACAGAGGAGGGACTGTTGACTGTGCGTACAGCACTTCTGGACGGCAACTGGCGGTGTTGGAGCCCAGGGACAGGTGGAGGAGGAGGAGGTTGGAGGAGGTTGGAGGAGGTAGGAGGGATTGCCACACACACAGCAGGGGAACAGCTGACGTTACTGAACCCCAATAACAGAGGAGGGACTGTTGACTGTGCGTACAGCACTTCTGGACGGCAACTGGCGGTGTTGGAGCCCAGGGACAGGTGGAGGAGGAGGAGGTTGGAGGAGGTAGGAGGGATTGCCACACACACAGCAGGGGAACAGCTGACGTTACTGAACCCCAATAACAGAGGAGGGACTGTTGACTGTGCGTACAGCACTTCTGGACGGCAACTGGCGGTGTTGGAGCCCAGGGACAGGTGGAGGAGGAGGAGGTTGGAGGAGGTTGGAGGAGGTAGGAGGGATTGCCACACACACAGCAGGGGAACAGCTGACGTTACTGAACCCCAATAACAGAGGAGGGACTGTTGACTGTGCGTACAGCACTTCTGGACGGCAACTGGCGGTGTTGGAGCCCAGGGACAGGTGGAGGAGGAGGAGGTTGGAGGAGGTAGGAGGGATTGCCACACACACAGCAGGGGAACAGCTGACGTTACTGAACCCCAATAACAGAGGAGGGACTGTTGACTGTGCGTACAGCACTTCTGGACGGCAACTGGCGGTGTTGGAGCCCAGGGACAGGTGGAGGAGGAGGAGGTTGGAGGAGGTAGGAGGAGGTAGGAGGGATTGCCACACACACAGCAGGGGAACAGCTGACGTTACTGAACCCCAATAACAGAGGAGGGACTGTTGACTGTGCGTACAGCACTTCTGGACGGCAACTGGCGGTGTTGGAGCCCAGGGACAGGTGGAGGAGGAGGAGGTTGGAGGAGGTAGGAGGGATTGCCACACACACAGCAGGGGAACAGCTGACGTTACTGAACCCCAATAACAGAGGAGGGACTGTTGACTGTGCGTACAGCACTTCTGGACGGCAACTGGCGGTGTTGGAGCCCAGGGACAGGTGGAGGAGGAGGAGGTTGGAGGAGGTAGGAGGGATTGCCACACACACAGCAGGGGAACAGCTGACGTTACTGAACCCCAATAACAGAGGAGGGACTGTTGACTGTGCGTACAGCACTTCTGGACGGCAACTGGCGGTGTTGGAGCCCAGGGACAGGTGGAGGAGGAGGAGGTTGGAGGAGGTAGGAGGAGGTAGGAGGGATTGCCACACACACAGCAGGGGAACAGCTGACGTTACTGAACCCCAATAACAGAGGAGGGACTGTTGACTGTGCGTACAGCACTTCTGGACGGCAACTGGCGGTGTTGGAGCCCAGGGACAGGTGGAGGAGGAGGAGGTTGGAGGAGGTAGGAGGGATTGCCACACACACAGCAGGGGAACAGCTGACGTTACTGAACCCCAATAACAGAGGAGGGACTGTTGACTGTGCGTACAGCACTTCTGGACGGCAACTGGCGGTGTTGGAGCCCAGGGACAGGAGGAGGTTGGAGGAGGTTGGAGGAGGTAGGAGGGATTGCCACGCACACAGCAGGGGAACAGCTGACGTTACTGAACCCCAATAACAGAGGAGGGACTGTTGACTGTGCGTACAGCACTTCTGGACGGCAACTGGCGGTGTTGGAGCCCAGGGACAGGTGGAGGAGGAGGAGGTTGGAGGAGGTAGGAGGGATTGCCACACACACAGCAGGGGAACAGCTGACGTTACTGAACCCCAATAACAGAGGAGGGACTGTTGACTGTGCGTACAGCACTTCTGGACGGCAACTGGCGGTGTTGGAGCCCAGGGACAGGTGGAGGAGGAGGAGGTTGGAGGAGGTTGGAGGAGGTAGGAGGGATTGCCACACACACAGCAGGGGAACAGCTGACGTTACTGAACCCCAATAACAGAGGAGCGACTGTTGACTGTGCGTACAGCACTTCTGGACGGCAACTAGCGGTGTTGGAGCCCAGGGGCAGGTGGAAAAGCAGAGGAACACAATGTAGGCCGAAGCCTGAGAAAGTCGAAAGGGAACCTTTAACCCCCCCCCCAAGGCGTTTGTAGCTGAAAGAGCCAGCTTGTGCAGCACAAAAGATGCAAAAGGAAAAGGTGGCTCTTTTCATCATGCTCCTTGCAAACACAGAACTAAACACTTTTAAAATGTGTCCCCTGAAGCCGTGAAACCGTCCCGGAGGTGGGACTTTCCTTCGTAATATGACGCAGCACAGCCATCATTACTACCCCCCCGCCGCCGTGCCCCGCCTCCTCAGCGTTGTTTGATTCCGTCCCGGAGCCTGCGCTGTTATGTTATCCCGTGGCCAGGCACACTTAGCGCTGCCCATCTTCTGACATCATTTGGTGTCAGGCTGGCTGCGCCTGTGCGGCCGCGCTGGCCGAGAGCCCGCCTCGCAGTGTCTTCTGATGTAATCCCACTGGGGGACTGGGATCCATGGCCATGCGCAGTGCATATCCTCGCCTCTCACTCCCCTCCCTACGGCTTCTTTTTCAGACTGTGCGGTGTCACGGCCGTGGCATGCTATTAGGGACCAGCTGACACCGAACAGTCTGAAGAAGCCATAGGGAGATGAGTGAGAGGTGGAGGTTCAGATATGCACTGCGCATGTCCATAGATCCCAGGCCCCCAGTGGGATTAAATCAGAAGACACTGCGAGGCGGGCTCTCGGCCAGCGTGGCCGCACAGGCGCAGCCAGCCTGACACCAAATGATGCCAGAAGACGGGCAGCGCTAAGTGTGCCTGGCCACGGGATAACATAACAGCGCAGGCTCCGGGACGGAATCAAACAACGCTGAGGAGCCGGGGCGCGGCGCCGGGGGGGTAGGAATGACGGCTGTGCTGCGTCATATTACGAAGGAAAGTCCCACCTCCGGGACGGTTTTACGGTATCAGTGGACACATTTTATAAGTGTTAAGTTTTGCGTGTGCAAGGAGCAAAACCAAAATAGCTACCTTTTTCCTTGTGCAGCATTACTGCTGCACAAGGTGGCTCTTTCAGTAACAAACGCCTTGGGGGGGGGGGGACAGATTCCCTTACATTTCAGTTGTTGTGTCAGCGTGGCGGTCGCATGACACATTGCCGGCTACACAGCTGGGGATCAGCTGACGTTACTGAAACCCAATAACACTGGGTCGTATGTTTTGACTGTGCAGACGGCACATCTGAGCCTCAACTGGCGGTGTTGGAGCCCAGGAATTTAAGTTCAGGTGGTAGAAAGATGAACACAACAGGAGACCTGGATAACGTATACAGTGACCTAATTATTTAATCAGGAGGAGGAGTGGCAAATTCCTGCGAGATCCAGGCCTTGTTCATTTTCAGGAAAGTAAGCCGGTCAACGTTATCGGAGGATAGTCGCATGCGACGGTCAGTTAGTACACCACCTGCAGCACTAAAGACACGTTCCGATAATACACTGGCCGCAGGGCAAGACAGCACCTCCAATGCATACTGGCTTAGCTCTGGCCATGTATCCAGCTTTGAGACCCAAAACTTGAAAGGGGAAGAGCCGTCTGGGAGTACAGCAAGAGGGCAAGACATGTAGTCTGTCACCATCTGACGGAACCGTTGCCTCCTGCTGACTGGAGCCGTCTGTGATGGTGTAGACTTTTGTGGCGGGCACAGAAAACTGTGCCACAGTTCGGCCATACTGGTCTTGCCTTGGGCAGAGGCACTGCTTCTGCTCCCTCTTTGTGCAGAGCCTCCACCACTGCCTGGACGCACTGAGCTGCTTTGGAATGCACTAGCAGCACTTCTCTCAGTTGGAATGGAGAAGATGATGGAACTGACCAGTGTGTCTTGGTACTCCCGCATTTTTCGCTCCCGGTTCAACGGTGTGATGAGGCTTTCTACGTTGTCCCGGTAGCGAGGATCGAGGAGGGTGAACACCCAATAATCAGACATGTTGAGAATGTGGTCGATGCGGCGGTCGTTTCTCAGGCACTGCAGCATGTAATCCACCATGTGCTGCAGACTGCCAACTGCCCAAGAAACGCTGTCCCCAGCTGGAGGCGTGATCTCTGCCCGCTCGTCATCACCCCACCCTCGCTGTACACACTGAGTACTGGACAATTCGGGAACTCCCTCCTCTGGACGGATGTCTTCCTCCTCCATTGACTCCTCCTCATCCTCCTCACAAACTGTCCCCTGCCTACGCGTTTGTGAGGAACCACGTGGCGCTGACTGTCCAGAAGATGATGGAAGTGGTGAATCCTCATCCTCCACCTCTTCCACAACATCATCCCTTAGCGCTTGCAGTGATTTTTCAAGCAGGCAGATAAGGGGGACAGTCATGCTGACTAGTGCATCATCTGCACTCGCCATCCGCGTGGAATAATCAAAGGGACGCAAAACCTGGCAGACATCCTTCATAGTGGCCCACTCTGTGGTTGTGAAGTCTGTACGGCGCTGACTGTGACTTTTTTGCGCCTGATACAGCTGGTACTCCATTACAGCTTGCTGCTGCTCACACAACCGCTCCAACATATGTAACGTGGAATTCCACCTGGTAGGTAGGTCACATATGATGCGATGTTCCGGCAGGCGGTGTCGGCGCTGCAGAGCCGCAATGCGCGCTTTTGCCGTGCTGGAACGCCGCAAGTGAGCACACTCTAGGCGGACCTTGTGCAGCAGTGCATCAAGATCCGGATAGTCCCTCAAAAAACTCTGCACGACCAAATTGAGCACATGTGCCAGACATGGGATGTGAGTGAGGTTGCCGAGGCCCAGGGCTGCCACCAGATTTCGGCCATTATCACACACTACCATGCCTGGCTGGAGATTCGCTGGCTCAAACCACACATCGCTCTCCTGCTTGATGGCATTCCAGAGCTCCTGCGCTGTGTGGCTACGATTCCCCAAAAAAATTAATTTCAAGACGGCCTGTTGACGTTTGGCCACGGCTGTGCTCATGTCGGTCGTAACAGGTACACGTTCATCACGGGTCCATGTGGAGGTGGACTGTGACGGCTCCTGCAGCGATGATTCTGAGGAACTGGTGTAAGAGGAGGAGTCAATGCGTACAGAATGGATTCCTGCAATCCTTGGAGTGGGCAGGACACGTCCTGCGCCACTCGCACGGTCTGTACCCGGCTCAACGACATTAACCCAATGGGCAGTGAGGGAAAGGTATCGCCCCTGTCCATGTTGACTGGTCCACGCATCGGTGGTGAGGTGGACCTTGCTACTGACGGCGTTCAGTAGCGCGTGTTTTATGTGTCCCTCCACATGCTTGTGCAGGGCAGGGACGGCTTGCCTGCTGAAGTAAAAGCGGCTGGGCACACTGTACTGTGGGACTGCCAATGACATCAAGTCACGGAAGCTGTCAGTCTCCACCAGCCTGAATGACAGCATTTCCAGTGACAGAAGTTTGGCAATGCCTGCAGTCAGAGCCTGTGCTCGTGGGTGGTTTGACGAGAAAGGCCGCCTTTTCTCCCATGCCTGTACTACCGATGGCTGTAGACTGGGCTGGGAGTGTGTGGTTGACTGGGAAAGTGGTGCTGCGGGTGGAATGACAGCGGGTCTCTGGACAACAGGGCCAGAGGTTCTTCCACGGCGATCCTGGGAGGAAGCCGAACCAGCTGCGTGTGAGCTAGAGGAAGAGGCAACACGAGCTGAAGAGGTGGTAGCTGCCGCTGTTGGTTGGCCTAGCTCTTCAATGTGTTTGTCTAACTCCGCCGGGTGCCTGTTGCGCACATGTTTCCACATGTTGGAGGTATTGAGGTTGGCGACTTTTTGACCTCTTTTGATTTTTTGATGACACACCTTGCATCTGACATAGCAAATGTCATCTGCAACTGTGTCAAAAAAGGACCAGGCACTGCAAGTCTTGGGAGCCCCCCTTTTGACTTTTGGAAGAGACATGCTCCTTACGGGTGCCAAAGCGGAGGCTGCAGGATCCGCAGTCTTCCCCCTCCCTCTCCCTCTTTGGGCCGTACGGGGAATCTCTTCCTCAGAGCTGCTCCCACCACCTTCCTGTCCCTGACGCCAAGATGGGTCAAGGACCTCATCATCTACACTACCCTCTGCCCCCAACTGCTCCTCCTGGGTAGTCTCAGCAGCAGAGCACGCACCAGTAAGTGGCACCTGAGTGTCATCATCAGCTGATGCGGCCTGCGAGGTGGTGACCGGAGCCACTGGCCCACCCGCCTCTTCAGAGGAAGACAGAAAAAGCTGTTGGGCATCACTGCACCCTGCCTCTTCTTCCATTTCTCCAATGCTGCTTGGCTGGCCCCCTGTTTCCAAGCCAAGAGATGATTCAGAGAACAGAAGTAGAGACTGCTCCTGTCCTGGGATCTCTGTCTGCCTGGGCAATTTTGCAGGTGGTGAAGAGACAGATGGCTGCTCTCCAGTGCTCTGTGTCTGAGAGGATGTGGCACTAATGGAAGTTGATGCATTAGCTGCCATCCATCCCACAACGGCTTCAATTTGGTCTTCACGCAGCAGCGGTGTACGGCGCTCGGCGACAAAGCTGCGCATGAACGACTGTTCCCTTGTGAAAGTGGGTGCTGATGACTCACCGGTGCCCGCAGCAGGCACAGAATCCCCACGTCCCCTCCCTGCTCCGCGCCCATGCCCACGCCCACGTGCCTTACTCACTGCCTTCTTCATCTTGGTTGACTGATAAAGATAAGCAGAAAAGTACTAACGGCTTTGTGTGCTTATTCCTGAGCAACTCCTCCTAACAGGTATAAGACACACTAATTTTCTAAAGTGTGGACTAGACTTGAATATGAGCTAATGTGGCCTACACAAATGTAAAGTGGTGTAACTGGTGTGTTTGGTGAACTTTATTATTTATTTATTTTTTTGGGGCTGAACTGACAACGGATAGAGCTGCAATCACACGGAGACCGTGCAGACAGCCGTAAACGGCGCTGCAAGGCCCAAAAACCCTCCTCTACTTTATCCTATGTAGTGTTTTTCCACAAGTTAGCTGGAGACGGGTGGAAAGACACTAATAGGATTTTTTTAAAATAAATTAGCAGCAGACTACACTACTTTGAAAAAAAAGAAAATTGATTTGGCGGTATGACGCAGTGAAAAACCCTGAGCTGCAGACAACCAGGCTACGGCTGCTCACAGACTACAGGGCGAGCTGCAGTCACACGGAGACCGTGCAGACAGCCGTAAACGGCGCTGCAAGGCCCAAAAACCCTCCTCTACTTTATCCTATGTAGTGTTTTTCCACAAATTAGCTGGAGACGGGTGGAAAGACACTAATAGGATTTTTTAAAATAAATTAGCAGCAGACTACACTACTTTGAAAAAAAAGAAAATTGATTTGGCGGTATGACGCAGTGAAAAACCCTGAGCTGGAGACAACCAGGCTATAGCTGCTCACAGATTACAGGGCGAGCTGCAGTCACACGGAGACCGTGCAGACAGCCGTAAACGGCGCTGCAAGGCCCAAAAACCCTCCTCTACTTTATCCTATGTAGTGTTTTTCCACAAATTAGCTGGAGACGGGTGGAAAGACACTAATAGGAATTTTTGGAAAAAATGTGCAGCAGCCTGCACTACTTCAAAAAAAAAAAAAAAAAGGACAGTATGAGGCAATGAACCACCCTCCCTGAACTGAATACAACCAGCTATGGATGGCCTATGTGGCTGCACTCAGACTAGAGAGTGGGCTGCACTCACACACACACACAGAGAGACCTTGCAGATCGCTGTGAAAACAGCGCTACAAGGCAAAAGGAAGGTGAATAGTAGGTGAACACAGCGGTTGCTAAATTAGCCTTTGGAAAGCACAAAGAAGCAAATCGCTATCTCTAAACTGTCCCTCAGTCAGCAAACAGCGTCCTGTCACTAACTGAATTCACAGCAGAGTGATCGCAAAATGGCGCCAGCGACTTTTAAACTGCATCATGACATCATTTCAGCAGCCAATCACAGCCTTGCCAGTAGTTTCATGCCCTCCATGCTAAACAGGATGTGCCCACACTTGGAATCTTTCTCATTGGCTGAATTTCTGAATTTTGAATCATTGAACTTCCGATTCCGGTATCCGATACGCGCCAAGTATCGGAATCCCGGTATCGGAATTCCGATACCGCTAGTATCGGCCGATACCCGATACTTGCGGTATCGGAATGCTCAACACTACTCACAGAGCATAGGGCAGACTACCCGTACATTAGCAGCTTAAAAATTTCACCCATGGAGCATGAGACAGAGTACTCCTTAGAAGCTTGCACATATTACCCACAGAGGCAAACTTTTATCTTCAGTAGCATACAGTATAGTAGGCCACAGATAATCAGCTCAAAGTTTGATTCTATATACAGATAGCAGTCCACCACGAGTCTTGCTACCGCCAGCCCCAGTCACTTTGCCTTAGGGTCCCCGGGAATGAAGAGTTTCCATTGAAAAAAAATATTTTTCAAAGCAGGCAACCACGCACAAGTAATTCAGCTAGAGATAATGGAACTGTACTCCTTTTCTAGTTCTTTGTTTGTTTGAACTGGGGCCATGATTAAGAGGGGACCCAGTGGAACACAAAGTGAAGGAACTAGAGGCACTCTCAGCCATCCAATCTCAAACCACCTATAAGTGGTGTTGCAAAGTACACACCTGTAATGGAGAATCAGGTTTCTATTCCAGAGACACAACCTGATAAATGTGTGCCACATCCAAGGGAGGCAGCAGTCAAGCAAATTAACCACTTCTCAACTGAGTCAGCAGCAGATAATGCGAGACAGAATAACCATCCATGACAATTTAGAAGCTCTGTAATTGGAATGAGTAGTTAAATCTTTTAATGCGCTTTAGGCCCGGCCACAAAGGTAGAGTAAAATGATTTTTTAGGACTAACCACTCAAACAGACAGCATACACAGAGGCTTTTGGGCACAGTACCCCCACAAAAGTCAATGACAAATTTTCCCACAGAGCATATTTCCACATTTATCCCACAGAAGATGATAGCAAATTTCAGCCAAAGAGCATAGGGCACAATACCCCCACAGCTCCAAAATGTCTGCTCCAATAGTATATGCTCTAAATGCTGCCTATGAAAATCTTGTAGCATGATCTTGGATCGAGCTAGCAGTCCACACCGATGCTTGCTACCAGCAGTTCAGTTACAAATTTCACCCAGAGAGCATGTTTTCACATTTCCCCCACAGAAGCTGATAACAAATTTTACACAAAGGCAGTGGCCCACAGTCCCCCCCACAGGCAGGGTTGCAAAGTACACACAACATCTTAAAGGAGCATTAAGGCCCCGTCTCACATAGCGAGATCGCTAGCGAGATCGCTGCTGAGTCACTAGTTTTGTGACGCAACAGCGACCTCCATAGCGATCTCGCTATGTGTGACACGTACCAGCGATCAGGCCCCTGCTGTGAGATCGCTGGTCGTGTCGGAATGGCCTGGACCTTTTTTTGGTCGTTGAGGCCCCGCTGACATCGCTGAATCGGTGTGTGTGACACCGATCCAGCGATGTCTTCACTGGTAACCAGGGTAAACATCGGGTTACTAAGCGCAGGGCCGCGCTTAGTAACCCGATGTTTACCCTGGTTACCAGCGTAAATGTAAAAAAAACCAAACAGTACATACTCGCCTTTCGGTGTCCAGGTCCCTTGCCGTCTGCTTACTGCTCTCACTGACTGCCGCCGTACAGCGAGAAGTGAGAGCACAGCAGTGACGTCACCGCTGCGCTCTGCTCTCACTGTACGGCCGGATCTCAGTCAGAGCAGGAAGCAGACGGCAAGGGACCTGGACACCGAAAGGCGAGTATGTACTGTTTGTTTTTTTTGGTAACCAGGGTAAACATCGGGTTACTAAGCGCGGCCCTGCGCTTAGTAACCCGATGTTTACCCTGGTTACCCGGGTGCTGCAGGGGGACTTCGGCATCATTGAAGACAGTTTCAACGATGCCGAAGTCGTTCCCCTGATCGTTGGTCGCTGGAGAGAGCTGTCTGTGTGACAGCTCCCCAGCGACCACACAGCGACTTACCAACAATCACGGCCAGGTCATATCGCTGGTCGTGATCGTTGGTAAATCGCTTAGTGAGACGGGGCCTTTACTCCCACAGATATGGACTAAAGAATATACACAGCAACATTTGCTAAAGTACTCCAAAAGATATGGGTTAAAGAATACACAGAGTGGATTTTGGCAAAGTACTGTCACAGACATGCTTGCCTAAGCATAGAAAAATGCTCCCTTCCACCGACACAGTTGAAGATTATGAAAACTTTTGGTTATGCACTGTATTATCACAGACATGGGTACAGAATACACAGACAGTGTTTTTGTAAAACTGCGCCCATGCAAGACCTAATACTGTCCTTTACTACAGCTGTATCGTGTGCCTACACTAAGCAGAATAGAAATAAAAAATAAGGATCTTGAACCAGGAGAAACAGGTCCAATTGGAGGAGGAGTTGGATTTGGTGGGTTAGGCGGAAGAGGCGGAGACGGAGGTATCCAACACAGTTTCTTGGGTTTTTTATTTGGAAGGATGCCCCCAAATGAAATGAATGGCAAATAGAGTTGAAGACTGGCTGGGTGTGGTTGTTATAGCTGTCTAGACTAGACACCTAGTCATCCAAAGGTATGGATAAGACCTGTGGGATCTACGCCTGATTCATTTTAAGGAATGTTAGATTCCTCACATTGGATGTGAGCAGGTGTCTGTGATGACACCCCCTGCTGTGCTAAACACATGTTCCGACAGAACACTTGCAGCAGGGCAGGCCAGCACTTCAAGGCATAAAGGGCAAGCTCAGGCTATGTATCCAATTTGGAGACCCAGAAGTTAAATGGAGCAGACTCATGCATTGCTACATTTCGGCTATGCTAAGCCTGTGTTCTGAAGTTCTGGCATTGTCCCAGCTGGATTGGTGACTTCCTCCTCTGCCTCAGCATGTACTCTCCTCTCAGCATGTACTGGCTCATGTGTGCCAGGCTGCCCAGAAACAACGACAATCTGTCATTGGTGGGAGATATATTGTCTGGGAACTCTATATCCCCCAGCCATGCTGCAAATGATGCCTGTGATCTGATCTGAGTGCCACCCTGCTGTGAACATGGTTGATCATCATCCTCCTCCACTTCCTCAATCTCCTAGCTGCACAGTTGGGTACCTTGCTGATGTTGGGACAGTAACCTATCCTCCATGCCAAGAGTGGACAACAGGCCTGATAACAGTGTGAATTGTCTCTGCTCCTGCTCCTCCTCCATCCCCTGGGTGTACAGTTGGGCACCTGGCTGATGTTGGGACCGTAACCTACGCTTCCGGTGTGAATTGAATCTGCTCCTCTTCCTGCTCCTCTTCCTCAAGTGTCACCACCTCACCCATCATGGCCTGAATTGTTTTTTCCAGCAGTCATATAAGTGGTATAGTAGCGCTGATAATGGAATATTCAAAGCAGCGTAATACGGCACAGACATCCTGCATGGAGGCCCAGTCATTGAAGTGATGCTGCAGCACAGAGAGGCGAGCAGCAGCAGGGTGAGAACATGGAACATGTGCAGATACTGCTCACGCTTTCAGCAGAAGCTCCGATATGTGTGGGTAGTTTTTCAGGAAGTGCTGCACCATCAAGTTTAGCACATGCATCAGGCAAGGGTTGTGTCAAACTGGCTGTGCCCAGATCTGCTATTAAATTTCCCCCATTATCGCACACCAGGCAGGGCTTGAGGTTCACCGGCACCAACCACTCATCTGTCTGCTGTTTGATCTCAGTCCATAGTTCCTACTGTTTAAGAACTGGCTGTGTTCAAGTTGGTGGTGCAGGATTTTCTGTGACCGAATGAGGAGGCAGTGGAGGAAGAAGAGTAGGAGGAGGAAGCAACCTGGACAGATAAATGTCCAGTCACCACTACATTTACCCAGTGGGAAGTTATGGTGATGCAATGTCCCTGTTCGTGCTTACTGGTCCACATATTAATTGTCACGCTCACGCCCTGACTGGTGGGTGTGAGCTCGGGGGGTTTGTGGCCCCACTGTGCCACAAACCAGACTACCCTGGAAGGGCGTGACTATGACAGCTGCCTGGGTTTTCACTGGAGCCTCTGATGGTGAGGTCAGGCTTGTGCAGCAGGCAGCTGCCAGTTGCTACTCCAGGGTGGTGTCTGGCTGTGGCTGCTGATCCCACTTGGAGAACAGGAACACTAGGACAGGTGCAGCATCAGTCAGGACTGGCAGAAGAGCATGGCTGAAACTCAGACGAGTAGGCTGGCACAGCTGAGACACAGGGTTGGCAGAGACATGGCAGACAACACAGGGCCGGCAGGAATGGCGTATGAAGGTGTGGTGTAAGAAGGAACAGATAGGGACCTGTTCACACAGGAGGTGCAGGTAAGGAGACAAGCAGAAAGGAATGAAGTATGAAGGAACAGGTAGAGATCTGTTCACACAGGAAGAGAGCCGCAAGGCTGCGAATAGGAATGGTAGAGCAGCAACAGAAGCTAAGCAGAGCGGAACCGCAAGGAATGCAGACAGGAGCTGCAGCAAGAGGTTTCTGCAGCAGCAAAGCAGAGCAGAACCACAAGGAATGCAGAGAGGAGCTGCAGCAAGAGATTACTGCAGCAGCAGAAACTAAGCAGAGTGGAACCACAAGGAATGCGGAGAGGAGCTGCAGCAAGAGATTCCTGCAGCAACGGGAATGGAGCAGAGTAGAATGGAGCAGAACTGCAGGAGTGTGGAGCAGAGGTAAAGCCACAAAGGTACAAAGCAGGCAGAGCCGCAAGAGTGCGGAGCGTAAGCAGACTGAGAACACAAGGAAAGACAGCAGGGAAGGAAGCCACAGACAAGGAGACTGAGATAAGACTAAGTTCAGACAAGGAACAATAACAAAGACACAGGGACCAGGATATTCTGCCTCCTGGAGGGCGGACAACAAGATCAAGGCAAGAACACTGAGAAAAGCCTCCAGAGAGGGAGTAACACAGAGCAAGGCCTGGCAAACTTAGAAGCTAAGCACAAACTGAGCTAACACATTGCACAGGCCCAGTTCACTGGGTGGAGCTGCACTAAATACTGGAGGCCTCTTAATAATTGGTCAGGAACAGATTAGACAGGTGCACCTGATTCCTATAAGAACCAGAGAGTTCAGGCACCGCCCCCCTATGCACACAGCCAGGAAGCATGCAGAGAGCAGAGGAACAGAATATGGAGCTGGCAAGAAACAGAAACCACATCATGGCCTGGAGCAGTGGGTAAGATAGTGTGAGAGATGAGAGGCCATGCAGTGATGCGAGCAGAGTTGTTACATTAATGTTTATGTGGACCTTGCCACAGTTGGCCCTGTTGATCATGAGCAGGAGCAAGAGTCTCAGACCACAGCAGAAGAGAGAGCAGGAGGATGCTCAGATCTGTCATACGTTTTACCTTGTGTACTCAACTGCACCACATGCATGGAATTCAGATATACTCAGGAAAAATTGCATAACAACTTTGAAGGTCTAATTTCTCCTGTTACCCTTGGGAAAATAACAAAATGGAGGCTAAAAACTTATTTTTGTGGGAAAAAATGATTATTCATTTTCACGGCTCTGAGTTATAAATTTCTGTGAAGCACTTGGGGGTTCAAAGTGCTCACCACACATCTAGATAAGCTCTTTGGGGGGTGTAGTTTCCAATGTGGGGTAACTTGTGGGGGGGTTTCTACTGTTTAGGCACATCAGGGGCTCTGCAAATGCAACGTGATGCCCATAGACCATTCCATTCAAGTCTGCATTACAAAATGTCACTTCTTCCCTTCCGAGCCCTGACGTGTGCCCAAACAGTGGTTTGCCCCCACATATGGGGTATCATCATACTCAGGACAAACTGGACAGCAACTTTTGGGGTCCAATTTCTCCTGTTACCCTTGTGAAAATAAAAAATTGTGGGCTAAAAAATAATTTTTGAGGAAAGAAAAATGATTTTTTTTTTCACGGCTCTGCGTTATAAACTTCTGTGAAGCACTTGGGGGTTCAAAGTGCTCATCGCACATCTAGATTAGTTCCTTGGGAGGTCTAGTTTCCAAAATGGGGTCACTTGTGGGGAGCTCCAATGTTTAGGCACACAGGGGCTCTCCAAACGTGACATGGTGTCCGCTAATGATTGGAGCTAATTTTTCATTCAAAAAGTCAAATGGCGCTCCTTTCCTTCCGAGCCCTGCCGTGCACCCAAACAGTGGTTTACCCCCACATTTCAGGTATCGCTGTACTCAGGAGAAATTGCCCAACAAATCTGAAGATCCATTTTATCCTGTTGCACATGTCAAATTAAAAAATTGAGACTAAAAGAAATTTTTTTGTGAAAAAAAGTACTTTTTCCCTTTTACGGATCAATTTGTGAAGCACCTGGGTGTTCAAAGTACTCACTATGCATCTATATAAGTTCCTTGTGGGGTCTAGTTTCCAAAATGGGGTCACTTGTGGGGGAGCTTCAGTATTTAGGCACACAGGGGCTTTCCAAACGTGACATGGTGTCCGCTAAAGATTGGAGCCAATTTTTCATTCAAAAAGTCAAATGGCGCTCCTTTCCTTCCGAGCCCTGTCATGCGCCCAAACAGTGGTTCCCCCCACATATGGGGTATCAGTGTACTCATCACAAATTGTACAATAGCTTTTGGGGTCCAGTTTGACCTTTTACCTTCCTCTAGTGTTAGGGTCGTGACCGACCCTTTTAAGGTTTTAAATGCATACAAATTCTACATAAATTTGTTTATTGTATCAAGACTTTTTAACTTTTTCAGGAACTTATTTTAAAACAAAATACAATAAAATAAAACTATTTTACTAAATTGTAAAATGCTCTTATTAAAATTATAACATTTGTGTTGTTGGGGTCAATTTCGACCCAGGTCTAATATAAGAGTAAAAAAACAATAATAAGTCCCCAAACTGAACTCATAAACACAATATAAACCAACAGCCCACAGCCAGCTCTACCTCCAACAACTTGAGTTAGGGACATGTCCAGGCATGTATGGCCAAATCAGCTTAGAGTTGGTACTTTGCAGAGTATACATCTCCAGTTTACACATGCAACAATGAGAAGATTTGATGTAAGCGAAATTCTGGATTATATCTTAGATGATAATGAATCAGAGGACACACAGCAGCAAACTGATGCAGATGAACAGGTTTCTGAGGAGGAAGATGATGTGGAGTATCAACCGGAAGGCACAGACAGTTCTGATCAGTCTGATGAGGAGGTCACTGGTGCTGAAGCTGCTCCCGCTGAAAGATTCAAATCCAAAAGTGGCAAGATCAGTTGGAGCTCAGTACCTCCAGATTTACATGGCAGGGCAGATGGTTCAAATGTCATAAAAATGACCCCTGGGATCACAAGGTTTGCTGTGACAAGAGTAAGTGACATCAAGACATGTTTTGATCTGTTTATGCCATTGTCAATAAAAAAGTCATTATTGCTATGACAAACCTTGAAGAAAAAAAAGTCCACGGCAACATGTGGAATGACCTTCATGATGATGTCCTGGATGCCTACATTGGTGTTCTTCTCTTGCTGGAGTGTACAAATCCTGCAATGAGGCAACTGATAGTCCCTGGGACGCATCGACAGGTAGGTATATTTTACGGGCAACAATGTCACTTCAAAAGTTTCAAATGATATCAAGAGTCCTCTGATTTGACAACAGAGACACCAGAACAAAATCTGACAAACTTGCTCCCATCAGGGATGTTTGGGAGAAATGGGTGCAGCTCCTTCCACTGATGTTCAACCCAGGGCCAGAGGTGACAGTAGATGAACGTTTTCTCCCTTTCCGTGGAAACTGCCCCTTCTGGCAATACATGCCAAGTAAGCCAGGCAAATACGGCATAAAAATCTGGGAAGCCTGTGATGCAAAAACTAGCTATGCATGGAATCTTCAGATTTACACAGGCAAGTCTGCAAGCGGCATCCCTGAAAAAAAAAACAAGGAAAACGTGTAGTCCTCGATATGACTACTGGACTGAAGGGTCACAACATTACTTGTGACAATTTTTTTACCAGCTATGACCTTGGACAAGAACTTCTCAGGAGGAAAATCACCATGGTGGGCACAGTGAAAAAAAACCAAACCTGAGCTGCCCGCTGAATTGTTGCAGATGAAGGACAGGACTCCACTTTCCTCAAAGTTTGTTTTTACAGACACCACCACTGCTGTTTCATACTGCCCCAAAAAACGACGGAATGTGGTACTGATGTCCACACTTCACAAAGATGCAGCTGTGCCATCAGGAAGTGACAAAAAGTCCAGAATCATCCAGGACTATAACAAAAACAAAGGAGGAGTGGACAACCTGGACAAGCTGACTGCCACCTACACTTGCCAGCGAATGACTAGGAGATGGCCAATGGTTGTATTTTACAACATCCTTGATGTGTCAGCATGCAATTCATTTGTGTTGTGGACCCACATTCACCAAGGATGAAATTCAAAGAAAAAAAACAAGCGGAGGATGTTTCTTGAGGAACTAGGAAGATCCCTTGTCAAGGCGCACATTGACCAAAGGGAACGAGTGCCCCGAGACCCAGCAGCTGCAGCCTTGGTCCGACAACTCCAGAGCTCAACAAGTGCTTCGTCCACACCCACAGCAACACAAAGAGCATTATCACCAGCATCCTCCTCAACCAGCCCTGCCTCAACATCACCACAATAGCCACAACCCCAGTGAGACCACCTGATTCTAAAAGAAAGAGGTGTCAGGTCTGCCCTAGCAATAAGGACAGAAAGACAAACACATCGTGCTTCGCCTGCAAAAAATACCTCTGCAAAGAACACACAAAAAGTGTCACTTTTTGCCACACATGCATCTAAATACTAATGCATCTAAAAACTAGTACTTGATTTCTGTTGATTTGATTTGCTTGATTGATTGTTGTTTGTTTGTTTGACCTAGAAAAGCTACTTTTTATTATTATTGCTATTAATGTTAATATAATTTTTATCTTTTATTTTTATTAAAGTTCTATAAAAAAAATCTGTTATTTGCCTTTTTCATAAAGTAGTTAGATATGGGTCAAAATTGACCCGTAACACCATAGATGTTACTAGAGTTAATAATATAAAATATATATATGTATATTTTTTTTACATTTAAGAAATGTGTTCTAAAACCCTTCAGTAATAGTCAGTAATATAACAAACTTTTTAAAGTTTATATTATTCTCTTGAGGTTCATTTGACAATATTTTTATATTTAAAATGAAGGGTATGCTCTCAAATGAAAGGCCCAGGGGGCCACAACAAAAATATTAAAATCAATCCTTCCATGGATGAGAAACCCTAGCAAGGTAACTAAGAGGTAAGAAACAAATTGGATCATAAATAACTGTTTTTAGGGTATCCTAGGGGTGATTTAAGACATGGGTCAAAACCGACCCGTTAATATAAGAAAGAGTAACAGAAAGCTAACACTAGAGGAAGGTTTAGGCTTGGGAAAATAAAAAAAGTTGCTAAAAGATTCATTTTTGTGACTAAAAAGTGAAATGTTCATTTTTCCTGCTGTGAAGCACCTGAAGGGTTATTAAACTTCTTGTATGTGGTTTTGAGCACCTAGAGGGGTGCAGTTTTTAGAATGGTGTCACTTTTGGGTATTTTCAGCCATATAGACCCCTCAAACTAACTTCAAATGTGAGGCAGTCCCTGAAAAAAAATGGTTTTGTAAATTTTGTTGTAAAAATTTGAAATTGCTGGTCAAATTTTAACCCTTATAACTTCCTAGCCAAAAAAATAAATTTGTTTCCAAAATTGTGCTGATGTAAAGTAGACATGTGGGTAATGTTATTTGTTAACTATTTTGTGTCACATAACTCTCTGGTTTAACAGAATAAAAATTAAAAATTTGAAAATTGTGAAATTTTCTAAATTTTCGCCAAATTTCTGATTTTTTCATAAATAAACGCAAAAATTATTGACCTAAATTTACTACTAACATGAAGCCCAATATGTCACGAAAAACCAGTCTCAGAATCGCTAGGATCCATTGAAGCGTTCCTGAGTTATTACCTCATAAAGGCACACTTGTCAGAAAAATGGCCAGCAATATGGGCATGGACTAGATGTATCTGGCTTGTCTCATTGCATGTTCAGTTGGGAGTTAACTGCAAGTTTGTGAAACCAGGCCAGCCTCTAAAAGCTTTCATCTCACTGTACATGTAGATGCACTGACACCAGCCTGCTGCCATTTCTGAGCAAGCTCTCTGCTTGTGTTGAACTGATTCCATAGTTGAATCTTCTTTAGGAGACAATCATGGCACTTGCTGGATTTTCTTGTGCATCCTGAAGCCTTCTTCACTGCAGTTGAACATCTCTTTTTGAATTTCTTGATGACCCAATAAATAATTGATTTAGGGGCAATCTTATAATCAGTAATATCCTTGCCTGTAAAGTAATTTGATGCAAAGCAATAAAGACTGCACGTGGTTTATGGATGTAACTATGGCTAACAGAAGAAGACAATGATTTCAAGTACCAGCCCACTTTTAAGAAACCAATCTGCTCTTAAAATTTAATTAAGTGGTATCAGATGCATTGTCCTTGTTAATATTTTTTCCTTAGTTAATGATAGGAACACTGAAATGACATAAGCAAATTATTTTGTGGCAGGTCTAAAATTCAGTGGAAATGCAACTTTTGCAATTAAGTTAATTTTCATGACAAGGAATCCAGACCTTGCCATTTTGCTTTGAGATCCATAACATTAATAATTTGTCATGCATAAGACTACATGTGGAGTTATTTTTTCTTTTGTAATAAGCTGTAGTATTTATTGGCTCCTTTTAGGTAACTTTTTGATCACTTTTATTTAGGTTTTTGATAGGCAGGATAAATCAAAAGATCAATTCTTTTGTCTTTTTAATATTTTTGTTTATTTTTGCACATTCATCATGTGGGCTGAATAACTATATAGTTGTGCAATACACATTGTTATGGACTCAGCAATGCCAATTATTTGACTTTTTAAGCAATACTTTTTCTTCCAGATGAAACAATTTTTTTCCATTGGGAAAATTGGGATTTTGGAAGGGTGTTTTTACTAGTTGCAGTTGCATCCCATCAGCAGCCCTCAAATGCACAAATATATCCCTGTCAACTTTCTTACTTGTCACTATGCTGTCACTATTGACAGTTGTATATGAGGGGTCACATGCAGGGGAATGTGTACAACTTTCCTAGCTTGGCTTTAAACTTGAAAGTGCACTGCACTATAGACACGTAAAACAGCAAATATGGGCCGAGAAAATATATCCTTCACTGTCTACTGTGTGAATTTTTTGAGTTGCAGTGATGCACTACCACAACTGGGAGGGTGAGTGAAGCCTCCATTGTTGGGCACTAGGTATTTTTTCACCACAGGTGACAATTCTCCAACTTATTCAAATCCTCCTTAATGAACATGACCCCATCCTCAACAGCTTTGCATCCATCCTCCCTCAGTCTTTTTCTTATTGTAAGGTGCAGGGCTACCAAGCAATTTTACAGTTTGTGAGGTATGAGCGACAAAAGCCATGCAGCAGACCAGTTTCTAAACTACATGGATCAGCAAGCCACAGGCTGGATGGCTCCACTTAAACTGCAGCCAGGCATTTCAAGTCAAAGTGAATTGACTCACCGTGAATCATTTTTTTTAGAATGTGACAAATTTGGTGAATTTGAATTTCAAAAGATTTGCTCATCTCTACGTTACAACATTTATTTGAAATGCAACAAAGTTCATTCTCTTTTTGAGAGAAGCCACTGCTATCAGGGAATACCTTTGCGATGAAGGGATGTACTTGGTTTGCAGCAATTTTTAGTTACATGGTACGTGTCAAATTAAAATGCACACGAATGCCTGATACACAGTATTTAACCACAACATTGCACAAAGCGCCACACTAAATCTGACCGTTTTCAAGTCAGTGAATTAGCATTGAACTCTTATTGTGTGTCATTAATCAATTTCAAACCAATCACAAACAATTTGATATTTACAATCATGTATATGTGAGCAAAATTAGTTTTTTTTTAGATTTTGTAAGTCTGTCAAAAACTTGGAAAGGACAAGCAGGAGCATGTGTCTTGATCAGTGAATAAATTTTTTTCTCCGCACATGAGATCAATGCCTCTTTCTGCATTTTAATGCACCCATTGGGGTCCTGAAAAGATAATGATGCAGATTTGGAGATGTGGCCATTTATAACACACAGATGGGATGATAATTATTGACAAGATCATATATAATAATTAAACTCATCTGTTCCTTTGAACAAGTTAGAGTAAATGACAATGGTACGAATCAGCCTGTTAGTTTGGCTTAAGGTTTGCATTGTGTGATTGACAATTTAATACTTTTTTTAAAATTAGGCTTTCTGCAAAAGAGAGAGTCATGTCCACCAAGCCAGTACAGAGTCACACAGAGCCATATGGCTGTGCAATAAAGAATGTGTCTCCTCAATGTGTAATTTTGGAAAACTATTCTCCTCAAGGAGAAAAGCATGTAAGGGAAAATAGTTCATAAATACAGCATACAATAAAGTGTCTATGAATTTGAGAAATTAATCTTTTAAGGACCTGTACATTTTTTCTTTGTTGCACTTTTGTTTTTTCTTCTCCTCTTGTTTCAAGAGCCATAACTATAGATGAGCTAACTTGTTCGAAAAACATTTGCCAATCTCAAATTCGGCATGAATGTAGCTCATTTGGATTCGTGTCCACATTCCCGAGCATTTACCCCCAGAGTCAGCAAAATTTGGCCACAGTTCGGTAAATGATCGAGTTTCCACTAATGTTTTTGTTAGTACTTTGGCTAGGATAGTGATGCTGTATGAAGAGGGGAGAATGTGTTTTATGAGGGGAGGAGCTGTGTATAGCTCAGAAGAGCAGCAGAGTGTAATTTTTTTTGTAATTAACTTAATGCATTCCAGCAGCCAATCAGGGTGCAGAAACCATCCACAATGTCCATACACAAGGGCTTCTGTCATTGGCTGCAGAAGTCACATAATCATATAAAAGGTGGATATGTTGTTTTGATGGCACCATTTTGTCAGTGTAACAGCGCAGAGAGGCTGGTCCTGCAGCTGCTGCAAGTTGTCATATAGTTAGATAGGATCCTGTCCTAGGTGAAATCAACCTTCTAGCATCAAACTAGTTTGTGCCATTAGTGCTGTGCAGGCAGGAGTCCACATGTCCTAATCCAAATCATTTGGGATAATACTGTGTTGCAGTCAGGACTCAGGAGGTCACATTTACTAATCAAATTTGTTTGGGCTAATATTGGGGTGCAGGCACCAGACCCCATTTCTCCAAATCGTTAGGGCTAATATTGGTATGTATGCACAAGGCACTAATTTTCTAAGTAAAATTGCTTGGGCTAATATTGGGGTGCAGGTAGAAGGCCCCATTTCCTAATCAAAATTGATAGCATTAATATTGGGATGCAGGCACCAGGCCCCATTTCCTAATCAAAATCGTTTGGGCTAATATTGAGGTGCCTGTAGTTGAAGGGGTGTCAGAGGCCCATTATACTATTTCTATTCTGAGGAAATTGATGCCACTTTAGTGGTGTGTGACAATAATTTTTGGAAATGTGGAGACTCAAATTAGCGACTCCATCTAGTGGGTTGCCTGTAGTGGAAGTTGTGTTAGAGGTGAATTATACTATTTCTACTCTGGGTAAATTGATGCCACTTTAGTGGTGTGTGACAATACTTTTTGGAAATGTTTATACTCAAACTTGGGTCTTCATCTGATGGGTTGACTGTAGTAGAAAGTGTGTCAGAAGCCCATTATACTATTTCAACTCTGGGAACATTGATGCTACTTTAGGTGTGTGTGACAGAATTTTTTGAAAATGTGGAGATTCAAACATAGGTCTCCATCTGGTGTATTGTCTGTAGTGGAAGGGGTGTCAGAGGCCCATTATACTATTTCTACTTTGGGGAAACTGATGCCACTTTAGTGGTGTGTGACAATATTTTTTGGAAATGTGGAGACTCAAACTTTGGTCTCCATCTGGTGGGGTGCCTGAAGTGGAAGGGGTATCCGAGGCCCATTATGCTAGTTCTACTCCAAGGAAATTGATGCCACTTTAGTGGTGTGTGGCAATAATTTTTGGAAATGTTTAGACTCTAAGTTGGGTCTCCTTGGCCCATGGCTGACTGCTGCTGTGCCATTCTAAAATTTCTACTGTGGATGAATTGATCAGTCAACTACCTGTGTTGCTATCCTTAAATTTTTCTTCCAATAGTAGTCTAAAAATTGGTGTTTGTGGCACCTGAGTATAGCTGAGCAGAAAAGCAGTTTGAGCTGTTGCATGAGGTATCAGGGTTACCAACACAGGAGGCCTACACTGGTCCCTCACTCACCTCATTTTAATTTAAACTTAAATTCAAAGCTCTAAATGCTGCCCAGACCCCTGATACTTCATGCATGGTGCATGGCCCATGGCTGACTGCTGCTATACCATTATCAAATTTCTAATGTGGGCTAATAGATGCCACTTTTCCTGGTGTCTGCCTCTAATGTTTGGAAATGTTTGGATTCCAAATTTGGTCTAGCTCATGTTTGTTGCCTATATTTGGCAGGGCTCTCAGAGCACAGGCCTACACTTCTCACTCATCCACCTTTTACTGATCAATGTTTAAGGTAGAAATGCTGGTCCAAGTCCTGTACGAGGCCTTGTCCCATGCATTCATGCTGTGCAATTATACTATTTGTACTCTAGGTCAATTGATCCCACTTTTCCCAGTGTCTGTTCCTAATTTGAGGTATTTAGGAAACTTTTTGGCCCCCTTTAAGGTGTTGTCTATGCATTTGGTTTTGCCTCCCTTTGAATTCAATGGGGTTCTGGTGTGTTTGATAAACCGTTAGGCTAACATGTTGAGCTAACATCGGGATGTTCGCTGAACCAAACTGAACCTTGAAAGATTTGCTCATTTCTAGCCATAACTTTCATATTTTTCCGTATACAAATTGCAGTTTTGAATGGCACTATTCATTTTACTATATAACATACAGAAAAATGGGAAATAAACTCCATGTGAGGTATAAAGGTGAAAACATTTTTTTTCTTGTGTTGTAAAAATAATAACAATATTACAGCTTACAACTAGTGTTGAGCATTCCGATGCTGCAAGTATCGGGTATCGGCCGATACTTGCTGTATCGGAATTCCGATACCGGGATTCCGATACTCTTGTGGTATCGGGTATCGGGTATCGCAACAACATTAATGTTAAAATGTGTAAAAGAGAGAATTAAAATAAAAAATATCGCTATACTCACCTCTCCGACGCAGCCGGGACTTCAGCGAGGGAACCGGCAGCGTTGTTTGTTTAAAATTCGCGCTATTACTTGGTTACGTGAATTCCCGGCTTGTGATTGGTCAGGTCGGCCACGTTGCCGGGACGCGGACCAATCACAGCAAGCCGTGACGAAATTACGTCACGGCTTGCTGTGATTGGTCCGCGTCCCGGCAATATGGCCGCCCTGACCAATCACAAGCCGTGACGTCACGGGAGGCTGGACACGCGCCCATTTTAAAATGAGCGCGTCCAGCCTCCCGGCTTGTGATTGGTTGCGCCGCGGTCAACCAATCACAAGCCGTGACGTCACGGGAGGCTGGACACGCGCCCATTTTAAAATGAGCGCGTCCAGCCTCCCGGCTTGTGATTGGTTGACCGCGGCGCAACCAATCACAAGCCGTGACGTCACGGGAGGCTGGACACGCGCCCATTTTAAAATGAGCGCGTGTCCAGCCTCCCGTGACGTCACGGCTTGTGATTGGTCAGGGCGGCCATATTGCCGGGACGCGGACCAATCACAGCAAGCCGTGACGTAATTTCGTCACGGCTTGCTGTGATTGGTCCGCGTCCCGGCAACATGGCCGACCTGACCAATCACAAGCCGGGAATTCACGTAACCAAGTAATAGCGCGAATTTTAAACAAACAACGCTGCCGGTTCCCTCGCTGAGGTCCCGGCTGCGTCGGACAGGTGAGTATAGCGATATTTTTTATTTTAATTCTTTCTTTTACACATTTATATGGTTCCCAGGGCCTGAAGGAGAGTTTCCTCTCCTTCAGACCCTGGGAACCATCAGGAATACCGTCCGATACCTGAGTCCCATTGACTTGTATTGGTATCGGGTATCGGTATCGGATTGGATCCGATACTTTGCCGGTATCGGCCGATACTTTCCGATACCGATACTTTCAAGTATCGGACGGTATCGCTCAACACTACTTACAACACTTACAGAGATACCAAACATGACATTTTTATATATCAGCAGTTAAAAAAATCTGAAACTTTCATTTGTGTTGCTATTTTCTGAGAACAGGACCTTTTTTTGTTTTTCCATCAAAGGAGCTGGGTGAGAATTTGTATTTCAATTGCTGAGCTGATGTATTTATTGAAGTTATTTGGGGGACATATGACATTTTGATAGCTTTTTATTGTATTTTGCAGGGAAGTGTGACAACCAAAAAATGGCTTATCTGGCATTTCTATTTTTTTTACCATTTAAAGGGGTTGTCTAGTCCAAATAGATAAGTCTGCAATCACTGTGTGTGACTGCAGACTTATGAATCTCCTCAGCACACTCACTGTGCACTGCGGAGATTCGCCGGTTTCTGAGCGGAGGGTATGTATATGTCATGCATACTCCTGGCCTCGGGCCGTCTAGTGGGTGCTTCCCATCTATTGACATGTCCTAAGCCATATATATGGGCAGGTAGTCGTAGAAAGCGGAATAAAATGATACTTTGATATCTGCCTTCAGATGTCTTATTCCAGAGAAATCCATGTTTTTCTTACATCTAAAGGAACTATTCAGAACACTGATCTCCCTGAGAATCTGTTTCCAGAGACTGTTTGGCATGAAAGGGGGCGTTACCAGTGAGACATGTAATGGTTGCTCTCAATGCAGAGTTGTGTGTTGTTATAACTGACACATCTGCTGGTTTCTCTCACTGCTTCAGCTTCCATCTCACAGGCAGACAGGGTTGTAATACTGAAGAGCTGTGAGAGTTGTAGCTTTTATTGTATTTGTAATCAAAGCTAAGCTCTACTGTTCTGTGTTAGTTACATGTCTCACCCTAGTAACACCCCTTTCATTTAGAATAAGATCTGGGGGCAGATTCACATGCAGATCAGTGTCCGGCCCATAGTCCAGAGCATCTCATTTACATCTAAGAAAAATATGGATATCTCTGGAATAAAACATCTGATCGCAGATGTCAAGGTATTATTTTATTCAAATTTCTATGACCTATGTGTCCATATAGACAGCTTAGGACAGTTGATTCTAATGACCGATTCCCTTTAAAATTATTGTATTCAATACATAGTAAATCATAAAAAGCTCATATAATGTTAAGGTATTCTGGAGATATTACCACTGGTATAGTAGAATAATTTATTTAAAGTGCTTTGTGAGTGTCGTAATCAAAAAATTATGGTTTCACTTACTCTGAAAGAAATGTATTATAATCAATCAACAAGTAGAGATGAATGGTGTTCGAGTCGAACTGTTCGCCAATTTCAAATTCAAGCTGTTTTGGGCGGATCGAGTCGTTCGACGAACTCAAACAATTTGCTTAAAATTCGGTTGTTCGAGTTTCAGTTCGATAACGGTTCGTTCCCCAAAAGCCTAACTTGATTTTCACACTAAAACCGTTTATCAATGTTAATACACTGTTTCAGTGTATAGTGTGCCGGGGGGGATAGATCTGTGCTGAAATAACGCCGATCTCCATTTTTTTTTCTTTCCCGCATTTACAGAGGGGCGATGCAGTCTCTCAGCCGATCAGCAGTGCACACACAAACAGCAATGTGCATGTGATGCACACAAACAAGGGCATGTGTCAGAACCAGCCATTTTCCCCAGCGCCACCATTTCCTCACTGCTGCAGCTTAGTGTTAGACGGCACCGCTGCTGCTGTGGGCGCTATACAGTCTAAGAGTGTTTTTTGCAAGCAAATTTTCTGTTAGATAAAGAGAGATAGGATTAGGGAGTCGGGAGTCGGGACTAGTTGTAATATCAGCCCTTTTCAGGGTAGGTTACAGCAGTTTATAGCACTTTTTGCCAGGCAGGTATGTGCCAGTGCAGTGCAAGTGTTTGTCACAGCATTTGGTGTAATCTAGCTCAGCCAATCCTTTTGGGCTAGTAGCATTGTCTGATAGTCATCTTAGAAGCCCGCCTGTGAAGCTAGCTACACCGCCTGTGTATCTCAATTTTTACTGCATCTAATCCAGTAAAACGTTTTGGGCTTAGTAGCAGTGTCTGCACGTCAGCGGAGTACCCGCCTGTGAAGCTAGCTACACCGCCTGTATATCTAAATTTTTACTGCATCTATCCCAGTAAAGCGTTTTGGGCCTAGGAGCAGTGTAAGCACGTCAGTGGAGTAGCCCACCTGTGAAGCTAGCTACACCGCCTGTGTATCTAAATTTTTACTGCATCTAACCCAGTAAATCATTTTGGGCTTAGTAGCAGTGTCTGCACGTCAGGGGAGTAGCCTGCCTGTGAAGCTAGCTACACCGCAGTGTATCTAAACTTTTACTGCATCTAACCCAGTAAATCATTTTGGTCCTAAGAGCAGTGTTTGCACGTCAGCGGAGTAGCCCACCTGTGAAGCTAGCTACACTGCCTGTGTATCTAAATTTTTACTGCATCTAACCCAGTAAATCGTTTTGGGCCTAGTACCACAGTTTGGCCACTCAGCTCTGCTCAGTTTCCATCCATAGTTTTTTGTGCCAACAACTACAGAGTTGCCAATTAGTAAAGCACCAAAATGAGTGGCAAAAGGCCTGCTGCTGGTGGAAAGGGGAATAGGCATGTTGGAAAAGGACATAAAGGTTGTGTCCATGGGGTCGGTGGTAAATCAACAGTAGCATCTGCAGAAGAAAGACCATCTTCCAGCCAAAGTAAGATGTCTACTTCTTTTCGTGGACAATCTGATATGATCCCTTTCTTACGTCCATGGCTATGAGCATCGCTACAAGTTCCAGATGAGGCACAAAAGCAGCAGGTGCTTGAACGGATATCAAGTGCTCGTTCAAGTGGGCTCTCCTCCACCTCAGCTTAAACATCACAAATACTCCAGTCTTCAGAGGTGTCACCCCAATCGCACTTTCTTCCTCACAGCTCCCAAGTCTCCAGCCGCCGGTCTGAGTATGGGGTAACACAGATGGTTGAGTCTGCAGAGCTGTTTACTCATGTTTCAAGCGCTTGAAAGACCTTAGGTGACATCACTAGGGTTGAGCGACCTTTACATTTATAGGATCGGGTCGGGTTTCACGAAACGCGACTTTTTCAAAAGTCGTGTCGAGTGAAATCGGCCGATCCTATAAAAAAGTCGGGGTCGGGGTCGGCCGAAACTCGAAACCCAATGCAGTGCATTGGGTTTCCAATGGTTCCCAGGGTCTGAAGGAGCGGAAACTCTCCTTCAGGCCCTGGGATCCATATTTAAGTGAAAAATAAAGAATTAAAATAAAAAATATCACCATACTTACCATCTGATGCGCCCTGGTACTAAGCGGGAACCTTCCTTCCTTAGAATCAGCCTTCCAGGACCTTGCGGTAACGTCGCGGCTTGTGATTGGTCGCGCGGCCGCCCATGTGACCGCTCGTGCGACCAATCACAAGCCGCGACGTCACCGTGACGTCACCGAAGGTCCTGGAAGGGCTGATTCTTAGGAAGGAAGGCTGCTGGAAAGAAGCCGAGGGTGAGTATATTCCTATTAGGTATATACTCACCCTCGGACGCGCCCTGCTTCTTTCCGGCAGCCTTCCTTCCTAAGAATCAGCCCTTCCAGGACCCTCGGTGACGTCACGGTGACGTCGCGGCTTGTGATTGGTCGCGCGAGCGGTCACATGGGCGGCCGCGCGACCAATCACAAGCCGCAACGTCACCGTGACATCACCGCAAGGTCCTGGAAGGCTGATTCTAAGGAAGGAAGGTTCCCGCTTAGTACCAGGGCACATCAGATGGTAAGTATAGCGATATTTTTTATTTTAATTCTTTATTTTACACTTAAATCTGAATTCCGATACCAATTCCCGATATCTTAAACATATCGGGAATCGGTATCGGAATTCCGATTCCAGATTCAGAAGATCGCCGACTTCATGGCCGACCCCACACAGGGGTCGGGTTTCATGAAACCCGACTTTGCCAAAAGTCGGCGACTTCTGAAAATTGCCGACCCGTTTCGCTCAACCCTAGACGTCACTGCTTTGTGATTGGTCGCGTAGCGGTCACGCGACCGCTATGGACCAATCAGAGCGCCGTGACGTCATCTAAGGCCCTTCAAGCGCGCATTTTTAGGTACAACGGCTCCCGGTTACGGCGGTAAAGTCCAGGCTGCATCGGAGAGGTGAGTATATCCCTATTTTTTATTTTAATTCTTTCTTTTACACATTGATATTAATCCCGATACCGATTCCCGATACCACAAAAGTATCGGATCTCGGTATCGGAATTCCGATACCCGCAAATATCGGCCGATACCCGATACTTGCGGTATCGGAATGCTCAACACTATTTTCGAGACCTTATGTCCATCACAGTGCCCCAGTACTAGATGCCCAGTTGCCACTACTTCTCAAAGAAAGCTGTGCCTGCGCTACACCAGCATGTCGCACACAACATCATCGCTTCCTTGAGAAACTCTGTGTGTGACAGGGTGCATTTCACCACAGACACTTGGATGAGTAGACATGGACGGGGCGTTACATGTCGGTGACTGGGCACTGGGTAACTATGGTGACATCAGGAGAAGGGGCTGCTGTCCAAGTATTGCCGTCCCCATGAGTTGCGCGTCAATCCTCTGTATCTCTAAGTTCCTCCACTGCTTCTGCCTCCTCAACCTCCTCTCGGTCCTCCACCTGCACCCAAAGCCTGTCTGGTAATGCCACCCGCGTTCTAACTGCGCAGAAGGAATCCTGCACACCTCCTTACTATGCTGTCACCAGGGCTCAAAGGCATCAGGTGGTGTTTGCCTTGAAATGTCTTGGAAATGTGAGTCACAGAGCTGAGGAGTTGTGGTCAGCTCTGGAGACCGAGTTCCATCAATGGTTGTCTCCACTGAACCTGCAGCCAGGGAAGGCCGTGTGTGACAATGCTGCAAACCTGGGTGCGGCCCTTCGCCGGGGCAATGTCACACACGTGCCTTGTATGGCTCACGTTTTGAACCTGGTTGTCCATCAATTTTCATCCCACTATTCCAGACTAGATGGGCTTCTGCAGAGGGCACGGTCACTGTGTGCTCACTTCTGCCGTTCGCGTCCCGCAGCTCAACGACTTACATCTCTACAGAAGTTGTTGGGCCTGCCAGTTCACCAGCTGAAATGCGACGTGCCCACATGGTGGAATTCAACTCTGCACATGTTGCAGTGACTGTGGCAGCACCTATGAGCCCTGGTGCAATAAGTTATGACATATAGCCTGGGCCAACGAAATGCAGAGGTAAGGAAAATCATGCTGCAGGAGTGGTCTCAGATCAGGGACCTATGCACCCTTCTGCACAGTTTTGAAATAGCGACGAAGATGTTTAGTGCTGACGATGCCATTATCAGCATGCCTATTCCGGACATTTACATGCTGGAGCACACCTTAAACAGTATTCGGAGTCAGGTGGTGGGACAAGAGGAGGAGGAACAGGAGGAGTCGTATGCGGAAGGGATAATATCTCCAAGGTCCAGACGGTCGGTAGCACCAAGGCAGCTGGCATTGGAGGGTGGGGGAGAGGGATTATCGCGGGCGCATGGTAGCAGCCAAACTTTTGAGGAAGGTGCAGGAGCCGAGGAAGAAGTGGAGGACGAACTGGTGCTGGGCATGGAAGACTCATCAGATGAGGGAGACCTTGATCAAATTTCTGTTGTGCGAGGTTGGGGGGAGAGGGCAGAGGAAGGAAGCATGATTCTCACCTCGCCACCACCAAGACAACAAGGACTTGGTCCTCCTGGATGCGCAAGATACATGAGTGCCTTCTTGCTGCACTCCCTGCAACATGACCCCTGGATTGTCAGAATCCGAAGTAATGCTGACTACTGGGTTGCCACACTCTTAGATCCCAGGCACAAAAGTAAATTTGGGGAAAAAATTCCTGCCATAGAAAGGGATTCACGCATGCAGGAGTATCAGCAGAGACTGTTACAGAATCTTACATCTGCTTTTCCACAAAACACCAGTGGTGCACGTAGTGAATCTCTGAGTTCTAACTTGCCAACCGGGGGACTGTCGAGTCATCATCACTCAATCCATAATAGTAACATCGTATCTGGTGGTAACAGCAATTTTTTCCAATCGTTTCAAGAATTTTTTAGACCATCCTTTGCAAGGCCACAGCAGACAAGAAGTCTGACGCATAGCCGACGCCTAGAGAGGATGGTACAGGAGTATCTCCAAGTTAACATTGATGCCATGACTGTGGAAGTGGACCCTTGCTCATTTTCGGCATCCAATCTGGAAAAATGGCCTGAGCTCACCACTAGTGTTGAGCATTCCGATACCGCAAGTATCGGGTATAGGCCGATATTTGCGGTATCGGAATTCCGATACCGAGATCCGATGCTTTTGTGGTATCGGGAATCGGTATTGGATCCATATTACTGTGTAAAATAAAGAATTAAAATAAAAAATATTGATATACTCACCTCTCCGGAGGCCCCTGGACATCACCGCTGGTAACCGGCAGCCTTCTTTGCTTAAAATGAGCGCGTTTAGGGCCTTCCATGATGTCACGGCTTCTGATTGGTCGCGTGCCGCTCATGTGACCGCCACGCGACCAATCACAAGCCGTGATGTCATTCTCAGGCCCTAAACTCCTCATTCTAGGAATTTAGGACCTGAGAATGACATCGCGGCTTGTGATTGGTCGCGTGGCGGTCACATGAGCGGCACGCGACCAATCAGAAGCCGTGATGTCATGGAAGGCCCTAAACGCGCTCATTTTAAGCAAAGAAGGCTGCCGGTTACCAGCGGTGATGTCCAGGGGCCTCTGGAGAGGTGAGTATATCAATATTTTTTATTTTAATTCTTTATTTTACACAGTAATATGGATCACAGGGCCTGAAGGAGAGTTTCCTTTCCTTCAGACCCTGGGAACCATCAGGATACCTTCCGATACTTGTATTGGCATCGGGTATCGGCGATATCCGATACTTTTCGGGTATCGGCCGATACTTTCCGATACCGATACTTTCAAGTATCGGACGGTATCGCTCAACGCTACTCACCACTCGTGCCTTGGAGATCTTGTCGTGCCCCGCAGCCAGCGTTCTCTCTGAACGTGTGTTCAGCGCTGCTGGTAGTGTGCTGACAGATAAGCACACGCGGCTGTCCAGTGACAATGTAGACAGACTAACGTTCATCAAGATGAACAAATCCTGGATCCGCAAGGACTTTTCTACCCCTGTGTCACCCTGGGGAGACTAAAAGCTTGAAGATTTTTGAAAATCACCTCACCAACCAACCATTTTAAGAAACTCTGGCGAAATTGATGCCACTTAAGTGGTGTCTGTGGCCCAATTTTTGGAAAAAATGGACACTCTTTTTGGAGTCCCCTTGCTGTGTTTTACATGACATTGGCATCGTCAATTCCAGGTGGGTGGGGTCGCTCCCCCCCTTTTAACCTTTAGAAACTACATACACTATGGCTTGGGGTACCACAGATGGTTGAGTCTGCAGAGCTGTTTACTCATACTATGGCCTGGGATTCAGAGGTCTGCCCCAAAGCTTCAGTGTCTGCTAGTCAGCAGAGTAGCCCACCCATGAAGCAAGCTACACTGCCTGTTTATCTAATTACTAATTTTTAACTGCATCTAGCCCAGGAAATCCTTTTGGGCCTAGTAACAGTTTCTGCTACTCAGCAGAGTACCTCACTCATGAAGGAAGCTACACCGCCTGTTTATCTAAGTAGTAATTTTTAACTGCATCTAGCCCAGGCAATACTTTGGGCCTAGTAGCAGTTTCTGCTACTCAGCAGAGTAGCCCACCCATGAAGCAAGCTACACTGCCTGTTTATCTAATTACAAATTTTTAACTGCATCTAGCCCAGTAAATCCTTTTGGGCCTAGTAGAAGTTTCTGCTACTCAACAGAGTACCCCACCCATGAAGCAAGCTACACTGCCTGTTTATCTAAGTGTCACGCTGCAGCAATGCAGGTATGTGAAGACTCCACGAGGGATAGTGGGTGAGAGAAAAAGAGGTCACACTTGCCGCACCGCAGCCCAGTGCATACTGCACTGTGCCACCAGGTGGCGACAGAGAGTGGTCAAAACGAGCCAAGTCAGTAACAGTCGGTAAGCGTATAGATTAAAAGGGGAAAACAGAACTCATGGTCAAAATACAATCCGAGGGTCAGAACTAGCCTGGAGCAAAGGTACCAGAGATGTGAGACAGAGAACGGAGTCACAGTAAGCCAAAAGGTCAAAAAGCCAGATAGACGTGTGGTAACAAAGATGGAAAACAGGAGGCAAAGTCAGAGTATTAGCTGAGTCACAAACAGAGGGGATACATGCCAGAGTCACCCTAGGTCAGGTACAGGAGACAGGTCAGGTACATGTAAGGGAGGTCAGAGGCAAAAGGAACACTGGGGTTTCACAGGTTAGCAGTCCCAGCAAGCCCAAAACTATCACTCACACAAGCTGCCAGCAAGAGCACAAAGAAATAGCCACTCCCAAATCAAAGAGGCAGAAATAGTTAACCCCACCATGACCAGGCCGGAGTAGGAGAAACAAAGCAAACTCCGACCTGGATCATGACACTAAGTACTAATTTTTAACTACATCTAGCCCAGGCAATACTTTGGGCCTATTAGCAGTTTCTGCTACTCAGCAGAGTAGCCCACCCATGAAGCAAGCTACACCGCCTGTTTATCTAATTACTAATTTTTAACTGCATCTAGCCCAGGAAATCCTTTTGGGCCTAGTAGCAGTTTCTGCTACTCAGCAGAGTACCCCACCCATGAAGCAAGCTACACCGCCTTCTTCCTTTCTCAATCTAACCCCTCGGCTCTGGGGTGTCCGCTCTCCCTCCAGCTCTCGCCTTCTCACAGGTAGACTACCGCGTGTATTCACACTGTGGCGAATCTTTTGGGCCCAGGCATAAGAAGTCATCGAGGTAATGGATAATAAGTGCCCCCTTAGAAACGTCCATGACGACCGATTCGAGGAAGCAACTAAACGCCTCAAATAGTGAGCAGGATATGGAGCACCCCATGGGCAAACAGCGATCTATGTAGTATGCTCCTTCACAGAAGCAGCCCAATTGGTGGACACTATTCGGAGGCACAGGTAGTAACCGGAATGACCCCTAAATGTCTGTTTTGGCCATTAGGGTGCCCCTACCCAACTTCTTGACCTGCCTGATTGCCTCGTCAAAGGAGGTACAGTATATAGTACTGTACTTGGTTCCGCGTCGATGTTGTCGTTTTACTGACCTGCTCCTTGGATATGACAAATGGTGGATTAGTCTGAATGTATTGGGTTCCTTTTTTGTCACGACTCCCAACAGGGACACCACTATGTCTTCTAAGGAAAGTGTTCTGAATGGACCCACCATTCTACCTAAAGATATTTCTTTTTAAAAATTTTTGTCACGACGTCTGGGTGTTGGTAGACTGATTTCAGATTTTTACTCCAGCCTTTCTTGATTTTAGAAGGGCATGACATGACTATATCTGTGTCTCCTCCTTTTACTCCTCCACCTCTTTTATTTTCACATTACTATATGTACTTGTGACTTTTCCATGTGTTTGTTGCGTCTTCTGAGCAGTTTTTCAGCTTTTGGACACTTTTTAAGGTGTTTTCTATGTTTTCTATGTGTTTGTATGTGTTTGTGTTTGCCTGCCATTGGTTTCAATTAGGTTCAACGGTGTTCGTCGAACATTCGATGAACATTCGTCGAACATGCCCCAATTTGACGAACCAAACCGAATTCGAACACTAGGGGGGTGGCTCAACACTATCAACTAATGTTATGCTAGTGAAAATAGTGGAAATAAAATTGTGAACTTGTTCAGTGAAATGGTAAACAAGAATCATATTCCAAGAAATCTTGTAACCATTGTTTTAATTAAAGTGACAAAGATAAAAATGCTTTTAACTTTTGACTTTCAGGCTCCATATCTCACTATCCACTACAGTTTCGAATGTGACTATCATCATTTTATGGACAATCATCTCTGCTATCTCATATATAGATTTGACTTGTAACTATTCAGCTTATGATTAGTTATGCAAATTCTTGTCATTTTACTGCATTGTTACTGTTTTGCTTCTGGTTGTAGAAAAATCTTTTTCTACCTGCATAGCACAAAATACAACCTGTTCTCACATTCCCTAATATCTCAGTGTGCTATTAGGTTGATTCCTAAGGTGAAGGGTCACTGGTTGGAATTCAGAAGCAGCCATGGAGATGATTCCCAATAAAAGAGAAACAGCATCACCTGTTGTGAATTTGGATTCTGGGCTCCCCCGGTGGCTACTGGTGGAATTGAACTGGTGTTTTCATCTTCTCTGTTCACCTGTTCCCATCAAGATGTGGGAGTCGCTATATAACCTTGCTGCTCTGTTAGTTGCTTGCCGGTCATCAATGTTATCAGAAGCCTCTCTGTGCTTGTTCCTGCTCCTAGACAACTACTAGATAAGTTGGACTCTTGTCCATGTTTGTTTTTGCATTTTTGTTCCAGTTCACAGCTGTAGTTTCGTTACTGTGTCTGGAAAGCTCTTGTGAACAGGAATTGCCACTCTGGTGTTATGAGTTAATGCCAGAGTTTTAAAGTAATTCCTGGATGGTGTTTTGATAGGGTTTTCAGCTGACCATGAAAGTGTCCTTTCTGTCTTCTGCTATGTAGTAAGTGGACCTCAAATTTGCTAAACCTATTTTCATACTACGTTTGTTATTTCATCTTAATTCACCGCCAATACATGTGGGGGGCCTCTGTCTCCTTTCGGGGTATTTCTCTAGAGGTGAGCTAGGACTAATATTTTCCTCTGCTAGCATTATTTAGTCCTCCGGCTGGTGCTGGGCATCTAGAATCAACGTAGGCATGCTACCCGGCCACTGCTAGTTGTGCGTTAGGTTTAGTTCATGGTCAGCTCAGTTCCCATCTTCCAAGAGCTAGTTCCTATATATGCTGATGCTATGTTCTCTTGCCATTGAGAACATGACAGTTTGACCGGCCCACAAAGTGTTAATTGTTTGGGCTGAAGCAGGAGAAAAAGAAGTGTTTAAGGGAATTTTTTTTTTTTTTTCCCCTCAGAGTTTTGCTGCCTAGCCCTTAATTGCTGTCTAGCTGATTCTTACCTCCTCTTAACCCTTGAATGGCTCTGTGTCCACCTGTTTGTAATGGATCTTCAGAGTGTAACTGCAGGTTTGAATAATCTCGCCACGAAGGTACAAGATTTGCAAGACTTTGTTTGTCATGCACCTGTATCTGAGCCGAGAATTCCTTGGCCGGAATTTTTCTCGGGGAATAGATCTGGGTTTCAGAATTTTCGAAATAATTGCAAATTATTTTTGTCCCTGAAATTTCGCTCTGCCGGAGACCCTGCACAGCAGGTCAGGATTGTGATTTCCTTGCTCCGGGGCGACCCTCAAGACTGGGCTTTTTCATTGACACCAGGGGATCCTGCGTTGCTCAATGTGGATGCGTTTTTTCTGGCCTTGGGGTTGCTTTATGACGAACCTCATTTGGAGCTTCAGGCAGAAAAAACTTTGATGTCCCTATCTCAGGGGCAAGATGAAGCGGAAATTTACTGTCAAAGATTCCGTAAATGGTCTGTGCTTACTCAGTGGAATGAGTGCGCCCTGGCGGCGACTTTCAGAGAGGGTCTCTCTGATGCCATTAAGGATGTTATGGTGGGGTTCCCTGTGCCTGCGGGTCTGAATGAGTCCATGACAATGGCTATTCAGATCGATAGGCGTTTGCGGGAGCGCAAACCAGTGCACCATCTGGCGGTGTCCACTGAGAAGTCGCCAGAGAGTATGCAGTGTGATAGAATTCTGTCCCGAAGCGAGCGGCAGAATTTTAGACGGAAAAATGGGTTGTGTTTCTATTGTGGTGATTCTACTCATGTTATATCAGCATGCTCTAAGCGCACTAAAAAGCTTGATAAATCTGTTTCCATTTGCACCTTACCGTCTAAGTTTATTCTATCTGTGACCTTGATTTGCTCTTTGTCATCTATTACCACGGACGCCTATGTCGACTCTGGCGCCGCTTTGAGTCTTATGGATTGGTCCTTTGCCAAACGCTGTGGGTATGATTTAGAGCCTTTGGAGACTCTTATTCCTCTGAAGGGGATTGACTCCACCCCATTGGCTAATAATAAACCACAATACTGGACACAAGTAACTATGCGTATTAATCCGGATCACCAGGAGATTATTCGCTTTCTGGTGCTGTATAATCTACATGATGATTTGGTGCTAGGATTGCCTTGGCTGCAATCTCACAACCCAGTCCTCGACTGGAGAGCTATGTCTGTGTTGAGCTGGGGATGTAAGGGGGCTCATGGGGATGTACCTGTGGTTTCCATTTCATCATCTATTCCCTCTGAAATTCCTGAGTTCCTGTCTGACTATCGTGACGTCTTTGAAGAATCCAAGCTTGGTTCATTACCTCCGCACCGAGAGTGCGATTGTGCCATAGATTTAATCCCGGGTAGTAAATACCCAAAGGGTCGTTTATTTAATCTGTCTGTGCCTGAACATGCTGCTATGCGAGAATATATAAAGGAGTCCTTGGAAAAGGGACATATTCGTCCATCGTCATCTCCCTTAGGAGCCGGTTTTTTCTTTGTGTCAAAAAAAGACGGCTCTTTGAGACCATGTATCGATTATCGGCTTTTGAATAAAATCACTGTAAAATATCAATACCCATTGCCGTTGCTGACTGATTTGTTTGCTCGCATAAAGGGGGCCAAGTGGTTCTCTAAGATTGACCTTCGTGGGGCGTATAATTTGGTGCGAATCAGGCAGGGGGATGAGTGGAAAACCGCATTTAATACGCCCGAGGGCCACTTTGAGTATTTAGTGATGCCTTTTGGTCTTTCAAATGCTCCGTCAGTTTTCCAGTCCTTTATGCATGATATTTTTCGCGATTATTTGGATAAATTTATGATTGTGTATCTGGATGATATTCTGATTTTTTCGGATGACTGGGACTCTCATGTCCAGCAAGTCAGGAGGGTTTTCCAGGTTTTGCGGTCTAATTCTTTGTGTGTGAAGGGTTCTAAGTGTGTTTTTGGGGTACAGAGGATTTCCTTTTTGGGATATATTTTTTCTCCCTCTTCCATTGAAATGGATCCTGTCAAGGTTCAAGCTATTTGTGATTGGACGCAGCCCTCTTCTCTTAAGAGTCTTCAGAAATTTTTGGGCTTTGCTAACTTTTATCGTCGATTTATTGCTGGTTTTTCGGATATTGCTAAGCCATTGACCGATTTGACTAAGAAGGGTGCTGATGTTGCTGATTGGTCCCCTGACGCTGTGGAGGCCTTTCGGGAGCTTAAGCGCCGTTTTTCCTCTGCCCCTGTGTTGCGTCAGCCTGATGTTGCTCTACCTTTTCAGGTTGAGGTCGACGCTTCTGAGATCGGAGCTGGGGCAGTGTTGTCGCAGAAAAGTTCTAACTGCTCCGTGATGAGGCCTTGTGCCTTCTTTTCCCGTAAATTTTCGCCCGCTGAGCGGAATTATGATGTTGGGAATCGGGAGCTTTTGGCCATGAAGTGGGCTTTTGAGGAGTGGCGCCATTGGCTTGAGGGGGCCAGACATCAGGTGGTGGTATTGACTGACCACAAAAACTTGATTTATCTTGAGACCGCCAGGCGCCTGAATCCTAGACAGGCGCGCTGGTCATTATTTTTCTCTCGGTTTAATTTTGTGGTGTCATACCTACCGGGTTCTAAGAATGTTAAGGCGGATGCCCTTTCTAGGAGTTTTGAGCCTGACTCGCCTGGTAACTCTGAGCCCACAGGTATCCTTAAGGATGGAGTGGTATTGTCAGCCGTTTCTCCAGACCTGCGGCGGGCCTTGCAGGAGTTTCAGGCGGATAGACCGGATCGTTGCCCACCTGATAAACTGTTTGTTCCTGATGATTGGACCAGTAGAGTCATCTCTGAGGTTCATTCTTCTGCGTTGGCAGGTCATCCTGGCATTTTTGGTACCAGGGATTTGGTGGCAAGGTCCTTCTGGTGGCCTTCCCTGTCACGAGATGTGCGAGGCTTTGTGCAGTCTTGTGACGTTTGTGCTCGGGCCAAGCCTTGTTGCTCTCGGGCTAGTGGATTATTGTTGCCCTTGCCCATTCCTAAGAGGCCTTGGACGCACATCTCGATGGATTTTATTTCAGATCTGCCTGTTTCTCAGAAGATGTCTGTCATCTGGGTGGTGTGTGACCGTTTCTCTAAGATGGTCCATTTGGTTCCTCTGCCCAAGTTGCCTTCTTCTTCCGAGTTGGTTCCTCTGTTTTTTCAAAATGTTGTTCGTTTGCATGGTATTCCTGAGAATATCATTTCTGACAGAGGGACCCAATTCGTGTCTAGATTTTGGCGGGCATTCTGTGCTAGGATGGGCATAGATTTGTCTTTTTCGTCTGCTTTCCATCCTCAGACGAATGGCCAGACCGAGCGGACTAATCAGACCCTGGAGACATATCTGAGGTGTTTTGTGTCTGCTGACCAGGATGATTGGGTTGCTTTTTTGCCATTGGCAGAGTTCGCTCTCAATAATCGGGCCAGCTCTGCCACTTTGGTGTCCCCGTTTTTCTGTAATTCGGGGTTTCATCCTCGATTTTCCTCTGGTCAGGTGGAATCTTCGGATTGTCCTGGAGTGGATGCTGTGGTGGAGAGATTGCATCAGATCTGGGGGCAGGTGGTGGACAATTTGAGGTTGTCCCAGGAGAAGACTCAGCTTTTTGCCAACCGCCACCGTCGTGTTGGTCCTCGGCTTTGTGTTGGGGATTTGGTGTGGTTGTCTTCTCGTTTTGTCCCTATGAGGGTCTCTTCTCCTAAGTTTAAGCCTCGGTTCATTGGCCCGTATAAGATATTGGAGATTCTTAACCCTGTTTCCTTCCGTTTGGACCTCCCTGCATCCTTCTCTATTCATAACGTTTTTCATCGGTCATTATTGCGCAGGTATGAGGTACCGGTTGTGCCTTCCGTTGAGCCTCCTGCTCCGGTGTTGGTTGAGGGTGAGTTGGAGTACGTTGTGGAGAAAATCTTAGACTCTCGTGTTTCCAGACGGAGACTCCAGTATCTGGTCAAGTGGAAGGGATACGGCCAGGAGGATAATTCTTGGGTGAATGCATCTGATGTTCATGCCTCTGATCTGGTTCGTGCCTTTCATAGGGCCCATCCTGATCGCCCTGGTGGTTCTGGTGAGGGTTCGGTGCCCCCTCCTTGAGGGGGGGGTACTGTTGTGAATTTGGATTCTGGGCTCCCCCGGTGGCTACTGGTGGAATTGAACTGGTGTTTTCATCTTCTCTGTTCACCTGTTCCCATCAAGATGTGGGAGTCGCTATATAACCTTGCTGCTCTGTTAGTTGCTTGCCGGTCATCAATGTTATCAGAAGCCTCTCTGTGCTTGTTCCTGCTCCTAGACAACTACTAGATAAGTTGGACTCTTGTCCATGTTTGTTTTTGCATTTTTGTTCCAGTTCACAGCTGTAGTTTCGTTACTGTGTCTGGAAAGCTCTTGTGAACAGGAATTGCCACTCTGGTGTTATGAGTTAATGCCAGAGTTTTAAAGTAATTCCTGGATGGTGTTTTGATAGGGTTTTCAGCTGACCATGAAAGTGTCCTTTCTGTCTTCTGCTATGTAGTAAGTGGACCTCAAATTTGCTAAACCTATTTTCATACTACGTTTGTTATTTCATCTTAATTCACCGCCAATACATGTGGGGGGCCTCTGTCTCCTTTCGGGGTATTTCTCTAGAGGTGAGCTAGGACTAATATTTTCCTCTGCTAGCATTATTTAGTCCTCCGGCTGGTGCTGGGCATCTAGAATCAACGTAGGCATGCTACCCGGCCACTGCTAGTTGTGCGTTAGGTTTAGTTCATGGTCAGCTCAGTTCCCATCTTCCAAGAGCTAGTTCCTATATATGCTGATGCTATGTTCTCTTGCCATTGAGAACATGACAATCACCCAGCTCATCGACAGCGATCTCTCTGTCAAGAAAATTGCTAAACTGCATCATGTGAGTGCCATGACAGTTGGAAAAATACTAAATTAAGTCTGTCCATCCATTCAAAAGGCAATTTGTACTTCTAGGCAAAATATCAGTGTCACCAAGTTGGCTCATCACAAAGTCGGTTTTGGCGATGCAAACACAGCAGTGGAAGTGGCTCGTATGCTTTGTAATAGTGAGATCACAGACATCCATGCAAGCACCACATGACACACGTTTACACGGAATGATGGCTCAAAAAAAGAGTAAGAAGCCTTGGTTAGGTGTCCATTTCCCGCCTCTGCACAGGGGGAATCTCAAACCATCTCCGCTGCGGTCTCCCATTCTTCTCCAGCCACAGTGGAGACATCGGTCCCAGTGTCTATCTCAGTCTGATACTGGACAACTGGTTACTACTGCCCTTCCAGGCTCTGTCCTTGTAGCCAGCAATGTTCCGCAGCGAGCAGGTCTTTCTGGGACTAAGTCCTGCTTTTCCCATGCTGAGCATGCCCACGGGACGACCTCCCATTGGAGGTCGGGGGTCACATGCTCAGGTCCTGTTGCGGCTCCTATTAGTCCATCTGGAAGGTCTTGTACCACTTCCGCTATAAAAGGTTCGCATGGCCACTCGGCCATGCGCTAGTGTACATTTGAAAACATGTGTGTGTTGATGAGTGCAAGTCATTCTTTAAACATCCCCTCGCTTGTGTATGACTGCTCGTGTAAGGTGGATGTCTGCTATCTAGCGCCCGGCTGAACTATCAGCATTAAACACATGAAACAGAGTCTAATTGCTGCGACCGCCAGTGCAGCGCAGTGCGCTATTAGAGCGCTTTCCTATCCCAAGTCTGGGTGGTAAGTGGCGTCCGCCAGAGCGGCACAGCACACACTCTTGTGCATTTAAGTTATATTTTCAGTTACTCTGACACCCCAGTTGCGGTGTCCAGCGCAAGTGGTCTTTACGTATTCTAATCCTGTGTCTTGGGATAGAGTCCTGAGACTCCTTGCTTGCGCTCTTGGTGCAGTACCGCGGCCCTGTGACGCAACAGGGTTTGCTTCCTTCACACTGGGTGAAGTTAACCCGTATGTGTATCCACATTGTACTGCCATATAGTCCGTCATTGCTCAGCAGCAGGTTCCATCTCTGCACGGTGGACCCCGGGCTGCGAATGCACCTATACCATCTCTCTTATAATTTGGTGCGTTCCGCTAGCCCTAACAGCCTTGACTTCAATATCATCATAAGAAGCATTGGGTCGACTTTGCAAAAAAGTCAGAAAAGTGGACAGTGGAAGAATGGAAACTGGTGATTTGAAGCCATGAAAGGAAAGTCAATACATTAGGCTCTCATGGGTGCAATTGGGTCTGGAAGTAACAAGGGAAAAAGGGGCTAATTGATCGACAAGTTGAAGGACTGTCAAGTTCGGTGGAGGAAGCCTGATGATTAGTGGTGAGCGAGTATATTTGCTCATCACTACTGATGATATGATGTTGTTTCACAGCCAATGGTGTTGGATACTTGACAAAGATCAAGTAAGGTCTCAATGCTGAGTTATATGTGAATATCCTACAAGATGAGATACTTCGTACACTCGAGTACTATAGATATGAAAAGGACGACATAGTGTTCCAGCAGGACAAAGACCCGAAGCATATGTCGTGATTCGCAAATAAATGGTTCAATGACAATGAAGTAGAGGTCCTGGATTGGCTCCTACAGTCCCCAGACCTCAATCCACTAGAACATTTAAGGTACCGACACACTCAGCGATGCTGTGGCGATATAGACAATGAGCCGACCTAAACTAGATTGCTGGAGCGTCGCTGTTTAGGTCGCTGTAGAGACGTCAAACACAGCAACTCCAGAACGATGCATGAGCGATCCAGTGACATAACGGAGACTCACTTCTCGTTCTCGCTGGTTGTTAGCTCCATGTCAAACAGCCGGAGTGTACCGACTGGCTAGAAGGAGACGCTGTGACGCCCCCTATGCTCGTTGCTGGCGTCGTTGCTTTTGATGTCAAACATGACGATACACGCCGACCTGGCGACGAAATAAAGTTCTGGACTTCTAGCTCCGACCAGCGATGGCACAGCGGGATCCAGATCGCTGCTGCGTGTCAAACACAACGAGATCGCTATCCAGGATGCTGCAATGTCACGGATTGTTGTCATTCTCTTTGCAAAGTTGCTGAGTGTGACGGTACCTTTAAAGGTAGAGTTGAAGAAAAAACTGTATACATACGCAAGTGAGTCAACCAGTATGCACCAACTTTGGGAATGTGTAGTAGAGACCTGGGATCAAATTTTGGTTGAGACATGCTTAAATCTTATTGTGAGCTTGCCCAGAAGGATTCAGGCAGTGTTAAAAGCCAAAGGTGGATTTACAAAATACTAGCAAAATAATAAAATTAAATATTACATTTTTAGGAGCAAAACAGTGACATGACAAGAATCGGCATAACTAATCATATGCTAAATAGTTGCAAGTCAAATTTATGTAAGAGATTTCCAAGCTGATTGTCTATAAAAGTATGGTAGTCTCACATTTGAAGCAGTAGTGGATAGTGAGATATGGAATCTGAAAGTTAAAAGTTCGAAACATTGTTACCCTTTTGCTTGTCACTGTAATAGAATGAAGTTAACATGTTAGAACCAATAAAATATATGCACCAAAAGGACGGAGGTGTGTTCATCCAAAGCATTGCATAACACAGGGTCTTTGTGTATGGGAACACAGTGTTTCAGTGATATTAAAGTTCTGTGAATATTATATGTATGTGAAATAATATGGGACACTTCCTTCAGCTCTGTTCCTCTTTCAACTCCATCATTTTCTGCTTTAGAAAAAGCTCACTGACTGATGCAACAAATGGGTGGGTGAACTGGGGATATCGGACACCAGCTCCTGTACTTCTGGCCAGGTATCCAGTTGGCATGAGCATCAGTTCTAAACTGCTTCTACTGCCATTGGTGAGTCCTATTATAAAAGGCATGGTCCCCACCTTAGTTTTAACCCCCCCTCCCAAAAAAAAAAAAAGAAGCTAAATGAGAAGCATTCATTGTGTTCTCTCTACTGTGGTCACCAAGGTCTTCTCCTTTTGATGTTTTTCATGTTTGACTTATATGACATTTACAGCATTTTACACATGTACTGTGACAGAGAGGTGCCAGAAGACAGCAATATTTGATTTCTCCTACACCTGCAATGATTAGAAGAACTTCACCTTCATAATAAATAGTGCAAGTTCCTTTTAGCAGTGCAGGGGTTATTCTGCTCAATGGAGAGCTCCTGGAAGCTTTCCTGCATTGAAGCTTTCCTGCACTAAGGCTCTCAGCTGTGCACTGTTAGCCACTCCTATCTCCTATATAAACTTCGCTCTGGCTAGCACTTATTGTCAGAGTTAGCTTTTGCTGCATGGCTGGAGGTTGTTGGTGATTATTATTGGAGAAAGCATTTGGTGGATTTATCTTTGACAATTGCTAGGTTTTGAGTGTGTGATAATTCCTTTTTATCTCCTACTTTAGTATAACTCCCATCATCCACTCCCCGATACATTCCTTTGTTGTCTGTGTGAGCATCTTTGTATGTTTGGTATTTTTGTTATCCCTGTTCATATTTTTTGTTGGTCTTGTTGGTGTATTACGGTACACTACTACTTCCCTCTTCCCTGTGTGGGGGAAGGGTACAGACTGAAGGATGATTCAGGAGCTAAGGCAAGGTACGTGGCCCGCGCATATTCATCATCATCACCGACAAGCGTTGTGACATTAATTGTGACCATTTTTTAGTCCATTATGGATCCTATCACTGCTCTGACAAGGCAACTGCAGAAGTTCAGCCTGAAGGTGGCAGATATCCACACTGTCATTTTACATCACCCTAAAACATCACGTTTGGGGACAGTGACTCCCAGGCCACCCGGAGTAGAGCCCAAGATTGCTTTGCCGGACAGGTTCTCTATTTGTTGCTTTCAGGGAGTCCTGTAAACTGTAGTGTAGGTTACATCCTTGTTCCTCAGGAGAAGCAACGGGTGGCGATAATAATCTCTCTCCTTCAGGGTGAACTCAAGCATGGGCATTCTCTGACTTCCAGGTGTTCCAGACTGTAGAGGAATTTTTCTGGCCTTGGGTCATATATACAATGACACCAACCACGTCTCCTTGGCTGAGTCCACTCTATGTCAGCTTCAGCAGGAAGACCACCCACCTGAGGAGTATTGCTCTGAGTTTCAGAGGTGGTCCACTGACACTCAGTGGAATGACCCCACAATCTGTAGCCAGTTCTGTGAAGGGCTATCAGTATGGGTGTAGGATACCTTAGCCCTGTATGAGACTCCATTTCCCTTGAGGTGGCCATTAGTGATGAGCGAGTATACTCGTTGTTCAGGTTTTCCCGGGCACACTCAGGTGGTCTCCGAGTATTTGTGGGTGCTCGGAGATTTCGTTTTTGTTGATGCAGCTGCATGACTTATGGCTGCTAGCCAGCCTGAGTACCTGTGGGGGTTGCCTGGTTGCTAGGGAATCCCCACATGTATTCAAGCTAGCAGCTGCAAATGATGCGGCTGCGGTGACGAAAACAAAATCTCCGAGCACTCACAAATACTCGGAGACCACCCGAGCATGTTCAGGAAAACTCAAGCAATGAGTATACTCGCTCATCACTAGTGGCCATTTCTCTGTCTATTGCCTTCTTCCCTATCTAACTGCAAACAGCCGCTAGAAAACTAAGGAGCCTGGATTGCGGGGAGGTTAGAAACCTGGCTGTACAAATCTCTGTGGTATACAATTTATTCTTCCTGATGAAATCCATTTGGGCAACAATAAGGTGGTTATTTCTACCTTTCTGGACAGTGAGGTTGTCACAGTTCCACCCCTCACTGTGTCTAGGATGCAGTTACTGTCAGCTTGGCCATCCAATCTGGTACAGGGGTGTGCTGAGCTGTCATTGTGTTTATTGACAGCTTAACTATTCAATCTGAGACCGAGGCGTCGGCTATCTCTATGTGTTCATTATTCCAGTTAATTGCCATGCTTCTTAACTGAGCTGTGTCTCCCAGAACTCTGCCAGACATACATTCAGCTTGTCAGGTTTGTTCTTCTGTGCCTTGAGTTCTGTATGCTTGATCTGTTGCCTGACCTTGGACTTTGTTCTGACCATCCTCCAGGTTAACCCCTTCAGCTATGATATGTTATCCTCCTGGTACTTTGACTTCAGAATGTAACCTGACTATGCTTTTGTCTCTTCCTTCTGTTTATGACATACTATCCTGGCTTCTGACCTTGGACTCCTTGACCACTCTGACTCATGGCTTGGCCGTGAGATGTGACAAGCACCATATTACATCTGGCCAATACATTTTTCTTTTTCGAGAGTATGGATCCTATTCACATGCTTTGTGACCAGGTGGTGAATTTTACGCAGATGACTCAGGATCTGGTGAAGGATTGCCAAAGTCTGGAGTCATCATAATATCAGGTGCAGGGTCAGATAGATAACTTGATAAAGAACCCCCATGGCCCCCCCACTGGCAGCAGTGGCTGTGACATCAGTACTCTCTGATGTACAGTTGGTTTCTCCCGAACCAGTCATATCCCTCCCTGATAAATTTTTGGGAAAGACAGTTTAGGGTATTCAGGGAGAGCTGTAAGTTATTTTTTACCCTGCACCCCCGGTCGTCAGGGGAGGAGTTCCAGCGGATGAGAATAATCATATCCCTACTGTGAGGGGCTCATCAGACCTGGGCAATTTCTTGTCCCCATAAACCCCAGAATAGTTTTCAGTTGATGCCTTTTTTGACAGTTTAGGTCTGATATATGACAATTTCGACAGAATTCAGGTCGTGAAGGCTAAAATCATGAACCTGGCACAGAGGGATCACACAGCTGAGGACTATTGTACTGAGTTCCAGCAGTGGTCCACCGAAGTTCTATGGAACAATGCTGCTCTCAGGTACCAGTTCCAAAGAGGCTTTTCTGAGACACTCAAGGATGCTCTTGTCCTCCATGACACCCCTTGTTTTCTAATGGAGGCCATGACTCAGGCAATATGAATGGATAGCAGAATCCAAGAGACACATAGTGAACAGCAGGCCACATGTTATACTTCCCGGAGCAAGTCCATTTACCTGGGGTTAGAGTTGCCAGTCTTCATGGTGCAGAGATAAGACAGAAACAAGATCACGGTTAAAAATACTTACCAACTTCCACTCTTCCCTGACCAATATAATCAGCTTCTGGGGCCAGGGTGTTTTCTAAACTTGATCTTAGAGGGGCTTACAATTTGATTCGTATCCGGAAAGGTGTTCTTAATGTCTGAGTGTTTTTTTTAAAACCTTGTCATGCTTTTTGGATTGCACCTGCTGTATTTCAAATTTTCATGAATTATATTTTCTCTGACTGAATTGGAAGATTTGTTTTGATTTACTCCAATGACATTCAAATGTTATTGCCTAATTTGGACACTCACCAGGAACATGTCCATGTTGTGTTACAGAAATTGAGGGAGAACTCTCTGTTTGCTAAAATAGAGAAATGTGTTTTTTCTGTTCAGGAAATCTCTTTCTTGGGGTTTATCTTGTCAGCAGAAGGGGGCGAATCTCAAGGTTTAGTCGCCGGGTACTGTCAGGGCATTTGAAAGATTAAAAGAGTGTTTTAAGTCCGCACCCATTCTGATCCAACCTGATCTCCAAGAGCTGTTTATTGTGGAGGTGTATGCTTCTGAGATAGGAGTGGGGGCAGTCTTGTCGCAGGGGCCCAAAACTCTGACTAACCTGCATCCATGCGCTTTCCTTTCTAAAAAAATTTTACAGACGGAGAGAAATTATGATGTTGGGAATCGGGAGTTACTTGCTATTAAATTGGCTTTTGAGGAATGGAGGTAGACAGGCCAGATGGTCTTTGTTTTTCTCTCGATTTAATTTTTCTATTACTTTCAGGCCAGGGTCTAAGAATGTGAAAGCTGATGCTTTATCTCGTAGTCTAGATTCCATTTCTCCTTCAGAACCTCCATCCTCCATTACTCTTTAGGGTATTGTAGTGTCTATGGTAACCTCGGAATTGGAAGAGGAGATTCGTAAAGTCCAGTCGTTGGCTCCTTCCATTTCCCCAGGGTCCAAATTTTTTGAGCCTGTTTAACTAAGATTGCAAGTGTTACAGGAATTTCATGATTGCGTTTTAAGTGGTCATCCTGGGGTTACTGCCACAAAGAAAGCCATTGCTAGACTTTTTTGGTGACCATTCATGCGTAATGATATTAAAGATTTTGTATCTGCTTGTGAAGTTTGCACCACAGTCAGTCATAGCCAGCCGGCTGGGGAATTGACTCTATTGCCTAATTCTGAAATATCATGGACTCATTTATCCATGGATTTCATTACAGATTTGCTTATGTCTGATGGGAAGACTGCTATCTGAGTGGTAGTTGAACAATTCTGCACACAAGCTTATTTTGTTCCTTTGTCAGGATTACCTAATGCAGATACACTCTCCAGGTTGTTTATTTCTCATATTGTAAGGTGACATGGGATCCCTCTGAACATTGTATCTGATAGAGGAGTACAATTTCTCTCTAAATTTTGGAGAGCTTTTTGCAGCAAAATAAGGATTTACTTGTCATTTTCATCTGCTTACCACCCTGAAACCAATGATCAGACTGAGAGGACAAATCAGTCTTTGGAACAAATTTTAAGGTGCTTTGTGGCAGCTCGACATGAGGACTGGTGTCAGAATTCCCAATGGCAAGAAAACATCAGAACACAAAAATAACGGACGAGCTCTGGGTGATGGAATCTCGAGCTGACCGTGAGCTAAATCTACCACACAACTAATAGTAGCCACGGAGCATACCTACGACTTCCTAAATGCCACGTGCCAGCCGGAGGACTAACTACGCCTGGTAGAGGAAGGAACAGACCTGGCTTACCTCTAGGGAAATACCCCAAAAGATGATAGCAGCCCCCCACATGTAATAACGGTGAGTTAAGAGGAAAAGACATACACAGTATGAAAGTAGATTTAGCAAAGAGAGGTCCACTTACTAGATAGCAGAAGGATACAAAAGAGGACTTCACGGTCAACTGAAAACCCTTTCAAAAAACCATCCTGAAATTACTTTAAGACTCCTGTGTCAACTCATGACACAGGAGTGGCAATTTCAGCCCACAAGAGCTTCCAGCTACAGAGAATAACAAAAACTGCAAACTGGACAAAAGATACAAAACAAAAGGACAAAGTCCACTTAGCTGATCAGCAGACTAGTAGCAGGAACATGCAACCGAAGGCTCTGGTTACAATGATGACCGGCAAGGAAATGACTGGAGAGCAAGGCTAAATAGGAAACTCCCAAACACTGATGGGAGCGGCTGAACTGAGACAGCAAAGCACACACAAGTCACCAGTACCACCAGCAACCACCAGGGGAGCCCAAAAAGCGGATTCACAACAGACTGGTCTTCATTTTTACCTCTAGCTTGTAACAGTCAATTAAATCAATCTACTGGAACTTCACTGTTCTTCTGTAATTACGGTTTTCATCCCCATTTTGGTGAATTTTCTATGCCCTGGTGTTGAGGTAACCGTGCAGAGACTTGGGGATGTCTGGAGGGAGGTTCAATAGAATATTGGGATTCCTCAGATTCACCAAAAAGCGAAAGGCTGATAGAAGACGTTCGGTGGGTCCTGTTTTTAAGATTGGGGATAAGGTATGGTTGTCCTCTAGGAACATTAAACTTAAAGTGCCGTCAGCAAAGTTGTGTCCATATAAGATTCTGGAGGTGGTCAATCTTGTGGCATTTAGATTAAAGCATTACAGAATGCTGTAGATAAGCCCCTGATGCCGGTGGGCTTAGCTCATCTTCGATTTTGGGGGTGATAGGTTCCCTTTAATTGTTATTGTCTTTAGGACATGAATCAGTTAGATACTATAATGTGCATTTGAAAGTGTGTGTTTTGTGGTATGATTAGGGTTGAGCGAAACGGGTCGATCATTTTCAAAAGTCGCCGACTTTTGGCTAAGTCGGCGTCTCATGAAACCCGATCCGACCCCTGTGCTTGTCGGCCATGCGGTACGCGACTTTCGCGCCAAAGTCGCGTTTCAATGACGCGAAAAGCGCCATTTCTCAGCCAATGAAGGTGAACGCAGAGTGTGGGCAGCGTGATGACATAGATCCTGGTCCCCACCATCTTAGAGAAGGGCATTGCAGTGATTGGCTTGCTGTCTGCGGCGTCACAGGGGCTATAAAGGGGCGTTCCCGCCGACCGCCATCTTACTGCTGCTGATCTGAGCTTAGGGACAGGTTGCTGCCGCTTCGTCAGAAGCAGGGAGAGCGTTAGGCAGGGTCCACTAACCACCAAACCGCTTGTGCTGCAGCGATTTCCACTGTCCAACACCACCTTCGGTGTGCAGGGACTGTGGAAGCTATTTTTTTTTTTTTTTCCCCTCAGCGCTGTAGCTCATTGGGCTGCCCTAGAAGGCTCCGTGATAGCTGTATTGCTGTGTGTACGCCACTGTGGAAACCAACTGCTTTTTTCAAAGCACATATCCTCTTGTTCCTTCCTTTCTGCACAGCTATCTTTTTTGTTTGTCCACACTTTTTATTTAATTTGTGCATCAGTCCACTCCTATTGCTGCCTGCCATACCTGGCTTACATTACTGCAGGGAGATAGTAATTGTAGGACAGTTTTTTTTTTTTTTTTTTGTTTTTTTTTTGTGGGAGATTAAGATTGGCATTTCTGCTACAGTGCCATCCCTGTGTGTGCCATCTCTCACTGAGTGGGCCATAGAAAGCCTATTTATTTTTTCCGTGATTTGTGTTCTAAAATCTACCTCAACACAAAAACACTACATCAATCAGTGGGAGAAAAATATTGGCCTCAGTCAGGGCTTGTGTGCCACTGCTGTGTGTGCTATCTCTCATTCAGTGGGCTATAGCAAGCCTATTTTTTTTTTTTTTTTTTAATATTATTTGGTTTCTAAAGTCTCCCTGAAAAAAAAAAAAAACCTAAAAAAACAGTGGGAGAGTAATATTGCCCTTTCAGCTTGTGTGCCAGTCTTGACTCCTGGGTGTGCCACCTCTCTCCCTCTCATTCAGTGGGCCATAGAAAGCCTATTTATTTTTTTTTTAAAATATTATTGGGTTTCTAAAGTCTCCCTGAAAAAACAAAAAATACATAAAAAAACAGTGGGAGAGTAATATTGCCCTTTCAGCTTGTGTGCCAGTCTTGACTCCTGGGTGTGCCACCTCTCTCCCTCTCATTCAGTGGGCCATAGAAAGCCTATTTATTTATTTTTTTTAATATTATTTGGTTTCTAATTATCCCTGAAAAAAAAAAAAAAAACCTAAAAAAACAGTGGGAGAATAATATTGCCCTTTCAGCTTGTGTGCCAGTCTTGACTCCTGGGTGTGCCACCTCTCTCCCTCTCATTCAGTGGGCCATAGAAAGCCTATTTATTTTTTTTTTAAAATATTATTGGGTTTCTAAAGTCTCCCTGAAAAAACAAAAAATACATAAAAAAACAGTGGGAGAGTAATATTGCCCTTTCAGCTTGTGTGCCAGTCTTGACTCCTGGGTGTGCCACCTCTCTCCCTCTCATTCAGTGGGCCATAGAAAGCCTATTTATTTTATTTTTTTAATATTATTTGGTTTCTAATTCTCCCTGAAAAAAAAAAAAAAAACCTAAAAAAACAGTGGGAGAATAATATTGCCCTTTCAGCTTGTGTGCCAGTCTTGACTCCTGGGTGTGCCACCTCTCTCCCTCTCATTCAGTGGGCCATAGAAAGCCTATTTATTTTTTTTTTAAAATATTATTGGGTTTCTAAAGTCTCCCTGAAAAAACAAAAAATACATAAAAAAACAGTGGGAGAGTAATATTGCCCTTTCAGCTTGTGTGCCAGTCTTGACTCCTGGGTGTGCCACCTCTCTCACTTTCATTCAGTGGGCCATAGAAAGCCTATTTATTTTTTCCGTGATTTGTGTTCTAAATTCTACCTCAACACAAAAACACTACATCAATCAGTGGGAGAAAAATATTGGCCTCAGTCAGGGCTTGTGTGCCACTGCTGTGTGTGCTATCTCTCATTCAGTGGGCTATAGCAAGCCTATTTTTTTTTTTTTTTTTTTTTTTTTTTATATTATTTGGTTTCTAAAGTCTCCCTGAAAAAAAAAAAAAAACCTAAAAAAACAGTGGGAGAGTAATATTGCCCTTTCAGCTTGTGTGCCAGTCTTGACTCCTGGGTGTGCCACCTCTCTCCCTCTCATTCAGTGGGCCATAGAAAGCCTATTTATTTTTTTTTTTTAATATTATTTGGTTTCTAATTCTCCCTGAAAAAAAAAAAAAAAACCTAAAAAAACAGTGGGAGAATAATATTGCCCTTTCAGCTTGTGTGCCAGTCTTGACTCCTGGGTGTGCCACCTCTCTCCCTCTCATTCAGTGGGCCATAGAAAGCCTATTTATTTTTTTTTTAAAATATTATTGGGTTTCTAAAGTCTCCCTGAAAAAACAAAAAATACATAAAAAAACAGTGGGAGAGTAATATTGCCCTTTCAGCTTGTGTGCCAGTCTTGACTCCTGGGTGTGCCACCTCTCTCCCTCTCATTCAGTGGGCCATAGAAAGCCTATTTATTTTTTTTTTTTAATATTATTTGGTTTCTAATTCTCCCTGAAAAAAAAAAAAAAAACCTAAAAAAACAGTGGGAGAATAATATTGCCCTTTCAGCTTGTGTGCCAGTCTTGACTCCTGGGTGTGCCACCTCTCTCCCTCTCATTCAGTGGGCCATAGAAAGCCTATTTATTTTTTTTTTAAAATATTATTGGGTTTCTAAAGTCTCCCTGAAAAAACAAAAAATACATAAAAAAACAGTGGGAGAGTAATATTGCCCTTTCAGCTTGTGTGCCAGTCTTGACTCCTGGGTGTGCCACCTCTCTCCCTTTCATTCAGTGGGCCATAGAAAGCCTATTTATTTTTTCCGTGATTTGTGTTCTAAATTCTACCTCAACACAAAAACACTACATCAATCAGTGGGAGAAAAATATTGGCCTCAGTCAGGGCTTGTGTGCCACTGCTGTGTGTGCTATCTCTCATTCAGTGGGCTATAGCAAGCCTATTTTTTTTTTTTTTTTTTTTTTTTTTTAATATTATTTGGTTTCTAAAGTCTCCCTGAAAAAAAAAAACAACCTAAAAAAACAGTGGGAGAGTAATATTGCCCTTTCAGCTTGTGTGCCAGTCTTGACTCCTGGGTGTGCCACCTCTCTCCCTCTCATTCAGTGGGCCATAGAAAGCCTTTTTTTTTTTTGGTTTTTTTAATATTATTTGGCTTCTAAAGTCTCCCTGAAAAAAACAAAAAAAACATAAAAAACAGTGGGAGAGTAATATTGCCCTTTCAGCTTGTGCGCCAGTCTTGACTCCTGGTTGTGCCACCTCTCTCTCTCTAATTGTGGGCCATAGAAAGCCTTTTTTTTTTTTTTTTTTTTAATATTATTTGGTTTCTAAAGTCTCCCTGAGAAAAAAAAAAAAATAAATTAGGTGGGAGATTAATATTGACATTAGTGCTTGAGTGACAGTCCTGCGTGTGTGTCATCTCTGTGATTTTGTGCCACAGAAAACAGAGTGTGTAACATTGTGCCTGATTTTCCTTGTGGTCTCACCAACCTGTTAAGGGATATTGAAATCATACTGAAGTTATAGCTCACCGTGTAAGTTGTTTGACAGCAACAAATAAAGTTACTTTGGTTAAGATTTTAAAACAATGAGGAAGTCTGGTGCAAGAGGTCGTCGTGGGCGTTCATTGTCAGCTGGTAATGATGGTAGTGGTAGTGGAGCATCAGGTGGTCGTGGGGATAAAAATATTCCACCTAAGTCTGGAGCTGTGGAGCCAGTTTCGTCGTCAGGCTACACAAGGCCTCGAACGCTCTCTTTTCTGGGAGTAGGAAAACCGCTTTTAAAGGCGGAGCAGCAACAGCAAGTTTTGGCTTACATTGCAGACTCAGCCTCTAGCTCTTTTGCCTCCTCTTCCGAAACTGGTAAATGTAAAAGCAGCGCGTCGCTTGTGGATGTTCACGGTCAGGGACAAGTCGCTTCCTTGTCCTCCTCAGCAAAAACTACAACAAGAGAGAAGGATGCAGCAGGCGACACAACGGGTCACTCCATGGAGCTCTTTACACATACCGTCCCTGGCTTAGAAAGTGAAACATTTAACAGGCCATGCCCATTACAAGTATATTCTGACATGGAGTGCACTGATGCACAGCCACAGCCAGAGTACTATGCTGCTCCTTTGACTCAGACCACCACATTGCCCTCTCAGGGTACAGATCCACAATCAGACCCTGATGAGACTATGTTGCCCCGCCACGAACGCTATACCACCGACCGACACAGTGACACAGACGAAGTTGCACACGAGCTCGAAGAGGAGGTAATAGATGACCCAGTTATTGACCCCGATTGGCAGCCATTGGGGGAACAGGGTGCAGGCGGCAGTAGTTCAGAAGCGGAGGTGGAGGAGGGGCCGCAGCAGGCATCAACATCGCAACAGGTTCCATCTGCCGGGCCCGTATCTGGACCAAAACGCGTGTCAAAGCCAAAACCTGTTGGAGCACAGCGTTGCCATCCGGTTAAAGCTCAGTCTGCAATCCCTGAAAAGGGATCCGAGTCTAGGAAGAGTGCAGTCTGGCATTTTTTTAAACAACATCCAACTGATCAGCGCAAAGTCATCTGTCAAAAATGTTCAACTAGCTTAAGCAGAGGTCAGAATCTGAAAAGTCTAAATACTAGTTGCATGCATAGACACTTAACCACCATGCATTTTCAAGCCTGGACTAACTACCAAACGTCCCTCAAGGTTGTAGCACCCTCGGCCAATGAAGCTAGTCAGCAACGCAACATCCCTTCCGTCACTGTAAGGCCACCATTTTCCGCACCACCGGCAGTATCTGTGCAGGTTTCTTTGCCAGCCAAAAGCAGTCAGGGTCAGGGAATCACCAGTTTTGTAGGAGGAAATATTGCATCTAGGGCACCGGCGGAAACAATACCGTCTCCAACCGTCTCTCAGTCTGCCATGTACACCGGCACACCCGAAAGTTCCACGATCTCCAGCTCTCCAGTCCAGCTCACCCTACATGAGACTCTGGTTAGAAAAAGGAAGTACTTATCCTCGCATCCGCGTACACAGGGTTTTAACGCCCACATAGCTAGACTAATCTCGTTAGAGATGATGCCCTACCGGTTAGTTGAAAGCGAAGCTTTCAAAGCCCTGATGGAGTACGCTGAACCACGATACGAGCTACCCAGTCGACACTTTTTTTCCAGAAAAGCCATCCCAGCCCTGCACCAGCATGTTAAACAGCGCATCGTCCATGCACTCAGGCAATCTGTGAGTACAAAGGTGCACCTGACTACAGATGCATGGACCAGTAGGCATGGCCAGGGACGTTATGTGTCCATCACGGCACACTGGGTGAATGTGGTGGATGCAGGGTCCACAGGCGACATCAATTTAGGGACAGTTGTGCCTAGCCCACGGTCTAGGAAACAGTTGGCTGTAGGCGTTCGCACCCCCTCCTCCTCCTCCTCCTCGTCCTCCTGCAGAAGCTACAGCTCTTCCACAGAACGCAGTCTGCCAACCACTCCATCGGCAGATGACACTGTTGCACACCAGTTGTCCCATTATGGGCCAGCTACTGCCAAGCGTCAGCAGGCTGTATTGGCTATGAAGTGCTTGGGCGACAATAGACACACCGCGGAAGTTCTGTCCGAGTTCTTGCAACAAGAAACGCAGTCGTGGCTGGGCACAGTAGATCTTGAGGCAGGCAAGGTAGTGAGTGATAACGGAAGGAATTTCATGGCTGCCATCTCCCTTTCCCAACTGAAACACATTCCTTGCCTGGCTCACACCTTAAACCTGGTGGTGCAGTGCTTATTGAAAACTTATCCTGGGTTCTCCGACCTGCTCCTCAAAGTGCGTGCACTTTGCTCACATATCCGACGTTCGCCTGTACACGCCAGCCGTATGCAGACCTATCAGCGGTCTTTGAACCTTCCCCAGCATCGCCTAATCATAGACGTTGCAACAAGGTGGAACTCAACACTGCACATGCTTCAGAGACTGTGCGAACAGAGGCGTGCTGTTATTTATTTGTGGGAGGATACACGGGCAGGCAGTAGGATGGCAGACATGGAGTTGTCAGGTGTGCAGTGGTCTAAGATACAAGACATGTGTCAAGTCCTTCAGTGCTTTGAGGAATGCACACGGCTGGTTAGTGCAGACAACGCCGTAATAAGCATGAGCATCCCCCTAATGCGTCTGCTGATGCAAAGTTTGACGCACATAAAGGAGCAGGCGTCTGCACCAGAGGAAGAGGAAAGCCTTGATGACAGTCAGCCATTGTCTGGTCAGGGCAGTGTACAGGACGAGGTAGCGGGCGAAGAGGAGGTGGAGGACGAGGAGGATGATGGGGATGAGTATATTTTTAATGCCGAACCTTTCCCGGGGGCACAGGAATTTGGTTGCGTGTCACGGCCGGGTTCTGGTTTTTTGAGGGACACAAGTGACGTAGATTTGCCTGCAACTGCCCCTCAACCAATCACAACCGGAGATTTGACAACTGGAACTTTGGCCCACATGGCGGATTATGCCTTACGTATCCTAAAAAGGGACACACGCATTACGAAAATGATGAACGATGACGATTACTGGTTGGCCTGCCTCCTTGATCCACGCTATAAAGGCAAATTGCAAAATATTATGCCACATGAGAACTTGGAACTAATATTAGCAACCAAACAATCAACTCTTGTTGACCATTTGCTTCAGGCATTCCCAGCACACAGCGCACGTGATCGTTCTCACACGAGCTCCAGGGGGCAGCAGACTAGGAGTGTTAGGGGTGCACACATCAGAAGTGGCGTTGGACAGAGGGGTTTTCTGACCAGGTTGTGGAGTGATTTTGCTATGACCGCAGACAGGACAGGTACTGCTGCATCAATTGAAAGTGACAGGAGACAACATTTGTCCAGTATGGTTACTAACTATTTTTCATCCCTTATCGATGTTCTCCCTCAACCGTCATTCCCATTTGATTACTGGGCCTCCAAATTAGACACCTGGCCAGAATTGGCAGAATATGCATTGCAGGAGCTTGCTTGCCCGGCAGCAAGTGTCCTATCAGAAAGAGTATTCAGTGCTGCAGGTTCAATATTAACCGAAAAAAGGACTCGTCTGGCTACCCAAAATGTTGACGATCTAACATTCATTAAAATGAACCACAACTGGATTTCGAAATCTTTTGCCCCACCTTGCCCGGCCGACACCTAGCTTTCCTATGAAAAGCTCTTGCCTGTGAATTACTTTTCTAATGTCTAATTTGCTGCAGCTGATTGTACAGCATACGACATGTTTACACCTCCCTAAATGGCAAAACTCCCCACACGGGGCCGTGGTATCGCGACTTGGCGCAAGCACCCGTGAGACTGCTGTTTGTCTGAAGAGGTGGGTGTGCTCGCTTTTGGTTGACGGCATTGCTACTGGGTCCCTCATAGTACAATGTAGTGTCTCTGGCGGTGGTGGTGCGCACCCAACGTCAGACACACCGTTGTAACATGAGGGGCCCTGGGGCGGTCCCGCCGGCCTCAAGAGAGTTCCCCCCTACCCCAGCTCAAAATGTGCTCTACCACGTGCAAAATTATGTCGCACAGCTCCACCAATCTTTAGTCTATTCGCTGACATCATTCAATGTCTGGCACTGACAATACAAATTTGTAGACATCTATGATGCAACTTAAAGTAGTCTGTGTCTGTGTCCTATATTGGCACCATTAAATAGTTACTGCCAAATTACTATGTCAGAAACTCAGTAGATGAGCCCACCCCTGTACCTAAGTATGCCACCTTTTTTTTTTGTTTTGGTTGTTTTGCGAGACATTAACATCTATTTATATTTTGGGAGTACTGGGACAGACACTCCTTGCACTACTCCTCCACTCACCACCAAGCTGCCTGTGTATCCATGTAACCGCTGTAAAACTGCCATGAGCCTATTGTTTGTTATTTTAGGCCTTTGATAGCCTGTCTGCGGCCCCTACTTGCAATACTCCTCCACTGACCACCAAGCTGCCTGCCCGTGTATCCATGTAACCGCTGTAAAACTGCCATGAGCCTATTGTTTGTTATTTTAGGCCTTTGATAGCCTGTCTGCGGTCCCTACTTTAAATACTCCTCCACTGACCACCAAGCTGCCTGCCCGTGTATCCATGTAACCGCTGTGAAACTGCCATGAGCCTATTGTTTGTTATGTTAGGCCTTTGATAGCCTGTCTGCGGTCCCTACTTTAAATACTCCTCCACTGACCAGACCACTGCTGCCCGTGTACCCCTGGAACCAATTATAAAGTGCCTACAGCCAGCCCATTTTCTTATGTTAGGCCTTTGAAGCCTGTCTGCGGTCCCTACTTTAAATACTCCTCCACTGACCACCAAGCTGCCTGCCCGTGTATCCATGTAACCGCTGTAAAACTGCCATGAGCCTATTGTTTGTTATTTTAGGCCTTTGATAGCCTGTCTGCGGTCCCTACTTTAAATACTCCTCCACTGACCACCAAGCTGCCTGCCCGTGTATCCATGTAACCGCTGTAAAACTGCCATGAGCCTATTGTTTGTTATTTTAGGCCTTTGATAGCCTGTCTGCGGTCCCTACTTTAAATACTCCTCCACTGACCACCAAGCTGCCTGCCCGTGTATCCATGTAACCGCTGTAAAACTGCCATGAGCCTATTGTTTGTTATTTTAGGCCTTTGATAGCCTGTCTGCGGCCCCAACTTGCAATACTCCTCCACTGACCACCAAGCTGCCTGCCCGTGTATCCATGTAACCGCTGTAAAACTGCCATGAGCCTATTGTTTGTTATTTTAGGCCTTTGATAGCCTGTCTGCGGTCCCTACTTTAAATACTCCTCCACTGACCACCAAGCTGCCTGCCCGTGTATCCATGTAACCGCTGTGAAACTGCCATGAGCCTATTGTTTGTTATGTTAGGCCTTTGATAGCCTGTCTGCGGTCCCTACTTTAAATACTCCTCCACTGACCAGACCACTGCTGCCCGTGTACCCCTGGAACCAATTATAAAGTGCCTACAGCCAGCCCATTTTCTTATGTTAGGCCTTTGAAGCCTGTCTGCGGTCCCTACTTTAAATACTCCTCCACTGACCACCAAGCTGCCTGCCCGTGTATCCATGTAACCGCTGTAAAACTGCCATGAGCCTATTGTTTGTTATTTTAGGCCTTTGATAGCCTGTCTGCGGTCCCTACTTTAAATACTCCTCCACTGACCACCAAGCTGCCTGCCCGTGTATCCATGTAACCGCTGTGAAACTGCCATGAGCCTATTGTTTGTTATGTTAGGCCTTTGATAGCCTGTCTGCGGTCCCTACTTTTAATACTCCTCCACTGACCAGACCACTGCTGCCCGTGTACCCCTGGAACCAATTATAAAGTGCCTACAGCCAGCCCATTTTCTTATGTTAGGCCTTTGAAGCCTGTCTGCGGTCCCTACTTTAAATACTCCTCCACTGACCAGACCACTGCTGCCCGTGTACCCCTGGAACCAATTATAAAGTGCCTACAGCCAGCCCATTTTCTTATGTTAGGCCTTTGAAGCCTGTCTGCGGTCCCTACTTTAAATACTCCTCCACTCACCACCACCAAGCTGCCTGCCCGTGTATCCATGTAACCGCTGTGAAACTGCCATGAGCCTATTGTTTGTTATTTTAGGCCTTTGATAGCCTGTCTGCGGCCCCTACTTGCAATACTCCTCCACTGACCACAATGCTGCCTGGAGTGCCTGCCTGTGTATCCATGTAACCGATGTAAAACTGCCATGACTGCCTACTGTTTGTTATTTTAGGCCTTTGATAGCCTGTCTGCAGCCCCTACTTGCAATACTCCTCCACTGACCACACCAATGCTGCCCGTGTACCCCTGGAACCTATTTAAAAGTTCATAGAGCCTAGTTATATATTTTATTTACTATTAATAAGGCCATGATGGACTACGCTGTACCACGCTACAAGCTAACCAGTCGACACTTCTTTTGCGAGAAAAGCCATCCCAACCCTCCACCAGCATGTAGAAGACCGCATTGTCCATGCACTCTGGCAATCTGTGAGTACAAAGGTGCACCTGACAACAGACGCATGGACCTGTAGGCATGGCCACGGAAGATTACGTGTCCATTACGGCGCAATGGGTTAATGTGGTGGATGCATGGTCCACAGGGGACAGCCTACTAAGTCTGTCTGCAGTCCCTAATTCAAATTGTCCTCCACTGTCTAAATCGGAACTTCCACCTTCTGGCTTTCGGCCTATAGTATCAGAAATTAAACTGCATTTGGCCTTCAACTTTGGTTAGGGCCTACTAACGGCTTCTGCCCCTCCCTGGTGTTGCCCTCAACTAAATAAAGCTGAGCTTCAACCTTCTGCTCCAAATTACCATTTTGAAAAATGCAATAGGCTTTTCAGGCCTACAAAAGGTGTCTGTCTGTGTGCCCCTCCCTGGTGTTGTCCTCAACTAAATAAAGCTGAGCTTCAACCTTCCGGCTCTCATTATGTGGTTTTAAAAAAAAAAATGGTGGTTAGGGCCTACTAACGGCTTCTGCCCCTCCCTGGTGTTGCCCTCAACTAAATAAAGCTGAGCTTCAACCTTCTGCTCCAAATTACCATTTTGAAAAATGCAATAGGCTTTTCAGGCCTACTAAAGGTGTCTGTCTGTGTGCCCCTCCCTGGTGTTGCCCTCAACTAAATAAAGCTGAGCTTCAACCTTCTGCTCCAAATTACCATTTTGAAAAATGCAATAGGCTTTTCAGGCCTACTAAAGGTGTCTGTCTGTGTGCCCCTCCCTGGTGTTGTCCTCAACTAAATAAAGCTGAGCTTCAACCTTCCGGCTCTCATTATGTGGTTTTAAAAAAAAAAATGGTGGTTAGGGCCTACTAACGGCTTCTGCCCCTCCCTGGTGTTGCCCTCAACTAAATAAAGCTGAGCTTCAACCTTCTGCTCCAAATTACCATTTTGAAAAATGCAATAGGCTTTTCAGGCCTACTAAAGGTGTCTGTCTGTGTGCCCCTCCCTGGTGTTGTCCTCAACTAAATAAAGCTGAGCTTCAACCTTCCGGCTCTCATTATGTGGTTTTAAAAAAAAAAATGGTGGTTAGGGCCTACTAACGGCTTCTGCCCCTCCCTGGTGTTGTCCTCAACTAAATAAAGCTGAGCTTCAACCTTCCGGCTCTCATTATGTGGTTTTAAAAAAAAAAATGGTGGTTAGGGCCTACTAACGGCTTCTGCCCCTCCCTGGTGTTGCCCTCAACTAAATAAAGCTGAGCTTCAACCTTCTGCTCCAAATTACCATTTTGAAAAATGCAATAGGCTTTTCAGGCCTACTAAAGGTGTCTGTCTGTGTGCCCCTCCCTGGTGTTGTCCTCAACTAAATAAAGCTGAGCTTCAACCTTCCGGCTCTCATTATGTGGTTTTAAAAAAAAAAATGGTGGTTAGGGCCTACTAACGGCTTCTGCCCCTCCCTGGTGTTGTCCTCAACTAAATAAAGCTGAGCTTCAACCTTCCGGCTCTCATTATGTGGTTTTAAAAAAAAAAATGGTGGTTAGGGCCTACTAACGGCTTCTGCCCCTCCCTGGTGTTGCCCTCAACTAAATAAAGCTGAGCTTCAACCTTCTGCTCCAAATTACCATTTTGAAAAATGCAATAGGCTTTTCAGGCCTACTAAAGGTGTCTGTCTGTGTGCCCCTCCCTGGTGTTGTCCTCAACTAAATAAAGCTGAGCTTCAACCTTCCGGCTCTCATTATGTGGTTTTAAAAAAAAAAATGGTGGTTAGGGCCTACTAACGGCTTCTGCCCCTCCCTGGTGTTGTCCTCAACTAAATAAAGCTGAGCTTCAACCTTCCGGCTCTCATTATGTGGTTTTAAAAAAAAAAATGGTGGTTAGGGCCTACTAACGGCTTCTGCCCCTCCCTGGTGTTGCCCTCAACTAAATAAAGCTGAGCTTCAACCTTCTGCTCCAAATTACCATTTTGAAAAATGCAATAGGCTTTTCAGGCCTACTAAAGGTGTCTGTCTGTGTGCCCCTCCCTGGTGTTGTCCTCAACTAAATAAAGCTGAGCTTCAACCTTCCGGCTCTCATTAAGTGGTTTTAAAAAAAAAAATGGTGGTTAGGGCCTACTAACGGCTTCTGCCCCTCCCTGGTGTTGCCCTCAACTAAATAAAGCTGAGCTTCAACCTTCTGCTCCAAATTACCATTTTAAAAAGTGCAATAGGCTTTTCCGGCCTACTAAAGGTGTCTGCCCCTCCCTGGTGTTGTCCTCAACTGAACAAAGCTGAGCTTCCACATTCTGGCTTTCGCCCTATACTATCAGATATTAAACTGCATTTGGCCTACTAGTGTGGTTAGGCCCTTGAAACAGTGTCTGCTGCTCTTGGGTTTGCTACTCCACTGAACAAAGCAATGCCGCCTGTTTAGTCCTGTTACCAATTTTGAACTGCATGTAGCCTACTTTATTCTTTGGCCCTATATCTGTTTCCTCCTCATCCTGCCCATTGCCCAGCCACTGCTAAATGAGTCTGCTGGTACATTGACCTAGACCACTACATTCCCCTTGTACTCTACACAGCCAGAATCTGTCCCTGCTGAAAGTAAGGTTCCCCTTCCCGCATGTTATACCACCTTACACAGGGACAAAGAGGAAGGTGCAGATGAAAGTGCAGGTTCCTTCATCAGGTGGGGGGGCATACTCGTTGGCGACGTCACTGGCACAGGGCCCCTCAGAGTACGCAAAAGTGTCGCTGCTGGTGGGAGGCGCCCCCGCCATGCAAACACACCGCCGTACTTTGAGGGGCCCTGTGCCAGTGGCAATGCGAACGAGTGGGCCCCCCCCTGCTTGCTCAGGATCACAGCACTTGCAACTTTTAAATACTTACCTTTCCCTGCAACACCGCCGTGACGTAGTCCGCATTTCCTGGGCCCACGAAAAACTTGAGCCAGCCCTACTCCCCCCACAACTTTCCCCCAATTCCCTATGCCCAACTATTATTATACAGTTAATTAAGATTGGCAAGCTTCAGAAACAAGAATGGATGTTTTTGGCATTAAAATGGGCACTGTAGGTGTTTTCCTGGCCTCCACTCACTGCCGACTATGCTTCCCCATTGACTTGCATTGGGTTTCGTGTTTCGGTCGATCCCCGACTTTTAGCGATAATCGGCCGACTGCACTCGACTCGACTCTGGACAAAATCGGGTTTCCCAAAACCCTACTCGATTTTAAAAAAATGAAAGTCGCTCAACCCTAGGTATGATCAATAATCATCAGTGTGTAATTAACGTGCTCTTAGATACTATAATGGCCAAATTGTCTAAAAGAGACTATATGTTTGACCCCAGAAGTTAATCACCCATTTATCAATAGGAAAGGGTGGTCAGGGGATGGTCACCAGTGAAATATACACAGAGAATACAATTTGAACAGGTATGGCCACATTATCACTATTCCAAAGTATGCTTTTGGACCATGAATATGCTCCAAAACAATAAGGACATTTGATGTTTTGGCAGTAATAAGGAATATACAGAAATACAAATTGCAAGCCAAGCAAATAAGTCTCTTCATGATAAATCCAAAGTTAAAATCTCTTCATGGACATAGACTTCGTGTAATCATCAAGATAAAGCTGGACTCATGAAAAGCTCATTTTCATAAGGTAAAAAACGCTCTGAAAGGATTATACAGCCATTTTAAAAGGATTTTCAAAATAAGTTGATTAGGTAAATCAGGTCAAAGAGATCTATTTAAGGGCAGGTGCACATGAGCGTGTTTTGGGGCAATTAGTGCAATTTGACAAAATATTGTCATGTTATGCTATGGGGCTGTGCACTTGTCTGATTTTGGGGGAATAATTGTTGCATGCCCTAGTCGGATCTGATATTTGGATCACCCTTGGCCATGCAAGTCAATGAGTCCATGGAAATCATCAGACTTCACCTGGATGCCATTTAAGTGCAGTCTGATGTCTGCAGACTGAAAGAATGAAGAAAACTGAGAATTTTTTTCTCCATCTTGTCCTCATCCGAGAGAATCAGAGCACACTATGCTACAACCTGCTCAAACTCTGATCAAAGTTTGATCCGTGTTATTTGCATAATCGGACCAATTCTCTCGGATGAACGAATGTATGGCTATCTGCACCTGTCGAAACAATGTATAAAGTTTGAGCTTTGAATTCTAGTGCTGCATCCACTTTAAACCCACACCAAGACTTAATGATGTGCCCCAGCAACAACAACCCCATGAAGTTCAGTTTATGATGCAACTGAGGAGCAAATGCTCCTGCTTTATACAATTGGATGGTAAGTCCTTAGTTTAATTTTCTCTGTGGGGCAACAGTAGTTCAGTCCAAGACTGACTGCACCTTAGTTAGAAACAAAAATAAATGTATACACATGCATAAATGGAGACCTGTCAGTCTGCATGAATGGGGCGGGAAGAGGCTGCCAGGAACCTGCCTATTGGACTACTTATCTTCGTTACATCATTCCTGGCTACATTTTATGAACATATTGTGCCCAATTTATCAAAGCGTTTATTCCAGTATTGTGGTGTAAAAAGCTTTGAAAAGTCACATATTTTTTGTGCAACTTGAGGCTGGGCTAAAATGATGCAACTTTTGCCATTCTTACACAATTTTCACCCAGCTCAGACAAAGAGGGGAAAGTTGAGTTGGGATGGGGTGTGGCAACCGTCATTCATCAAATTCATGATGAGAGTTGGTTTTCACTCCGCCACAAATCTTGCTCCAGTTATGACTGTAGTAGGATTTGTGGCAAGCATACACATGTATACTCAATGCTCCTTACTCGTGAAGAGGTGTGTGCCTCTTTGTGAATCAGGAGCATCTGACTCCAACACATCTCTTCATCAAAACTTAGCGTGAATAACACTGTTCTTGATGAATTGTCCTTGAACTGTGTGAACATCTCAGATTGGATAATACTTGGCTGCAATAATAAAAACAGTTTCTGATTTGTGCTGCCAGTGCTTTGGGCAGCATTAAATGTTTGTCAGGTTCTCGCTAACAGAGAAAAAGTATGTATATTTTGGAGTTTCTGCAGAATTCATATATGAAGCATGTTTCTTTAGTGTAAATTTCTTAGATGTGGAAAGAATATAAGAATATGATAGCCATGGATTTATGGATTTCTATTGCTTTCTGCAATGGAGTTAAAATGGGAACTTTCCTTTAGAGTCAGTCAATAAGGGATAAAGGGTGGAGGATTTACATGTAGGCCACTTTACCATTCTTTGGGAGTTAGGTTGATTGCTTTCATTTCTTCACTTCTGTAATTGCAATTTAAGGGATTGCTTGCTTTAGACCACTTGCTTCTCCATGCCTGTTAAAGTAATAGAGACATTTTCCCTGACTAGGATCTTTTTCTATCCCTAGAGCTATGTTTAATTCTGCTCTCAGCTCTGGAAGACATCAGATGTCCATATGGATACCCATTGATTTCAACAAGAGCAGTTTAATGTTTTGTTTTCTCTTTGGTACAAGAAAAATAAGCGTTTGGAACTTACTTCCCTCATGAGAACAGCTTATTATGATAGCTTCTAAACAGCTGGTCCTTGGACATGCACAATATTAGTAGGTATCTTGCAAAGTGGACATTTCCTTGATCCATGTCTTGAGCACAACTATACATGTTCTGGTAAACATACTGTATGTAAAGAGTTATTCAACTTATGGTTATCAAACTATATTTTATTCAGGTACGCGGATGCAACAGCACAGACAGTGAGGAGACAGTTGTACTTAAAACAACAACTATTTATTTGATTAACACAATCTAAGGGATTCCTTCGGCACACTATCAGGAGATATTGCAAAAGATGAAAACGAAACAAGTTATTTGTAATTGATGCAATTCTATTGATGCACTATCGTTCTCTTATTACTAGTGTTGAGCGATACCGTCCGATACTTGAAAGTATCGGTATCGGAAAGTATCGGCCGATACCGGCAAAGTATCGGATCCAATCCGATACCGATACCCGATACCAATACAAGTCAATGGGACTCATGTATCGGACGGTATTCCTGATGGTTCCCAGGGTCTGAAGGAGAGGAAACTCTCCTTCAGGCCCTGGGAACCATATTAATGTGTAAAAGAAAGAATTAAAATAAAAAATATTGCTATACTCACCTCTCCGACGCAGCCTGCACCTTACCGAGGGAAGCGGCAGCGTTCTTTGTTTAAAATTCGCGCTTTTCTTTCCTTTACTGAAGTCCCGGCTTGTGATTGGTCGCGTGCCGACCATGTGGCCGGGACGCAACCAATCACAGCAAGCCGTGACGTAATTTCAGGTCCTTCAGGATTTTAAAATTACGTTCCGGCGTTGTGATTGGTTGCGTCGCAGTCACATGGGCAACGCAACCAATCACAGCAAGCCGTGACGTAATTTCAGGTCCTTAAGGATTTTAAAATTACGTCCCGGCTTTGTGATTGGTTGCGTCGCAGTCACATGGGAGACGCAACCAATCACAAGCCGTGACGTCACGGGAGGCTGGACACGCGCGCATTTTAAAATGGGCGCGTGTCCAGCCTCCCGTGACGTCCCGGCTTGTGATTGGTTGCGTCGCGATCAACCAATCACAAGCCGGGAGGCTGGACACGCGCGCATTTTAAAATTTTAAAATGCGCGCGTGTCCAGCCTCCTGGCTTGTGATTGGTTGACCGCGACGCAACCAATCACAAGCCGGGACGTCACGGGAGGCTGGACACGCGCCCATTTTAAAATGCGCGCGTGTCCAGCCTCCCGTGACGTCACGGCTTGTGATTGGTTGCGTCTCCCATGTGACTGCGACGCAACCAATCACAACGCCGGAACGTAATTTTAAAATCCTGAAGGACCTGAAATTACGTCACGGCTTGCTGTGATTGGTTGCGTCCCGGCCACATGGTCGGCACGCGACCAATCACAAGCCGGGACTTCAGTAAAGGAAAGAAAAGCGCGAATTTTAAACAAAGAACGCTGCCGCTTCCCTCGGTAAGGTGCAGGCTGCGTCGGAGAGGTGAGTATAGCAATATTTTTTATTTTAATTCTTTCTTTTACACATTTTTACATTAATGTTGTTTCGATACCGATACCCGATACCACAAAAATATCGGATCTCGGTATCGGAATTCCGATACAGCAAGTATCGGCCGATACCCGATACTTGCAGTATCGGAATGCTCAACACTACTTATTACCAATAAATATCTCTTATTGTCAGTGATATCTTAGTCCTAATACCCAAACCTAAAGGGCATCACTGTCACTACTGGGCTTGGGTGTCTAGGCCTGTCACCATCGTCACTCTCTACGCAACACAAAATTATAAAAAGGCCCTAATGGGAGTCAATGATGCTGCACACTAGGTCACAAGTCCCAGATTGGTGTGTTACTCAGTAAACTCATAGTAGTAGAAATTCACCGCACACTCTTGTTTGTTAGTTTGCAAGCGTGTTTTCACTTTTTATTCCAAAAATAATCTCAAAGAGATAAAAAAGCCACAAGTAGTGAAGTGCTATAGTTTGATACAACAACCCAACATTTCGACCCTCCTGGGTCTTAGTCATGGGGTTACTGAAGAGATAAGAAAACAAGGTATAAGACACTGAATACTATATACACTATATACATAATATACAAAGGAACATAAGGTAGCAAAGTAAGCCTGATCGAATCAATAGTAATAGTTGCCAATAAAGAAAAATGCAATAAGAGCAGAGAAGGGGCAACCAGTAATAGTTGTTATAGAAAAAATGCATGGTATAGCACAATGTAACAACAATCTATAACTTTGAGTAACATAAGATAAGACAGGCATGTATTACCTTGGTTGTTAGTGCCAGAGTAGAAGGTAAAGAATGTAGAGAGGGACCCTTGGTGTTTAGGTACCCGAGACTGCAATGAATAATGGGAACTTTACGGGAAAGGTAAAGGTATAGAAAATATGAGTCTTAGGATGTCAGTTAACTATATACCATGTGGTCGCAATCTATATACTATATGCATAATAGCTGCCTGGTATAGTAAATGGGGGCATATCAGTGACGCAGTAATAGGAAATGGTACTTATTGTTTTGCAAAAGTAGATGGCAGTAAAAGCTTTAAAGTATAACGGCTACCTGATGTAATGGGGAGCTGTAGGTAGGAGTACATAGGTGGATGCCCAGAGACGCAGTAATCAGGTATGGTGATGGGATATAATACTGCAGTCATGTTAAAGTAGGTGGCGCGGCAATAGAAGCTAACAAGTATACTGGCTGCCTATTGTAAAGAAGAGCTGTAAGTAAGAGCATACAGGAACGCAGTAAAGAGGTATGGTAACAAAGTTTACCTGCTGTTGGCGTGGCAATGAAGACTGTAGAGCGGCGCTCCCGCGCCCTGCTCAAAGTGCAGCTGTTTGGCATGCCCTGGGGTAGTGCTGCAGTGTTTTAAATGCTGCGCCCTGTATCGCCGGACCGGAAGTGCGTCACCGGGACCGGAAGTGACGTGCCGCTGGTGTAAAATGATGCTACACACTAGGTCATAAGTCCCAGATTGGTGTGTTACTCAGTAAACTCATAACAGTGACTGTCTTCAATCCCTAAAGCATGGCCCAGGTCCCAACTTTGTACTGTATGCGACCGCTGGCACAAATGTCCCTCCTGTGGCATAGGTGTCTCTCTCTCTGCCCTGTTTCTGCATACTTGGCTTAGCTCTCTGAGCTATAGTCTCTCTCAGGTCTTTACTCAGATCTGGTCTCTTGACTCCTTTGCTCGGATCTGGTCTCTCGACTCCTTTACTTGGCTCTGTTCTCTCAGGTTCTTTACTCGGATCTGGCCTCTCGACTACTTTACTCAGCTGTGGCCTCTTGACTCCTTTACTTGGGTCTGGCCTTTCAACTCCTATACTCGGATCTGGTTTCTCAACTCCTTTACTCGAATCTGGTCTTTTGACTCCTTTACTTGGATCTCATCTCTCGTAATGGAGGCTATAAGCCAGTTCACTGTACAGCTAGTCCATCCTGCTACAGAATCAGATGACAACTTCTTCCCTTCACTGCCCTCCTGGGCCTTTTATAATTAATAACTGCATCACAACCATCACCTGACCTAGTGTCTCATCCAATTTCTTCACCGAGAAACATGCACTTCACTCTTTAGTTCTGCTAATGCAATTCTTTCTGCTTTCATTTGCGCTATCATTTTTGACCAGCAGATGGTGATGTTCACTCCTGACACTCTGTTAGACATTAAAGGGAATCTGTCACCCCAAAATTCGCCTATAAGCTAAGGCCATCGGCATCAGGGGCTTATGTACAGCATTCTGTAATGCTGTAGATAAGCCCCCGATGTAACCTGAAAGAGAAGAAAAACAAGTTAGATTATACTCACCCAGGGGCAGTCCCGATGCGATCTGGTCCGATGGGCATCGCGGTCAGTGTCCAGCGCCTCACATCTTCATGCGATGACATTTTCTTCTTTTCTTCCTGCCACGGCTCCTGCGCAGGCATATTTTATCTGCCCTGTTGAGGGCAAAGCAAAGTACTGCAGTGCGCAGGTGCCGGGAAAGGTCAGAGAGGCCCGGCGACTGCGCACTGCAGTACTTTGGCAATTTTGGGTTGACAGATTCCCTTTAACTGTGTGTATCTTCTCACTTGTCTATCTCCTTACACACGTTTTTACACATGGCCTTCACTTATTAAACAGAGCTTATGTAAGTGGGCCTGCTGATATATTTAGCTTTGTATAATAGCTTTATTTACTTACATTGCAATTATGTCTTGTAGTTTAAAAATGTTTTAATATTTCACAATTTCATCAATGTATCAGAAAAATTTCAAGACATGGTCATGGAAGGGATTTATCACTAGCTAAGAGCAAAAAATATAGATGAGACTTATACACTGAACCACAACATCTAATGAACAATCAGCTTTTTTTGTTCAGATCAGATAATGGTAAAGAATGAGTCTGACTTCTACAGTGCAAAGTTTGTATGTGAATTCAATACAAATAAATGAGCCTTACGAGTCACAGAAAGTGCAGTGCTAGTTATATGAGGAAATTGGTGCATGATAAGCAGTCTGGTTTTGATTAATTTTTATTTCTAGCATAAACTATTGCCCTTTTATGCTTATATACTGGCTCCGACTGGCCCAGAGAGAAACAGATGAATTTCCCAGCGGGTACTAATGGAGGAATGAGACCCTTGTTTCCCTACATGAGCAGTAATTGACAATTAACCCTTTCACCTCCAAGCCTGTTTTCACCTTCCTGACCAGGCCAAATTTTACAATTCTAAACAGTGTCATTTTATGTGGTAATAAGTCTGGAACGCTTCAACGGATCCCACTGATTCTGAGATTGTTTTTTCATGACATATTGTACTTTATGATAGTGGTAAAATTTCTTCAACATGACTTGCATTTATTTGTGAAACAAATGGAAATTTGGTGAAAATGTTGAAAATTTAGCAAGTTTTTAATTTTAATTTTTATGCCCTTAAATCAGAGAGTTATATCACACAAATCACACAAAATAGTTAATAAATAACATTTCCCACATGTCAGCTTTACATCAGTACAATTTTTTAAACATTATTTTTTGTTAGGAAGTTATAACAGTAAAAAGTTGACCAGAGATTTCTCATTTTTCCAACAAAATTTACAAACTAATTTTTTTAGATCACATCACATTTGAAGTGACTTTGAGGGGCCTATATGACCTAAAATAATAATAATACTGATAATAATCTTTATTTTTATATAGAGCTAACATATTCCGCAGCGCTTTACAGTTTTTCACACATTATCATCGCTGTCCCCGATGGGCCTCACAATCTAAATTCCCTATCAGTATGTCTTTGGAGTGTGGGAGGAAACTGGAGTACCCGGAGAAAACCCACACAAACATGGAGAGAACATACAAACTCCCAAAATATACACCATTCTAAAAACTGCACCCTTGAAGGTGCACAAAACCACATTCAAGAAGTTTATTAACCCTTCAGGTGCTTCACATGAATTAATGGAATGGGAAAGGAAAAATTTAATATTTAGCTTTTTGTCACAAAAGATTTACTTTAGACCCCATTTTGATTTAATTTTTGCAAGGGTGACAAGAAAAATAAACCCCAAAATTCATTTTGTAACTTCTCCTGATCATGCTGATAGCCCATATGTGGGGAAAAACCACTGTTTGGGCTCAGACGGTATGAAGCGCCATTTGACTTTTTGGAGAGTCGATGAAAAATACCTAAACAGTGAAAATCACCCACAATTTACACCATTTTGGAAACTAGACCACTCAGGGAACTTATCTAGATATGTGGTGAGCACCTTGAGACCCCAGGTGCTTCACAGAAGTGTAAAGCGTTAAGCCGTGAAAATAAAAAGAAGCATTTTCCCCACAAAAATGCTTTTTACCCACAACTTTTGCATATTCACAAGGGTAAAAGGAGAAATTGCTCTCTAAAAATTGTTGCTTAATTTCTCCTGAGCTCGCTTGTACCCCATATGTGGGGGAAAACTACTATTTTGGCACACAGCAGGATTTGGAATGGAAGGAGTGGCATTTGACTTTTTGAGAGCCTCTGATGTGCCTAAACAGTGGAAACCCTCCACAAATTACACCATTTTGGAAATTAGACCCCTCAAGGAACTTATCTAGATGTGTGATGAGCCCCTTAAAACCCCAGGTGCTTTAAAAAGGTTTATAACGTTGAACTGTGAAAATACATTATTATTATTTATTTATATTGTACCATTCATTCCATGGTGCTGTACATGAGAAGGGGTTACATACAAGTTATAGATATCACTTACAGTAAGCAAACTAACAATTACAGACTGATACAGAGGGGCGAGAACCCTGCCCTTGCAGGCTTACATTCTATAGGATGGTGAGAAGGAGACATTAGGTCGAGGGTTGCAGGAGCTCTGGTGTTGGTGAGGCGGTAGCTCTGGTAGTAGTGAGGAGGCAGCGGGGTCAGTGCAGGCTGTAAGCTTTCCTGAAGAGGTGGGTTTTCAGGTTCCGGCTGAAGGATCCGAATGTGGTTGATAGTCGGACATGTTGGGGCAAAGAATTCCAGAGGATAGGGGATATTTTGGAGAAGTCTTGGAGGCGGTTGGATGAGGAGCGCATAAGTGTGGAGGGGATATATATTATTATAATAATTTTTTCCACAAAACTATTATTTTGCCCCAATTTTTTTAGTTTCATAAGGATAGCAGGAGAAAGTGGACCCTTAAATTTGTTGTGCAATTTCTGCAGAGTACAGTGATACCCCATATGTTGTTGAAAACTAGTTTTTAGGCACAGTGCTAAGCTCAGAAGGGAAGAAGTGCCATTTTTGAGTTCACATTTTGTTGGACTGGTTTGAGGGTGCCATGTCACATTGGCAGAACTCATGAGGTGTCAGGACAGCAGAAACCCTCCATAAGAGACCCCATTTTACAAACTACACATCTCAATGAATTCATTTAGGGGTGCAGTGATCATACTAACACCACAGGTGGGTCACAGAATTTAATACCATTGAGCAATGAAGAAAAAAGTAATTACATTTGTACCACCAACATTTTGTTTTAGCCCCAGATTTTACATTTTCAAACGGAAAATGGATAAAATTGGCACCAAAATTTGTCCCGCAATTTATGCTGAATATAGAACTATCCCATATGTGGCTATACAGTACTGTTTAGTCATACAGCGAGACTCGGGAGGGACGGAGCGCTATTGGCAAGTAGAGCTCTCTCCCTCCTGAGTCTTGCTATATGTCTAAGCAGTACTATTGTACAGAAGCATCCTGGAGTGCAGAATTTTCTATAATAGTTTGTGGCCACCATATACAGAGCCCCTAAGTGTCAGAAGAGCAGAATCCCCCCTCAAGTGACATTATTGTGTAAATTATACCCTTTTGGAAATTTATATACAGATGTTGTGAAGATTTTGACTCCATGAATGTTTTCCAGAAAGAAGCAGTAGTGGATGTTGTTGAGTGAAAATTGAAAACTGCCGTTGTAGTGACCAGTGTGTTGTGCCCAGCTCATGCACCCATTAATTAGGCTGGCTCTGATTGCTATAGAAATACTAAACATGTGAACACTAACTGTGGTTTAGGCACACTGGGGCTCAGAAGGCAAAGGAGCATTTGGATTTGAGATCACAGAATTTGCTGAATTTCTTTTGGGGGGCATGGGCCATGTGCTTTTCCAGAGCCTTTGTACTAAAGGCTAGGTTGGAGTGTGATTGATTAAGTGAGTGGAGAGGTGTCTTTTATACAGGTAACTAACGAGTTTACGCAGGTGTAATTAATACAGGTAATGAGTGCAGAGTAGGAGGGCTTCTTAAAGAACAACTAATCTGCCTGTGAGAGCCAGAATTCTTGCTGCTTAGTAGGAGATCAAATACTTATTTCATGCAATAAAATTCAATTTAATTATTTAAAAATGATATAATGTGATTTTCTGTACTTTTTTAATGATATTCTGTCTCTCACAGTTGAATTGTACCTATAATAAAAATTAGAGACCTCTCCATTCTTTGTAGGTGGGAAAATGTGCAAAATTGGCATTGTATGAAATGCTTATTTTCCCCACTGCATACAGTATGTGCATACAATTGTTCTGTACAACCTTCAAACTGTATCGAGTGAAAAAATTGTACCATTGGAAGTTCATGGTGATTTACATTATTGGATTCCAATGAAATATGATAGTTTTTTGTTTTTTATTCAAAATAAATCGAACTGAAAAAAATGTGTGTTCTATAGGACTGCATTTATGAAGGCACTTTCTCATCAAAATGCTGCTTCCCAAGACAGTGCGGTAGTGAACAGAGACCTTGCAGCTCCATACAAGGGACCCAGATGGTCTTCGTGCTCTGCCATACAGGCTTTATGCAAACAACCCCGCCATATGCATGAGTCCTAACATAGCTGTAAAACTTGAAAATGGGCTAGGTTAGTTTTCAAAGAAAACTTTTTGGGCTGTCAGAGATTGCAATTTCTGGTAAAAAATGTAATGTAATCTAGCAAGGGTAAGGATAAAATCCCAGGTATTATTCATTTTTAAAGCTTTTGGTTCTTACCCTTGGGAAGACTTTTAAGGGTAGTAAATTTTCGAATCCCATGTAATTTTGATAGCTAAGTACTCAGTACAAAGGACTAATTCCCCAAAGGAAATTTGTTTTGATTTTATTGATCTTTACAGAAGAGACCCAGGGGCAGGCTTTTCAAATTGAAATGGCATTGAGACAAAAGCTCCGCTGGGTAAGTTATTAGCCAGGTTAGCTGGGTATCCTACATCTAGAGAGCTTATTTGCTTGAGTTTAGTATCTGGGAGACGCTACAGATGATTCACGGAATCTGGGTTTGTAATGAGAACATGCCCCCCCTCAACCCTCTTTTGCTCAGTTGTTATGTTAAAAGAGCCTTTGCCCTGAAGCGCTGACTGTACTGCTCATTCAGAACACAGGGCTTGGCTTACATGGAATTCAGCCTTCCTTCTGTTCTCCATATGGATACATTGTCTCATCATTGCTTGACAAAAGCCCCCCTCTAAGCTGCTTCATCACCCTGCTGTGCTCAGATAAACTGTTGGTTTCACTTTTTATTAAACCCTCAGCAGTGGCCAGCGGGACTGCAGGCACTAGGAAATTGTGAAGGACAGGAGAGGGTAAAGAAGTTTGAGTAGGAGCCAGTACTACTCTACAATTCAGCAGTTGTTGCTTTGAGACTGTCACCTCCATCTTGGGTCAATGACTCTACACCGCTCGAAAGTCAACAATAAGTTTGCAATTTTGGTTTATGAATGATTTTACAGTCATTTATTATAGATGATCATAAACTGAAATGAAATAAAAATCTAATTTTAAAATGTACTTCTAAATGTACTATTTTTTTGCTTTTCATGTTTCTTGCATGAATAAACTGTAGCTAGTATACTGTCACATGAACACACTCTCATTGATATTTTTGTTGTTAACCTCTGTATTATATTATTAATCTTGTGTAACACAACACTTTTGGAATACTGTAAATGGTACTTTGGCAGGAGTGGTCCATCATCAACATATGCATTTCTTTTTATACAAATAAATCACTTTAGTATTTGCCAATACGTAGGGTATGCTGAACCCTAACTGTCTAATAACCAATTCATGAAAAAATGGAGATGAAAAGCATTAAAAGTTAATGAAAATTGCATTTGAAACATCACAAAACTAAACAAAAACTTAAAAAAGTGCAAACTGTTGGCAGAACTTGTCAAAAATCATGAAGTCAAATATTATTTTTACCATCAGTGATTTTCTTACGGAAAAGAAAAATACCTAAAAGTAAAAAATATACAAATAAGATTCTCCTAGCCATCGCAATGTTAAACATGAACAGCAAAACTGGACAACACACAGATTGCACAAGGAGATCAAACCATCTAAAAAATGGACATAAGTCCACTTTTTGTGAACCAGTTGAGCCAAGAACACTGACATCTGATTAACTCCATAGGACGTGTACATGAAAAGCAGACATCTGAATGATGCTTTAATGTGATTATTGTTATCTTTTTAACATTACAAAAATATATGTAAAGAGGAATCTTGGAATCACATAATCTATGAATCATGTCTTGTAGGGTTAAAACCTAACTAAAGAACCCAACCTAAAAGAGTTGGTACTAAACAAAATAGTAATGTAAAAAAAAATACTAAAAAAAAATTCATAAAAAAACATAATTTTATATGCTTCATTTCATGCCAAAATGTGTAGCCATTTTTTTGTAAATACAATTTCTGGCAAAATATTTATAGTTTATTCATTTTTTATTTTATATTGTAATTGACTGGTCATATGAATGTGAAGCTGCGATATACGACATGCCTCGCAAATATTTTCATATATTTGTTGTCCGTTCCTTTATACAAATTAACGTATATTGTAAACATTTTGAAATAAAAATTGCAGAACAAAAAGCATCTGACTGTGTGTGTTTCTACTGTACTTTAAAGAAATATCAAAGGAAATAACGCATGATTTTATACTATTTTTATTATATAAAATTCTTAGAGAATTTTCTAAACATTAAAAATACAAAACTTTACCTTGCCAGTTGCATCCTGAATCACACATGTAGATTTTCATGCAGGTTTTTGTCTCTAAGAAGTCGATCTAAAAGTATTATATCAGTCTGATACTTCTTTTTTTTATCTATTCGTGCTCCAAAAATAAACAGAACGAAACAATTACGGTCCATGTGTGATTTCAGCCAATCGGAGGAATTTTATATTAAAAAGTACAGGACTGTCTACAAAGTATTCTTATAAGACATTTTTCCAACTTTTAAGAATGAAACGTGAAAATAGAAAGCTGAAGCAGGATGATTTTACTTTACATGGAGAACATTTGTCTCATGTCAAGAATAAAATGAGAGATTTCAAAAAAGAAAGCTGGAATAGCTTGTGTAGTTTGAAAACTGTCCCATCGCTTGCATGCAAAGTGTCAGCTCCGTAAGGATAATTAATGTCCCAATTAGGCAGGTTGGGGTTCTTTTGTTATGTATTGGATGAAATTGATTCCCTGTGAAGCAACCCCATTATGAAGTCGTCCTGAAATATGCGCAACAGCTTTAAAATGGGTAGTCGGTTTCCTAATTTTCTCCTACAGATTTCACCACTGGCAGAGCCATTGTGGGTTAAATTGTGTTTATCTAAAGTCATTTCAATGACATTAAACTTCTCACCAAGCAGATAAGAGGATTTCCACCAGAGGGCAAAACTTGTTTAGTAGGTTTTCTTATTGGATTATTGATTGTATCTTGAAAGAGAGAAATGATTCAGTTACTGAACTTACACTTCCATGTATATATATATAAGTTTACTTTGCATATCATTAATAGCTGAAGATGCAGCTGATTTTTAAAATGTACATTTCTGAAATCAGCAAATATATATATAATATATAGCACCCTGTTTTTTTGTTTTCATTTCACACTTAGAAAGCTAATATTAAAATGTGAAATTATTAAAGATATATAGGCATATTTAATTGTCTAAATAATAGTCAAAGTATAAAATATTTTACCATGGCAGAAGTAACAAGAAATGTGCGGATCAATCAGCCGCAAATCAACTATTAGAACTTTCTGAAATTCGCAGAATTTGCAAGGTAAGACAGTACGGTGGCTCAGTGGTTAGCACAGTGGCTTAAGGAATTTAGATTGTGAGCCACTGTAGAGACAGTGATGATGTCTGTAAAACGCTGCGGAATATGATGGCGCTATACAAGCATATAGCATAATAAAAAATCTAAAGGATCACAAAAAAGATGCCCAGCCCCATTCCACATACTGCTGAAGATTGTATCAGACAGTGGCTTCCTCATAATGTGCTGCAGCTATCATATCACATGGTCTAGCAAAACCAATCAGGTGGAACTATCACACAGACTATAAAACGTGAGGGCATTGAAAACAATGGCCAATTTACGATTTTATACTCTAGTTATAGAAGGTTAAGAGCGCACAGATGATCATTACAAATAGATAAGGTAGGTAAATGCCTAAATCTGATTATGATGCACTACTATAGTACTGAACATAGGAAACTGGAGTGGTAGTCTCATTCTGTGATTAATAATAGATACAAGTGATGTAGAGGTGTTGGCCCTTCATAGTCAGTGTGAACGTGAATTGATTGATCTGTAATATACTTAAGTACCACACCTTAATGACACCGTGTTTTGTTATACTTAATGCACTGGAAACAAGGAGGGCAGTTTAATTTCCCTCTGTCCTAATTTTGTGTTTGTCCTGAAGAGCTCAAAAAGGGTTTAATGCATAACTAGGAGAGCTCAGAGAGTTACATACATCTTTTGCCGGCAATTAGAGGCTTTGAAGTATTGAGGTTATTTGCTGCAAATCGAATAATTTGATAACCAGCAAAGATTACGAACTTACATTTCAAAAGATTTGCTTATCTCTAGAAATAACACAATATTTACAAAAAATACCTCAGATTTTTCCAGCATGATGGAGACCATGACACAGGGCAAAAGTGATAGCTAAGTGGCTCGGTGAAGAACACATTAAATATTGGAACCACAGCCTGGAAAATCCCTAAATCTCAATCCCATTGAGAACCTTAATGCTCAAAAACAGGTGGACTAAGAAAAACACAAAAAATGTGATAACCTCCAAGCACTTGTTAGACAAGAAAGGGTTGTCATTAGTGTTGAGCATTCAGATACCGCAAGTATCGGGTATCGGCCGATACTTGCGGTATCGGAATTCCGATACCGAGATCCGATACTTTTGTGGTATCGGGAATCGGAATCGGAAGTTCCCAGTGTATGGTTCCCAGGGTCTGAAGGAGAGGAAACTCTCCTTCAGGCCCTGGGATCCATATCCATGTAAAAAATAAAGAATTAAAATAAAAAATAGGGATATACTCACCCTCTGACGCGCCCTGGTAGTAACCGGCAGCCTGCTTTGCTTAAAATGAGCGCGTTCAGCACCTTCCATGACGTCACAGCTTCTGATTGGTCGCGTGCCGCTCATGTGACCGCCACGCGACCAATCACAAGCCGCGACGTCATCCCTCAGGTCCTAAATTCCCTTCTAGGAATTTAGGACCTGAGGGATGACGTCATGGCTTCTGATTGGTCGCGTGGCGGTTACATGAGCGGCACGCGACCAATCAGAAGCCGTGACGTCATGGAAGGTACTGAATGCGCTCATTTTAAGCAAAGAAGGCTGCTGGTTCACAGCGGTAAGGTCCAGGCTGCGTCGGAGAGGTGAGTATATCAATATTTTTTATTTTAATTCTTTATTTTACACATTCATATGGATCCCAGGGCCTGAAGGAGAGTTTCCTCTCCTTCAGACCCTGGGAACCATCAGGGATACCTTCCAATACTTGAGTCCCATTGACTTGTATTGGTATCGGGTATCGGTATCGGCGAGATCCGATACTTTGCCGGTATCGGCCGATACTTTCTGATACCGATACTTTCAAGTATCGGACGGTATCGCTCAACACTAGTTGTCATCAAACAGGATTTGGCCCAGAAGTTGATATCCAGCTGCCAGGACGAATTGCAAAAGTCTTGAAAAATAAGGGTCAAACCCTGAAAATATTGTGTCTTTTCATAAACTTGATGGATTTGTCAATAAAAGTATAAAAACTTAAGAAATGTTGATAACTATGCTTCAGTAACCATAAAAAATAGCTGACAGATAGATCTAAAAACACTGAAGCAGCAAACTTTGTTAAAACCGACTGTGGTTAACACATTGCATATATATATATATATATATATATATATATATATATATATATATATATATATATATATATATATACACATTTATATTTACTGTACATAATTTTTTACTTCTTTAAGAGTCATTTAAATGAAAGATTTTAGGATTTTGTTATTAAAATTTCCATCAAATAAACCAAATGCATATATCTACGATTAGATCCCATTTGTGTGTCTTCGAGCCATGAGCAGGCACCTGAAGTTCACTGCACATGCTCTAGACCGGAAGCATACAGTGGCAAGGAGGACCAGGCAGGGGTAGTGGGTTTAATTTTTACATCTTACCTTTGTTATGCTCTCTGGGATCTGGAAAGAGTATAAAAGGGGACATTAAATTTGCATTGAATAATCTAGTAAAATCCTTGAGAACAGAAAAATTTTAATTTTGCCTAATCCTCTCATCTATAGTCTCTGGTCTCAATTATAACATTCTCTAGGCATGGTATTTTTTTATGAAAAAAAAATACTAGTTTCTTTTGAAAAAAAAGGCATGAAAAATGCATACAAGAATAGAAAAGCCATAAAAACTGGTTTAAAAAAGTTTGAAAATTATATTTTTTTATTTTTTAAAAGCAGGAAAAAAATGCTAAAAACCTACCAACGATACTGATACCTGTAGGCAGAACGGTGCCACACACTGGCACACAGACACATTACAGCTTCCATGCTCTGTCGTCATTTATGGGACACTTGCGTACACTTGCTTTAATCATCACACAAAACCTAATTTACTGCAGATATAATTTTTCAGCATAGCTTGCCTTCAATATTAGTATAAATGCACATAAAATGGAGATAGAAAATATCTTTAGAAAACAACCTACAGCCTTGTTTGTTATTAGAGATCTAAGTGACCTAATTAAAAATAATCGGGGCCATTATTGGGCCCTGCATATGGGCAGAGTATTCACAGTATATTTCTGCAAATCATGACTGATCTGTGTTGGAAAGCCTTTATGGAAATCTACTTTACAGCAACTGCCAGCTTCATATCTGGCTCCTTCCCATACAATGTCACTCACATTTAATCTTAATAAAAAGTTAATTCTGTTTCAATAAAATCCAATGCGATAAAGACTCCTAAATAGGGTCATTTTAGTCAGTCCTTGAAATCTTGGCTCTTACAATCCCATACAGTGGAAGCCGTTTTAGACTTGCTGAGCACATGGAAATTTTTATTATTATGATTATGATTACTATTATTATTATTCGTTTCTGAATCAGAAGAATGTGGACGATGCCAGATTTTTGCTGCTTCTAGTCTGGAGTGTTGCAGTATGTCTGCGTCTAGTTTTCTTATTTTTCCCACTTACAGTTACATGAAGAAAGTAATTTTGAGGATTTTGTCAATGTTCAGTGATAAAAGTGAGTGAGACAAGAAGCACAATGCTCCTCATGCCTGAAGCTTTACTGAATGGGCATAATGGCACGCACACAGTGGTAGGAGAGAGGTGCCTCCGTGCTGAACCAAACTCTCCAAAAACACACATTGTGTCTCAAATATTTAAGAGATATAAATCTTGGAAGCCAATAGAGACATGGTACTGGAATTTATTTATTATGCTCACTTACAGTACATAGCACCATTATATTCAACAGGGCTTAAAGACATTATGATCACTGTTCCCATTAGGGATCATGTTCTAAATTTCCTATCAAAATATCTTTGGTACCATACTATGGATATAAACAATGCATTGTGTAAGGCTACATGAGACTGCTTACACACGGAGCTGTTAATATTCTTTACATAGAATATTTTTTTTCTAAACATAAAATTAAATGTACCAGAAATAAAATAATCGAAAATATATACAGTATGATTTTCTTTGATGTAGTGACTAGAGATGAGCGGATCAGGCAAAATTTGAATTCACCTGATAGTTTTTCCCAGAAAACTTGATTTGGGGAGATGTTATTCTCCACGAACTTAATGTCTCTCATTATGCCCTGGGTTTCCTCTCAATCCCAGATCATTACAAAGGTAAAATGTAAAAGACTTATACTCACCTCACCGGCCTCTCACCATTACCGTTCAGACCTTGATGAATCTCCCTATCGCCGTCGCTCACTTTGAAATCCCCAAGCTTTTCACATTGGGCCTGGCCTTCCGGCTTTGATGGGACCTGGAAGGGTTCTACACACACTTGTGCAAGGTCACAGCCCACGCTGTCTTTATTGGGGCTCACAATCTATGAGTAAATTCCCTATCTTTGGAGTGTAGGAGTACTGGAGGTACTCACGCAGAACATACAAACTCCTTCCAGATGTTGTCCTTCGTGGACTTTATACCCAGAAGTGCTACAAAGCAACAGTGCTAACCGTTGAGTCACCTCATTTCCCACTCATAGAAGTGTAAAAGTAGTCATTTACTGCCTCTTCAGGCCTTGCACTAAATATATCAATTTTAGCCGGAGTATTATCCTTTAAAGAACCTACAATTACCTGCAAGAAGAAATATTATGCAGAAACATTATATTGTTATTTTACACATGTTGCTATGTACGATATTACTATAGGGCCTAATTAAATCTGTAATACAATGCCCATAAACTCCCAAGGAGGATCGTTCTTACACCTCACAGAGGCACCATTAGGTAGCAAATGATGGCCCAGCAAGTCCATGACACAAACTCATCAGTCCTAATGATTAAGCAGCAAAAAGCTGCTGACAATTTGGGACTTGGAAAACAAGGGTCCATTGTACTTTTTGCACTGGTGCCCTCTGTTGTTTGGATCGTACTATACATGCTCTGTTCAAAGATATAATATGGAATTATTCTTCTAAATAGCGATCGAAGCTTTCTAAAATCTTAAAAGCATCAGAATTTCCTCAATAATATTAGAATTCAATGATATATTGAGGAATTTTGCACGTTAATGTGGCATGAAGGTGACTGGCGAGGAAGAGGTTAAAAGAAGAATTGCGGCAAACGTGGCTGCCATTGGTCACCATGTCACACATTCCCTTATATCTTTATTTATTTATTTTTAATGTGTTCAAATGGAGGTTGAAATTAGCTTTTCAATGTTTGCATGGCTATGGGGGAAGGGAAAAGGATGGAAGGGGAAAAGTGCCGACTTTTACACATCCAGCAGTGGTTGGCAGTGATTTATAAGCTGGGTCAGACACAAATTGACTCGTATGCAAGAAATGTAAATGGAATTGAGACTTTTGATGGAGAAGCTCATTTTGAGACTTAAACGTTCTAGATTAAACACACTCACACACAAATGCTGAATGGGAGGGGTGCTCTATGTAATTTACATTACAAATCAATTCATTATCCACACAGGCAGGTTGCAAAGATTTTCAAGGATCGCAGGTTTGATGAAGAGGATTCATTTCAAGAAATAAACCTTTTAAATTAACCACGGGATGAGGAGGACTTTTAGTATAAAAAAAGTCCTTACTTTTTTTTCTAACACAGCATTGTAATATACAACAATGTCATCATAGGTTTTAGTGTGGATCTTTTCTTTACCAAAGGTGTGAGAAGACGGGCTATATGGAGGTCATCACAAACGACAATTTTTAAGAAGTTACTTTTGTCTTGTGAAAACATAGACTTTTAGATTAAAATACTGTGAGAAGAAGTGTTTTTTTTTAATGTCACTGTGCCCCTTTCTGACATCAGATGTAATAATCTGTCCATGTGACCTGGGTCTATCTGACAGGGATGGATTATTACATCCGCGCAGTCGCCCACGCACACGATCGTCGCCGGTTGTCAGCTGATTCTGACAGCTGACACCCGTAACTAAGTGCCAGGAGTGGTCACGCACCGCTTCTGGTGCTTCAACCCCCAAAATGCTGCAATTGACGAGATCGCAGCATTCCAGGAGCAGGCAGAGGGTTCACAGCCCCTCTGTCTTTGGATCGGAGACCCAGCGGCGTGACGAGGGGTCCCAATTGTTCCCATATTGATCGGATGTCATCATGACGACATCTGGGTCACCAGAGCTAGGAAACTTGCTGATCATGCTTACTGCATGACCAGCAACTTTCCCTGTCAGTGCAGAGCTAACAGTTTCTACAGCATAGGTATGCTCCTGCAAAAAATGATTGTCCCATAGTGGACAAAGTAAAAAAAGTAAAAAAAAAAAGTTAAAAAAAAATAAAAAATAAAATAAGTGTAAAAACATTTGTTTTTTTTTAAATCAAACATAAAAATAAAAAAATCAAAAGATATTGTATTTATGAATAAATATTTGAATGAAAAAAATATATAAACAATAAAAGCACACATATTTGGTATCGCCACGTCCGCAACGACCCGACCTATAAAATTGTCCCAATAGTTAACCCCATTAGTGAAAACCATAAAAAAATAAAAAAGGCAAAAAACAATGCTTTATCGTCATACTGCGATCAAAAAGACGGATGTAAATAAACATGGTACTGCTGAAAATGTCATCTTGTCCCGCAAAAAACAAGCTGCCTTACAGCTCCATCAGCAAAAAAATAAAAATATTATAGCTCTCAGAATAAAGCGATGCAAAAATATTTTTTTTGTCTGTAAAATATTATTATTTTATTTATTATTATCATTATAATACATTTTTATAGCGACATTTATTCCATGGAGCTTTACAGGTGAAAAGGGGCAAATAGAGACAAATGCAACAAACATGAGCAAAAAACAAGGCACTAACAGATACAGAAGGAGGTAGGACCCTGCCCACGAGGGCTCACAGTCTGCAGGGGATGGGTGAGGATACACTAGGAAAGAGTAGAGCTGGTTGTGTGGCGGTTCAGTAGGTTGAGGATCACTGCAGGCTGTAGGCTTGTTGGAAGAGATGAGTCTTCAGGTTCTTTTTGAAGGTTTCTATTGTAGGTGAGAGCCTGATGTGTTGGAGTAGAAAGTTCCAGAGTATGGCGGAAGCACGGGAGAAGTTTTGGATGTGGTTGTGGGAAGAAGAGATAAGAGGGGAGTAGAGAAGGAGATCTTATGATGATCGAAGGTTGCATGTAGGTAAGTACCTGGACACCATGTCACAGATCTATGGAGGAGACTGGTTGTGGATGGCTTTGTATGTCATAGTAAGGGTTTTGAACTGGAGTCTCTGGATGATAGGAAGCCAGTGAAGGGCTTGTCATAGGGGAGAGGCTGGTGCATAGCGGGGAGACAGGTAGATTAGTTGGGCAGCAGAGTGTAGGATGGATTGGAGTGGTGCCAGAGTGCTAGAGGGGAGGCCAGAGAGTAGGAGGCTGCAGTAGTCAAGGCAGGAGATGATAAGGGCATGCACTAGTGTTTTTGTGGTTTCGTGGTCAAGGAATGCGCGGATCCGGGAAAATTTTTTGAGTTTGAGACGGCAGGAGGAGGCAAGGGCTTGGATATGTGGCTTAAAAGAGAAGGCAGAGTCGAGGATCACCCTGATGCACCAAGCATGCAGGACTGGGGAACGTGAGCAGCCATTGACCTTGATGGATAGGTCTGGTGGAGGGGTAGAGTGAGATGGGGGAAAGATGATGAATTCTGTTTTGTCCATGTTCAGTTTTAGAAAGCGAGCAGAAAAGAAGGCCGAGATAGCAGACAGACAGTGTGGAATTTTGGTAAGGAGGTGAGGTCAGGTCCGGATAGGTAGATCTGCGCGTCATCGGCGCAGAGATGATACTGCAAACTGTGGGATTCTATGAGCTGTCACAGGACGAAGGTGTAGATGGAGAAGAGTAGGGGTCCTAGAACTGAGCCTTGAGGGACACCGACAGACAAGGGGTGAGGTGAGGAGGTGGTGTGGGAGAGGGAGACACTGAATGTTCGGTATGTTAGATATGACGAGATCCATGATAGGGCCAAGCCTGTGATGTCAGGAGATGATATAATCTGTAGCAGGAGGGAATGGTCCACAGTTTCAAAGGCAGAAGACAGGTCCAGGAGAAGGAGGACAGAGTAGTGTTGCTTGCTCTTGGTGGTTAGTAGGTCATTGTTGACTTTAGTTAGGGCAGCTTCAGTTGAGTGTTGGGGTCTGAATCCAGATTGTAACCGGTCAAAGAAGGAGCAGGAGGAGAGGTGGGAGGACAGTTCAAGATGGACATTGTCAGGACTCTGAACATTTTTTACCTTTTGGGCATTACTGCCCTTTTCCAAGATGGCGTCTTTGGTCTCATGTGCACTGTGTCTTCCTGCTATAAAACTCCACCCTAGCCTTCAGTCTGTGCTAGAGTATTCTGCCTTGCATCCAGCTCCTGACCTCTAATTACTCCCTGGCTATATACCTGCTCCTGTGAACCTGTGTGGTGATCCTGCTACTCTGCTCTGAGTTCCTGCTGCATACACCAGTTTCCAGTAATCCTCCTTCATCTGCTGCTCATGTTTACTTCCATCTCATTTGCTGGACATGTAAGCTGTTTCTGCTCTGCAAAAACCTGAGACTATTAACCAGGCCTCCCTGGTTGAGCTAAGATATGATTTGAACAGCCTTATAAGCTTATCTATCTGTGTTTGGACTAAGACAAGGATTTATTCGTGTCAAGTGTCCTCAAGAATAACTGTGCTTCATAGACTTTCTGCTTGATTGCATTTTCCTCTGAAGTTTCCTATAGACTGCTAAGTTGCATTTAATATTTATAACAAGTGTTGTGGACTTGAGTTTCTCTCTGCACCTGTTTGAATCACCGTGTGAGAATATAGACTTTGCCACTTATAAAACTGTGTCCTGTAGTTGTCTTGTACCACACAAAGAGTCTCCTGAGTTATCTCCTATAATTATTACAGGATACTCTAGCCATAAAAAAAGGAGACTGCTGGAACAATGACTGCAGAGAGCAGATTAGAGCAGGTGTTTTCCATAATTAGATCACTGCAGAAAGATGTGGAAGGTCTGCAAAAGAAGTTTGGAAGCTTTGAACACAATCAACAAGTGTTTGGACAAACTTTGCAGGACTTAAGCAACCGCATGGCAGCCCAGGAAAACAAACTTGCTGGCATAGAGTCCCAGTATGGACTGGCTTTTCAGGACATAAGCACGCAAATAGCTGCACAAGCGACTTTTCCCTCTGGGCAACCGCCACCAGCTAGCCCACCTAAGTTGCCCCCATTCAGATTTAATGGTGATCGCGACATATTTCGTGGCTTTGTGAATCAATGTATGCTATATTTTGATGTGCATGCTGACCGATTTCCTACTGATAGATCCAAAGTATTGTGTGTAATAATGCTACTGACCTCACGAGCGCTCGCCTGGGTGAATCCGATGATTGAGTCTCGTGACCCACGGTTAAATAACTTGGATGATTTCTTGGCCGCTATGGCATTAAAGTTTGATGACCCTAATCGCCGTGCAACCACTGAATCTGCTTTGTTGTCTTTACATCAGGCTAAACGTTCTGTTATTGAGTATGCCACTGAATTCAGGAGATTAGCGGTAGATACCAATTGGGACAGTTATGCACAATTGCCTATTTCTAAAAGGGGTTTGTCTAGTATTATAAAAGATGAACTAGCTCGCTCTGAGTCACCACAAGAGCTAGAGACATTTATACAGCATTGTGTGCGCATAGACATTCGCCTTACTGAACGTAGGCAGGAGAAATTTGCTGCATATAACCGTATTTCTAACTTTTCACCTTCCTTCCAAAGAGCCTGCAGGTAAAACCTCTCAGGAGGTGGAGGAGGTGCCCATGCAAATTGATTCCGTTCAGAGGCGCTAGATCAATGAGCGACGGGAGCATCGCCTTCGTGAAAGTCTATGTTTCTACAGCAGCCAGTCTGACCACTTCTTGATCAATTGTCCTAAGTGTCCTAGACGGCCTAACAAGGTGCTAGCAGCAGTAGGGGAGTATGACAACTGTGATGATGAATCTGACATCTCTGAAAGTAGACTGCCTTTAAACGCTGTATTCCATTCACTTTCTATGACTTCACCCCCCAAGGAGCTGAAAGAGAAGAACTCTCACTGTTCTCTCCCTATTAAGATCCTGTGTTCAGGACAGTGGATTTCCAGTGCAGCTATGATTGACTCAGGTGCAGGTGGCAATTTCAAGGATATCGCATTTGCCAAGGAACATGGTATTGAAATTCAGCAAAGAGCCTCTCCAATTACCATGGAAACAGTGGATGGGTAACCTTTAATCTCTGGGCCTGTGGATCAGGAGACCGTACCCCTTGAAATTTTGTTGGAGCCTAATCCTCAGGAGCAACTTTCTTTCTTGCTAGTTTCTTCTCCTCATTTTCCTGTGATTTTAGGAATTCCTTGGTTGCGTTCTCAGAACCCAATTATCAACTGGGAGACCAAGGAGATTATCTTTCCAACAAGGAGCAACTCAGCGTTCACAGAAGCTGTCCCTGAGTCCACGGCTACAGAACCACATGTACAGGTATTTTATTTACCTCCAGCATATAAAGACTTCTCTGACATCTGTGACAAGAAGAATGCAGATCAGCTTCCTCCACACAGGCATTATGACTGTCCCATTGAGCTGCTTCCTGGGGCAGCTATTCCTTTTGGTAACGTATACCCTTTGGCGGCACCTGAGCTTCAAGCCTTAAAGGAGTATATTGATGAAAATCTGGCCAAAGGCTTCATACGTCCTTCTTCCTCACCAGCAGGGGCACCTATATTTTTTGTAAAAAAGAAGGATGGGACCCTGAGACCCTGTGTTGACTATCGGGAACTCAATAAGGTAACCGTACGAAACCGTTACCCTTTGCCTCCGATTCCCGAATTACTGGAAAGAGTCCGCCATGCTAAGGTGTTCTCTAAACTGGATCTTCGTGGGGCTTATAATTTGGTGCGTATTCGTACAGGGGATGACTAGAAGACAGCATTCCGATGCCGGTATGGACACTTTGAATATCTCGTGATGCCCTTTGGGCTTTGTAATGCCCCTGCAACGTTTCAACACCTTGCTAATGACATTTTCAGAGATTTGTTGGACCAGTTTGTGGTGATCCATTTGGACGATATTCTAATCTTTTCTGACTCTCTACAGGAACATGAAGAACATGTCAAAGCTGTTTTAAGACGTCTGAAAGAGAACCATCTGAATATCAAGCCGGAGAAATGCGAGTTCCATCGTTCTGAGATACAGTTCTTAGGTTATATCATCTCTCCCCAGGGGTTGAACATGGAATCTGGTAAGATTCAGGCTGTCCTTGACTGGCCGGTACCCAAGAACATTAAGGAGGTCCAACGGTTTATTGGTTTTGCAAATTTCTACAGACGCTTCATTCGAAATTTTTCTAATATTGTCCGTCCCATTACTTCCTTGACAAAGATGGAAAAGCCCTTTAAGTGGTCATCACAGGCTCAAGAAGCTTTTGATCGGCTTAAGATCTGTTTAACATCAGCACCGCTGTTGATACACCCAGATCCAACACTTCCATTCATTGTGGAGGTGGACACTTCTGATAATGCTTTGGGGGCTATTCTCTCCCAAACAACTGGAGAGAAGGGTCTGCTACATCCTTGTGCTTTCTTTTCCCGTAGACTAACCTCAGCAGAGAATTACGACGTGGGAGACAAGGAATTGCTGGCTATTATTGCGGCTTTCAAAGAATGGAGGCATCATCTGCAAGGAGCTGCACAACAGATCATAGTGCTAACTGACCATTGCAATTTAGAGTTCCTTAGATCCGCTAGATGTCTTTCTCCTCGTCAGGCTCGTTGGAACTTATTTTTAAATCAATTTAACTTTGTTTTCTTGTACCGTCCAGGTTCTCGTAATGGGAAGGCTGATGCTTTATCCTGAATTCATGCTGCAGATTCTGTACCTGGAGCCCCGTCCAAGACCATTCTATCTGATGCCAATTTCATCGGAGCTATCCACGATCAGGACTTGTGGAAGGAGTGCAGGGAGGCCTATGATGGTGATGTGTTTCTGGCCAACCCACCTGTGGATATTAATCTTGTCTTTAAGGGTGGCATGTGGTTCATAGATCAACGTATCTACGTCCCTGAGGTCGTCCGTCTGCAAATCCTTAAGCTGGTACATGAGTCCAAGTTGGCTGGTCACAGGGGGGTACAGAAGACACAAGAGTTCCTGAGCCGATTCATCTGGTGGCCAACTTGCCTGAAGGATACCAAGGACTATGTTCTCTCTTGCGAGGTATGTACCCATTACAAGACTCCTCATGTGGCACCTACGGGTCTTCTACAACCATTACCTGTTCCGTCCCACCCTTGGGGGTCTATATCAATGGACTTTATTGTGGAGCTGCCTACATCGGGGGCATGAATACAATCATGGTGGTAGTTGATCGCCTGACTAAAGCTGCTCATTTTGTTCCATGCACCAGCCTCCCCTCAGATAAAGATACAGTGAACTTGGTTATACAGAATGTCTTTTGGTTGCATGGGGTTCCGGATGAGATCATCTCTGACCGTGGAGTACAGTTCACTTCAAGATTCTGGAAGGGGTTTTGCTCTGCACTCAATATTAATGTCTGTCTCTCTTCTGCTTACCATCCCCAGACAAATGGTCAGACTGAGCATACCAACCAGATGCTGGAACAATATCTAAGATGCTATGTCTGCCATCTCCAGGATGATTGGTTGGAGTTGCTGCCGTTAGCCAAATTTTCATATAATAATTCTCAGAGCGGCTCCACTAAATTTACACCTTTCTTTGCCAATCTGGGTTATTATCCGTGTATTTTACCTAGGTCTCCAATTAATTCTCCGGTTCCGGCAGTGGAGGAAAGGTTGGAGAGGGAATAGATGCGGACGGAGTGCACCTCAAACGAAGGAAGAGTAGCGGAGGGTGGTAGTGGGATTGGAGTAAATGAGCAGGTGGTGGCAGGAGCAAGCCAACTCCTCCACCATGTTTGGTGCTAGGGCGATGGGTGTGAGAGAGGTGGAATCCACCATAGGAAAGTGAAGCCGAAGAGGCTGAGGCAGATGGGGTGAGCCAGGTTTCAGTGATGCCGAGGAAGGAGAATTTGTTGGTGAAGAAGAGGTCATTGATAAATGGCAGTTTGTTGCAGATGGAGCGTGCGTTCTATAATGCTCCCTGTAGGGGGACCGGGAGGGTGGGGGCTGGATGAATGGGTATGAGGTTATCATGGTTGGGAAAACATGTAGAGGATCGTGGCAGGGGGTTAAAAATGAGTGTGGAGATGTGTTGAGGAGGGCCAGGATTTGGGGATACGTCACCAGCGATGAGGAGTAGCAGAGCGTTAAAAGGTGGGAGCAGGATTGGACATGATGCAGCTGCAGCCGTGTGCGGCATATATTGTGTATTGTATCATACTGACCTGAAGAATAAAAATGCTTTATCAGCTTTACCACACACGGAACGGCTTGAAACCCCCCCCAATTCCTGAATGGCTGTTTTTTGTTCACTCTGCCGCCCAAAAATCGGAATAGAAAGCGATAAAAAAAATTTATGTGCATGAAAATGGTACCAATAAAAACGTCAACACGTCCCGCAAAAGCAATCCCTCAAATTACTCTATGGACTAAAATATGGAAATCTAATAGCTCTCAAAATATGGTGTTGCAAAAACTATTTTTTGCAGTAAAAAGCGTCTTTTAGCTTGTGACAGCATCCAAACATAAAAACCCGATATAAATCTGGTATCGCTGTAATCGCACAGACCTGAAGAATAAAATCGCCTAATCACTTTTTCCGCACGAGGAACGGCATCAAAAATAAATAAATCCAATTCTTCACCTCCTGTTAATGTTTTCATTCTGCTTCCCAAAGATCGAGTAAGGCTCTTCGCACACTTATCCTGTGCTCTCCTGTTACCCTCATTAAAATGCAAAATTTGGGGCTAAAATATCATTTTTGTGAGATATAAAACACTCCACCAGCAAATACACATGATAACAGTCCAAAGTATGTTACTAAATCATCTATATATGAACCTCATATGCAGTACTCAACTTAAGTGGACACATCGAACATAACGCATAACCAGTACTAAAAGGAACAATGAGATACAAGTCCAAATCCATAAAATATTATATCTTTATTATAAGAAAATCTAAAATTGACACAGAACACAAAATTAGGGAACAGGGAAGACACATAAAATTACATTATAGTTGTGAATGTCTGCTATAACATTGGGGCACATGCACCCCCCAATAGGAAACCCCACCAATGAGCAATCTATAAATTATCCCCAAAATGTCAATTATTCAATGCACCATAATAATCATATGGTATATATGATACTAGAAATACCAACACACAAAAGAGTATGTCATCAAGTACAGACCATATGTCATATTGGTCTCACCCCATACAGGCTATTTTAAAGATAACAGTATTTACCTGGATGGCTATTGCAAAGTGCACAGCTCCTGGCATGGATCCAGAGGGAGGGGGTGTCCCCACCCCAACACACATTTCGGTCTTACCTTCGTCAGAGAGCACAATGTGATTTTATTATTTTCACAACTCAACGTTATAATAAACTTATGTAAATCACCTGGGCATTCAGGGAGCTCACTACGCATGAAAATACATTACATGAGGGGTCTAGTTTCCAAAATCGGGTCATTTTTCTAGCCACATCAGGGTCTCTTCAAATGGGATATGACATCCGCTGATGATTCCAGGAAATTTTACATTCAAAAAGTCAAATGATTCTCCTTCCCTTCCAAACCCCGCTGTGTGCCCAAAAAGTAACTTTCTCCCTCATATTGGCATACTCAGGTGAAATTGTGCAACAAATTAAATGGTGCAATTTCTCCTGTTACCTTTATGAAAATGCAATATATTGTGCTAAAAATATATTTGTGGGGAATTTTTATTTTTTTTATGACTCAACGTTATAAACTGCTAAAATCTTTTTGGCTTCTGCTATCATATAGACCCCTCAAAGTGACTTCAAATGTGATGTGGTCCCAAAAAAAATGGTTTTGTAAATTTTGCTGGAAAAATTAGAAATCGCTGGTCAACTTTTAACCCTTATAACTTCCTAACAAAAAAAAAGTTGGTTCCAAATTTGTGCTGATGTAAAGTAGACATGTGAGAAATGTTATTTATTAACTATTTTGTGTGACATATCTCTGTGATTTAAGGGCATGAAAATTCAAAGTTAGAAAATTCCAAAATGTTTCAAATTTTCACCAAATTTACATTTTTCACAAATAAACACAAGTCACACCAAAGAAATTTTACCACTATCATGAAATACAATATTTCTCGGAAAAAAAAAACATTCTGAGAATCACTGGGATCCGTTGAAGCTTTCCAGAGTTATTACCTCATAAAGCGACAGTGGTCAGAATTGTAAAAATTGGCCCGGTCATTAACGTGCAAACCACCTTCGAGGCTAAAGAGGTTAATGAAACTGATCTAAAAATCTACTCTTGTCCTATAAGTTTCTAAATGCAGCAGTGGGCACAGGCAAATATGAGCCTCAAACTCCAATATAGTGACAGTCATCCAGTACCTACCAGTTACTGCATGAAAGCTAAAATGTCTGTTGTACAGTGCAATGACCTATTTTAGCCAATGTTGTGCAAATCCGGTACTCAATATTGTGCCTCAATTTGCTATAGCAACTATCTGATGTAGCAGAAACGTTTACAGATAAAAAAAAGTTCCACACTCATAGTAAAAGAAGGGAAACTCACATACAGGCACTTAGATAGTCCCTGCTGGGCAGGGCCAGGACAAAGTATTTTGGTGCTCTATGCAGATGAAGACAATGACACTTCCCTCACCCCAAAGCAAAAGAATGAGTCAGAGACTAAGGTAACAGGACACCTTCCTCCTTTTCTGATGGGTTAGGTAACAAGCTCTGATGACCACTTCCACTAGAATTGTTTCCTTTTTCACAAAAAAAGTTATCAAAAGTAAAAAAAATGATGTACTTTAGGAATGTGACTTAACAATGCATGCAGTTTCAAAGTTAGATACAGAATCAATCTTTTTTTGAGGACCATTTACACAATACAGGGGAAAAATTGGGATATTCATCCCTATATGGATCCTATATTTTAAATGTAAAACCCAACAATAGTAAAAGTAGTGGAAAGTAATAAAGGGTAACCATAATAAGGGTCATTTGGTTTCAATGAAGGTGTCCAGCATTTAGCAAATACCCAAATGGAAAATAAATACACTCCCATTATAGGTAAAAGGATATGTATGATGGTTTTTGCATCCGTCATAAGACACATAAAATTAAAACTGATGGTGGCTCTGGTGATGTCTTCATGTACAGATGGTGGTTCTGGAGACGTAATAATTTAGTGATGATGATTCTGGTGATATATTCATCACCAGAACCATCATCAGTACATAAATATGAAGCCTAAATCATAATCAGTACATAATTAGAGCACCAGAGCCATGAATAGTACATGACTATGGCATCAGAAACATCATCAGTAGATAAGCCCCTGATGGCGGTGACCACAGCTTATATACGAAAAAGTAGATGACAGATTCCCTTTAACAATTGTAAGGAGATACTGGAAGTTGTTATTAACAGCCATCATCAAACTGCAGACCATACAAGAACCACAGAACTGATAACAATTAGTCAGTATCACACATAAACATTTACATCCAGGTACCTTAAAGGTGACCTTTTCTATAGAACTGTCTCTTTCTTTTCATTTCCATCTTGTCTAGATGCCATGATGACTTTTCACATCCACGGCTAGTCTCTGCAGACCTCCCTCTTCTTCGGTCTTTTGCAGCACATCCCCAGGATTCCTGTTGTCCTTCTACAGTTTCACCACTAGTGGCGGCTATTGTTCACGTTGATAATTGTGCTGCAGTTCCACTCATTACCACTGGAAGCTGCTGTTATTCCCTGCAATTGGCCTTTACTAAAATGGCAGATTCTGAAAGTGTGGAATCCATCTTATTTCCTGTTTGGGCCTACTTAAAGCCACATGGATCTCTCACTCATTGCTTGAGTATTGTGTCTAGCTGTTAGTCTAGTTCCAGTCTCCAGCTCCTGAACTGTATTAATAATAATAATTTTTATTTATATAGCGCCAACATATTCCGCAGCACTTTACATTATAGAGGGGACTTGTACAGACAATAGACATTACAGCATAATAATAAACACATATCAAAATAGATACCAAGAGGAATGAGGGACCTGCTCGCAAGCTTACAATCTATGAGGAAAAAGGGGAGACACGAGGTGGATGGTAACAATTGCTTTCATTGTTCTGACCAGCCATAGTGTAAGAATCTAATGCTGCATGAACCGGTTATCAGCCTAAGTATGTAACAGTGCAGACACAGAGGGCTATTAAATGCATAAAGCGTATGAGAACCTTATTATGGTTTAAGTTTTTTGAATGGGCCACACAGGGATAGTTAGGATAATGCGTTGAGGCGGTAGGCCAGTCTGACCAAATGCATTTTTAGGGCACACTTAAAACTGTGGGGATTGGGGATTAATCATATTAACCTGGGTAGTGCATTCCAAAGAATTGGTGCAGCACGTGAAAAGTCTTGGATGCGGGAGTGGGAAGTTCTGATTATTGAGGATGCTAACCTCAGGTCATTAGTAGAACGGAGAGCACAGGTAGGGTGGTATCCTGAGACCAGTGAGGAGATGTGTGGTGGTGCTGAGCCATGTAGTGCTCTGTGGATGAGGCTACTAAGTTTGTACAGGATTCTGGAGTAGATGGGTAACCAGTGTAATGACTGGCACAAGGTAGATTCATCGGAATAACGTTTGGTGAGGAATATGATCCTGGCTGCAGCATTCAGGACAGATTGGAGTGGGGAGAGTTTGGTAAGAGGGAGGCCGATTAGTAGAGCATTACAATAGTCCAGACGAGAATGAATAAGAGAAACAGTGAGTTTTTGCAGAGTCGAAAGTAAAAAAAGGTCGAATTCTAAAAATGTTTTTTGAGGTGCAGATAACAAGAGCGAGCCAGTGATCGGATGTAGGGGGTAAAAGAAAGCTCGGAATCAAGTATGACCCCAAAGCAGCAGGAATGTTGGTTGGGAGTAATGGTGGCACCACACACGGAGATTGCAATGTCAGGCAAAGGTAGGTTAGTAGAGGTAGAAAACATGAGGAGCTCAGCTTTTGACAGGTTCAGTTTCAGATAGAGTGAGGACATGATGTTAGAGACAGCGATAAGACAATTATTGGTGTTTTGTAAAAAGGCAGGCATGATATCAGGAGAAGAATTGTATAATTTGGTGTCATCAGCAAAGAGATGGTACTGGAACCCAAATCTACTGATTGTTTGTCCAATAGGGGCAGTATACAAAGAGGAGAGGAGGGGGCCTAGGACTGATCCTTTGGGAACCCCAACAATAAGGGCAAGATGAGAGGAGGAGGAACCAGCAAAAGATACAGTGAAAGGGCAGTCAGAGAGATAAGAGGAGAACCAGGAGAGAACGGTGTCCTTGAAGCCGATGGAGCGGAGCAGAATGTCGAATGCTGCGGAGAGATCCTAGAGAATTAGCATGGAGTAGTGACTATTAGATTTAGCTGTTAGTAGATCATTAGAGACTTTAGTGAGGGCAGTTTCAGTACAGGGTAAAGAGCAGAAACAAGATTGAAGAGGGTCAAGAAGAGAGTTATCTGAGAGATAACAGATAAGACGGGAGTGGACCAGGCAGTTGAGGAGTTTAGAGATGAAAGGAAGATTAGAGACAGGTCTATAGTAGTGGCACAGTTTTGGTCGAGGGACGTTTTTTTAAGTAATGGATGTATTATGGCATGCTTAAATGAGGAGGGAAAGATACCGGAAGAGAGAGATTGAATATTTTTGTTAGGTCAGAGGTGACAGCAGGGGAAAGGGACTGGAGGAGATGTGATGGGGTCACTGGTGCAAGTGGTTGGGCGAGAAGATGCAAGGAGCCTGATTACTTCTTTTTCTGTGACTGGTTCAAAGTCAGAGAGTGAGCTAGATGCAGTGGGGGAGGGAGGACAGTGCATGGTATGAGGGGATTGGGAGATAATTTCTTGTCGGATATGGTCAATTTTTTCTTTGATGTAATTGGCCAGATCATCAGCGCGGAGATCCATTGTTGGGGCCTGCACTCTTGGGTAGAGTAGAGAATGAAAAGTGTTAACCCCTTAAGCCCCGAGGGTGGTTTGCACGTTAATGACCGGGCCAATTTTTACAATTCTGACCACTGTCCCTTTATGAGGTTATAACTCTGGAACGCTTCAACGGATCTTGGCGATTCTGACACTGTTTTCTCGTGACATATTGTACTTCATGTTAGTGGTAAAATTTCTTCGATATAACTTGCGTTTATTTGTGAAAAAAACGAATATTTGGCGAAAATTTTGAAAATTTTGCAATTTTCCAACTTTGAATTTTTATGCCCTTAAATCACAGACATATGTCACACAAAATACTTAATAAATAACATTTCCCACATGTCTACTTTACATCAGTACAATTTTGGAACCAAAATTTTTTTTTGTGACGGAGTTATAAGGGTTAAAAGTTGACCAGCAATTTCTCATTTTTACAACACCATTTTTTTTTAGGGACCACATCTCATTTGAAGTCATTTTGACGGGTCTATATGATAGAAAATACCCAAGTGTGACACCATTCTAAAAACTGCACCCCTCAAGGTACTCAAAACCACTTTCAAGAAGTTTATTAACCCTTCAGGTGTTTCACAGGAATTTTTGGAATGTTTAAATAAAAATGAACATTTAACTTTTTTTCACACAAAATTTATTTCAGCTCCAATTTGTTTTATTTTACCAAGGGTAACAGGAGAAAATAGACCCCAAAAGTTGTTGTACAATTTGTCCTGAGTACGCTGATACCCCATATGTGGGGGTAAACCACAGTTTGGGAGCATGGCAGAGCTTGGAAGCAAAGGAGCGCCATTTGACTTTTCAATGCAAAATTGACTGGAATTGAGATGGGACGCCATGTTGCATTTGGAGAGCCCCTGATGTGCCTAAACATTGAAACCCCCCACAAGTGACACCATTTTGGAAAGTAGACCCCCTAAGGAACTTATCTAGATGTGTGGTGAGCACTTTGACCCAACAAGTGCTTTACAGAAGTTTATAATGCAGAGCCGTAAAAATAAAAAATCATATTTTTTCACAAAAATTATCTTTTCACCCCCAATTTTTTATTTTCCCAAGGGTGAGAAGAAATTGGACCCCAAAAATTGTTGTGCAATTTGTCCTGAGTACGCTGATACCCGATATGTGGGTGTAAACCATTGTTTGGGCGCAGGGCAGAGCTCGGAAGGGAAGGAGCGCCATTTGACTTTTCAATGCAAAATTGACTGGAATTGAGATGGGACGCCATGTTGCATTTAGAGAGCCCTTGATGTGCCTAAACATTGAAACCCCTAACAAGTGACACCATTTTGGAAAGTAGACCCCCTAAGGAACTTATCTAGATGTGTGGTGAGCACTTTGACCCAACAAGTGCTTCTCAGAAGTTTATAATGCAGAGCCGTAAAAATAAAAAATCATATTTTTTCACAAAAATGATCTTTTCACCCCCATTTTTTTATTTCCCCAAGGGTAAGAGAAGAAATTAGACCACAAAAGTTGTTGTGCAATTTGTCCTGAGTATGACGATACCCCATATGTGGGTGTAAACCATTGTTTGGGCGCATAGCAGAGCTCAGAAGGGAAGAAGCGCTATTTTACTTTTCAATGCAAAATTGACTGGAATTAAGATGGGATGCCATGTTGCGTTTGGAGAGCCCCTGATGTGCCTAAACATTAAACCCCCCCACAAGTGACACCATTTTGGAAAGTAGACCCCCTAAGGAACTTATCTAGATGTGTTTTGAGAGCTTTGAACCCCCAAGTGTTTCACTACAGTTTATAACGCAGAGCCGTGAAAATAATTTTTTTTTTTTTTTTTCACAAAAATGATTTTTTAGCCCCCAGTTTTGTATTTTCACAAGGGTATCAGGATAAATTGGACCCCAAAAGTTGTTGTGCAATTTGTCTGGAGTACGCTGATACCCCATTTGTGGGGAGGGACCACTGTTTGGGCGCATGACAGAGCTCGGAAGGGAAGGAGCGCCATTTGGAATGCAGACTTAAATGGATTGGTCTGCAGGCGTCACGTTGCATTTGCAGAGCCCCTGATGTACCCAAACAGTACAAACCCCCCACAAGTGACCCCATATTGGAAACTAGACCCCCCAAGGAACTTATCTAGATGTGTTGTGAGAACTTTGAACCCCCAAGTGTTTCACTACAGTTTATAACGCAGAGCCGTGAAAATAAAAATTATTTTTCTTTTTCACAAAAATGATTTTTTAGCCCCCAGTTTTGTATTTTCACAAGGGTATCAGGATAAATTGGACCCTAAAAGTTGTTGTCCAATTTGTCCTGAGTACGCTGATACCCCCTATGTGGGGGGGAACCACTGTTTGGGCGCATGACAGAGCTCGGAAGGGAAGGAGCGCCATTTGGAATGCAGACTTAAATGGATTGGTCTGCAGGCGTCACGTTGCATTTGCAGAGCCCCTGATGTACCCAAATAGTACAAACCCCCCACAAGTGACCCCATATTGGAAACTAGACCTCCCAAGGAACTTATCTAGATGTGTTGTGAGAACTTTGAACCCCCAAGTGTTTCACTACAGTTTACAACGCAGAGCCGTGAAAATAAAACATATTTTTTTTCCCACAAAAATGATTTTTAGCCCCACAAATTTTTATTTTCCCAAGGATAACAAGAGAACTTGGACCCCAGAAGTTGTTGTTCAATTTGTCCCTAGTACGCTGATACCCCATATGTTGGGGTAAACCCCTTTTTGGACGCACGGGAGAGCTCGGAAGGGAAGGAGCACTGTTTTACTTTTTCAACGCAGAATTGGCTGGAATTGAGATTGGACGCCATGTCGCGTTTGGAGAGCCCCTGATGTGCCTGAACAGTGGAAACTCCCCAATTCTACCTGAAACCCTACCCCTAACCGTTTACTGAACATTTTCTGACAGTCATAAGTGCCACGTATATAAGTGCCACGTATATAAGTGCCACGTATATAAGTGCCACGTATTTAAGTGCCACGTATTTAAGTGCCACGTATTTAAGTGCCACGTATTTAAGTGCCACAATATTTCAGTGCCACAATATTTCAGTGCCACGTATTTCAGTGCCACGTATTTCAGTGCCACATATTTCAGTGCCACGTATTTCAGTGCCACGTATTTCAGTGCCACGTATTTCAGGCACTGAAAAATACGTGGCACGTAAATACGTGGCACGTAAATACGTGGCACTTAAATACGTGGCACTTAAATACGTGGCACTTAAATACGTGGCACTTAAATACGTGGCACTTAAATACGTGGCACTTAAATACGTGGCACTTAAATACGTGGCACTTAAATACGTGGCACTTATATACGTGGCCACTGAAATATCGTGGCACTTATATACGTATATAAACGTATATTTCAGTGCCACGTATTTCAGTGCCACGTATTTCAGGTTAGGGGTAGGGTTAGGGGTAGGGTTAGGGTTTTTTGTTTTTTTCTTGTTTTCTTGTGTTTTTCTATAAAAACGCATGCGTTTTACCGCGTTTACATGCATTTTTTCACACATGCGGTTTTTTTAAAAAACGCATGCAGATAAAAACGCAAGTGTGAAACCAGACTAAAAGACGCTTTTTATAGCAAAAAAGTTTTTGCGTCTCCACATTTTGAGACCTATAATTTTTCCACATTTTGGTCCACAGAGTCATGTGAGGTCTTGTTTTTTGCGGGACGAGTTGACGTTTTTATTGGTAACATTTTCGGACACGTGACCATTTTTTATCACTTTTTATTCCGATTTTTGTGAGGCAGAATAACCAAAAACCAGCTATTCATGAATTTCTTTTGGGAGAGGCGTTTATACCGTTCTGCGCTTGGTAAAATTGATAAAGCAGTTTTATTCGTCGGGTCAGTACGATTACAGCGATACCTCATTTATATCATTTTTTTATGTTTTGACGCTTTTATACGATAAAAACTATTTTATAGAAAAAATAATTATTTTGGCATCGCTTTATTCTGAGGACTATAACTTTTTTATTTTTTTGCTGATGATGCTGTATGGCGGCTCGTTTTTTGCGGGACAAGATGACGTTTTCAGTGGTAACATGGTTATTTATATCCGTCTTTTTGATCGCGTGTTATTCCACTTTTTGTTCGGCGGTATGGTAATAAAGCGTTGTTTTTTGCCTCGTTTTTTTTTTTTTTCTTACGGTGTTTACTGAAGGGGTTAACTAGTGGGCCAGTTTTATAGGTTGGGTCATTACGGACGCGGCGATACTAAATATGTGTACTTTTATTGTTTTTGTTTGTTTTTTTTAGATAAAGAAATGTATTTATGGGAATAATATTTTTTTTTTTATTATTATTTATTTAGGAATTATTATTATTTTTTTTTACACATGTGGAAATTTTTTTTTTTACTTTTTTACTTTGTCCCAGGGGGGGACATCACAGATCGCAGATCTGATAGTGTGCACAGCACTCTATCAGATCTGCGATCATACTTTCATCGGAGCAGGCTGCAGCTTTCATCTGCAGCCTGCTCCGACCCGGAAGTGCTCCCTGCAGGACCCGGATACAGCCCCTCGGCCATTTTGGATCCGGGGCCTGCAGGGAGAAGACGTTCGGTACGAGGTGAGTACATCACCTTGTACCGATCGTCTCAGGGAAGCCCGCAGGGAGCCCCCTCCCTGCGCGATGCTTCCCTGTACCGCCGGTACACCGCGATCATGTTTGATCGCGGTGTGCCGGGGGTTAATGTGCCGGGGGCGGTCCGTGACTGCTCCTGGCACATAGTGCCGGATGTCAGCTGCGATATGCAGCCGACACCCGGCCGCGCTCCCCCCGTGAGCGCGGCCGATCGCGTATGACGTACTATACCATCACCGGGAATTAAGGCCCACCCCACCTTGACGGTATAGTACGTCATATGGGATTAAGGGGTTAAAGAGAAGTTTAGGGTTATTGGACAGTGAGGTGATGAGGGTGTTGAAATAGGTTTGTTTGGAAAGGTGAAGGGCAGAATTGTATGTTTTAAGTATAAACTTGTAAAGGATGAAATCTTCGGGTAGATTTGATTTTCTCCACAGACATTCGGCGCACCTGGAGCACCGCTGCAGGAAACGTGTTTGCAGCGTATGCCACTGTTGTCGCCATCTGTGCTGAGTTGTTCTATGTATAGGAGGTGCAATTTCATCCAGGGCACTTTGCAGGGTTTCATTGTAATGCTTCAGTGCAGAATCAGGACATGAGAGGGAGCAGATAGGGGCCAATGATGACTGCAAGTTCTTCACACATTTCTGAGTGTTAATGGCCTGTATGTTTCTATAAGTGTGAAATGTGGGGGTCACCTGAGCGGGATGGTAGTTCTTAATAGAGAATGAAAGAAGGTTGTGGTCAGAGAGCGGGAGAGGAGAGTTTGTGAAATCATCCACTGAGCAAAGCTGGAAGAAGACCAAGTAGAGGGAGTTTCCGTTTTCATGCGTTGGAGAGTTAGTATGCTGCGAGAGGCCGAAAGAGGAGGTTAGAGATAAAAGGTGAGACGCAGAAGGGGAGAGGGGAAAAGCAATGTGGATGTTGAAATCGTCCATGATGAGGGTGGGGATGTTACAGGAGAGAAAAAGTGTGGAAGCCAGGTGGCAAAGTGAACCAGAAATTGATGGGAGGGGCCCAGAGGACGATACACCACCGCCACTCGCATGGAGAAGGGAATGTAGAGTCTGACACTATGGACCTCAAAAGAAGGGAAGACAGGTGAGGGTACTGGGGGGATAACTTGGAAGGTACATTTGGTTGATAGGAGCAGACCAATGCCTCCACTTGCTCTGTTGTCCGATCTTGGGGTATGAGAAAAGTGTAGTTCACCATATGAGCAGCAGCAGCAGCGGTGGTGTCTGACTGCTGACTGTATTACCCAGACTGTTCTTACTTACCACCAGATAGTTTCCTAAAACTCCTATTGCAACCTTCAAGGACTTCTATTATTATTATTATTTATTGTTATAGCGCCATTTATTCCATGGCGCTTTACATGTGAGGAGGGGTATACATAATAAAAACAAGTACAATAATCTTAAACAATACAAGTCATAACTGGTACAGGAGGAGTGAGGACCCTGCCCGCGAAGGCTCAAAATCTACAAGGGATGGGTGAGAATACAGTAGGTGAGGATAGAGCTGGTCATGCAGCAGTTTGGTTGATCGGTGGTTACTGCAGGTTGTAGGCTTGTCGGAAGAGTTGGGTCTTCAGGTTCTTTTTGAAGATATTATGGCTTGCTTTTCCTGCTTGTGCTCCTTCAGCCACTGGATTCTAGCAGTATCGAAACGCACAGTACCCTTAAAAATAAGAGTGTTATTAAAATGCCCTCTGCATAAAAATATTACGACCAAAAAAAGTCTTCTATGGTATATGACCTCCACACCGTGTACCATTATTAGCTATAATCAGCACACCATCTGCCCTTATAAACCACGGCTTAAGGTACCTTCACACTAAACGACTTTGCAGCGATAACGATAGGGATCCATGACGGACGTTGCAGCATCCTGGATAGCGATATCGTTGTGTTTGACACGCAGCAGCGATCTGGATCCTGCTGTGATATCGCTGGTCGTTGCTGAAAGTTCAGAACTTTATTTGGTCGTCAGATCGGCATGTATTGTCATGTTTGACAGCCAAAGCAACGATGCCAGCGATGTTTTACAGTGGTAACCAGGGTAAATATTGGGTTACTAAGCACAGGGCCGCGCTTAGTAACCCGATGTTTACCCTGGTTACCATTGTAAATGTAAAAAAAACAAACAGTACATACTCACCTTCTGCTGTCTGTCACACGTCCCTCGCCGTCTGCTTCCCGCACTGACTGTGAGCGCCGTCCGTAAAGTGAAAGCAGAGCACAGCAGTGATGTCACCGCTGTGCTGTGCCTTACGGCCAGAGCTCACAGTCAGTGCGGGAAGCAGATGGCGAGGGACGTGTGACAGACAGCAGAAGGTGCGTATGTAGTGATGTTTACCCTGGTTACCCGGGGACTTCGGCATCGTTGGTCGCTGGAGAGCTGTCTCCAGCTCTCCAGCGACCAAACAGCGACACTGCAGCGATCGGCATCGTTGTCGATATCGCTGCAGCGTCGTTTAGTGTGAAGGTACCTTTACACCATGGCTGTAATCTCTCTAACTTTCCATTACTTTCTATATCTTCACAATGTTCCACTGCCATGCTATCCCCTCTCGATATTGTGCCTCCATTTCACGCTATCCCCTCTCCATATCCATACTGTGCCCCAATTTTATATTATGCTCTCATGTTGCCCGTTATGCTGCCCTCTTCAAATTGTAACCACTCCTCACACTGTCACCCTACACCATAAGTCTCAAACTGCATTCCTCAAGGGCTGCAAACAGGTCATGTTTTCAGGATTTCCTTGTACTGCATAGGTGATAATTTAATTGCACCTTGTGCAATGCTAAGGATATCTTGAAAACACGTATGGTTTGCAGCCCTTGAGGAATGCAGTTTGAGACCCCTGCCCTACACAATATGATGTCCACCACAGTTGCTCATGCGGTATGATATCAACAATAAGCGACCAACATATATGGTCACCAACACAGTCCCCCATATATACTATGATGGCCACCACAACCCCAAATAAATAGTATGAAGGCCAAAACAGCCCCCTATGTATACTATGATGGCCCCCACAACACCCCATAAGTAGATGATGTCCACCACAGACACCAATAAACTGTATGATGTCCAAAACACAGCATTCCATACAATATTATTGCCCACAAACAGCACGTCAAACAGTATGATATTCACCACAGCCTCCTATCCATACTAGTCACCACAGCCCCAAGTATAATGCCTTCCACAGCCCCATATACAGTATGGTCACAGCAGTTCCTCATATACTTTTCTGACCCCCCCCCCCCCGCACAGCCCCTCATTTCATGGCCCTAGCCCGGGCCCTCATTTAATGCTTCCCTGCACAGACCCTCATTTTATGCTCCCCTGCACAGCCCCTCATATTCTATCTGTGGCTTACCTCATATCCTTATCTGCAGTTTGCTTTATGCAGCTAGATAAGAGTCCTTATACCTCCTTCCTGGCAGTTTTGATTTGGTCAGCACAGTATCACTTTATTTATTAATGCATTATCCCCCCTTTGTGTGCATCATTGTTGGCTATACAAATTATGTATTGATTATGCTGGTTATTTTGGGGTTTTTTACTTGACCTTATTAAGCAGGATATTCATCAAGTGAGGATATATTTGTGGTGAGACTATTATGGGCTTCCATAGTTTTGTTTGTTTTTAATGATTTTAGCTTTGTAGTGCTGTATGTGTTAATAAAGATATGTTATAATTTATTCTTATTGATCCGTGTGTTCTACATGCTTCTTTTCTATTGTCAATTGATTCAGCTCTTTAGCATGCAACATGTGATCCTTCTATTTTGGTGGTGCCCTTCATTTTCTTGCTTGTCGTCTTCTCCAACAAGGCACAGGTTGGAATTGTCCTGCGTTTTACTGGAGCTCCCGATGGAGCATGGGGCTGATTGCAGCTCCACTGCTCCTGTCCCTGGCAGTGCTATAACAGACGCGAATACAATTGTGTGCAGAGAGTGAGTGACGGCTGGGGTGCAGGCAGAGAGAAGGGTGAGCGGTGTCAGTGACTGACACTGCTCCCCTGTGTGCCCACACCATGGCCGTAACTGAGATGAGTGTCTGCAGCTGAAGGAAGGTGCAGGGCAGCCACAGGCATTCACCAATTTTTTTCTCAAATTGCGTCTTCTTCGCGTGGGCAGGAAGTAGTGGCCTAGGAAAATGCCTACCCTGCATACCCCTTGTCCTGGCCCTGCTGCTTGATAACGAAGCAGTGAAGTCCTGCTCTTATGTCACTTGATGGCTGAGGCCTGTGATTGTTTGTAGGTGATTGGAGTGGGACATCTGTATTGATGAGTGAGTATGCCAAATTTTGCGCTCAGCTTGCATTTGGAAAATAATTTAAATTTGCTTTAAGTTATTGAATATGTTAGGGTTTGCGGAACGCACCGAATATATTTATTGATGTGATTGGTGCGTTCGCAACCCGGGATCCACCGTGCAGGAAATATCCTGCCGCTAAGTAAATGGCGGCACTATATGGCGGTATTAACCAGCTCTGTTAGCTTCACAGAGCGGCCAAGAAAGCAAAGCTCTGTGCCCTGTTAACTCTCACAGAGACACAGGCTAACTACCCAGAAGAGAGCAGTCAGTGGTCATGCATGCACACAACACTCCTCGCCGGAGGTGCCAGCATTCTAGGGGCTTATTTCAGCCGGGTCCCTGAATACTCTCATACACAATCTCCTCACCGGAGGTGCCAGCATTCTAGGGGCTTATTTCAGCCGGGTCCCTGAACACATTCACGCATATGACCACAGTGGCGCAAAGCATATAACTTTAGAAGATACTAGTGCATGGCCGTGCGGCCATGTGAGCCTTAAATAGCTGCAGCACGTACAGGACCTTAAAGAAGAGGACCAATGAGAGATTGCCACTGAGTCTGCGTACCTACAGGACCTTCCTAGAAAGACCAATAGACTTGGCTGCAGAACCTGAACATGTGACCCTTGATCTCCACTGAGAGATCTTACCCTGGGCATGCTCAGTGTGTGCAAAGCAGGACTTAGTCCCAGAAAAGCCTGTTCGCCGTAGATCAGTGCAGGGTACAATAGCAGAGCCTGGAGAGGCAGCAAAAACCCTTTGAACTGAATCAGACTCAGTGAGACACTGGGACCAACGTCTCCGCTGAGCAGGCTCCACTGCGGCCGAAGGAGAATGGGAGACCGCAGCAGAGACGGATCAAGATTCCCCCTGTGCAGCGGAGGAAACTCGACTCCTAACATTACCCCCCCTCCTAGGGCCCCCCCTCCTTGAGCCTCGCTACGCTCAAAAGCTGCAATGAGCAGCGGAGCCCGTATGTGCTCCACAGGCTCCCAGGTTCTATCCTCTGGACCGTGACCCTTCCAATCCACCAGATAAAATTTCTTGCCATGTACCACCTTGCACCCCATGATAGCATTCACCTCTAACTCATCCATGGATGAACCCGATGTCCCGGCAGATGACTCAGAAAACCGGGACAAATGAACGGGCTTTAAGAGGGAAACGTGAAAGGTATCGGTGATAATAAGGCGTGGAGGAATAGCCAAACGGTAGACTACAGGGTTCACCTGTTCCAGAACCTTGAACGGGCCAATGTAGCGAGGCACAAACTTAGTGGACTCAATTCGCAGCCTGATGTTACGGGCGGAGAGCCACACTAAGTCGACAGGAGCAAAGGTCGGAGCGGGGCGCCGGTTTGTATCAGCCGAGACCCTCATTCTCTCCTTGGAGGCCCGGATGGCATCCTGTGTGCGGTTCCAGATGTCACGTGCCTCCACCGCCCAGTCTGCCACCCTAGAATCGGTGGATGACACGGGCATGGGCACAGGGACACGCGGATGCTGGCCGTAATTAAGGAGAAAAGGAGTCTGACCAGTGGAATCAGCTACGGCGTTATTCAAGGCAAATTCCGCCCAAGGTAGCAAAGATGCCCAGTCATCCTGCCTAGCAGATACAAAATGTCGTAAGTATGTCACCAGAGTCTGATTGGTTCTCTATACCAACCCATTCGTCTCGGGATGATATGCAGAGGAGAGATTCAGCTCTATGCTGAGTAAACGGCAGAGCTCTCTCCAAAACTGAGACGCAAACTGGGGACCCCGGTCGCTGATAACTTTATCAGGCATACCATGTAAGCGGAAAATATGTTTAATGAACAACGCCGCCAAGGCCCGTGCAGAAGGTAACCGTGGTAGCGGCACCAAATGCACCATTTTCGAGAAATGATCGGTGATGACTAGTGTTGAGCATTCCGATGCTGCAAGTATCGGGTATCGGCTGATACTTGCTGTATCGGAATTCCGATACCGGGATTCCGATACTCTTGTGGTATCGGGTATCGGGTATCGCAACAACATTAATGTTAAAATGTGTAAAAGAGAGAATTAAAATAAAAAATATCACTATACTCACCTGTCCGACGCAGCCGGGACTTCAGCGAGGGAACCGGCAGCGTTGTTTGTTTAAAATTCGCGCTATTACTTGGTTACGTGAATTCCCGGCTTGTGATTGGTCAGGTTGGCCACGTTGCCGGGACGCGGACCAATCACAGCAAGCCGTGACGAAATTACGTCACGGCTTGCTGTGATTGGTCCGCGTCCCGGCAATATGGCCGCCCTGACCAATCACAAGCCGTGACGTCACGGGAGGCTGGACACGCGCCCATTTTAAAATGAGCGCGTCCAGCCTCCCGGCTTGTGATTGGTTGACCGCGGCGCAACCAATCACAAGCCGTGACGTCACGGGAGGCTGGACACGCGCCCATTTTAAAATGAGCGCGTCCAGCCTCCCGGCTTGTGATTGGTTGACCGCGGCGCAACCAATCACAAGCCGTGACGTCACGGGAGGCTGGACACGCGCCCATTTTAAAATGAGCGCGTGTCCAGCCTCCCGTGACGTCACGGCTTGTGATTGGTCAGGGCGGCCATATTGCCGGGACGCGGACCAATCACAGCAAGCCGTGACGTAATTTCGTCACGGCTTGCTGTGATTGGTCCGCGTCCCGGCAACATGGCCGACCTGACCAATCACAAGCCGGGAATTCACGTAACCAAGTAATAGCGCGAATTTTAAACAAACAACGCTGCCGGTTCCCTCGCTGAAGTCCCGGCTGCGTCGGAGAGGTGAGTATAGCGATATTTTTTATTTTAATTCTTTCTTTTACACATTTATATGGTTCCCAGGGCCTGAAGGTTTCCTCTCCTTCAGACCCTGGGAACCATCAGGAATACCGTCCGATACTTGAGTCCCATTGACTTGTATTGGTATCGGGTATCGGTATCGGATTGGATCCGATATTTTGCCGGTATCGGCCGATACTTTCCGATACCGATACTTTCAAGTATCGGACGGTATCGCTCAACACTAGTGATGACCCAAAAGATGGTACAGCCACGAGACTTGGGCAAACCCACCACAAAGTCCATTCCGACCATCTCCCAGGGCCTGTCTGCCACCGGCATGGGGTAAAGTAACCCAGCAGGCTGTTGCCGTGAAGACCGATTCTGGGCGCAGGAGACACACGCCCGAATATAGTCCCCGACGTCACGGGACATATGCGGCCACCAGTACGTCCTTGCCAAAAGCTCAGATGTCCTCTTGGTTCCAAAATGTCCACCCACTGTGGACGAGTGAGCCCAAGAGAGAACCTCTGGTCGCAAATTAGCTGGTATGAAAGTCTTGCCCGGGGGCATGGACTCTAGCGAAACCGGGGCCTCGTTCTCAGGCTCTCAGAGGGGACAATAAGCTAAGGCGCCTCATCTTCCTCCTCAGATGACACTACGGAATGGGAGAGAGCGTCGGCACGAATGTTCTTCTCCCCGGAGAGAAAATGGAGAGTAAAATGGAACCAGGAGAAGAACAGGGACCATCTGGCCTGGCGACAATTCAGCCGCTGGGCCGTCAGTATGTACACCAAGTTTTTGTGGTCGGTGAATACTTGGAAGGGAAAGCGAGCTCCCTCCAAGAGGTGTCTCCACTCAGAAAAAGCTAACTTCATTGCTAGCAACTCCCTGTCCCCGATGGAATAATTCCTCTCCGCTGGTGTGAAGGTCTTGGAGAAGAAGAAGCAAGGATGCTTCCGACCTTGAGCATCGTTTTGGAAACGAATGAGGCATCCACCTCCATTATAAATGGCTTATCTACATCGGAGCGATGTAGAATAGGAGCGATAGCGAGGTGTGACTTAATCGAAAGGAATGCCTTGGAGACATCCTCCGACCACAACTTGGGATTTACTCCCTTCTTGGAGAGGGCAACCAAGGGAGCTACCAAAGTTGAAAAGTGTGGAATGAACTGGCGATAGTAATTGATGAACCCCATAAAGCGCTGCACCACTTTAAGAGAATGGGGTTCCTGCCAGTCCATCACAGCCTGTAGTTTGGCAGGATGCATAGCCAAACCCTGGGCAGAGATGATATAACCAAGGAATGGCAAGGACTCCTGCTCAAACACACACTTCTCCAACTTGGCGTAGAGGGAGTTAGCCCGTAAGAGGTCGAAGACTTTGCAAACATCTCTCCGGTGGGAGTCAATATCTGGAGAGTAGATGAGAATATCATCCAGATAGACTACGACCAAGGTGGTGAGCATCTCCCGGAAGATGTCATTCACAAAGTCTTGGAAAACGGCTGGGGCATTACAGAGCCCGAAGGGCATCACCAGGTATTCATAATGCCCATCCCTGGTGTTAAAAGCCGTCTTCCATTCGTCCCCCTCACGGATGCGAATCAGGTTATAAGCACCCCGCAAATCAAATTTAGTAAATACCCTTGCTCCCCGTAGCCTATCAAAGAGCTCAGATATCAGGGGTAGTGGGTACTTGTTTTTAACGGTGATGGCGTTAAGACCCCTGTAGTCAATGCATGGATGTAATTCTCCACTCTTCTTCTGCACGAAGAAGAACCCAGCCCCTGCAGGTGACACTGACTTCCTAATAAAACCTCTTGCCAGATTCTCTTGGATATACTGAGACATTGCCTCCGTCTCCGGGAGAGATAACGGATAGACTCGACCCCGGGGAGGCTCAGCACCAGGCAAGAGATCGATAGGACAGTCATAGGGGCAGTGAGGCGGAAGGGTCTCCGCAGCCCTTTTGGAGAACACGTCCGCATAAGGCCAATAGTGCTTGGGGAGAGAGGAAAGATCTGCGGGCACCTCAGTTGTAGCAACCTGAACGCACTCCCTCTGACATCTACCCTCACAGGATTTACTCCATCCCAAAATTTTCCAAGAGGACCACTCTATATGAGGAGAATGAAAACGAAGCCAGGGTATCCCCAACAGGGCCTCATCAACTCCCTCAGGAAGGACCAAAAGAGAAATAATCTCCTGATGTGATGGAGATACAGAAAGAGTGAAAGGGATGGTTTGGTGTGTAATCTGTGAAGGTAGTGTCGACCCATTTACCACTCGAATGGTTATTGGCTTGGCGAGCATCACTAGGGGTATTGCGTGTCACTGAGCGAAAGCGGATGACATAAAATTACCCTCCACCCCAGAGTCCACGCAAAGCTCTACCATAAGAGTGGATGGGCCTATGGTAATTGTCCCCTTGAAGGACAATTTTGAGGTAAACGTCGCTGTGTCTAATGTACCTCCTCCAACTGCCACTAGACGCTGACGTTTCCTCGACCGCTGCGGACACTTGGAGGCAAGATGTCCGGACTGCCGGCAAACATGACAGACCTTAAGGGCACGAGCGGCCTGGGACTTAGACCCCTCTCGCGACCCCTCTATGGCCTCATGTGACTCGGGCGCCTGGACCGGAGATTCCAAAGGTCTGGCGAAGGTGGGAGCCAGGCGAAACCTCTGCTTACACTGGGCTAGCTCCAACCCCCGCTCGTGGAAACGAAGGTCTATGGGAGTTGATATAGATATGAGCTCCTCCAGTGTAGCGGGAATCTCCCTAGTGGCCAAAGCGTCCTTCACATGGTCAGCCAGCCCCCTCCAAAATACTGGGATGAGGGTTTTATCTGACCACTCCAACTCAGACGCTAAAGTCCGGAAGAGAATGGCAAATTGGCTGACCATGGCCGAACCCTGAGCCAATGCCAGCAGTTAGAGCACCGTATCATGGGTGACTTGAGGTCCTACGAAGACCTGCTTCAGAGTGCCCAGAAACCGAGGATCACTCTGCACCACATGATCGTTGCGCTCCCACAGCGGCGTAGCCCACTCCAAAGCTCTGTCCGACAGGAGAGAAATTACAAATCCCACCTTTGCCCGCTCTGTGGGAAAACGTGCAGCCAGGAGCTCAAGATGTATACCGCACTGGCTCACGAATCCCCTACAGGACTTACTGTCCCCAGAGAAATTTTCAGGCAACGGAAGGTGGGATAAGGTCGGAACAGAGGTGGCAGTGGGTAAAGCTGCTGCAGCCACGCTAGCAGCCTGAACAGCAATTGCGGTAACATCCACCGCCGAGGTTGCACACTCGAGAGACGCCAACTGGCCCTCCAGCAGCTGGATGTACCCCTGCAATCGCTGTTCATCCGCCATTACTTAGCCAGATCCTGGCGTCAGTATACTGTTAGGGTTTTCGGAACGCACCAAATATATTTATTGATGTGATTGGTGCGTTCGCAACCCGGGATCCACCGTGCAGGAAATATCCTGCCGCTAAGTAAATGGCGGCACTATATGGCGGTATTAACCAGCTCTGTTAGCTTCACAGAGCGGCCAAGAAAGCAAAGCTTTGTGCCCTGTTAACTCTCACAGAGACACAGGCTAACTACCCAGAAGAGAGCAGTCAGTGGTCATGCATGCACACAACACTCCTCGCCGGAGGTGCCAGCATTCTAGGGGCTTATTTCAGCCGGGTCCCTGAATACTCTCATACACAATCTCCTCGCCGGAGGTGCCAGCATTCTAGGGGCTTATTTCAGCCGGGTCCCTGAACACATTCACGCATATGACCACAGTGGCGCAAAGCATATAACTTTAGAAGATACTAGCGCATGGCCGTGCGGCCATGCGAGCCTTAAATAGCTGCAGCACGTACAGGACCTTAAAGAAGAGGACGAATGAGAGATTGCCACTGAGTCTGCGTACCTACAGGACCTTCCTAGAAAGACCAATAGACTTGGCTGCAGAACCTGAACATGTGACCCTTGATCTCCACTGAGAGATCTTACTCTGGGCATGCTCAGTGTGTGCAAAGCAGGACTTAGTCCCAGAAAAGCCTGTTCGCCGTAGATCAGTGCAGGGTACAATAGCAGAGCCTGGAGAGGCAGCAAAAACCCTTTGCACTGAATCAGACTCAGTGAGACACTGGGACCGACATCTCCGCTGAGCAGGCTCCACTGCGGCCGAAGGAGAATGGGAGACCGCAGCAGAGATGGATCTAGATTCCCCCTGTGCACCAGAGGAAACTCGACTCCTAACAGAATATGCCTCATAATGCTCTAGAGCAGGGGTGGGGAACCTCAGGCCCCAGGGCCATTTACGGCCCTCGATGACCTTTTATCAGGCCCCCGACTAGATTCTCAGGGACTGCATTCTTGGGCAGGGAGGTGTATTTTGATTACAACCAGCTCATTAACTTCTTCTTGCTCTGTTAGCACACACATGCAGTGTTCACTACTGAACACTGAAGGACATGCAATGAAAGATTACGTCTGCAAGGGCCATTTGGATATTTATACCATCCTTCGGGGGCCTTACAAACTCCGCCCACAAACTACATCCTGACTTGCACTGGTGTCAGGATGTACTTTGTGGGTGGAGTTTGTATGGCTGCTGAAGGATGGTATAAATATTCAAATGGCCCTTTGCAGAAAAAAGATTCCCCACCCCTGCGCTAGAGTCTTTCCTAACCCCAGAGCATAATGAATGTAGGGTGAATGACAAATAGTCACCTTACCACTCAGCAGTTCCTCCAGCACAGCCACAAATCCAGTCCAGTCTGCACAACTCCCTCAGGCCTTTTCTTTCTTTTTCTATGGCACACATAAAATTGACTTTCAACATGTTCAATTTATGCCAGGGCTTTTTGAACCAAGTATGCATCCAGTATCAGAACATGCACCTGAGCTGCTGATGTGAGAAATCTACTTGTCGATGAAAGTCCCTGTGTAGAATGATAATGCCTGTAGATGGAAGAAAATGCATACCCAGAGCTGGAAGCACAAGTTAAAGTAAAATTGTCAGAGGAGGATGAGACATGGGGCTCCAAGCTGTCTCCAAATTAGCAAAATGTTGGCAGGCCATTATTTTGCTGAATTCACACTAAACAATTTTCCATCAATTTAATTTCAAGAAGTTGTCTGGAACCCCCAATGTCGATGATACCAGGAGTAGCTGATCATCGGAGGTGGCGGGTGTCACACATCCACTGATCAGATATTGTTGACCTATCCTAAGGACAGGCCATCAATATCAAAGTAGTGGACAAGCCCTTTAAAGGGACTCTGTCACCTGAATATGGAGGGAACAATTTTCAGTCATATGGGCGGGGTTTACGGGTGTTTGATTCACCCTTTCCTTACCCACTGGCTGCATGCTGGCTGCAATATTGGATTGAAGTTCATTCTCTGTCCTCCATAGTACACGCCTGCGTAAGGCAAGATTGCCTTGTGCAGGCGTGTACTACGGAGGACAGAGAATGAACTTCAATCCAATATTGCAGCCAGCATGCAGCCAGCGGGTAAGGAAAGGGTGAATCAAACACCCGAAAACCCCGCCCATATGACTGAAAATTGTTCCCTCCAAATTCAGGTGACAGAGTCCCTTTAAAGGGAAGGTGCCATCAAAAAAATTTTTTTTGCAGCAATTGTAAAAATGTAAAGAATTAATGTTTACATTTTCTTAAAAAATATTATCATTTGTTTATAATTTAGTAAAATATGAAAAATAATTTGAAAAGTTTTGGAATTTCCACTTTTAAACACTAGGGGGAGCAGCTGCTGAAATTTCAGAAAAACCTAGTGTACAACTAGCTCACATTACAGCACTGCAGTAATTATGGGCGGAGTCTGCTGACGTGTGTGATGTCTCCTCTCCTTCCCTTCTGGGTGTTTGCTAAGGGATAAGAGCGGATGATATTCAGGAATCCAGTGAGCAGCCATTTTGTTGGTGAATGCAGAGTAAGGCTGCCGTCACATTAGCAGTATTTGGTCAGTATTTTACCTCAGTATTTGTAAACCAAAACCAGGAGTGGGACAATTAGAGGAAAAGTATAACAGAAACATATGCACCACTTCTGCAGTTATCACCCACTCCTGGTTTTGGCTTACAAATACTGAGGTAAAATACTGACCAAATACTGCTAGTGTGACCGCAGCCTTAGGCTACTTTCACACTAGCGTTGTTTGCAATACGTCGCAATGCGTCATTCAGGAGAAAAAAAACGCATCCTGCAAAGTTGTCTGCAGGATTCGTTTTTTCACCATAGACTAACATTACCGACGCATTGCGATGTATTGCCACACGTCGCAACCGTCGTGCGACGGTTGCGTCGTGTTTTGGCGGACCGCCGCCACAAAAAAATGTTACATGTAACTTTTTTTGTGCGTCGAGTCCAACATTTTCGACCGCGCATGTGTGGCCGAAACTCCGCCCCCTCCTCCCCGGACCTTACAATGGGGCAGCGGAAGCGTCGTAAGACTGCTTCCACTGCCCACGTCGGGCATTTCTTTCACAGCATGTGTCGGTACGTCGGGCCGACGCACTGCGACGGGCCCGTACCGACGCTAGTGTGAATGCAGCCTTATACTGACAAGTAGACAGTCACCGATGATGGCAGGCAGCAAGGATTCTGGGAGATATGTGGTGGAGGGAGCAGGGTGACAGCAGCACAGAGTATTTCAGGAGAGCAGTGTGCTGGCCTATAGGGGGGCACCATGTTCAGCCAGGGATTGTACATAGAGCGCTGTCTTTTATACACATGGATGGACCGTCTCCTCAGAAATCCAGGAAACATTTCTGCGGATTGATGACCTGTTCTGATCCAGACTTTGCATGCAGACCCCATTCCCCTCCTCAGATCCTGTCTTCTCCATCCTGTCCTGGCGATGTGTGAAAGCGAGGCGACAGGCGCAGTCTGGGGTGACGCTGGGAAGGAAATGTAGCCATATAGTAACGATAAAAATGAGACTCCTCTTCAGCTGCCTCACCAGCCTTCCCCTGACTGCACCTAACTGGAGGTCATGCTGCCCCCTCTATTACCCCAGACCCGCGTGCAGGTGCTCAGCCAGAACCACCCTATAATGGGTCCGCTTTCTGAAGATAATACTGCCATAGTGTTCTCACATAATACCGCCATATAGATCACACATAATACCGCCATATAGATCACACACAATACCATCAAATAGATCACACAATACTGTCATACAGTTCTCACATAATACCACCATATAGACCACACATAATACCGCCAGTGTTCTCACATACCGCCATATAGATCACACATAATACCTCCATAGTGTTCTCACATAATACCGCCATATAGATCACACAATACCGCCACATACTTGTCACAATGCCGCCATATAGATCTCACATAATACCGCCATATAGATCACACACAATACCACCATATAATTCTCACAATACTGATAAAGCATAATACCACCATACAGATCACATAATACCGTCATATAGATCTCACATAATGCCATAATACAGCATGACCCCTGCAGCTCCTGTTATCGCACGCATTGAGTTGTGTGTGCAATGGGGAAAGACATGCAGGGGGGAGAGGAGTGCATAGGAGAGGATTAGATACACTGTTCACCAGACAGTATCACACAGGATAGGATTAGATACATGGCTCAGCAGACAGTATCACACAGGAGCGGATTAGATACACGGCTCAGGCTACTTTCACACTTTCGTCTTTAGGGATACGTCACAATGCTTCGTTTTGGAGAAAAAACGCATCCTGCACAGTTGCCCGCAGGATGTGCTTTTTCCCCATAGACTTACATTAGCGACACATTGCGACGTATGGCCACACGTCGCATCCGTCGTGCGACGGATGCGTTGTGTTTCGGCGGCCGCGATGCGCAAAAAAAAGTACCATGTAACTTTTTTTGTCCGTCGGTTCCGCTTTTTCTGCCCGCTCATGCGCGGCCGGAACTCCGCACCCTCCTCCCCGCTCATCACACTGGGTAGCGGATGCGTCGTAAGACTGCATCCGCTGCCCACGTTGTGCTAAATTTAGCACAACATCCGTCGGTACGTCGGGCCAACGGTTTGCGACGGCCCCGTACTGACGGAAGTGTGAAAGTAGCCTCAGCAGACAGTATCACACAGGAGCAGATTAGATACACAGGTCAGCACAGTATAGGATTAGATACACAGGTCAGCATACAGTATCACACAGTATAGGATTAGATACACGGTTCAGCATAGTATCACACAGTATAGGATTAGATACACGGCGCAGCAGACAGTATCACACAGGATAGGATTAGGTACACGGCTCAGCAGACAGTATCATACAGGATAGGATTAGATACACGGCTCAGCATAGTATCACACAGGATAGGATTAGATACACGGCGCAGCAGACAGTATCATACAGGATAGGATTAGATACACGGCTCAGCATAGTATCACACACGATAGGATTAGATACACAGCTCAGCATAGTATCACACAGTATAGGATTAGATGCATGGCTCAGCACACAGTATCACACAGGATAGGATTAGGTACACGGCTCAGCAGACAGTATCATACAGGATAGGATTAGATACACGGCTCAGCAGACAGTATGACACAGGAGAGGATTAGATGCACGGCTCAACATAGTATCACACAGGAGAGGATTAGATAGATGCGCAGCAGAAAGTATCACACAGGATAGGATTAGATACACGGCGCAGCAGACAGTATCATACAGGATAGGATTAGATACACGGCTCAGCAGACAGTATGACACAGGAGAGGATTAGATACACGGCTCAACATAGTATCACACAGGAGAGGATTAGATACACGCGCAGCAGAAAGTATCACACAGGATAGGATTAGATACACGGCGCAGCAGACAGTATCATATAGGATTAGATACACGGCTCAGCAGACAGTATGACACAGGAGAGGATTAGATACACGGCTCAACATAGTATCACACAGGAGAGGATTAGATACACGGCTCAGCATAGTATCACACAGTATAGGATTAGATGCATGGCTCAGCACACAGTATCACACAGGAGAGGATTAGATACACAGCTCAGTTAGTATCACACAGGAGATGATTAGATGCATGGCTAAGCAAACAGTATCACACAGGAGAGGAGTAGATACACAGCACAGTAACACACATGAGAGGAGATAACTGCTCAGTCAGCACCACAAAGGAGAGGATTAGATTCCCTCTCCCCCCTCCCCACTGATACTTACTTCACGGCTCCCGGCTGAGTCCTTCTCCCTCCCGTCCTTGGTCTCCTCCTCCTCCTCCTATAGCTGCAGGGCTCCTTTGATTATCCTGGTAAGCTGGAGCTCACAGCTGCAGTGTGAGCTCCAGGAAGATGGCGCTGGTCTCCTGCCTCTGCCGTGCTGTGGACGGCTCAGGGGGCGTGGCCAGACACAGCAGAAAGCAGCTTATAATGGTAGGTATAGGGTCGGGAGGCGACCGCAGATCTCTATGCCCTGGGCTGCCGTAAATGCAGAGTGAAAGTGCCGTGCAGCTACACTTACACTCCTGCAAAGCAAAATGGCGGCGCCCAGTGGCTGAAAAAAAAATTAATAATAAAAAAAATGCTAAAGTTAAAAAATGTAAATTTGTATTAAAAATAATTGTTTATATAAACAATCATTTTTAATACAAAAAATAAAATGCGGCACCTTTCCTTTAAGGAGGATTCACTTGGAACTGAATCACTCATCATAGACATCATCCAAGATAACATCCCATACCAGAAACCTGTCTACTGCATTCAGCTGTCTGGTCAGGCCTCTGCTGGCAGGTGGCCATTGGGGCTTATATTGTAATGCTGAGGGGTAAAGCACGAGTGTACCCTCTTTTAATATGCTATAACATTCCCTGTATTTTGAACAAGTTTTAGTAAGTTAGATGACCCCCTGTACCACAAATTAATAAAATTATGTCACTTCTCTTCCACTGACATAGTCAATCTAAAATATTGTATCACAGTCTTTTACAGGAGCTATCAAATAGTTAATTGACATTATAGGGAATGCAGATTTTTTTAAGCTAAAAGTATTCATTTTCTGTTTTTAGAATATATAAATAGATGTTTAGTATAAATCTTGAGTCTCAGTACATGCTCAGCTGAACTGCACTCATACAGTATGTGTATGAGGTGATCAGAAAGGGTAACTGATGGCCACACAAGTGATTAAGCTGTACAGGAACCATAAATGCTTTTATCTTTCTTTTTTTAACATTTTTTACCTGGTTTTTATGCATTATTTTTATTTTTATTGAATGGCCAGAAATTCTTTATCCACTTCTATACTTGACTCAAAATACAACGTCATCACAAACTTCATGTATGAATCCAGACTTAATTCTGTGCAAGCTTCTATATACCAATGGACAGGAACACTTATGATGGGATACATGGTACTAAACATGGGTAAGCCTTGACATATATATCCCACCAACCCCTCTAGCTTTGATGATGTAAGTGTAAGATGAAGAAAGGCATTTATATATCAGCTAATCACAATGAGTATAGCCTTTCTTACCTCCAGTCATAGCAGTGACCTCATGAATGACTGCCTGTCTGACACATAAAGATGGATTCCAAAAGGAGAGCCTGGCATCTATGCTGTTAATTTAGGGAATATGGGATAGGGTCATAATTTTAAAGCAATCCTTTAATAAAAAATATCCACTTTGTGTCCCAGTCCTGATCAATAGAGATCATTTTCTGGACGTTTTGACACCAGCTATGCAGATAACCTTGACTTCTTTAGCTTTCAGTGCTCATTTTCATTGCTGCACATAAGTTATACACTGTAAATTTACATTAGAACCAGGTCAAATACTTATAAATCTTATTAATTGCCAGAATGATTCCCCACTCTATAAATTTCTTTTTAAAATAAAATATTGTACTTTCAAAGGGAAACTACAAAGAAAGCAAAGCAGGCAAGGTCCAGTGTCCCTGTTTGTATGCAAGTCGTCACAACGTTGCCTTGGGAAGAGCTTCATCAGCTAACCAGGTGTGAGAAGCAGAAATGAAATACACATCATTAATGTGAAATTGTTTTTAGACTAATAATCCTTTGTTAATTCTCCTTTAAAATATTGTCTTTGACCGTTAAATGCACACACCGTTGTAAAAAGGAAGATAATAAATGATCTTGAAGCAAATTCTCCTGCCAAATGTCATAATTTATTTGCATAATTAGCTCTTAATTTTAATTCAATATGCAAATCAACACTACTTTAAATTGCAGCAGGCTGTGTGCTGTCCCCGTCTGCCCTGAATTTATTGTCATGGTGGCCTTGCTGCCTCCTCCATGCATGTTATTGCTTACATATCTGTATTTGTATGTGGCAGCAGTGATTATTTGTACCCATGCGAATTTAATTTGTCTTGAAACATGGAAGAAATCTTTGCACAGCTTGAAAGACATGACTGCAGAGTATTATATGGCATGTAGGATTATAGTTGTATATTGCATCTTCATTGAATCTTCTTTCTTTAGTGAACCTGCATTGTGTATAGCGAAGGGTTCCTGAAAATTGTCATTTTGCCATTTCTTCAATTATAGCTATTAATCAGCAATAGCTCCAATATTGTACATAGTGTAAGTCAGTGGTCACCAGCATTACTTTCCTTTACAGCCACATGCAGGTCTGATAGATGGTTGTGAGCTACATAGGACCCCTTACACGAGAGGTCCCCAACCTGTAGCTTGGGAGAGACATGGTTCGCGGCCTGGTGATGTATGGCTCTCTGCTATCTGCTTTGTGCACTAACAGCAGATCTAGTAAACAGCTATGAGAAGAAGGTCTCGCAGAATAAAAAAAAAAAATTCTACCACCTCTACCACCATTTACATAATTTTTGATTGTAAAAATCGACATAATTTGCATGCATTTTCACACCTGTTAACAGGACCTACTAGTTTTGATAATCTGTCTTACTCAGACTCAGACCAGTGTACAGGTAATACAGTGATCACCAGTGACATTATACACAATAGTTCTGCATACAGTGTCAGTGAACAGGTGATCACCAGTGGCATTATACACAGGAGCTCTGTATATAGTGTCAGTGTACAGGTAATACAGTGATCACCAGTGACATTATACACAGGAGCTCTGTATATAGTGTCAGTCTACAAATAATACAGTGATCACCAGTGACATTATACATAGGAGTTTTGAATATAGTGTCAGTGTACAGGTAATACTGTGATCACCAGTGACATTACACACAGAAGCTCTGTATATAGTGTACATGTACAGCTAGTACCGTGATCAACATAGGAGCTCTGTATATATCTTCAGTGTACAGATAATTCAGTGATTATCAGTGACATTATACACAAGAGCTCTTCATATATTGTCAGTGTACAGGTAATTCAGTGATCACCAGTAGCATTATACTCAGGAACTCTGTATATGATGTAATACAGTGATCGCCAGTGACACTATACACAGGAGCTCTGTACCTAGTACATTGTATATCAGTGTTCCCCAAGTCCGTTCCTCAAGAGCCACCAACAGGTCATGTTTTCAGTATTTCCTTAGTATTGCACAGGTGAAAATTGCATCACCTGCACAGGCAATAATTCCATCACCTGTGCAATACTAAGGAAATCCTGAAAACATGACCTGTTGGTGGCTCTTGAGGACCAGTATTGGGGAACACTGCTGTATATAGTGTCAGTCTATAGGTAACACACTGACTCGCCAGTGATGTCTCTAGTTTAAGTTCTTCATCTTCTCTTTTCTTCTTCATCCAGTGCAGACCTCCAGTATTTCTTCCAGCCAGGACTCGTCTCTGCATATAATAGCACAGTTATCTACAGCACCACTTCCAAAGCACATTTCCCACTTTTTCCCCAACTTCTAAGCTACACAGTTGAATACAGACGTGCATCCACCATTAATATATAATTAGTTATTATGCAACCCATCATTCCAAATATAAATTGTAAACCACCACTGTGCTCTTACTAACTGTAGCTAGCTATTTTTCTCACCCAATAAACATATAAATTAAATACAACCTGTACTCTTTCCCCCATTTGATTATCAGTCACATTCCTGCACCCCTCACTTTGCACCTCTTGCTCCCTTGATTTATTATATTTACATCTTCCCCTCCGCTCCAATTCATTTTGTCATGTCCTCTCTCTCCCATCCACACCCTCAATCCATCATTATTTGGTCTCCCCATCCTCATTACAATATCATTTTCTCTCCTGCACACAGAATTCACTATTTATTCTCCCCACCCTCATTTCATCATCATTTGCTCTCTCCACCCTCATTTACTGCCCCTCATCCCCCAATTTCAATACATCATCATTTACTCTACCCTCCCACCCTCATTTCATCATTATTTGCTCTCCTAACCCCCACTCTCAAGTCATCATTTGATGTCCCCTGTCCCCCACCCTCAAGTCATCATTTGCTTTCCCTGTCCCTCATCCTCAATTGATCATTTGCTCTCCCCACCCCAATTCATCCTTATTTGTTCTCCCACACCTGAATCCTTCATCATTCACTGTTTCCTGTCCCCATCCTCACTCAATCATTATTTGCTATCCCCATCCCCCACTCCCAATCCATCATTATTTTTTTCCCCATCCCCCACCCCAGTCTATCATTATTTGCTATCCCCCATCCCCCACCCTCAATCCTTCATTGTTTGCGCTCTGCCACAGCATCTTCAATACATTATCATTCACTGTCCCTCATCCCCACATCCAATCCATCATTATTTGCTGCCCCATTCACCACCCTCAATAGATCATTATTTTCTGTCTCCCGTCCCCCGAACATCATTATTTTCTGTACCCCACCCATGATTATTTTCTGTCCCCCACCCATCATTATTTACTGTCCCTCATCCTCCACCCCAATCCATCATTATTTGCTGTCCCCCATCCAATATCCTCAATCCATCATTATTTGCTGTTTTCATCCCCCACCCTCAATCCATCATTATTTGCTGTTTTCATTCCCCACCCTCAATCCATCTTTATTTGCTGTCTTTCTTCCCCCACCTCCAATCCATCATTATTTGTTTTCCCATCCCCCACCCTCAATTCATCATAATTTGCTCTCCCCATCCACAACCATCAATTATTATTTGCTGCCCCCCACCTTCAATCAATCATCATTTGCTGTCCCCATCCCCCATCCTCAATTCATCATTATTTGCTTTCTCCTGTCCCCCACCCACAAACCATCAATATTTGCTGTCCCCATCCCCCACCCTCCGCCCATCGTTTTTTGTTGTCCCGTTCACAACCATCAATCAATCATTATTTGCTGTCCCCCACCATCAATCCATCATCATTTGCTGTCCCCTGTCCTCTACCCTTAATCCATCATCATCTGCTGTCCCGCACCATCAATTCATCATCATTTACCCCCACACATATATTTAATTCATTTTATTAAAAAAAAGTTACTGACCTTTCATACGATACCCTGCAGCTCCACTTCTGGTAGCATCCTGGCGTGTTTATATGCTGACCCATATGCTATGATGTAATTGCATACGTGCCATCACCAGCGCATTGCATAAGAGGCGGGGGGACTGGCACAGCTGTTCTGGCTCAATGAGCAAAAGCACATAAAGGGGGCCTGACTGGGTCGGGCACACCTCTTTCCTTCTGCTCACGGTGACCCGTACAACAGTAAGGGCAGTAATGCCATGATGGGTTAGTTCTCCAAGATGTTTTAAACCTGTGGAGTTCCTGCGAAAACTGTGTGCAATTGTACCTAGAGTAATTACTGTTTTTATGCTGTCTTAGAGGTAAACAGTGGTCACTAATGATAAGATCTTTTGAAATTCAAAATTGCCGGGTTTGCCAAATTTTCTTCAAAAATTCAATTCATGTAGAATAAATTTGCTGCAAATTGAAAAACTGAAAAGCCTATAATAGTCAGGAAAATAGAGAGAAAGAGAGAAACCAAATTAGCATTGAGGGGTTTAATATTAACCTGTTTGCTTGCACTGTGTGAAGAATAAAAAAATCTGTTATTAAGGTACTCTTGCAATACATCACAGATCAATCAATGAACATTCACATTGAATGACTATACTGGTATGGTGATTCCCTGCATATCACTTTAATCATTGGATTAGTTTTCACAGACTGCAGTAAAAGTAGTACATCACAATCAGATTAGCCAGTTTACTATTCTTTTTGTCCATCCTTCTCATTTAAACTGCAGAGTGTTTGAATTCGAGAACACCTGCAAATTCAAGAAATTCAACTTGAATTCATCTGCTCATCACTCACTAGTGGTCACACCGAATTATGATTTGATTTTTCCTTTGTTTAGTCACATTATATTTTGTAAATTAATGCAAAAAAATATTTTTTCAAAAATGTCTTACTATGAAGCAATACAGGTCCTTCTCAAAAAATTAGCATATAGTGTTAAATTTCATTATTTACCATAATGTAATGATTACAATTAAACTTTCATATATTATAGATTCATTATCCACCAACTGAAATTTGTCAGGTCTTTTATTGTTTTAATACTGATGATTTTGGCATACAACTCCTGATAACCCAAAAAACCTGTCTCAATAAATTAGCATATTTCACCCGTCCAATCAAATAAAAGTGTTTTTTAATAACCACCAAAAAAACCATCAAATAATAATGTTCAGTTATGCACTCAATACTTGGTCGGGAATCCTTTGGCAGAAATGACTGCTTCAATGCGGCGTGGCATGGAGGCAGTCAGCCTGTGACACTGCTGAGATGTTATGGAGGCCCAGGATGCTTCAATAGCGGCCTTAAGCTCATCCAGAGTGTTGGGTCTTGCGTCTCTCAACTTTCTCTTCACAATATCCCACAGATTCTCTATGGGGTTCAGGTCAGGAGAGTTGGCAGGCCAATTGAGCACAGTAATACCATGGTCAGTAAACCATTTACCAGTGGTTTTGGCACTGTGAGCAGGTGCCAGGTCGTGCTGAAAAATGAAATCTTCATCTCCATAAAGCATTTCAGCCGATGGAAGCATGAAGTGCTCCAAAATCTCCTGATAGCTAGCTGCATTGACCCTGCCCTTGATGAAACACAGTGGACCAACACCAGCAGCTGACATGGCACCCCACACCATCACTGACTGTGGGTACTTGACACTGGACTTCAGGCATTTTGGCATTTCCTTCTCCCCAGTCTTCCTCCAGACTCTGGCACCTTGATTTCCGAATGACATGCAAAATTTGCTTTCATCAGAAAAAAGTACTTGGGACCACTTAGCAACAGTCCAGTGCTGCTTCTCTGTAGCCCAGGTCAGGCGCTTCTGCCGCTGTTTATGGTTCAAAAGTGGCTTTACCTGGGGAATGCGGCACCTGTAGCCCATTTCCTGCACACGCCTGTGCACGGTGGCTCTGGATGTTTCCACACCAGACTCAGTCCACTGCTTCCTCAGGTTCCCCAAGGTCTGGAATCGGTCCTTCTCCACAATCTTCCTCAGGGTCCGGTCACCTCTTCTCGTTGTACAGCGTTTTCTGCCACATTGTTTCCTTCCAACAGACTTACCATTGAGGTGCCTTGATACAGCACTCTGGGAACAGCCTATTTGTTGAGAAATTTCTTTCTGGGTCTTACCCTCTTGCTTGAGGGTGTCAATGATGGCCTTCTTGACATCTGTCAGGTCGCTAGTCTTACCCATGATGGGGGTTTTGAGTAATGAACCAGGCAGGGAGTTTTTAAAAGCCTCAGGTATCTTTTGCATGTGTTTAGAGTTAATTAGTTGATTCAGAAGATTAGGGTAATAGGTCGTTTAGAGAACCTTTTCTTGATATGCTAATTTATTGAGACAGGTTTTTTGGGTTATCAGGAGTTGTATGCCAAAATCATCAGTATTAAAACAATAAAAGACCTGACAAATTTCAGTTGGTGGATAATGAATCTATAATATATGAAAGTTTAATTGTAATCATTACATTATGGTAAATAATGAAATTTAACACTATATGCCAATTTTTTGAGAAGGACCTGTATATACAATATATCTTCTCAAGAAAGTCAGTTTCTTCAGACACATATTTTTTCAAAATGTTTGCTCAGAAACCAACTTATGTCTGACTTATTATTTTTATTGGTTTATTTTATTAATATAATAATAATATATACAGCTCTGGCAAAAATTAAGAGAACACTGCAAAATGTTCAGTTTGTCTGATTTTCTCTTTATATGTATATTTTTTGAGTAACATGTAAACTGTTCTTTTATTCTATAAACTTCTGACAACATGTCTCCGAGTTTCCAAGCAATAAATTTTGTATTTTTTTCTGACAAAGAAAAATGGTCAAAATAAAAAAAAACAGTGCTTTCAGACCTCAAATAATGCAAAGAAAACAAGTTCATAATCATTTAGAAACAACAATACTAATGTTTTAACTCAGGAAGAGTTCAGAAATCAATATTTTGTGGAATAACCATGATTTTTAACCACAGCTTTCATGCGTCTTGGCATGCTTTCCACCAGTCTTTCACACTACGTCTGGCGCAAAAAGTTAAGCAGTTCTTCTTTGTTTGATGGCTTGTGACTATCCATCATCCTCTTGATTACATTCCAGAGGTTTTCAATGGGGTTTAGGTTGGGAGATTGGGCTGCCCCTGACAGGGTTTTAATGTGATGGTCTCTTGATTTTTGCCAGAGCTGTATATAGCATATAAATTTATGAATATATATGTATATATATTTATATATATTTATATATTCATAATTTTATATGCTATATATTATCATATTAATAAAATAAACCAATAATAATAAGTCAGTAATAAGATGTTTTCTGAGCAAACATTTAGAAAAATTATGTGTCTGAAGAAAGTGACTTTCCTGAGAAGCCTCATGAGAATCTTAAACATTTAGTTTTTTATTCATTCTCCTAATCATTTACTATAACAGCTATCAGGTCAATGAAATAGATTGTGGGAGGATAATTACTTCTTGTACGTTGTTAATGGATGTTCCTGAGACCAGGGCATTGGCTAATGACTATTTTATGGAAATTGACTAATTGGAAAGTATTCTTGAAACATGCCATGGATCTTTCCTTTTTAGGTTTTATTACCTGCTTTGAAGAAAAACAAATACATTAAACACTACAGAAAATGTGCAGCTTCATTCCAGGTGAGGAGTGATATCTGTACAAGTCACCCCTGCTGAAAATATTACTGCGGGTAATCAATGAAGCACCCGACCTCCTAATGCATCAAGGGAGGGTGGACCTTGGTGGGACAGGTAATTAGGAAAACCAAACATTTCTCCTGCTTCACAAAATCATCACTGGGTTAATTAATTTTATTTAGTTCCTTCTTATCATGTATAACAATATAATCCTGTTCCACTATTTTTTTTTATTATTATTTTGATGTCTATCTATGGATAATATTTTCAAATAATTAATTCCCATTAAATGTCAGTGCACATTTTCAAAATATGGTAGACTGAAAAAAGTGTTGGATAAGCTCAACTCAACTGTAATGTTAATACATTAACTATTAATGTTGCTTCTTCTTATAAACAAAAATGTAAAAGTAACTTGTACTAGGCTCCATAAGATGTCACGTGAGGTTGTACAGCTTCCTTCATTGACTAAACCTTGTTTGTGAGGCCTAAAGCTAATACGCTTCTGCTGCATTAAATCAAAAACTGTTCACTTGTGAAATCAATGTACTTTACTGTTGGTTATTTGCAGTTCATGAAGATGACGCATTTGAAAAACGTATTCATTTGCTTGTGAGTGGCTCAATAAATGGTTTTAATTTTGTACTTGCTTAGAGGCTTTTTCACTGGACAAGGGAAATTTACTGTTTTATGCTTTGTACAAGTTTCTTTCAAACTGGTCAAAGATGAGACATAAAAAACCTAACATTTAGGTCACCATGTTCAATTTGATTAAGAAAAATGTCCTCTGTAATGCTAAAATATCTAACGACATTGACAAGAAGTGGTGGTGCAGATTCTGCCCACTTGGTTTTGCCTACCTGAATGTTGATATTTTCAGAGTTGTCCTCTATTCCTGACTCTAGCCAAAGTCAATGCTAAACAACTAAGAAGCACTGGCATGAGCCACTTGGCAAGAAGCATAAGAAAAACTGCAACTTTTTTGATAAATCCACATTGCTTCACTCAAAACCATCAAATATCTGCAGCATGATTCTCAGGTCTTCCTGTAACTATTCTGAGAACCAGTGGGTGCATAGATCAGGTCTCCCAGTGTCTAGCCCTTTCTCCAATGTTGGTCTTCATTACTCTGAAAAATCTTTCTCCAACAGATGCAGGTTTTTTGACAACAATATTGTTGCACACCTGCCTTGGTTCTGGGCTCTGCTCCCTTTAGATCAATACCCTGAACTCTGTGGTGCTCCATATCAGACTTTGCAAGTGGCCCAGCATGCTCCCATATGATTTTCTGCCTAAGCCTATAAAAGGCTCACTAAAGGCCCCGTCTCACTAAGCGATTTACCAACGATCACGACCAGCGATACGACCTGGCCGTGATCGTTGGTAAGTCGCTGTGTGGTCGCTGGGGAGCTGTCACACAGACAGCTCTCTCCAGCGACCAACGATCAGGGGAACGACTTCGGCATCGTTGAAACTGTCTTCAACGATGCCGAAGTCCCCCTGCAGCACCCGGGTAACCAGGGTAAACATCGGGTTACTAAGCGCAGGGCCGCGCTTAGTAACCCGATGTTTACCCTGGTTACCAAAAAAAACAAACAGTACATACTCGCCTTTCGGTGTCCAGGTCCCTTGCCGTCTGCTTCCTGCTCTCACTGAGTGCCGCCGTACACTGAGAGCAGAGCGCAGCGGTGACGTCACTGCTGTGCTCTCACTTCTCACTGTACGGCCGGGAGTCAGTGAGAGCAGGAAGCAGACGCCAAGGGACCTGACGGACATCAGAAGGCGAGTATGTACTGTTTTTTTTTTTTTTACATTTACGCTGGTAACCAGGGTAAACATCGGGTTACTAAGCGCGGCCCTGCGCTTAGTAACCCGATGTTTACCCTGGTTACCAGTGAAGACATCGCTGGATCGGTGTCACACACACCGATTCAGCAATGTCAGCGGGGCCTCAACGACCAAAAAAAGGTCCAGGCCATTCCGACACGACCAGCGATCTCACAGCAGGGGCCTGATCGCTGGTACGTGTCACACATAGCGAGATCACTATGGAGGTCGCTGTTGCGTCACAAAACTTGTGACTCAGCAGCGATCTCGCTAGCGATCTCGCTATGTGAGACGGGGGCTTCAGGCACACACCTGTGTGTTTGTATTAAGACTCTCAATTTCCCTGTGTATTGTCTGTATTGTCTGTTGAGTACAGGTCAAGAGACACGCAGCAGATCTGGAATTTACTGTCAATACATGGACCGAGAATATCAGACACATAAAGCCGGCTGTCACGGGGGTGTCAGGTGTGACAGACGGTCATCCTGGATCTGGCTGTAGAAGATCTTTGCGATTAGCTCAAGCACCTTCTTGATTTTTGCATCTCTGTTATGGAATGATACCCTTCTCCCTCTAGAACCCAACAGTTACCTCCACCTTCTGCTGATAGTTACATACTTGTGCTGTAGGTTTTAATACAATCAATTGCTGCAGCATGATGCTAGTGTTAGTTTTTATATGTCTCTGTCTAGTTGGAAGTACTAACAGTCAGAGAGTATATTTTCAGAGGACTCTTGGAGGATTGCTGGCGTGACATCTCGGTTGTCTTCTCAAGCTAAGTGTTCCCCTCAAAAAAGGGGAGAACCCAGCGCTGCTTATGGTCAGAACGCAATACATAATGTGCACATGCACATATTGATTTCTACCTGTATTTCAAAAACTGTATTTCAAAATGAGACATTTAGCAAACAATTGATTAATTCTTTGAGCCACCCCGCTACGTCAAGGCATTCTCAAATGGAGCAGTCCTACTCTATGACTTTTATATTCGCTGTGCCATTACGGCCTCCTAAAAGTATTAAAAGCAAGACCACATTAAATGCAAACTGTACCTGAAGCGTTTCAGAATTATTTCCATGGCGCCTGAAAGAGCAAGTGCAGATAAAGGTTGACCAGGTCCGGACATAGACATTTCAGGTCCAACCTCCACACTGCCTAACCAGCACCACAGATGAAGGGTGAGACAGGCTAAGACACAGGTGCACAATCAAACAGAGCCTGGGGCAGGGCTCCTGTATGTGTGTACAGCAGCCTAGATCATTCACAATGAACACAGGAAGAATGGCGTGCATAACCCCAACAGTGGTGGTCAGCCACAAACCAATATCAAAACAAAAAAGGGGAGAAGCCATCACTGCTTATGGTCAGAACGCAATACATACAGTAAAGTGCACATGTACATATTGATTTCTAACTGTATTTCAAAATGAGACATTTAGCAAACAATTGATCAATTCTTTGAGCCACCCCACCACGCCTAGGCATTCTCAAATGGGGCAGTCCTACTCTACGTTTGTTATATATATATATATATATATATCTCTGTGCCATTACGGCCTCCTAAATGTATTAAAAGCAAGACCACATTAAATGCAAACTGTACCTGAAGTGTTTCAGAATCACTCCCATGGCGCCAGAAAGAGCAAGCACAAACAAAGGTTGACCAGGTCCGGACATAGACATTTCAGGTCCATCCTCCACACTGCCTAATCAGCACCACAGATGAAGGGTGAGACAGGCTAAGACACAGGTGCACAATCAAACAGAGAATTGATCAATTGTTTGCTAAATATCTCATTGTGAAATAAAGTTAGAAATCAATATGTGCAATTGCACTTTATGTATTGCGTTCTGACCATAAGCAGCACTGGCTTCTCCCCTTTTTTGTTCTTTAAGTGCTCCCCTGGTTTGTCTACCCTCTCTGTCTTTAGTTGTAGTGGGGGCTGACTAGTGACCACTCTATCCCCTCACTACCCAGGGCTTATAGCTAGGGTCAGGCAGGGATTAGGCTCCTGCCCAGCGTTAGGTGCAGAACCTATATAGGGACAGTTAAGGCAGACAGGGTGATTTTAGTTCTGCCGAGGGGTCTCCACTCCCAACTTCCCTAGTGTTTGACCCTCCCCTCCCTCTCCCCATTGTTGTGCACTTACTAATCCTTCACCCAGCGTGACACCGGCCTACCACTGCAATGATAGTTACAGCTCTTGGGAATGTGAGGGGGAAAGACAACATTTGCAATGATTTATTTCTGTAAGTAGCAGTGGGAAGCCTAGTCAAGATTATAGGGCACAAATAGTAAAAATTCATCACCACTACAAAACTTTTTCATTTTCAGAAACATAAGACTTTCCATGTTCAAATTAGTTAATAAAGTGTGCTAGCTTTGCAGCTATCCTGGGGGAGGGTGTAGTTCTGAACTCTAAGGACTCACTAACATTAGAGGTTTTGCAGCATTAAAGGGAATCTGTCAGCAGGTATTTTTATGTAAACTGAGAGCACCATAATGTAGGGGCAGAAACCCTGATTCCAATGTCATGTTACTTTTTGGACTGCTTGGTACAGTTTTGATAAAACCACTGTTTCCTCTAATGCAGTTCTCTGAATCCTGAGCTCAGTATAACCTCATCCACACCACTGATTGGCAGCTTACTGTATACACTGTGCATAGCTGCTAATCTTTGGTGGGGTGTTATGATTTTCCCAATGGCAGGGAAATCAAAATAACAACGGACTAGCTCTCGGGTGATGGGAACTAAAGTGACCGTGACCTGAACCTGACACGACACTGGAAGTAGCCGGGGAGTGTTTCCTACGATGCCCTAGACACCACGCGCCAGCCGGAGATCTAACTACCCCTATCAGAGGAATATACAGGCCTGCCTTACCTCCAGAGATGAACCCCAAAAGGAGATAGCAGCCCCCCACAGATATTGACGGTGAGTCAAGAGGAGAAGACATACGTAGGATGAACAGCAGATTTAGCACAGTGAGGTCCGCTTACTAGATAGCAGAAGTACAGGAAAGAGTCACTTCACGGTCAACTTCAAAACACTACTCAAAAACACCATCCTGAAATTACTTTAAAACTCCAGTGACAACTCATGCCACTGGAGTGGCAATTCCAGTCCACGAGAGCTTCCAGCTACAGAGAGTCACATTGCAAATAGCTGGACAAAAATAGCAAAAACTAGAAACAAAATTCAACTTAGCTGAACAGGATCTTGAGGCAGGAGAATGCAACAGAATGCTACTGATACATTGTTGGCCGGCATCAGACCAGCAGCCAAGCAGCCTTAAATAGGAAACTCCCCTAATGGGTGTCAACAGGTGATCAAGGATAGAAGAAGGCAAATAAGTGGCACTACCATAAAGCACCACCGGGGGAGCCCACAAACAGAATTCACAACAGTACCCCCCCTTAAGGAGGGGGCACCGAACCCTCACCAGAACCACCAGGGCGATCTGGATGAGCAGTATGAAATGCACGAACCAAATCAGGAGCATGAACATCAGATGCTGTCACCCAAGAATTATCCTCCTGACCATAGCCCTTCCACTTAACCAGATACTGAAGTTTCCGTCTGGAAACACGGGAGTCCAAGATCTTTTCTACCACATACTCCAACTCACCCTCAACCAGCACAGGAGCAGGAGGATCAGCAGACGGAACAACCGGCACCTCATACCTCCGCAACAATGACCGATGAAAAACATTATGAATAGTAAAAGATGCTGGGAGGTCCAAACGAAAGGAAACAGGATTGAGAACCTCCAGAATCCTATAAGGGCCGATAAACCGAGGCTTAAACTTAGGAGACGAGACCTTCATAGGAACAAATCGAGAAGACAACCAAACCAGGTCCCCAACACAAAGACGAGGACCGACACGCCGATGACGATTAGTGAACTGTTGAGTCTTCTCCTGGGACAACTTCAGATTGTCCACAACCTGTCCCCAAATCTGATGCATTCTATCAACCACAGCATCTACTCCAGGACAATCCGAAGACTCCAATTGACCGGACGAAAAGCGAGGGTGAAACCCTGAATTACAAAAAAATGGAGAAACCAAAGTGGCAGAACTGGCCCGATTGTTAAGGGCAAACTCTGCCAATGGCAAAAAATCAAGCCAATCGTCCTGATCAGCGGACACAAAACACCTCAAGTAAGTCTCCAAGGTCTGATTAGTACGCTCAGTCTGGCCATTAGTCTGAGGATGGAATGCAGACGAAAAAGACAAGTCGATGCCCATCCTGGCACAGAACGCCCGCCAAAATCTAGACACAAACTGAGTACCCCTGTCAGACACTATATTCTCAGGAATACCATGCAAACGCACAACATTCTGAAAAAATAGAGGGACCAGCTCAGAGGAGGAGGGCAATTTGGGCAAAGGTACCAAGTGAACCATCTTGGAAAAACGGTCACACACCACCCAGATGACGGACATCCTACGAGAAACAGGAAGGTCAGAAATAAAGTCCATAGAGATGTGCGTCCAAGGCCTCTTAGGAATAGGCAAGGGCAACAACAACCCGCTGGCCTGGGAACAGCAGGGCTTAGCCCGAGCACAAACATCACAAGACTGCACAAAAATACGTACATCTCGAGACAAGGAAGGCCACCAGAAGGACGTAGACACCAGATCCCTGGTGCCAAAAATTCCAGGATGACCTGCCAACGCGGAAGAGTGAACCTCCGAAATAACTCTACTGGTCCAGTCATCAGGGACAAACAGTCTACCAGGCGGACAGCGATCAGGCCTATCCACCTGAAACTCCTGCAAAGAGCGCCGCATGTTATGGTTCTCAATGGCAAGAGAACATAGCCCAGCAAACATACGAACTAGCTCTTGGAAGGATGGAAACTAAACTGACCATGAACTAAACCCTATCAAAATACCATCCTGAAATTACTTTAAGACTCTAGTATTAACTCATAACATCAGAGTGGCAATTTCAGATCACAAGAGCTTTCCAGACACAGAAACGAAACTACAGCTGTGAACTGGAACAAAATGCAAAAACAAACAAGGACTAAGTCCAACTTAGCTGGGAGTTGTCTAGCAGCAGGAACATGCACAGAAAGGCTTCTGATTACAATGTTGACCGGCATGGAAGTGACAGAGGAGCAAGGCTAAATAGCGACTCCCACATCCTGATGGAAACAGGTGAACAGAGAGGATGATGCACACCAGTTCAATTCCACCAGTGGCCACCGGGGGAGCCCAAAATCCAATTTCACAACAGTACCCCCCCCTCAAGGAGGGGGCACCGAACCCTCACCAGAACCACCAGGGCGATCAGGATGAGCCCTATGAAAGGCACGGACCAAATCGGAGGCATGAACATCAGAGGCAGTCACCCAAGAATTATCCTCCTGACCGTATCCCTTCCATTTGACCAGATACTGGAGTTTCCGTCTGGAAACACGGGAGTCCAAGATTTTTTCCACAACGTACTCCAACTTGCCCTCAACCAACACCGGAGCAGGAGGCTCAACGGAAGGCACAACCGGTACCTCATACCTGCGCAATAATGACCGATGAAAAACATTATGAATAGAAAAAGATGCAGGGAGGTCCAAACGGAAGGACACAGGGTTAAGAATCTCCAATATCTTGTACGGGCCGATGAACCGAGGCTTAAACTTGGGAGAAGAAACCCTCATAGGGACAAAACGAGAAGACAACCACACCAAGTCCCCAACACAAAGCCGAGGACCAACCCGACGCCGGCGGTTGGCAAAAAGCTGAGTCTTCTCCTGGGACAACTTCAAATTGTCCACTACCTGCCCCCAAATCTGATGCAACCTCTCCACCACAGCATCCACTCCAGGACAATACGAAGATTCCACCTGACCAGAAGAAAATCGAGGATGAAACCCCGAATTACAGAAAAAGGGAGACACCAAGGTGGCAGAACTGGCCCGATTATTGAGGGCAAACTCCGCTAAAGGCAAAAAAGCAACCCAATCATCCTGATCTGCAGACACAAAACACCTCAAATATGTCTCCAAGGTCTGATTCGTCCGCTCGGTCTGGCCATTAGTCTGAGGATGGAAAGCAGACGAGAAAGACAAATCTATGCCCATCCTAGCACAGAATGCTCGCCAAAATCTAGACACGAATTGGGTACCTCTGTCAGAAACGATATTCTCCGGAATACCATGCAAACGGACCACATTTTGAAAAAACAGAGGAACCAACTCGGAAGAAGAAGGCAACTTAGGCAGGGGAACCAAATGGACCATCTTAGAGAAACGATCACACACCACCCAGATGACAGACATCTTCTGAGAAACAGGAAGATCCGAAATAAAATCCATCGAGATGTGCGTCCAGGGCCTCTTCGGGATAGGCAAGGGCAACAACAATCCACTAGCCCGAGAACAACAAGGCTTGGCCCGAGCACAAACGTCACAAGACTGCACGAAGCCTCGCACATCTCGAGACAGGGAAGGCCACCAGAAGGACCTTGCCACCAAATCCCTGGTACCAAAGATTCCAGGATGACCTGCCAACGCAGAAGAATGAACCTCAGAAATGACTTTACTGGTCCAATCATCAGGAACAAACAGTCTACCAGGTGGGCAACGATCAGGTCTAACCGCCTGAAACTCCTGCAAGGCCCGCCGCAGGTCTGGAGAAACGGCAGACAATATCACTCCATCCTTAAGGATACCTGTAGGTTCAGAATTACCAGGGGAGTCAGGCTCAAAACTCCTAGAAAGGGCATCCGCCTTAACATTCTTAGAACCCGGCAGGTAGGACACCACAAAATTAAACCGAGAGAAAAACAACGACCAGCGCGCCTGTCTAGGATTCAGGCGTCTGGCGGACTCAAGATAAATTAGATTTTTGTGGTCAGTCAATACCACCACCTGATGTCTAGCCCCCTCAAGCCAATGACGCCACTCCTCAAAAGCCCACTTCATGGCCAAAAGCTCCCGATTCCCAACATCATAATTCCGCTCGGCGGGCGAAAATTTACGCGAGAAAAAAGCACAAGGTCTCATCACGGAGCAATCGGAACTTCTCTGCGACAAAACCGCCCCAGCTCCGATTTCAGAAGCGTCGACCTCAACCTGAAAAGGAAGAGCAACATCAGGCTGACGCAACACAGGGGCGGAAGAAAAGCGGCGCTTAAGCTCCCGAAAGGCCTCCACAGCAGCAGGGGACCAATCAGCAACATCAGCACCCTTCTTAGTCAAATCAGTCAATGGTTTAACAACATCAGAAAAACCAGCAATAAATCGACGATAAAAGTTAGCAAAGCCCAAAAATTTCTGAAGATTCTTAAGAGAAGAGGGTTGCGTCCAATCACAAATAGCCTGAACCTTGACAGGATCCATCTCGATGGAAGAGGGGGAAAAAATATATCCCAAAAAGGAAATCTTTTGAACCCCAAAAACGCACTTAGAACCCTTCACACACAAGGAATTAGACCGCAAAACCTGAAAAACCCTCCTGACCTGCTGGACATGAGAGTCCCAGTCATCCGAAAAAATCAAAATATCATCCAGATACACAATCATAAATTTATCCAAATAATCACGGAAAATGTCATGCATAAAGGACTGAAAGACTGAAGGGGCATTTGAAAGACCAAAAGGCATCACCAAATACTCAAAGTGGCCCTCGGGCGTATTAAATGCGGTTTTCCACTCATCCCCCTGCTTAATTCGCACCAAATTATACGCCCCACGAAGATCTATCTTAGAGAACCACTTGGCCCCCTTTATGCGAGCAAACAAATCAGTCAGCAGTGGCAACGGATATTGATATTTAACCGTGATTTTATTCAAAAGCCGATAATCAATGCACGGCCTCAAAGAGCCATCTTTCTTAGCCACAAAGAAAAAACCGGCTCCTAAGGGAGATGACGAAGGACGAATATGTCCCTTTTCCAAGGACTCCTTTATATATTCTCGCATAGCAGCATGTTCAGGCACAGACAGATTAAATAAACGACCCTTAGGGTATTTACTACCCGGAATCAAATCTATGGCACAATCGCACTCCCGGTGCGGAGGTAATGAACCAAGCTTAGGTTCTTCAAAAACGTCACGATATTCAGTCAAGAATTCAGGAATCTCAGAGGGAATAGATGATGAAATGGAAACCACAGGTACGTCCCCATGCGTCCCCTTACATCCCCAGCTTAACACAGACATAGCTTTCCAGTCAAGGACTGGGTTATGAGATTGCAGCCATGGCAATCCAAGCACCAACACATCATGTAGGTTATACAGCACAAGAAAGCGAATAATCTCCTGGTGATCCGGATTAATCCGCATAGTTACTTGTGTCCAATATTGTGGTTTATTGCTAGCCAATGGGGTGGAGTCTATCCCCTTCAGGGGTATAGGAGTTTCAAGAGGCTCCAAATCATACCCACAGCGTTTGGCAAAGGACCAATCCATAAGACTCAAAGCGGCGCCAGAGTCGACATAGGCATCCGCGGTAATAGATGATAAAGAACAAATCAGGGTCACAGATAGAATAAACTTAGACTGTAACGTGCCAATTGAAACAGACTTATCAAGCTTCTTAGTACGCTTAGAGCATGCTGATATAACATGAGTTGAATCACCGCAATAGAAGCACAACCCATTTTTTCGTCTAAAATTCTGCCGTTCACTTCTGGACAGAATTCTATCACATTGCATATTCTCTGGCGTCTTCTCAGTAGACACCGCCAAATGGTGCACAGGTTTGCGCTCCCGCAGACGCCTATCGATCTGGATAGCCATTGTCATGGACTCATTCAGACCCGCAGGCACAGGGAACCCCACCATAACATCCTTAATGGCATCAGAGAGACCCTCTCTGAAATTCGCCGCCAGGGCGCACTCATTCCACTGAGTAAGCACAGCCCATTTACGGAATTTCTGGCAGTATATTTCAGCTTCGTCTTGCCCCTGAGATAGGGACATCAAGGCCTTTTCCGCCTGAAGTTCTAACTGAGGTTCCTCATAAAGCAACCCCAAGGCCAGAAAAAACGCATCCACATTGAGCAACGCAGGATCCCCTGGAGCCAATGCAAAAGCCCAATCCTGAGGGTCGCCCCGGAGCAAAGAAATCACAATCCTGACCTGCTGAGCAGGATCTCCAGCAGAGCGAGATTTCAGGGACAAAAACAACTTGCAATTATTTTTGAAATTTTGAAAGCAAGATCTATTCCCCGAGAAAAATTCAGGCAAAGGAATTCTAGGTTCAGATATAGGAACATGAACAACAAAATCTTGTAAGTTTTGAACTTTCGTGGTGAGATTATTCAAACCTGCAGCTAAACTCTGAATATCCATTTTAAACAGGTGAACACAGAGCCATTCCAGGATTAGAAGGAGAGAGAGAGAGAGAAAGGCTGCAATATAGGCAGACTTGCAAGAGATTCAATTACAAGCACACTCAGAACTGAGAAAAAAAAAAAAAAAATCTTCAGCAGACTTCTCTTTTCTCTCCTTTCTCTGTCAATTAATTTAACCCTTTTGGGGCCGGTCAAACTGTTATGGTTCTCAATGGCAAGAGAACATAGCCCAGCAAACATACGAACTAGCTCTTGGAAGGATGGAAACTAAACTGACCATGAACTAAACCCTATCAAAATACCATCCTGAAATTACTTTAAGACTCTAGTATTAACTCATAACATCAGAGTGGCAATTTCAGATCACAAGAGCTTTCCAGACACAGAAACGAAACTACAGCTGTGAACTGGAACAAAATGCAAAAACAAACAAGGACTAAGTCCAACTTAGCTGGGAGTTGTCTAGCAGCAGGAACATGCACAGAAAGGCTTCTGATTACAATGTTGACCGGCATGGAAGTGACAGAGGAGCAAGGCTAAATAGCGACTCCCACATCCTGATGGAAACAGGTGAACAGAGAGGATGATGCACACCAGTTCAATTCCACCAGTGGCCACCGAGGGAGCCCAAAATCCAATTTCACAACAGCCGCAGGTCTGGGGAGACAGCTGACAATATCACCCCATCCTTCAGGATGCCAGTAGGTTCGGAATCACCAGGCGAGTCAGGCTCAAAACTCCTAGAGAGGGCATCCGCCCTCACATTCTTAGACCCAGGCAGATATGAAACCACAAAGTTAAATCGAGAGAAAAACAACGACCAGCGCGCCTGTCTAGTATTCAGACGCCTGGCTGACTCAAGATAAATTAGATTTTTGTGGTCAGTCAAGACCACCACCTGGTGTCTAGCACCCTCAAGCCAATGACGCCACTCCTCAAATGCCCACTTCATGGCCAAGAGCTCCCGATTTCCAACATCATAATTTCGCTCAGCGGGCGAAAACTTTCGAGAGAAAAACGCACATGGTCTCATCACTGAGCAGTCAGGACCTTTCTGCGACAAAACTGCACCTGCTCCGATCTCGGAAGCATCTACTTCAACCTGGAACGGGAGCGAAACATCAGGCTGGCGCAACACAGGAGCAGAAGAAAAGAGGCGCTTAAGCTCCCGAAAGGCCTCCACAGCCGCAGAGGACCAATTAGCAACATCAGCACCCTTCTTGGTCAAATCAGTCAAAGGTTTAGCAATGGCAGAAAAACCCGCTATGAATCGGCGATAGAAATTAGCAAATCCCAAGAATTTCTGAAGACTCTTTAGAGAAGTAGGTTGTACCCAATCACAAATAGCCTGAACCTTAACAGGGTCCATCTCCATAGATGAAGGGGAAAAAATATATCCCAAAAAGGAAATTCTCTGAACCCCAAAAATACACTTTGAGCCCTTCACAAATAGAGAATTAGCTCGTAAAACCTGAAAAACTCTCCTGACCTGTTGAACATGAGATTCCCAGTCCTCCGAAAAAATCAAAATATCATCCAAATACACAATCATAAATTTATCCAGATATTCACGGAAAATATCGTGCATAAAGGACTGAAAAACGGAAGGGGCATTCGCGAGACCGAAAGGCATTACCAAATACTCAAAATGGCCTTCAGGCGTATTAAATGCGGTCTTCCACTCATCCCCCTGCTTAATCCGCACCAAATTATACGCACCACGTAGATCGATCTTAGTGAACCACTTCGCCCCCTTTATGCGAGCAAAAAGATCAGTCAGTAAAGGTAACGGGTACTGGTATTTAACTGTAATCTTATTCAGAAGTCGATAGTCGATACAAGGTCTCAATGAACCATCCTTTTTACCCATAAAGAAAAACCCTGCCCCCAGTGGAGACAAAGAGGGGCGAATATGACCCTTTTCCAAAGATTCTCTGATATACTCCCGCATAGCAGTATGTTCAGGTACAGACAAATTAAACAAGCGACCCTTAGGAAATTTACTACCGGGAATCAACTCAATAGCGCAGTCACACTCTCTGTGAGGGGGGAGAGAATCAGTTTTAGGCTCCTGAAAGACATCATAAAAATCTGACAGAAATGCTGGGATCTCAGAGGGAGTAGATGAAGAAATGGGAACCAAAGGTGCATCCCCATGAATCCCCTGACATCCCCAGCTCAGCACAGACATTGATCTCCAGTCCAAGACTGGATTATGAATTTGTAACCATGGTAATCCAAGTACTAATACGTCATGTAGATTATATAACACAAGGAAACGAATAATCTCCTGATGGTCTGGGGAAAGATGCATAGTCACTTGTGTCCAATATTGTGGTTTATTGCTAGCCAAAGGTGTAGAATCAATACCCTTTAAGGGAATAGAAACCTCCAGAGGCTCTAAATCAAACCCACAACGCTTGGCAAAGGACCAATCCATGAGACTCAGAGCGGCGCCAGAATCCACATAAGCATCCACAGTAACAGATGATAAAGTACAAATCAATGTCACGGACAAAAGAAATTTAGACTGCAAGGTACCCATAGAAAAAGATTTATCAACCTTTTTATCAACCTTCTTTATGCGTTTAGAGCATGCTGATATAACATGAGCTGGATCTCCACAATAGAAGCACAACCCATTTTTGCGCCTGTAATTCTGTCGTTCGCCTCTAGACAATACACTATCGCATTGCATATGCTCTGGTGCCTTTTCAGAGGTCACCGCCAAATGATGCACAGGTTTTTGCTCAGAAGATACCGCCATATGGTGCACAGGTCTTTGCTCAGAAGATACCGCCATATGGTGCACAGGTTTTTGCTCAAAAGATACCGCCATATGGTGCACAGATTTTTGCTCAGAAGATACCGCCATATGGTGCACAGATTTGCGCTCCCGTAAACGCCGATCAATCTGGATAGCCAATTTCATGGCATCATTCAGACCTGTAGGCACAGGGAACCCCACCATGACATCCTTCACGGCATCAGAGAGACCTTCTCTGAAATTAGCTGCTAGAGCGCACTCATTCCATTTAGTAAGCACCGACCATTTACGAAATTTTTGGCAGTATATCTCAGCTTCATCTTGCCCTTGGGAAAGAGCTATCAAGGCTTTCTCAGCCAAAATCTCTAAATTAGGTTCTTCATAAAGCAACCCCAAAGCCAGAAAAAACGCATCTACATTTAATAACGCAGGATCCCCTGGCGACAATGCAAATGCCCAACTTTGTGGGTCACCCCGCAATAGAGAAATAACAATTTTAACCTGTTGCGCAGGATCACCAGCAGAGTGAGATTTCAGAGACAAAAACAATTTACAATTCTCTCTGAAATTCAAAAAACGGGATCTGTCTCCGGTAAAAAATTCAGGCATAGGGATCTTAGGTTCAGACATTGGAGCACGTATAACAAAATCTTGTAAGTTCTGGACCTTTGTAGCCAGGTTATTCAGACCTGCAACCAAACTCTGTGGATCCATGATTCAAACAGGTGTAACCAAAGCCATTCAGAGATTAAGAGGAGAGGAAAAAAAAAAAAAAGGCTGAAGACTGCAGTTTAAGCAAGGAGTACAAATAAGCACTAAGGTGCACTTTCCAAACACAGAAGGGAAAAAAAAACCTTTTCATATCCTTTCCTGCTTTAGTGCATAGTTTTAACACATGTGGGCCGGCCAAACTGTTATGATTTTCCCAATGGCAGGGAAATCAAAATAACAACGGACTAGCTCTCGGGTGATGGGAACTAAAGTGACCGTGACCTGAACCTGACACGACACTGGAAGTAGCCGGGGAGTGTTTCCTACGATGCCCTAGACACCACGCGCCAGCCGGAGATCTAACTACCCCTATCAGAGGAATATACAGGCCTGCCTTACCTCCAGAGATGAACCCCAAAAGGAGATAGCAGCCCCCCACAGATATTGACGGTGAGTCAAGAGGAGAAGACATATGTAGGATGAACAGCAGATTTAGCACAGTGAGGTCCGCTTACTAGATAGCAGAAGTACAGGAAAGAGTCACTTCACGGTCAACTTCAAAACACTACTCAAAAACACCATCCTGAAATTACTTTAAAACTCCAGTGACAACTCATGCCACTGGAGTGGCAATTCCAGTCCACGAGAGCTTCCAGCTACAGAGAGTCACATTGCAAATAGCTGGACAAAAATAGCAAAAACTAGAAACAAAATTCAACTTAGCTGAACAGGATCTTGAGGCAGGAGAATGCAACAGAATGCTACTGATACATTGTTGGCCGGCATCAGACCAGCAGCCAAGCAGCCTTAAATAGGAAACTCCCCTAATGGGTGTCAACAGGTGATCAAGGATAGAAGAAGGCAAATAAGTGGCACTACCATAAAGCACCACCGGGGGAGCCCACAAACAGAATTCACAACAGTGGGGGTATGGTTACATAACATGACACGACTTTTACTCTAGTAATAAATAAAACACTCATTTTATTGAACAAACAAACAGCCCAGTAATTGGCACATCGCTGATATCAGATTCTCTGCCACTACATCATGCTGCTGACAGATTACATAGTGCAAACTTGCTTACTTTCCCTTTAACAACTGTTGATCGGCTATATGTATGCTGATCGGCAGTCGCTTAATAGCCTGTTCAGATAGGCTGAAGGCGCTTATGATACACACAGAATGTTCTATGCACATAGGCTGTCACATAGGACAATGTGCTGCCTAGAACAATAATATTTTAAGTAAGCCAAAAGAAAATGTTAAACAATAAACAAGCATTTTGCTTTTTTGTCAGGTGATTGGCAGTCTACACGAGTATGGGGGAACAAACAATCCTAAGAACGCTCATTGCAAATTATCGTGCAGGTTAAATGCACCGTTAGACAAGGACTTTTGCTGGAATGTAAAGAACCTACAAATGGAATTCAGAAGTAGGCAGTCTATCTTCATATAGCTTCCTGCTCTTCTGATGCTCCCCACAAGATTATTACACATATCTTTTCCCAGTTTATAGTTAATGTTCTGTATTGTCCAGTGAGATAGTGTCATGCTAGAAATATAGATAAAAGGAAAAAAAAGGGTTTTCTACCGTGTTAGCCAGTTGAAAAAAAGAATGCTCTCAGTTGGAAAATTCATTAAAAACACCACCCAGTGTGTTAGACAAAAATATGTTAAAAAAAACAAGATAAGTATAAATACATACACTGATACTCACAAACAAGTAACCTAAGGGTCCCTGGTTAAACCCTATATGACCACTGCCTGACTGTGGATGTTGGTACCCTAAAAAGAACGATAATTTGGTGTCCTCACTCAATGATGACTGTTCCAATCTTTCTTTAGTAAGTGGGAAAACACCCTAAGGTATACTAAAAAATGATTTTTCTATCGGAGCACCTAGCATCTTTGGCATAGCCCGGTTCTTATCGGGCCTCCTGATGAAGCATATGGATGGGGAAACACGCTGAGGCGAGTTCTCCTACATGGGATAAGCCCCCCCCTTTTTTATTCCTTCCATTTACTGTGTATACATTTATCTGTGGTTATTTTGTACACTGGGTTACACTTCTTACTGTTGGGTTTTGCATTAATTGCCCTTCAATGTGCTTTTGTTCTCATGGAAGGGTGGTATTTGTTCCACAAGGACAACATACCTGTGGTTGCTTTAAATAGAGGGACATACTATTTGTAAAATAGTGCATCATTATTTAGTATACCTTAGGATTTCATTCCTGGTTATACATAGAAACATAAAAGACCAATTTCATCATATGGCTTCATTACTATAAATATCTATAATTCATCTCTTTCAAAAGCTATATGATTTCCCACCTGTTCTAGTACATGGCTTAGGCTTACTAAATAAAGATTGGGACAATCGTCATTGAGTGGAGGTGCCAAATTATCATTCTTTTTAGGGTGCCAACAGTTTCTATATGCAAACAAAGAAAGAACAGAGGTATGGTATAATAAATGGAACACTTAAATAAACAACCAAATTGAGCTCAGAGAATGAATCCTTAAGTGCATTACATTAGAGGTGTGATAGTTTTATAGTCATAATATTCAAGTAAGATTAGAGGCCAGGTGCCCTCACTGTCTCTGGAGCAGATTGCTCAGATTCTGTAGTGAGTAATAAATGCTCCTGACAGATTTAGTCTTGTGTGGATGGAATCAAAGACTGTAATAAGTTTGTATTCCAAAATCCTGCGATGTTTTGGTGATTTAAAATTGCCTTTTAATATAATAACTTTCACATTGTTTATGTTTTGTCCTGGACCACAGAAAGGTTTGGCCACCGGTAAATGTTTTTTTTTATCTGTAATTGTGTAGCGATGAGACCTCATCCTTGCTCTCAATTTCTGTTTCTCCTACACAGAGACATTTATTAGGACATATAGTGCACAGAATTAAGTGCACCACATTGGAAGAGGAACATGTGAATGTCCTGGGAATTTTATAGTCCTGCTGTATACAGGGAATCTGTATCCTGTCTTTGGTCTCTACATGAGTGCAGGTTTTGCAGCTCTTCACACTGTAAGGATAAGTTCTTCTCCGGGTATCTGAGGGCACTGAACTTCGGATCATGATGTTTCTTAAATTTGGAGGTTGCCTATAGCACAGCAAAGGAGGGTCTTTGAATATTGTCTTTAGCTGGTCATCTTTGTGTAGGATGTGGTGAAGTGTTTTAGCAGTTTTTCTCAGTACCTCAAGCTGTGAGTTGTAGGTCACCACCAGAGGTACACAATTATTTTCCCCTTTTTCTCTGTATTGAAGTAATTAACTTCTAGGGATATTTTATATAGAGAAACCAGCAATATGTAAAATTGCATTGAATCATATATGAACTCTATAATAACTATGATAAATTCGAAGAACCAGAGTTATTTTATAAAAAAATTATTTATTAAATACCAATAATAAAAGCTACAGCAGAAAATTGTATAAAAAAAAGGGTAACAAGAAAAATTATATATAAAGTCCGGGACCAGACCGCTTTTAGCCTGGTCCCGGACTACACATCAGACTTCATGGGTAATCAACCTTCTACATTCATTAACTTGTTTGGTGCAGTAATCTTTCTTTTAATGTATGCGGCAGATTAACTTTCAGTACCCAATTCAATGTGGGAGGATACTTTCTTCCCTTACTCCACATACACATGTGAGGTTTTTCCTCCGCTTCATGTTGTCCTTAATGGACACCTTATAACTGCAGGATTGATAGCTGCTCCAACTAGTCCGGGTCTGTGACCGCTGTGTGTTTTTTATGCACTTTTTTGGGATCACATTATACATTGGTAATTGTCCTTGTTAATATACTGACATTTATATATAATTTTTCTTGTTACCCTTTTTTTTTATACAATTTTCTGCTGTAGCTTTTATTATTGGTATTTAATAAATAATTTTTTATAAAATAACTCTGGTTCTTCGAATTTATTCTAGGGATATTTGTGGCTCTAATGATCTGATCATCAATGGAGGTGGGGTAGTAGCCTTGATTTAAAAATGTCTTTTCAAGATGGGTTAATTGTTTATCCCTGTCTGTTGGTCTGGAACAGATACAATTACATCTAAGGGCCTGGCTATAGACAATGGACTTTTTAAGGTGTTTCGGGTGGAAGCTGTCCCATCTGAGGTATGTGGGATGGTCAATTGGTTTCCGATACACCGATGTCTGGATTGAACCTTTTTGAGTTTTATGGTGGTATCTAGGGTTGAGCGAACTTTACATTTATAGGATCGGGTCGGGTTTCACGAAACGCGACTTTTTAAAAAGTCGGATCGAGTGAAATCGGCCGATCCTATAAAAAAGTCGGGGTCGGGGTCGGCCGAAACTCGAAACCCAATGCAGTGCATTGGGTTTCCAATGGTTCCCAGGGTCTGAAGGAGCGGAAACTCTCCTTCAGGCCCTGGGATCCATATTTAAGTGTAAAATAAAGAATTAAAATAAAAAATATCGCCATACTTACCATCTGATGCACCCTGGTACTAAGCGGGAACCTTCCTTCCTTAGAATCAGCCTTCCAGGACCTTGCGGTGACGTCGCGGTGACGTCGCGGCTTGTAATTGGTCGTGCGGCCGCCCATGTGACCGCTCGTGCGACCAATCACAAGCCGCGACGTCACCGTGACGTCACCGAAGGTCCTGGAAGGGCTGATTCTTAGGAAGGAAGGCTGCCGGAAAGAAGCCGAGGGTGAGCATATTCCTATTAGGTATATACTCACCCTCGTACGTGCCCTGCTTCTTTCCGGCAGCCTTCCTTCCTAAGAATCAGCCCTTCCAGGACCTTCGGTGACGTCACGGTGACGTCGCGGCTTTTGATTGGTCGCGCGAGCGGTCACATGGGCGGCCGCGCGACCAATCACAAGCCGCGACGTCACCGCAAGGTCCTGGAAGGCTTATTCTAAGGAAGGAAGGTTCCCGCTTAGTACCAGGGCGCATCAGATGGTAAGTATGGCGATATTTTTTATTTTAATTCTTTATTTTACACTTAAATCTGAATTCCGATACCAATTCCCGATATCTTAAACATATCGGGAATCGGTATCGGAATTCCGATTCCAGATTCAGAAGATCGCCGACTTCATGGCCGACCCCACACAGGGGTCGGGTCGGGTTTCATGAAACCCGACTTTGCCAAAAGTCGGCGACTTCTGAAAATTGCCGACCCATTTCGCTCAACCCTAGTGGTATCCAGAAAGTTGATTTCCATTCTTGAGTCGTCCTATGTGAAGTTTATTGTTGGATGAAATGTATTAAATTTGTTATGAAATTTTAGAAGTCATGCTTGTTAAGATGTTTTCTACACTGCACCTCATGCTTGGATTCGATATGCTAGAATATTTACGCCTTGCTAGAGGCTCTGATGGCACAGCGTGCAAACGACCTGCCGCTTGTCTTCACATCATTGGTGAAGAAGTCCAACACCAGCAAGCTCCTTTGAGATGGCATTTAGAAGTTAATTCCCTTGGTGGGGGGGCAGTAGCAGTCAATGTCCTGGCTAAGGACTGACTGCTGTGCTTTTCCATGCCCTTCCCTCTTTTACTGTGCTGTTTAGGAAGCGTGACCACCTCCTCTTCCTCTGAACTATACATGTCATTATGAGGCCGTTCAATCCATGTGGGATCGAGGATCTCATCATCTCTTGCATAATCTTCCACCCAGTCCTGACCCCTGCCCTCCTTGACGGTCAACACACTTCAGAAAGCCACAGCAGTTGGCATCTGTTTCTTTATCCCCAGAGATGTGCTGCAGTGGTAGGCTGATTGTGTGCACACGCCCTCACACATACTCACACATACTCATCCTCCAATAGAACGAGTGATTGGGCATCAGTGCACTCGGTCTCTTCCATTTCTGGGGCAGGACCTGGTGAATGGGCCATTGAACCCCAGCCAGTGGACTCAACAAACAGCAGAAGAGATTCCTGAAAGACTTGTGGCTCAGACTGCTTAGATGATTTGCAAGGGGGTGAGGTGGAAGAACGATGACTAAGATCCTCAGGTGTCAACTGAGTGCTTTTTGAAGGGGACTGGGTGGAAACCTTCCAATCTATTACAGGCTCCAACTGTTCTGGCCTCACCATTTGATCTGCTGTATTGGGGCCTACTAAATAGCGCCAAATGTCCTGAAACCTGTGTGCACCTAAGCAAGGTGTTGCAGTTGTACACGTAACAGGTGCAGATCGATCATGTCTTCTCCCTGCATCAGCTACACCATTACCACTAGCAGCACCACGACCATGTTACCATCTCCTATTTGCTGCTCTCCTCATGTTTTTCCCCCTTAAAAAGAGTACAAGGCTTACATGGCACAGGGCAATAGGATTTTTTTGCCTCAGAGTACAAGGTTTATATTGTACAGGGCAATAGGATTTTTTTGCCTCAGAATACAAGGTTTATATGGCACAGAGCTATAGGATTTTTGACACAGAGCAGCAGGCTTTTGTAGCACACAGGAACAGGCTTTTAGGACAGTTTATATAATGCTACCATGGCACACAGAAACAGGCTTTTTTGATACAGAGCATGAGGCTTATATGACACACAACACAACACAGAGACCCACATTGACAGCGCATGAGAAACAGAATGGCGGCACAACCCGCAACCTGGTCTTTATACAAGCAGGGTCACATAGTGCGTCAGCCAATCACAGCAATGCCAGTACTTGGCATGGCTGTGATGGTTCCAGAAGTGCCAACAGTCTAAAAGCTTTTTGCTTGACAGCGCAGTTGCCTTTCAACAAGCTTTTTTCAGCTGGCAAACCCGAACAATATGAGGGACTTCTGGTAAAAAGTCCATGTTCGGGGTCGATGCTTGGACGCTAGGAGTCTGGTACGTACCCCAAACTTTACAGCCTGGGTTTGCTCATCACTAGTCCTGTGTTCTCAGTTCTTTTTTAGTATATTTGTTTCCTGTTTTGACTTCAGCCTGTTTACTGACTTCTTTTTTGTCTTTCAATGTTGCACCTACTCTGTCCTCTGGGTTCTGACCTGGCTACCTTACCACTCCTGCCAGCCTGCACCACTGAACAGAAGCTGACTCCGTGGCCCAAGCTCAGGGACCCCGTGCAAGTCCAGATACCTATACAGGGGTTAAAGGGTGAAAGCCAGGGGAATCCCTGGGATCTGAAAAACGGAGTAGCTTGCACTAAGCTTGTCTATGTTAGCCATTTTTAGAGCTGCCAGGTGACCACTGACAGAGCCACATTACAGGATATCCAAGTAGTCAACAACCCTTTAAGATTGACAATAAAATTGAGTACTTAAAAGGATAGTCCACTTTTCTTGATAACCCTTTTATAATTAAGTATTTTTCCTTGTAAAATAAAAATAACATACATTCAACTCCCTCACCAGTGCCATTTGAGTGATGTCAGCGTAAGTTTCCCTAATATCCAATCAGCAGCCGCAATTCAGGTGCTTCACTCTCACTACTTCCAATTGTGAGACATTCATTCGAGGGCAGTGAGAGCTAAGCAGTGCACTAGCGATTGTTGATTGGTTGCAGAGCTTACGTGGCATAACAATGGCAAGCGATCCCCAAGAGATCTGGTGCTGACATTGTTATACTGGCATCGGTGTAGGAGGTGAGTTTATCTTATTTTTACTTTACAATGGGAACCAGTTCATTTGAAAAATAGCTGTCCAGATAGTGGCCAACCCCTTTAAGACTGAAAGGTACTGATGCCACATAATATAAATATTAAATAAATTGTTACATATCCATGTAAGGGTGCCTACAGACGAGCATATAAAAAATCACCTGACTTTCACCAAGAAAACTCAGACTTTTTTTCTAGTTTTCATAAAATCTTCATCCGTGTGCATCCGTGTGACGTTGGTGTGCTGCCCATTTTCATAGAGCTATATGAAAACATGAACATGATCACATACTGCTTCCTAGGCTTATAATAGATATCTAATCAGTAAAATTCAGATGGCACTCATGGTCTGTTTGGGTTCCGATATTTTTCTCACACCCGTACACTTGAATGTGTGAGTCTCTTTGCGGACTCGGATGAAAGTAGTGCATGCCATGATTTTTTTTCTCACGAACAGTTGGACCGAGAAAAAATCTTTCAGCTGAACAGCCCTAATGAATAATATGGATCAGTGTGCTGCCAGATTAAAATCGGATAGCCCCCATCCAATTTATAAGCTCGTCTGCATGAGCCCTTACACCTACGTTTCTGCAGATGGTAAATTTGGACAAGCCAAAAATCCTTCACTATATGTCAAGTAATTTAAATGAACCTCATCAAGTTAAATTTACCAATTTAGTCAATCTCCCAAATTCAATAAGTTTCCTCTAAAATAGGCCAAACATGCTGTATATATTAAAAATAATTTCTGCACATAGCAGTAAACAAATGAAAATATTTCGACTATAAAGCATCAATGGACTGGTCAGGTTGCTGAAGTCTGTGGGTGAAGAAACAAAAAACTTGAGCCTGCCAAGACATAAACTGGAAAACTTTCTAAAGGAGCAAATTTGTTTAGACAATAGAAGATCTTTTTTCACTAGGTGGATAATGAAATGTTATTTCATCAAAGCAGTTACAGTTTGCAAGCTGCTCTCCGTTATAACCTTATTATGTTGTCCCTTAAGGAGGACCCTTGATATTGGTGGCTCAGACCCTGCTATTGATGATTGTTGCATTTAATTATCCTGGGCAGGAAAAGGTGGAGGTAGAGTATTAATTATAGCTGCTGTGGACCTCTGTTACAGAGTGCAGCCAATCGGTGCCATCACTCTGTTTTGGAAAGGGAGGTTCATGAATGCAGCATTGGGAGGTAGCGCCGACTTTGGGAGCTTCATATCAGATTACAATCCAGGCAGCCTTAGATCTCTTGTTAAAAATAAATTACAGACCTTTACAACAATGAACCTGTTCTCCATGAAACATTGGAGAGAAAAAAGAAGGGTTTCAACTGTGGCAGCTCAAGTTCTGTTTAAATAATTAAAATGTATAAGGAGTTTCTGCCCCCTCCCCAACCGTCACAGGTTACCAATACTTGTCCCTTTTCTCAAAACTTGGACATGCCAAACATTTTTAGTAAGCTCATACTTATTACAACGGATGGCAAAAACTGCATCTAGGCATTCCAAAGCCACCGTATAGTTTTATTCATCTAATGTCGTGCCTTGTTCTTTGTGTTAAAGGAGGAACATCTACCAGACCTGATCACAGAACGTCAGGGAATTCAATGAGCTCTTATATGCTATGAAGCTTGTGTATAAATGCTAGTGAAGGAAAGTGTCCATATAGAGCAGGTCCAAGTATAGCAGATCCATGTACAGCAGATCCATGTATACAAGATCTGTGCATAGCAGATCCATGTATAGCAGATCTATGTATAGCAGATTCACGTATACCAGATAAATGTATAGCAGATCAATGTATAGGAGATCTCTGTAAAGCAGATCCATGTAAAGCAGATCTATGTACAGCAGATCCATGTACAGCATGTCAATTATTTCAGCCTTTTTGCAGCATTTGTTTCACCATCGAAAGCAAAAAATGCAACTATGGGGTTTTGCCATTTTTGGTTGAATAAAACTAGCTTTATTAAACCTGTACTGCAGACAAATCACACACATAATATGAAAAAAGCAGCATAACCTGCTTTCATAAGCATCATCTTTACTGCCAAAAGAACAGGTTCTGCCTGCAGAAAAAAGTGCACCAAAATATATTTGTTGTCTACAGATTAATTAATAGGATTCTTTGATACAAAAAAACAGACTTAGATTGGTTGAAGCTCTCTGTGCCATTAGAAGTGGCTCAGAACCGTCCACTTCTGGCCTCTGGTTCTGGTTTCCAGTTGTAGGAAGATGGACCAGAATAGTTGTCTCTCGTGCGTGTCTGGGCTCCCCATCCTCCTCCTCATTTAGCAAAACCACCTCGATATAATGGGGATCCCAAACGGTGTCGGGGTTTTTTAAATCAATGTCGCCTCCATTTTCAGCTCCTGCCTCTGCAGTACCCTATAGATCGAGCTAAAGTGGCCTTCTTGATTTCCCACCTGGAAGGGGATGCTTTGGCATGGGTTAATCCCCTCTGGGAGCATGATGACCCTGTGGTCCCACAGTTGTCAGTTTTTCTGGAGACTTTTTGTCGGGTATTCGATGAGCCGGGATGCCTGGCCTCTACCACTGAGGCTTTGTTTAACCTCCACCAGGGGTCTCTAACTGTAGGTCAGTATGCTATCCAGTTTCATACCTTGTCATCCGATTTGGGCTGGAATAATAAGACCTTGGTGGGAGCCTTCTGGCGGGGTCTCTCCGGGCAAGTAAAAGACAAGTTGGCAGGTCGCGATACCCCAACTGCCTTGGAGGATTTGATTTCCCTGGCTACTCATATTGATCTTCATTTCCAGGAGCGTGCCTGAGAGAAAAGACTTCTTCATCCTAATCCATCCTCTCATAGACCACCCAGTCCTCAACTCGGAACGTCCTCCACTGCGTCTGCGCCCGAGCCAATGCAAGTCAATCGGATCAAGATGTCTGAACAACGACGTAAGGAGAGACGCACTCAGGGCCTTTGTTTCTACTGCGGGAGTGCCTCCCATCTACTGCGGCTTTGTCCAGAACATTCGGAAAACTTCTCCGCCTAGGTCAGGTAAAAGAGGTCTCCCTAGGTGTATGTGATACCTCTCTACCCCTTACTCTGTCTATTCTGTTGCATGTTGGTGCTAAAAGTTTTTCATTAGCTGCCTATGTAGATTCGGGCACAGCGGGGAAGTTTATTAGGCTCGAGGAGGTCATTAAATTTTCTGTCCCTGTGAGAACTTTAGAATATCCCCAGATCCTCGCATCCGTGGATGGCAAACCCCTGCAGGAGACCATTACTCAGGTTATGCAAGAGGTGGAACTTCAGGTAGGGCCATTGCATAAGGTGAAAATTGCGTTTTATGCTTTAGCCGGAATCTCTCATCTGATACTTTTCAGTCTTCCATGGTTGCGAACCCACGAGCCCCCCTTGGATTGGCATACTGGTAATATCTTGCGCTGGGGAGAGTTCTGCTGGGCACGTTGTCTGCTGCTGATGCATCCTGTAGGTGTTCCTCGTTCCCTCTCTATCTTCCCCGGGTTGCCTTCTGTTTACAGTTCCTTTTCGGCTGTTTTCGACAAGAAAGAGGCTGAGAGTCTTCCTCCGCACTGACTCTATGACTGCCCTATTGACCTCGTTCCTGGAGCCATTCCTCCTAGAGGATGGATATATCTTCTCTCGCCTGCGGAGACTGTAGCCATGTCGGAGTATGTTCAGGAGAACCTGGCCAAAGGCTTAATTCGGAAATCCTCCTTTCCTGCCAGTGCAGGCTTCTTCTTTGTAAAAAAAAGGATGTTTCCCTTCGCCCTTGTATCGATTACAGAGGCTTAAACAGCATCACGGTGAAGAATAAATACCCACTGCCACTTATCCCATAGCTTTTTGATCGCCTGAGGGGAATGCAAATATTTACCAAGCTCGACCTGCGAGGAGCCTATAACCTGGTCTGAATTCATGCTGGGGATGAGTGGAAGACCGTGTTCAATACACGTGATGGTCACTATGAGTATTTGGTTATGCCGTTTGGTCTCTGCAATGCTCCTGCGGTATTCCAAGAATTCGTTAATGATGTATTCTGGGATCTCCTCTACTCCTGTGTCATGGTCTACCTTGACGACATTCTCATCTGTTCTCCGAGTTTATCCACCCATCGACGAGACATTCGTCAAGTTCTACAACGTCTGAGGGAGAATCATCTATTCGCTAAGATTGAGAAGTGCGTCTTTGAGCAGTCGTCTTTGCCCTTCCTTGGTTACATTGACTCGAAGTCCGGTCTGGAGATGGATCCCAAGAAGGTTTCCGCTGTTCTCAACTGGCCACGTCCCCTTTGGGCAAAAGCAATCCAATGCTTTCATGGCTTCGCCAATTACTATAGACAATTTATCCTTCATTTCTCCTCCATAGCCAATCCAATTTCTGCTCTCGTTCGCAAAGGGGCCAACCCCAATCATTGGTCCTCAGAAGCTGTGAACGCCTTCCAGACCCTGAAACAAAGGTTTGCTATGGCTCCTGTGCTCCATTGCCCTGATGCTAATAGGCCATTTATCCTCGAGGTTGATGCGTCTTCTGTTGGAGCTGGGGTGGTCCTTTTGCAAAAAACCACCTCTGGTCACTTAGTCTCTTGTGGCTTCTTCTCCAAAGCCTTCTCCTCTTCTGAACGAAATTATTCCATTGGAGACAAAGAATTACTGGCTATTAAATTGGCCTTAGAGGAGTGGCGTTATCTTCTTCAAGGAGTCACTCATCCTTTTGTTATATTCACAGACCACAAGAATTTAGCCTACGTTCAGTCAGCTCAAAGACTCAACCCACGGCAAGCCAGATGGTCCTTGTTCTTTGGACGTTTTGACTTCGAACTCCACTTTCGACCTGGTAATAAGAACGTCAAAGTGGATGCCCTTTCTAGATCCTTCCAGCCAGCAGACGTGGAGGAGAGTCCAGCACATATCATTGATCCAGCTAGGATCATTACCCTGGCTCCTCTTAGAGTGATCACTAGGGTTGAGCGAAACGGATCGGTCATTTTCATAAGTCGCCGACTTTTGGCGGGTTCATGAAACCCGACCCGATCCCAGCGTGGGATCGGCCATGCGGTACACGATCTTCGCGCCAAAGTCGCGTTTCATATGACGCTTAAAGCACCATTTCTCAGCCAATGAAGGTGCACGCAGAGTGTGGGCAGCGTGATGACATAGGTCCTGGTCCCCACCATCTTAGAGAAGGGCATGGCAGTGATTGGCTTGCTTTCTGCGGCATCACAGGGGCTATAAAGGGGCGTTCCCGCTGACCGCCATCTTACTGCTGCTGATCTGAGCGTAGGGAGAGGTTGCTGCCGCTTCGTCAGAAGCAGGGATAGCGTTAGGCAGGGTCCATAAAGCCCCAAACCGCTTGTGCTGTAGCGATTTCCACTGTCCAACACCACCTTTTCTTTTTGGGACAGTGGAGGCTCGATTTCTGTGCAACAGCTCTGTAGGTTATAAGGCTCCCTGATAGCTGCGTTGCTGTGTGTACGCCGCTGTGCAAACCAACTGCTTTTTTCAAAGCACAAATCCTGTTGCTCCTTCATCTCTGCACATCTATCTATCTTGTTTGTTTGTCCACACTTTTGACTTTTGTGTGCAGCAGTCCTTTTTATTGCTGCCTGACATACTTTTCAGAGATAACTGTAGGGAGATAGTAATTGTAGTACAGTCCCTTTTTTTTTTTTTTTGGTTATATCTCTTTAAGCCACTTTTTGCTACAGAAAATATACTCTAATACAGTGGCCCCGATTTATTCACAATTCTCCCAGAAAAAAAAAATAAAAGTGGGAGATTAAGATTGGCAAATCTGCATCAGTGCCAGTCCTGTGTGTGGCATCTGTCTTTGTTTTTCTGCCACAGAAAACCTACTTTTTTTAACAGTGGGCCTGATTTCTTCACAATTCTCCCAGAAAAAAAAATAAAAGTGGGAGATTAAGATTGGCAAATCTGCATCAGTGCCAGTCCTGTGTGTGGCTTCTGTCTTTTTTTATGCCACAGAAATCCTACTGTATAACTGTGTGCCTGATTTCTTCCTAATTCTCCCAGAAAAAAAAATAAAAGTGGGAGATTAAGATTGGCAAATCTGCATTAGTGCCAGTCGTTTGTGTGGCATCTTTTTTTTTTTTAATTTTCTGCCACAGAAAACCTACTGTGTAGCAGTGGGCCTGATTTCTAACTAATTCTCCCAGAAAAAAAAATAAAAGTGGGAGATTAAGATTGGCAAATCTGCATTAGTGCCAGTCGTGTGTGGCATCTTTTTTTTTTTTTTTTTCTGCCACAGAAAACCTACTGTGTAGCAGTGGGCCTGATTTCTTACTAATTCTCCCAGAAAAAAAAAATAAAAGTGGGAGATTAAGATTGGCAAATCTGCATTAGTGCCAGTCCTGTGTGTGGCATCTGTGTTTGTTTTTCTGCCACAGAAAACCTACTGTGTAGCAGTGGGCCTGATTTCTTACTAATTCTCCCAGAAAAAAAAAATAAAAGTGGGAGATTAAGATTGGCAAATCTGCATTAGTGCCAGTCCTGTGTGTGGCTTTTTTTTTTTAATTTTCTGCACCAGAAAACCTACTGTGTAGCTGTGGGCCTGATTTCTTACTAATTCTCCCAGGAAAAAAAATAAAAGTGGGAGATTAAGATTGGCAAATCTGCATTAGTGCCAGTCGTGTGTGTGGCATCTTTTTTTTTTTTTATTTTCTGCCACAGAAAGCCTACTGTGTAGCAGTGGGCCTGATTTCTTACTAATTCTCCCAGAAAAAAAATAAAAGTGGGAGATTAAGATTGGCAAATCTGCATTAGTGCCAGTCCTGTGTGTGGCATCTGTGTTTGTTTTTCTGCCACAGAAAACCTACTGTATAACTGTGTGCCTGATTTCTTCCTAATTCTCCCAGAAAAAAAAATAAAAGTGGGAGATTAAGATTGGCAAATCTGCATTAGTGCCAGTCCTGTGTATGGCATCTGTCTTTGTTTTTCTGCCACAGAAAACCTACTGTGTAGCAGTGGGCCTGATTTCTTACTAATTTTCCCAGAAAAAAAAATAAAAGTGGGAGATTAAGATTGGCAAATCTGCATTAGTGCCAGTCCTGTGTGTGTCTTTTTTTTTATTTTTATTTTCTGCACCAGAAAACCTACTGTGTAGCAGTGGGCCTGATTTCTTGCTAATTCTCCCAGAAAAAAAAAATAAAAGTGGGAGATTAAGATTGGCAAATCTGCATTAGTGCCAGTCCTGTGTGTGGCATCTTTTTTTTTTTAATTTTCTGCCACAGAAAACCTACTGTGTAGCAGTGGGCCTGATTTCTTACTAATTCTCCCAGAAAAAAAAATAAAAGTGGGAGATTAAGATTGACAAATCTGCATTAGTGCCAGTCCTGTGTGTGGCTTTTTTTTTTTTTCTGCACCAGAAAACCTACTGTGTAACAGTGGGCCTGATTAAATCACTTGTCTCACATATCCCCCCAAAAAAAATAAAATAAAGGGATAATAATCTTGCCAAACCTGTGCATCTGTGCGAGTGCTGTCTGTGGTATCTGTCAGTCATTTTGTGCCACAGGAACTATACCGTGATATAGTGGGCCTGATTCAATCCCTTGTCTCCCATATCCAAAAAAAGAGGGACATTTCTATTGCCAGTGGGTGCATCTGCATCATTCCGGCTAGTGCAATATCTGCCACCCTCTTTCTGCAAATCAAACTGTGTTGTTGTGTTATACAGTGGGCCTGATTTTTCCCTGGATTCTCCCACACATAAATAGGGACATTTCTATTGCTAGTGTTTTTATCTGTGTCACTCCTGTTACTGCCATATCTGCCAGCCTCTTTCTGCCAACCAAACTGTGTTGTTGTGTAATACAGTGGGCCTGATTTTTCCCTGGATTCTCCCACACATAAATAGGGACATTTCTATTGCCAGTGTTTTTATCTGTGTCACTCCTGTTACTGCCATATCTGCCAGCCTCTTTATGCCAACCAAACTGTGTTGTTGTGTAATACAGTGGGCCTGATTTTTCCCTGGATTCTCCCACACATAAATAGGGACATTTCTATTGCCAGTGTTTTTATCTGCGTCACTCTTGTTAGTGCCATATCTGCCAGCCTCTTTCTGCTAATCAAACTGTGTTGTTGTGTAATACAGTGGGCCTGATTTTTCCCTGGATTCTCCCACACATAAAAAAGGGAGATTTAAATTCACAACCAGTTCACGTACACCTTCTTCCTGGTTTTACTGGACCACATAACGGTTGTTAGTTTGATTACATTTTTCCAATAATGAGGAAGTCTGGTGGAAGAGGTCTTGGCCGTGGGCATTCATTTTGCCAGCTGGTAATGATGTTAGTGGTGGTGGTCGTGGTTGTGGAGCATCAGGTGGTCGTGGGAAAAGCAATATAGCTCCTAAGTCTCGAGTTGTTGAGCCAGCGTCATCGTCTGGCTACACAAGGCCTCGAAGGCTCCCTTTTCTGGGAGTAGGAAAACCGCTTTTGAAGCCGGAGCAGCAGGAAAAAGTATTGGCTTTCATTGCTGAATCTGCCTCTACCTCTTTCTCCTCCTCCTCGAAAAGTGCCAAATGTCAGAGCAGTGTGTCATCAGTGGATGCTCCCGCTCAGGAACAAGTCACTTCCTTGCATCCTTCACCCAGAACAACAGTGAAGGATGCGTCAGGCGACACAACTGGTTACTCCATGGAGCTCTTTACACATACCGTGCCTGGGTTCGAAAGTGAAATTGTTAACAGGCCATGCCCATTACAAGATAAATCGGACATGGAGTGCACAGATGCACAGCCACAGCCAGATTATAATGATCTGATTTGACTCAGATCAGAACATTGCCCTCGCAGTGTACTGATCCAGAATCTGACCCCGAGGAGACTATGGATCTCCGTCACAAACGCTATAGCACCGGCTTACACGGTGACCCAGAGGAAGGTGCACAGAACATAGAAGAGGAGGTCATAGATGACCCAGTTGTTGACCCCGATTGGCAGCCATTGGGGGAACAGGGTGCAGGCGGCAGTAGCTCTGAAGTGGAGGAGGAGGAGCCGCAGCAGACATCAACATCGCAACAGGTTCCATCTGGCAGGCCCGTATCTGGCCAAAAACGTGTGGCAAAACCATAACCAGTTGTAGGACAGCGTGGCCATCAGGTTCAAGTAGCTCAGTGTGCAATGCCTGAAAAGGTATCCGATAGGAAGGGTGCAGTGTGGAATTTTTTTAACCAAGATCCCAATGATCAGCGCAAAGTCATCTGTAAGAAATGCTCCAGGACCTTCAGCAGAGGTCAGAATGTTAAAAATTTAAATACAAGTTGCATGCATCGACATTTAACCACCATGCACTTGCAAGCCTGGACACACTACCAAACGTCCCTTAATGTTGTAGCACCCTCTCACAATGAAGCTAATCAGCAAGGCGACATCCCTTCCCTCACTGTAAGCCCGCCGTTTACCACACCACCTGCAGGTAATGTGGTGGTTTCGTCGCAAGGCCAAAGCAGTCAGGGAATCACCAGGTTTGTGGTCGGAAAAACTGTATGTAGGGCACCATCAATAATACCGTCACCAACCCTCTCTCAGTCACCCATGTCCACCGGCACCCCCGCTAGTTCCACCGTATGCAGCTCTCCAGTCCAGCTCACCCTACATAAGACTCTCGTTAGGAAAAGGAAGTACTCATCCTCGCATCCGCGTACACAGGGTTTGAACGCCCACATTGCTAGACTAATCTCGTTAGAGATGATGCCCTACCGGTCAGTTGAAACCGAAGCTTTCAAAGCCCTGATGGACTACGCTGTACCACGCTACAAGCTACCCAGTCGACACTTCTTTTCGAGAAAAGCCATCCCAGCCCTCCACCAGCATGTTAAAGACCGCATTGTCCATGCGCTCAGGCAATCTGTGAGTAGAAAGGTGCACCTGACAACAGATGCATGGACCAGTAGGCATGGCCAGGGGCATTATGTCTCCATCACGGCACACTGGGTTAATGTGGTGGATGCAGGGTCCAGAGGGGACAGTAATATTGGGACAGTTCTGCCTAGCCCACGGTGTAGGAAACAGTTGGCTATAGGCGTTCGTCCCCCCTCCTCCTCCTCGTCCTCCAGCAGAAGCGAGAGCTCGTCCACAGACCGCAGTCGCACGACCACTCCATCCGCAGCTGCCACTGTTGCACGCGAGGTGTCCAATTATGGAACAGCTTGTGGCAAGCGTCAGCAGGCTGTATTGGCAATGAAGTGTTTGGGCGACAACAGACACACCGCGGAAGTTCTGTCCGAGTTCTTGCAGCAAGAAACTCAGTCATGGCTGGGCACTGTACATCTTGAGGCAGGCAAGGTAGTCAGTGACAACGGAAGGAATTTTATGGCTGCCATAGCTGTTGTGAATTTGGATTCTGGGCTCCCCCGGTGGCCGCTTGTGGAATTGGACTTGTCATCCTCTTTCCTGTTTCACCTGTTCCATCAGTAGTGGGTGTCGCTATTTAAGCTCATTTCTCTGGTGGTTTCTTGCCGGTCAACAATGTTATCTGATGCCTCTCAGTGCTTGTTCCTGCTTCTGACAACTACTAGATAAGTTGGACTTTTGTCCATGTTTCGTTTTGCCTATTTGTTCCAGTTCACAGCTGAAGTTTTGTTACTGTGTCTGGAAAGCTCTCGTTGATCAGGGATTGCTACTCTGACGTTATGAGTTAATGCCAGAGTTTAAGGTAATCTCTGGATGGTGTTTTGTTAGTGTTTTTCTGCTGACCATGAAAGTATACTATCTGTCTTCTGCTATCTAGTAAGCGGACCTCAAATTTGCTAAGACTATTTTCCTGCTGCGTTTGTTGTTTCATCTGAACTCACCGTCATTATATGTGGGGGGCTACTGTCTTCTTTGTAATATTTCTCTAGAGGTGAGCCAGGTCTTATATTTCCCTCTGCTAGCTATTTAGGTCTTAGGCCAGAGCTGGGCATCTAGCGATAAATAGGAAATGCTACCTGGCTATTTCTAGTTGCGCGGCAGGCTTAGTTCATGGTCAGTATAGTTCCATCTTCCGAGAGCTTGTCCCTCTATAGGCTTGCTATGATCTCTGCCTGCAGAGATCATGACAGTTTGACCGGACCAATAAAGTGTTAAAGACCCAGGTTGAGAAAGGAGAGTTATAAGAAGTCTGCTGGAATTTTTTTTTTTTTTTTCTTTTTTTTTTTTTTTTCCCTCCAGTTTGCCTTGCTGCAGTCTTTTTTCTCTCTCTCCTCCTAATCTCTGTATGGCTCTGTGTGCACCTGACAATAATGGATCTTCAGAGTGTAACTGCGGGTTTGAATAATCTCATCACGAAAGTACAAAATTTACAAGATTTTGTGGTACATGCTCCAGTATCTGAGCCGAGAATTCCTTTGCCGGAGTTCTTCACAGGGAATAGAGCTAGCTTCCAGAATTTCCGAAATAATTGTAAGCTTTATTTGTCCCTGAAGTCTCGTTCAGCTGGAGACCCTGCTCAGCAGGTTAGGATTGTGATTTCCTTGCTCAGGGGTGACCCTCAAGATTGGGCCTTCTCATTGCCAGCAGGGGATCCTGCGTTGCGCGATGTGGATGCGTTTTTTCTGGCCTTGGGCTTGCTTTATGAGGAACCTCATTTGGAACTTCAGGCAGAAAAAACTTTGATGGCACTATCTCAGGGGCAAGACGAAGCTGAGGTTTACTGCCAAAAATTCCGTAAATGGTCTGTGCTTACTCAGTGGAATGAGTGCGCCTTGGCGGCAACTTTCAGAGAAGGTCTCTCTGATGCCGTTAAGGATGTTATGGTGGGGTTCCCTGTGCCTGCAGGTCTGAATGAGTCCATGACAATGGCTATTCAGATTGATAGGCGTCTGCGGGAGCGCAAACCGGTGCACCATCTGGCGGTGTCTATGGAAAAGACGCCAGAAAGTATGCAGTGTGATAGAATTCTGTCCAGGAGCGAGCGACAGAATTTTAGACGGAAGAATGGATTGTGCTTCTATTGTGGGGATTCTACTCATGTTATATCAGCATGCTCTAGGCGTACAAAGAAGCTTGATAAGTCTGTTTCCATTGGCACCATTCAGTCTAAGTTTATTTTGTCTGTAACCCTGATTTGCTCTTTGTCATCCATTGCCACGGACGCCTATGTTGACTCTGGCGCCGCTCTGAGTCTTATGGATTGGTCCTTTGCCAATCGTTGTGGTTTTGATTTAGAGCCTTTGGAGACTCTTATTCCTCTGAAGGGGATTGACTCCACCCCATTGGCTAATAATAAACCACAATACTGGACACAAGTAACCATGCGTATCAATCCGGATCACCAGGAGATTATTCGCTTCCTGGTGCTGTATAATTTACATGACGATTTGGTACTGGGATTGCCATGGTTGCAGTCTCACAATCCAGTCTTGGACTGGAGAGCAATGTCTGTGTTGAGCTGGGGATGTAAGGGTATTCATGGGGACTTACCTTTGGTTTCTATTTCGTCGTCCATTCCCTCTGAAGTCCCTGAGTTCCTCTCTGATTATCAAGACGTCTTTGACGAACCCAAGCTTGGGTCGTTACCTCCGCACCGTGAGTGCGATTGTGCCATAGATTTGATACCGGGTTGCAAATATCCAAAGGGTCGTTTGTTTAATCTGTCTGTGCCGGAACATGCTGCTATGCGGGAATATATAAAGGAGTCTTTGGAAAAGGGACATATTCGTCCATCTTCTTCTCCCTTGGGAGCTGGGTTTTTCTTTGTCTCAAAAAAGGACGGCTCTTTGAGACCATGTATTGATTATCGGCTTCTGAATAAGATCACTGTTAAGTACCAATACCCATTGCCATTGCTTACTGATTTGTTTGCTCGTATAGAGGGTGCTAAGTGGTTCTCTAAAATTGATCTTCGTGGGGCGTATAATTTGGTGCGGATCAGGCAGGGGGATGAGTGGAAGACCGCATTTAATACGCCCGAGGGCCACTTTGAGTATTTGGTCATGCCTTTTGGTCTTTCTAATGCCCCTTCAGTTTTCCAGTCTTTTATGCATGATATTTTCCGTGATTTTCTGGATAAATTTATGATAATATATCTGGATGATATTCTGATTTTTTCTGATGACTGGGACTCTCATGTCCAGCAGGTCAGGAGAGTTTTTCAGGTTCTGCGGTCTAATTCTTTATGTGTGAAGGGGTCTAAGTGCGTTTTTGGGGTCCAGAAAATTTCCTTTTTGGGGTATATTTTTTCTCCCTCTTCCATTGAGATGGATCCCGTCAAGGTGCAAGCTATTTGTGACTGGACTCAGCCCTCCTCTCTTAAGGGTCTTCAGAGATTTTTGGGCTTTGCCAACTTTTACCGCCGATTTATTGCTGGTTTTTCGGATGTCGTTAAACCACTGACTGATTTGACCAGACATGGCGCTGATGTTGCTAATTGGTCCCCTCATGCTGTAGAGGCCTTTCAGGAGCTTAAGCACCGTTTTGCCTCTGCCCCTGTGTTACGTCAGCCTGATGTGAATCTGCCTTTTCAGGTTGAGGTTGACGCTTCGGAGATCGGAGCTGGGGCAGTGTTGTCGCAGAAAGGTTCCGACTGCTCCGTCATTAGGCCTTGTGCCTTCTTTTCTCGCAAATTTTCGCCCGCAGAGCGGAATTATGATGTTGGGAATAGGGAGCTTTTGGCCATGAAGTGGGCGTTTGAGGAGTGGCGCCATTGGCTAGAGGGGGCTAAGCATCAGGTGGTGGTATTGACTGACCACAAAAATTTGATTTATCTTGAGACTGCCAGGCGCCTGAATCCTAGACAGGCGCGCTGGTCTTTATTTTTTTCTCGCTTTAATTTTGTGGTGTCATACCTACCGGGTTCTAAGAATGTTAAGGCAGATGCCCTTTCTAGGAGTTTTGACCCGGACTCTCCTGGTAATGCTGAACCCACAGGTATCCTTAGGGAGGGAGTAATTTTGTCGGCCGTTTCTCCTGATCTGCGGCGGTCCTTGCAAGAGTTTCAGGCGGATAGACCGGATCGTTGTCCGCCTGATAGACTGTTTGTTCCGGATGATTGGACCAGTAGAGTCATCTCTGAGGTACATTCTTCTGCATTGGCAGGTCATCCCGGAATTTTTGGTACCAGGGATTTGGTGGCAAGATCCTTCTGGTGGCCTTCCCTGTCACGAGATGTGCGAGTCTTTGTGCAGTCATGTGACATTTGTGCTCGGGCCAAGTCTTGTAGTTCTCGGGCTAGCGGACTGCTGTTGCCCTTGCCTATTCCTAAGAGGCCTTGGACACACATCTCGATGGATTTTATTTCAGATCTGCCTGTTTCCCAGAAGATGTCTGTCATCTGGGTGGTCTGTGACCGTTTCTCTAAAATGGTCCATTTGGTTCCTCTGCCCAAGTTGCCTTCTTCTTCTGAGTTGGTTCCTCTGTTTTTTCAGAATGTTGTCCGATTGCACGGTATTCCTGAGAATATTGTTTCTGACAGAGGTACCCAATTTGTGTCTAGATTTTGGCGGGCATTCTGTGCTAGGATGGGCATAGATTTGTCTTTTTCATCTGCTTTTCACCCTCAGACTAATGGCCAGACCGAGCGGACTAATCAGACCCTGGAGACATATCTTAGGTGTTTTGTCTCTGCTGACCAGGATGATTGGGTTGCTTTTTTGCCATTGGCAGAGTTCGCCCTCAATAATCGGGCCAGCTCTTCCACCTTGGTGTCCCCGTTTTTCTGTAATTCGGGGTTTCACCCTCGATTTTCCTCCGGTCAGGTGGAGTCCTCGGATTGTCCTGGAGTGGATGCGGTGGTGGAGAGATTGCATCACATCTGGGGGCAGGTTATGGACAATTTGAAGTTGTCCCAGGAGAAGACTCAGCGTTTTGCCAACCGTCATCGTCGTGTTGGTTCTCGGCTTTGTGTTGGAGATTTGGTGTGGTTGTCTTCTCGTTTTGTCCCTATGAGGGTCTCTTCTCCTAAGTTTAAACCTCGGTTCATCGGCCCTTATAGAATATTGGAGATTCTTAATCCTGTTTCTTTCCGTTTGGACCTCCCTGCGTCCTTTTCCATTCATAACGTTTTTCATCGGTCGTTATTGCGCAGGTATGAGGTACCTGTTGTACCTTCAGTTGAGCCTCCTGCTCCGGTGTTGGTTGAGGGTGAGTTGGAGTACGTTGTGGAGAAAATTTTGGACTCTCGTGTTTCCAGACGGAGACTCCAGTATCTGGTCAACTGGAAGGGTTACGGCCAGGAGGATAATTCTTGGGTCAATGCATCTGATGTTCATGCTTCTGATCTTGTTCGTGCCTTCCATAGGGCTCATCCTGGTCGCCCTGGTGGATCTGGTGAGGGTTCGGTGCCCCCTCCTTGAGGGGGGGGTACTGTTGTGAATTTGGATTCTGGGCTCCCCCGGTGGCCGCTTGTGGAATTGGACTTGTCATCCTCTTTCCTGTTTCACCTGTTCCATCAGTAGTGGGTGTCGCTATTTAAGCTCATTTCTCTGGTGGTTTCTTGCCGGTCAACAATGTTATCTGATGCCTCTCAGTGCTTGTTCCTGCTTCTGACAACTACTAGATAAGTTGGACTTTTGTCCATGTTTCGTTTTGCCTATTTGTTCCAGTTCACAGCTGAAGTTTTGTTACTGTGTCTGGAAAGCTCTCGTTGATCAGGGATTGCTACTCTGACGTTATGAGTTAATGCCAGAGTTTAAGGTAATCTCTGGATGGTGTTTTGTTAGTGTTTTTCTGCTGACCATGAAAGTATACTATCTGTCTTCTGCTATCTAGTAAGCGGACCTCAAATTTGCTAAGACTATTTTCCTGCTGCGTTTGTTGTTTCATCTGAACTCACCGTCATTATATGTGGGGGGCTACTGTCTTCTTTGTAATATTTCTCTAGAGGTGAGCCAGGTCTTATATTTCCCTCTGCTAGCTATTTAGGTCTTAGGCCAGAGCTGGGCATCTAGCGATAAATAGGAAATGCTACCTGGCTATTTCTAGTTGCGCGGCAGGCTTAGTTCATGGTCAGTATAGTTCCATCTTCCGAGAGCTTGTCCCTCTATAGGCTTGCTATGATCTCTGCCTGCAGAGATCATGACACATAGCCCTTACAAAACTGAAACACATTCCTTGCCTGGCTCACACCTTAAACCTGGTGGTGTAGTGCTTCCTGAAAAGTTATCCGGGGTTACCTGACCTGCTGCTGAAAGTGCGCAGACTTTGCTCTCACATCCGCCGTTTGCCCGTACACTCCAGCCGTATGCATAACCATCAGCGGGCTTTGAACCTTCCACAGCATCACCTAATCATCGACGTTGCAACAAGGTGGAACTCCACACTGCACATGCTTCAAAGACTGTGCAAACAGAGGTGTGTTGTTATGTATTTGTGGGAGGATACACATACACGGGCAGGAAGTTGGATGGCAGACATGGAGTTGTCAGCTGTGCAGTGGTCGAAGCTCCAAGACCTGTGTCAAGTCCTTCAGTGTTTTGAGGAATGCACATGGCTGGTTAGTGCAGACAACGCCATAATAAGCATGAGCATCCCCCTATTGCGTCTGCTGATGCAAAGTTTGACGCACATAAAGGAACAGGCGTCTGCAGCCAAGGATGAGGGAAGCCTTGATGACAGTCAGCCATTGTCTGCTCAGGGAAGTCTACAGGACGAGGTGGCAGGCGAAGAGGAGGAGGACGAGGAGGATGATGGGGATGACTATTTGTTGGATTAGGAAGCTTCTTAGGGGGCAATAGAAACTGCTGGCGGTACAAGGCCGGGTTCTGGGTTTTTGAGGGAGACAAGTGAAGTGGATTTGCCAGAAAGTGCTCCTCAACCCAGCATAAGCACTGACTTGACAACTGGAACATTGGCCCACATGGCGGATTATGCCTTGCGTATCCTCAAAAGGGACCCATGCATTTTAAAAATGATGACAGATGATGATTACTGGTTGGCCTGCCTCCTTGATCCTCGCTATAAAGGCAAATTGCAAAATATCATGCCACATGAGAACCTCGAACAGATATTGGCAACCAAACAAGCTACTCTTGTAGACCGTTTGATGCAGGCATTCCCAGCACACAGCGCCGGTGATGGTTCTCACACGAGCCGCAGGGGGCAACAGGGCAGAGGGGTTAGAGGTGCACAGATCAGAAGTGGCATAGGACAGAGGGGTTTTCTGACAAGGTTGTGGAGTGATTTTGCAATGACCGCAGACACGACAGGTACAGCAGCATCCATTCAAAGTGACAGGAGACAACATTTGTCCAGTATGGTTACTAACTATTTTTCCTCCATTACCGATGTTCTCCCTCAACCGTCATTCCCCTTTGATTACTGGGCATCCAAAATAGACACCTGGCCTGAATTGGCTGAATATGCATTGCAGGAGCTTGCTTGCCCAGCAGCTAGTGTGCTATCAGAAAGAGTATTCAGTGCTGCTGGTTCAATACTGACCAAAAAAAGGACTCGTCTGGCTACCCAAAATGTTGATGAGCTAACCTTCATAAAAATGAACCACTCATGGATTTCAAATTATTTTGCCCCACCTTTCCCGGCTGACACCTAGCTTTCCTGTAAAAAGGTCTTGCTTTGGGACTGGTGTTACTGACTGTTCCAATCTCTTAATTTGCAGCTGCTGTTTGTCCAGAATACGACATGTTTTCACCTCCCTAAATGCACTAACTCCCCCCACGGGGCCGTGGTCTCGCCACTTGTCGCAAGCAACCGTCAGAGTGCCGTTTGTCTGAAGAGGTGCGTGTGCCCACTTTTGGTCGACGGGACTGGCACTGGGTCCCTCATAGTACAATGAAGTGTCTTTGGCGGTGGTGGCGCGCACCCAACGTCAGACACACTGTTGTAACATGAGGGGCCCTGGGCTTGTACCGCCGGCCAGGAGAGAGTGTCCCCCCCAAGGTCAAACAGTGCTCTACCACTTGCTAAATTATCTGTCGCTGCTCCACCACTGTTTAGTATAGGCGCTGAAATCCTTCCATGCCTGGCACAGACAATAACAGTTTGATGACATGTATGATGCTAGTTAAAATAGTCAGGGGCCCAGTTCTACATTTGCACCAGTAAATACTTTGCGCCAAATTACAATGTCTGAAAGTCAGCATAGGAGCACACCCCTGTACCTAAGTATGCCACCCTTTTTTTTTTGGGGGGGGGCCACATCATGGAAGCTGCATAGAGCCTATGTTATTATTTTAGGCCTAGGAAGTCTGTCTGCGGTCCCTACTTCCAATTGTCCTCCACTGACCACACCAATGCTGCCTGTGTACCCCTTTTGCCAAATTTATGCTGCATAGAGCCTATGTTATTATTTTAGGCCTAGGAAGTCTGTCTGCGGTCCCTCCTTCCAATTGTCTTCCACTGACCAAACCAATGCTGCCAGTGTACCCCTGCCACATCATGGAAGCTGCATAGAGCCTATGTTACTATTTTAGGCCTAGGAAGTCTGTCTGCGGTCTCTCCTTCCAATTGTCCTCCACTGACCACACCAATGCTGCCTGTGTACCCCTGTTGCCAAATTTATGCTGCATAGAGCCTATGTTATTATTTTAGGCCTAGGAAGTCTGTCTGCGGTCCCTCCTTCCAATTGTCCTCCACTGACCACACCAATGCTGCCTGTGTACCCCTGTAACCAATTTAAAACTGCATAGAGCCTATGTTATTATTTTAGGCCTAGGAAGTCTGTCTGCGGTCCCTCCTTCCAATTGTCCTCCACTGACCACACCAATGCTGCCTGTGTACCCCTGCCACATCATGGAAGCTGCATCGAGCCTATGTTATTATTTTAGGCCTAGGAAGTCTGTCTGCGGTCCCTCCTTCCAATTGTCCTCCACTGACCACACCAATGCTGCCTGTGTACCCCTGTTGCCAAATTTATGCTGCATAGAGCCTATGTTATTATTTTACGCCTAGGAAGTCTGTCTGCGGTCCCTCCTTCCAATTGTCCTCCACTGACCAAACCAAAGCTGCCTGTGTACCCCTGCCACATCATGGAAGCTGCATAGAGCCTATGTTATTATTTTAGGCCTACGATGTCTGTCTGCGGTCCCTCCTTCCAATTGTCCTCCACTGACCACACCAATGCTGCCTGTGTACCCCTGTTGCCAAATTTATGCTGCATAGAGCCTATGTTATTATTTTAGGCCTAGGAAGTCTGTCTGCGGTCCCTCCTTCCAATTGTCCTCTACTGACCAAACCAATGCTGCCTGTGTACCCCTGCCACATCATGGAATCTGCATAGAGCCTATGTTATTATTTTAGGCCTAGGAAGTCTGTCTGCGGTCCCTCCTTCCAATTGTCCTCCACTGACCACACCAATGCTGCCTGTGTACCCCTGTTGCCAAATTTATGCTGCATAGAGCCTATGTTATTATTTTAGGCCTAGGAAGTCTGTCTGCGGTCCCTCCTTCCAATTGTCCTCCACTGACCAAACCAATGCTGCCTGTGTACCCCTGCCACATCATGGAAGCTGCATAGAGCCTATGTTATTATTTTAGTCCTAGGAAGTCTGTCTGCGGTCCCTCCTTCCAATTGTCCTCCACTGACCACACCAATGCTGCCTGTGTACCCCTGCCACATCATGGAAACTGCATCGAGCCTATGTTATTATTTTAGGCCTAGGAAGTCTGTCTGCCGTCCCTCCTTCCAATTGTCCTCCACTGACCACACCACTGCTGCCTGTGTACCCCTGTTGCCAAATTTATGCTGCATAGAGCCTATGTTATTATTTTAGGCCTAGGAAGTCTGTCTGCGGTCCCTCCTTCCAATTGTCCTCCACTGACCACACCAATGCTGCCTGTGTACCCCTGTTGCCAAATTTATGCTGCATAGAGCCTATGTTATTATTTTAGGCCTAGGAAGTCTGTCTGCGGTCCCTCCTTCCAATTGTCCTCCACTGACCACACCAATGCTGCCTGTGTACCCCTGTAACCAATTTAAAACTGCATAGAGCCAACTTTTTTAGTTAACACATACTACCTTTGTCTGTCTGCGCCCCTAAATCACGCTGTCCTCCACTGAAAAAGCTGAGCTTCAACCTTCAGGCTCTCATTGAGTATTTTTTAATGTCACACTGCAGTTGCCCTACTACTTTGGTTGGGGCCTAGTAACGGTGTCTGCCGCTCCCTGGTGTTGTCCTCCACTGAAAAAGCTGAGCTTCAACCTTCAGGCTCTCATTGAGTATTTTTTAATGTCACACTGCAGTTGGCCTACTACTTTGGTTGGGGCCTAGTAACGGTGTCTGCCGCTCCTTGGTGTTCTTCTCCAGGTTTCCTTGTCTGAGCTTCAACCTTCAGGCTCTCATTGAGTATTTTTTTAATGTCACACTGCAGTTAGCCTACTACTTTGGTTGGGGCCTAGTAACGGTGTCTGCCGCTCCTTGGTGTTCTCCTCCACTGAACAAAGCAGTGCCGCCTGTTTACTCCTGTTACCAATTTTGAACTTCATTTGGCCCACTTAATTACTTGGGCCTACTAACTGTGTCAGCCTCTCATTACAGTTGTCCTCCACTGAACAAAGCAATGCCGCCTGGTTAGTCCTGTTACCAATTTTGAACTGCATTTAGCCTACTTTATTCTTTGGCCCTATATCTGTGTTTCCTCCTCATCCTGCCCATTGCCCAGCCACTGCTAGATGAGTCTGCTGGTACATTGACCCAGACCACTACATTCCCCTTGCACTCTACACAGCCAGAATCTGACCCTGTTGAAAGTAAGGTTCCCCTTCCTGCATGCTATACCACCTTACACAGGGACAAAGAGGAAGGTGCAGATGAAAGTGCAGGTTCCTTCATCAGGTGGGGGGGGGCATACTCGTTGGCGACGTCACTGGCACAGGGCCCTTCATAGTACGCAAAAGTGTTGCTGCCAGTGGGAGGCGCCCCCGCCATGCAAACACACCGCCGTACTGTGAGGGGCCCTGTGCCAGTGCCAATGCGAACGAGTGGGCCCCCCTGCTTGCTCAGGATCACAGCACTTGCAACGTTGAAATACTTACCTCTCCCTGCTCCACCGCCGTGACGTAGTCCAAGTTTCCTGGGCCCACTAAAAACTTTAACCAGCCCTACCCCCCACAACTTTAGCCAAATGACCCCCAATTTCCAATGCCTAACTATTATTATAAAGTAAATTAATATTGACAAGCTTCAGTAACAAGAATGGATGTTTTTGCCATTAAAATGGGCACTGTAGGTGTTTTACTGGCCTCCACTCACTGCCGACTATGCTTCCCCATTGACTTGCATTAGGTTTCGTGTTTCGGCCGATCCACGACCCCGACTTTGCAAGAAGATCGGCCGATTTCACTCGACTCGACTTTTGACAAAGTCGGGTTTCGCAAAAACCGACTCGACCCCAAAAAAGTAAAAGTCGCTCAACCCTAGTGATCACTCCACCACCTGGCAAGACTTTGGTATTGGATCATGACAGAGAGAGAGTTTTACATTGGGAACATTCCTCCAAGATTGCTGGACATGTTGGAGTCAACAACACTCTTTCTCTTATCTCCCACCATTATTGGTGGCCCTCGCTTCGCCGAGACGTCTTGGAGTTCACTGCTTCCTGCTCTTCCTGTGTCAGAAATAAAGTTCCCAGGCACCTATCTTCCGGACTTCTGCTTCCGCTGCCTATGCCTTCCGTTCCTTGGACTCATATTACTATGGATTTTTGTTACCGATTTACCTCCTTCCTCAAATTGTACCGTCATTTTGGTGATAGTGGATCGATTCTCCAAGATGGCTCACTTTGTTTCTTTGCCTGGACTACCTTCTGCTCCTGAGTTGGCGAAGATTTTAGTACACCATGTCTTCCGACTTCACGGCTTCCCACAACATATTTTGTCAGACCGAGGGGTTCAATTCTGGAGAGCTCTTTGCGGACTAATGAAGGTAAATCTGGACTTCTCTACCTTCGACATTCCAATGGTCAAGTGGAACGAGTCAATCAAGTTTTAACCTCCTACCTTCGGCATTTCTCCAATGCTCATCAGAACGATTGTGTCTCTCTTCTCCCATGGTCAGAGTTCGCTTACCACAATCATCCCAGTGAATCCTCTTCCAAGTCTCCTTTCTTTGTGGTCTTTCGGCAACATCCTGTCATCCCACTTCCCATTTCCCCTGCCTCGGGTGTACCGGCGGCAGACTCTTTGTCTTTGGAATTCTATAAAATTTGGAAGGAGACTAAAGAGGCTCTTGAAAAGGCCAGTTGCAGGATGAAGAGGTACACCGATAAGAAATGCCTGGACGCTCCTCTATTTCTTTCCGGCGATAAGGTCTGGCTTTCTTCACGCTATATTAGACTTAAGATACCCTCCATAAACTAGGACCATGCTACATTGGTCCCTTTGAGGCCTTAAGTCACATCAATAATGTGGCCTACAAATTGAAATTGCCTGCCTCGTTGTGAATTCCCAATTCTTTTCATGTCTCGCTTTTTAAACCCGCAGAGTTTAATCACTTTCACTCTTCTCCGCCTCATGCTCCCCAACCCAGCACTTCGGATGATGTCTTTGATGTAAACTATATTCTAGCCAAAAAGGTTGTTAGAGGGTGAACCTTTTTTCTGATTGATTGGAAGGGATTTGGTCCTGAGGAGACATCGTCGGAGCCCCGGAAGAACATCAATGCTCCTCATATCATGAGGAAGTTCTTCTCTAGCATTAAAAGGAGGGGGAGTAAGGAGGGAGGTACTGTCACATCTTTGGCTTCTTACCAGTCCATCTCCTTCCTCCAGCGTGTCTCCGATGGGGTCCCTCACCACTCCACGCCTGTCTTCTTGGGGTTGGCAGCGCGTCAGCGCTTCGCACATGTGCGGTCACTCTTTTCCTGCTGCTAATCTCTCTGGGAGGTCATGACCCGCTGGCTCCACTCCATCATGGCGGTGCCCATCGGGTATTTCTACTGGGCGTCTGCACAGGTTAGACGCCTGGTTATCTATAGTGGTTACGCTAGCATTCTTGCTGGCGTACCCCCTTGTTCCCTGGCTCCCTATTTCCGTTCGCCTTTCCTGCCTCTCAGCTGTACCTGCCCTGTGTCTCAGTCATGTCAGCCCCGTGTCTCAGCCATAACTGCTCCGTGCCTCAGCCATACCTGCCCTGTGTCTCAGTCATGTCTGCTCTGTATTTCTCCCGTACCTGGCAAGTGTCTCAGTTGAGTCAGTTCCGTGTCTCTGCCGTGCCTGCTCTGTGTCTCAGCCATACCTGCCCTGTGTCTACTCGTGCCTACCAGTTCTTTCTATCCCTGCTAGTCATTACCTTTTTTGTTCCTCTCTTGCAGCATCGTGCCGCCGCCCCGTCTCTGGTCCTCCTGGTCCCATCTACCTCCCATATTCCTCATTTCCCGTTTGTTCTCTGTTCTCATTTTGCTACGTCCATACCCCGGTCTCTTCCCTTTCTTTTCTTACCTTTAGTCGCCCCTTTGGCTCCAGCCGTTGTGGTTCCATCCCCCTTGGGCCTGCCCCTAATGCTCCCTGTATGGGGGTGGTTCCATCAGGTCCGCTCGCCCCTGGGGGCTCATGAGCTATAACCCAGAGGGTTCACTTTCAGATTTTCCCTTCGTGCTCTGATACAAGGACAGGGATGGGGAGCCATGCATACTAGGCTAGGGATGAGGGGACAATGCATACCTGGCTAAAGCCCGAGTCAATACGTTTTCCCAGTTTTTCGTGGCAAAATTAGGTGCCTCGGCTTTTACTCGGGTCGACTTATACTCAAGTATATACGGTATATATTAATGTTTAGGGTGGAAATTAAAAAATATGAACACACATACACAAATTTACAAATAGTAGCAACAATAACTTAAAGGGATATTCCTATTTAGTGTAATTAGAGTGACAATGCCATATGCCATAGATGTATAGTAAGTGCAGGTCCTAAAAATCGGACCTGCACCTATCTTGAGAACGAGGCCCTGTGACATAAATTTGGAAATCCGCCCACCTTTCGACAAATAGTGACACAAACAAGGTCCCTTTCTCAAGATAGATGCAGGTTCAGTTGCTACTATACATCTATGGCACATCTTGTGGACATTCCATAAATGCACAAAATAGGAATTCCCCTTTAATACAAATGAGGAGTTTTATTATTTGCTCTAAAAAAGTGAAAGTTCATGTGTGTAAGTAGGATTTTTTTAATAGATAAAGCATGAAAAGTTTCTAATATACCTTAAGTGCAACCAAAGACTAAAACCATACAGTGCAGAAATATCCTATAACTGAGATTTTTACACTCTTTGTTTCAATCTAGGCTACCACTTGTAAGATGGCACTCTATTACACATACCCAAGATTAGAAAAATTTGTGCTGCTGATGTATGTATGCAATAAGTCATTGTTATCAGATAAGAAAGGAGTAAAGAACCCTTGTATCATAGTCTGGACATGGCAGACACACAAACGCGCTTCAGGTCTGGTGCCATTCCAGCAGGAGAGGTTATACCATGGGTAGGTGCATGTATTGTATAGGTGTTATATAATCAACCTTGGTTCTCACTCACAGCTATCATATTGTGGATAGTTGTTACGTTTTCATTCTAGAAAAATTCCTTTGAATGTTTTGTGTCTTCCAACAATTTCAGTGCTTCTATCTTTCTTGCACAAACAACATTGTTCATTGTGCACTTCTGGGATCACAAGGATAACTCCAGAATCTTACAGAGTACCACCAGTACTGGACATGGATGTCTTGTGGGGTATGTTGAAAAGTTACCCAAACTAAGGACAGTTTTATATCCAAAACACGTTGGTTTTTGCATTTATGCAATATTTTTAATAAATTATTAATAAATCGGGTAAGTTTTATATCCATACATCTGGATATCTTTGTTTGCTTTATCTCTATCTCAAGCTAAACAGGGGCTTTTACTTTCGAAGACAAGTATCTTCACAGCCAATCTACAGGAGGTGATGAACATCGTGCTTATTTGCTGAAAAATTGGTGACAACTTAGTTACTATAACTTCACCACTATTATGCTTGCAATAGCTACAGTTGTGTGAAAAAGTGTTTGCCCCTTCCTGATTTCCCATTCTGTTGCATGTTTGTCATTGTCACACTTAAATGTTTCAGATGGCCAAACAAATTTAAATATTAGACAAAGATAACACAAGTAAACACAAAAGGTGTTTTTTAAAATTAAGGTCTTTAATATTAAGTAGTGTTGAGCGATACCTTCCGACATTCGAAAGTATCGGTATCGGATTGGATCGGCCGATACCGGCAAAATACAAGTCAATGGGACACAAATATCGGAAGGTATCCTGGATGGTTCCCAGGGTCTGAAGGAGAGGAAACTCTCCTTCAGGCCCTGGGATCCATATTCATGTAAAAAATAAAGAATAAAAATAAAAAATATGGATATACTCACACCTCCGGCGGACCCTGGACCTTAGCGATGTAACCGGCAGCCTCCGTTCCTAAGAATGCAGAGTGAAGGACCTTTGATGACGTCGCGGCTTGTGATTGGTCGTGTGACCACTCATGTGACCGCTCACGCAACCAATCACAAGCCGCGACGTCATCGCAGGTCCTACACTCACTGCATTCTTAGGAACGGAGGCTGCCGGTTACACCGCTAAGGTCCAGGGTCCGCCGGAGGGGTGAGTATATCCATATTTTTTATTTTTATTCTTTATTTTTTACATGAATATGGATCCCAGGGCCTGAAGGAGAGTCTCCTCTCCTCCAGACCCTGGGAACCATACACTGGGAACTTCCAATTCCGATTTCCGATATCACAAAAATATCGGAACTCGGTATCGGAATTCCGATACAGCAAATATCGGCCGATACCCGATACTTGCGGTATCGGAATGCTCAACACTATTATTAAGGGAAAAATAAATCCAAACCTATAGGGCCCAGTGTGAAAAGGTGATTTCCCCCTAAACCTAATTACTGGTTGGCCACCCTTAGCAGCAACAACTGCAATCTAGTGTTTGCAATAACTGGCAATGAGTCTTTTACAACACTCTGGAGGAATTTTGGCCCACTCATCTTTGCAGAATTGTTTTAATTCAGCCACATTGGAGGGTTTTCGAGCATCAGCTGCCTTTTTAAGGTCATGCCACAGCATCTCAATCCGATTAAGGTCAGGGCTTTGACTAGGCCACTCCAAAGTCTTAATTTTGTTTTTTCTTAAGCCATTCAGAGGTGGACTTGCTGATGTGTTTTTAGATCATTGTCCTGCTGCATAACCCAAGTGTGCTTCAGCTTGAGGTCATGAACATATGGCCGAACATTCTCCTTGAGGACTTTTTGGTAGACAGCAGAATTCATAGTTCTTTCTGCCACAGCAAGTATTCCAGGTCCTGGAATAGCAAAACAGGCAAATACTGTCATACTGCCACCACCATATTTGACTGTTGGTATGATATGCTGTGTTCCTTCTACTTCTATGCCCGATGTAATGGGACATACACGTTCCAAAAAGTTAAACTTTTGTCTTGTCAGTCCACAGAGTATTTTCCCAAAAGTCTTTGGGATCATCAAGGTGTTTTCTGGCAAAAATGAGAGGAGCCTTTATGTTCTTATTGGTCAGCAGTGGTTTTCATTTTGGAACGCTGCCATGCAGGCCATTTTTGCCCAGTCTTTTTCTTATGGTGGAGTCATGAACACTGACCTTAACTGAGGCAAGTGAGGCCTGCAGTTCTTTGGCTATTGCTGTGGGGTCTTTTGTGACCTCTTGGATGAGTTTTTGGTAACTTTGGTAGACCGGCCCCTGCTGGGAAGGTTCACCACTATTCCATGCTTTCGCCATATGTGAATAATGGCTCTCAATGTGGTTCACTGGAGTCCAAAAGCTTTAGAAATTACTTTATAACCTTTTCAAGATTGATAGATCTCAAATACTTTGTTTTTCATTTGGTCCAAAATTTCTTTGGATTGCAGCATGATGTCTAACTCTTGAGGAACTTTTGGGTTACTTCACTTTGTCAGGCAGGTCCTATTTAAGTGATTTCTTCATTGAGAACAAGTGTGGCAATAATCAGGCCTGTGAGTGGCTAGGGAATTTGAACTTAGCTTCACAAATATCTAGTAAACCACAGATAATTTATGTTTTAAGGGTGACGGGGGCAAGCACCTTTTCACACAGGGTTCTGTAGGTTTGGATTTCTTTTTCCCTTAATAATAAAGACCTTCATTTAAAAACTGAATTTTGTGTTTACTTGTGTTATCTTTGTCTAATATTTAAATTTGTTTGGTGATCTGAAACATTTAAGTGTGACAAACGTGCAAAAGAATAGGAAATCAGGAAGGAGGCAAACACTTTCACACAACTGTAGATGTCAACCAGCATCTATTAAAAAGATATTAGGTAACTATTAAAGGTATTGCCTAGAATTACAAACAAGGTTCTACTGTGTCTTGTAATAGAATAGCTCCACATCTGGCAAAGGTTTGTGTCTGGTATTACAGTTCAGCCATGTTACGTTTAATTCACAGCTGGCTATACGTTCCTGACTTATATTATGTGGCATTTTTAAAAGGAACCACTAGGGGACTGCTTGGGTAGATTGTCACCTATCCACAGTATTAGTGATGGCATCTTTCCCAGTTAGAAAAAAACTCCTTTACTTATTAGTATTCAAAGTATGTTCACATCCTTACATTTATCAGTTTCAATGTTTTGGTTAGTACCCATTCCACATATATATATATATATATATATATATATATATATATAGATATATATATATATATATATATATATATATATATATATATATATATAGATATAAAAATTGGAACAGCACAATGCTCACCAATGGGTGCCAGGCCTCCTAGGTAAGACGGTTCATTCATCCACCCAAATAGTATACCAAACCAGGGAAAAAGAGGCAGCACTCCAGTTCTTTTTAAAGATGAAAAAAACTTGTGACGTTTATTCAGACCCACATCTCTATACGACGTTTCGGCTCACACTGAGCCTTTCTCAAGCAGTGGGTGGTAACATTTCATGTGCTTTTATACATATAATCACCAATCATTTACATCATGTGATAGCCATACATGTGTTTTGACTAAGCGTGCATAAATATAATCATTAAAACTTGCTCCATGTGCTCTCTTGTACATCATAAAGTGCATTGTGCAGAGGTGCTTTAGTGCAGATATTTATCTCCATGTTCATCTCACTATTACCACTTTCCTATATTTTATCCATATCTCTTATAATACATATATATTTTGGTTTTCATTAGTGTCCCTTACCCTGCCGGATTCATGAACTCACATGGAGGACGCCATCTCTCTTAGTTTCGGCGTCCTATTGTTGTTACTGCGCATGTCTCTGCTTTACACACGCCCCTGTTGGATCGCTGACCAGCCTGATTCTTGCGCCTGCGTACAACTGTTCTGTCCACATCGGACCGCCATCTTAGTTGTGGCACATTCATTCTAAAGAGCCAGAACTTTCTCCATTATTTCCCTCCATAGAACTATCTATATTACCTTGTGATTCGCCACATACTTATCATACTTTCACTAGATTATGCTATTTTAACCCTATAGATACCGATCAGGCTATTGTACACAGTATACACTCCTAGCTAGCCAGATCATACCTTGCCAAGGTTATCTCCGGCTGCCAATAGACCTCCACATTGATGTGTAACCCTTTCAGGTCACATCATCCCTGCAGCAGGACCCATATAAGTGCAACTCTGTCAAGCCTAGTATCTAAGAGGTGTATTTTGTATAAGAACTCTATACATTATGTATAAAGGAGGTTATGGAGAGAGGAGAGGTTACTTTCTATAAAAAAGAAGAAAAAAAGAAGAAAAAATAAGTCTACCATAGACAGATACTGCTTGCTGTGTTAATATTTATTTGAACTTATACAGATTATCTCAACTGGTCAGCAGTCCAACTATGGGCGTGTTTATACTAGATATACTCTCTCCATAGCAACAATTATTGGGAATAAGAGCATATATATTGTTTTGAAATTTTTTTGTACATATTCCCAGTGTGTTCCATTCCATCATCCGACAGAGCAAGGGGCATATATATCTTCTTGAGAATGGAGATGTCTCTAAAAAACACAAACATTACATATATTAAAATTGGAGCATTTTATCCAAAATTACATATTTTACACTAATGACAGGAGTGTATGCAGCGCCCCAGAGTCCTGGTCGTTGCAGTACTGTGGCTCCGCCACTATGGGGAGCTATGGTGCGTCTGATGGCACTGAAGGAGTTCATCTGATCAGGTATCACAGACACCAATACATTTCACAGCTGGGCCTCCGGGGGGAGCTAAGGGTGCTATTCATTAGGCCACTCCCCACCATAGTGGGTAAACTGGGGGTCAGGCAGGAAGTTAGATCAGAAAGCTGACTGGGTTGGAACCAGGCAACACCTTGTGGCAGAGGGTGTTGTGGGGGAAGATACAGTAGGGTCTCTGTCAGGGGTGGGATCCTGACAGAGGCTTGGCAACAAGAAAGAACGTAACGGGACCGTGCCTGCTCCAGGTAGCGGCAGTCCCCAAGAAAGGATTAGAAGCGAGATAGATTGTGCTGAGTGAGAAACGAGATCACGCAAAGGAGAAATACCAGTAGGAGTCGTGCTGTAAGACCGAAGCAACATCCTACTGAGGCGCACTACCGGTGGCCGGAACGCCGAGGGAGTAGAATAATATTCAGCTTCAAGAAATACTCCAAACCGCGGCAGGACAGTCAGTCTAAGGCGGGCTGTCTAACACATATCACCTATGCAGTCTTGGGGGGCAACTTGTGGAGAGGGGCGACTCTAGGGTCCCGGAAGAGCTCCGAGCCTACCCGTCAAACAGGTGCCGTCCCAACCAGAACATCAGGGAGGGACGGAGGATTAGCAGAACATCATCTAATCGAGTTGTGAGGGAACATCAGAAACAGACACAACAGTTGTGGGGTACTTTCCGTAAGCACAGCAGGGAAGGACCACAACACATAGCGCTAGTAGGAAGGCACCGATTTCCACCTGTGAAGAGAACTCTGGAGGTGCCATTGGACCGGCCGGACTTGCGCAGCCTGGTGAACCGTGTTCCGGACTGAGGACCCAGAGATCTTCAGTAAAGAGGTAAAGAGACTGCAACCTGGTGTCCTCGTTATTTACTGCACCGCACCACCACAGCATCCCCCACCATCATCCACACTTATTATTCACTGTGCGCCCCACGGCAGGGTCACGGACCGGGGCCTAGCTGCCGTGACAACCCCAGAGCAGAGACTCACACCGGCCCGGTACCGGGTACCCCTCAGCCCTGCGGCAGTGGGGGCGCTCCATGTATATGCATCTGATTCCTAGGTTCATAGCTTTTAGGGCTGATACATGCTAGGATGGATTTTAAATTCTACATTGAGGCCTTTAGGTTTTAGTGTATTCAACTCATATATCCATCGGAGTTCCAATTTTTTTAAAAGAGCAGTTCTATCCCCTCCTCTCCTCTGGGTAGGAATCCCATCTATAATTCTGAATTTCAGATCTCTTTCTGTGTGTTTCGCTTTTGTGAAGTGTTTTGAGACCGGGAGGTCTAGTCGTTTTTTCCTTATTGAATGCCGATGATTGTTTATGCGAGTTTTTAATTCGCAAGTGGTCTCTCCAATGTACCATAATTTGCATGGGCATTCAAGTAGGTATATAACATAATCTGAATTACATGTTAGATATTGTCTGATTCTGTATTCCTTATTGGTTTCTGGATGCTTAAAGCTGGACCCCTTTATCATGTACGTACAATTTACACATGACAGACATGGAAAGCAACCTTTTTGACTAAGACCTGATATTGTTGTCTGGCCAACTTTATATGTATAAAAGCACATGAAATGTTACCACCCACTGCTTGAGAAAGGCTCAGTGTGAGCCGAAACGTCGTATAGAGATGTGGGTCTGAATAAACGTCACAAGTTTTTTCATCTTTAACCCCTTTCTGTCATTAGACGTACTATTCCGTCCATGTGGGGTGGGCCCTACTTCCCAAGGACGGAATAGTACGTCATACGCGATCGGCCGCGCTCACGGGGGGAGCGCGGCCGATCGCGGCCGGGTGTCAGCTGCATATCGCAGCTGACATCCGGCACTATGTGCCAGGAGCGGTCACGGACCGCCCCCGGCACATTAACCCCCGGCACACCGCGATCAAACATGATCGCGATGTGCCGGCGGTGCAGGGAAGCATCGCGCAGGGAGGGGGCTCCCTGCGGGCTTCCCTGAGCCCCCCGCAGCAACGCGATGTGATCGCGTTGCTGCGAGGGTCTTACCTCCCTCCCTGCCTGCTCCAGACCCGGATCCAAGATGGCCGCGGATCCGGGTCCTGCAGGGAGGGAGGTGGCTTCACAGAAGCCTGCTCAGAGCAGGCACTGTGAAGCAGCCTGCACTTCTCGCAGATCGGTGATCTGTCAGAGTGCTATGCAAACTGACAGATCACCGATCTGTATTGTCCCCCCCTGGGGCAAAGTAAAAAAGTTAAAAAAAATGTTTCCAAATGTGTAAAAAAAAAAAAAAAAAATTCCAAAATAATGAAAAAAAAAAAAATATATTATTCCCATAAATACATTTCTTTATCTAAATAAAATAAAAAAAACAATAAAAGTACACATATTTAGTATCACCGCGTCCGTAACGACCCGACCTATAAAACTGGCCCACTAATTAACCCCTTCAGTAAACACCGTAAGAAAAAAAAAAAAAAACGAGGCAAAAAACAACGCTTTATTATCATACCGCCGAACAAAAAGTGGAATAACACGCGATTAAAAAGACTGATATAAATAACCATGGTACCGCTGAAAACGTCATCTTGTCCCGCAAAAAACGAGCCGCCATACAGCATCATCAGCAAAAAATAAAAAAGTTATAGTCCTGAGAATAAAGCGATACCAAAATAATTATTTTTTCTATAAAATAGTTTTTATCGTATAAAAGCGCCAAAACATAAAAACAATGATATAAATGAGATATCGCTGTAATCGTACTGACCCGACGAATAAAACTGCTTTATCAATTTTACCAAACGCGGAACGGTATAAACGCCTCCCCAAAAAGAAATTCATGAATAGCTGGTTTTTGATCACTCTGCCTCACAAAAATCGGAATAAAAAGCGATCAAAAAATGTCACGTGTCCGAAAATGTTACCAATAAAAACGTCAACGCATCCCGCAAAAAACAAGATCTCACATGACTCTGTGGACTCAAATATGGAAAAATTACAGCTCTCAAAATGTGGTAACGCAAAAAATATTTTTTGCAATGAAAAGCGTCTTTCAGTGTGTGACGGCTGCCAATCATAAAAATCCGCTAAAAAACCCGCTATAAAAGTAAATCAAACCCCCCTTCATCACCCCCTTAGTTAGGGAAAAATAAAAAAATTAAAAAATGTATTTATTTCCATTTTCCCATTAGGGTTAGGGTTAGGGCTAGAGTTAGGACTAGAGTTAGGGCTAGGGTTATTGCTAGGGTTAGGGCAAGGGTTAGGGCTAGGGTTAGGGCTAGGGTTAGGGCTAGGGTTGGGGCTAGGGTTAGGGCTAGGGTTTGGGCTAGGGTTGGGGCTAGGGTTTGGGCTAGGGTTGGGGCTAGGGTTAGGGCTACAGTTAGGGTTGGGGCTAAAGATAGGGTTAGGGTTTGGATTACATTTACGGTTGGGAATAGGGTTGGGTGTGTCTGGGTTAGAGGAGTGGTTAGGGTTACTGTTGGGATTAGGGTAAGGGGTGTGTTTGGATTAGGGTTTCAGTTATAATTGGGGGGTTTCCACTGTTCGGGCACATCAGGGGCTTTCCAAACGGGATATGGCATCCGATCTGAATTCCAGCCAATTCTGCGTTGAAAAAGGAAAACAGTGCTCCTTCCCTTCCGAGCTCTCCCGTGTGCCCAAACAGGGGTTTACCCCAACATATGGGGTATCAGCGTACTCAGGACAAATTGGACATCATCTTTTGAGGTCCAATTTCTCCTGCTACCCTTGGGAAAATACAAAACTGGGGGCCAAAAAATAAGTTTTGTGGGAAAAAAAAGATTTTTTATTTTCACGGCTCTGCGTTGTAAACTGTAGTGAAACACTTGGGGGTTCAAAGTTCTCACAACACATCTAGATAAGTTCCTTGGGGGGTCTAATTTCCGATATGGGGTCACTTGTGGGGGGTTTGTACTGTTTGCGTACATCAGGGGCTCTGCAAATGCAACGTGACGCCTGCAGACCAATCCATTTAAGTCTGCATTCCAAATGGCGCTCCTTCCCTTCCGAGCTCTGTCATGCACCCAAACAGTGGTTCCCCCCCACATATGGGGTATCAGCATACTCAGGACAAATTAGACAACAACTTTTTGGGTCCAATTTATCCTGATACCCTTGTGAAAATACAAAACTGGGGGCTAAAAAATCATTTTTGTGAAAAAAAAAAAGAATTTATTTTCACGGCTCTGCGTTATAAACTGTAGTGAAACACTTGGGGGATCAAAGTTCTCACAACACATCTAGATAAGTTCCTTGGGGGGTCTAGTTTCCAATATGGGGTCACTTGTGGGGGGTTTGTACTGTTTGGGTACATCAGGGGCTCTGCAAATGCAACGTGTCGCCTGCAGACCAATCCATTTAAGTCTGCATTCCAAATGGCGCTCCTTCCCTTCCGAGCTCTGTCATGCGCCCAAACAGTGGTTCCCCCCCACATATCAGGTATCAGCATACTCAGGACAAATTGGACAACAAATTTTGGGGTCCAATTTATCCTGTTACCCTTGTGAAAATACAAAACTCGGGGCTAAAAAAATCATTTTTGTGAAAAAAAAAAAGAATTTATTTTCACGGCTCTGCGTTATAAACTGTAGTGAAACACTTGGGGGTTCAAAGCTCTCAAAACACATCTAGATAAGTTCCTTAGGGGGTCTACTTTCCAAAATGGTGTCACTTGTGGGGGTTTTTAATGTTTAGGCACATCAGGGGCTCTGCAAACGCAACATGGCATCCCATCTTAATTCCAGTCAATTTTGCATTGAAAAGTAAAATAGCGCTCCTTCCCTTCCGAGCTCTGCTATGCGCCCAAACAGTGGTTTACCCCCACATATGGGGTATCGTCGTACTCAGGACAAATTGCACAACAACTTTTGTGCTCTAATTTCTTCTCTTACCCTTGGGGAAATAAAAAAATGGGGGCGAAAAGATCATTTTTGTGAAAAAATATGATTTTTTATTTTTACGGCTCTGCATTATAAACTTCTGTGAAGCACTTGTTGGGTCAAAGTGCTCACCACACATCTCGATAAGTTCCTTAGGGGGTCTACTTTCCAAAATGGTGTCACTTGTGGGGGGTTTCAATGTTTAGGCACATCAGGAGCTCTCCAAACGCAACATGACGTCCCATCTCAATTCCAGTCAATTTTGCATTGAAAAGTCAAATGGCGCTCCTTCCCTTCCGAGCTCTGCCCTGCGCCCAAACAATGGTTTACACCCACATATGGGGTATCAGCGTACTCAGGACAAATTGCACAACAATTTTTGGGGCCCAATTTCTTCTCTTACCCTTGGGAAAATAAAAAATTGGGGGCGAAAAGATCATTTTTGTGAAAAAATATGATTTTTTATTTTTACGGCTCTGCATTATAAACTTCTGTGAAGCACTTGTTGGGTCAAAGTGCTCACCACACATCTAGATAAGTTCCTTAGGGGGTCTACTTTCCAAAATGGTGTCACTTGTGGGGGGTTTCAATGTTTAGGCACATCAGGGGCTCTCCAAATGCAACATGGCGTCCCATCTCAATTCCAGTCAATTTTGCATTGAAAAGTCAAATGGCGCTCCTTTCCTTCCAAGCTCTGCCATGCGCCCAAACAGTGGATTACCCCCACATATGGGGTATCAGCATACTCAGGACAAATTGTACAACAAATTTTGAGGTCTATTTTCTCCTGTTACCCTTGGTAAAATAAAACAAATTGGATCTGAAATAAATTTTGTGTGAAAAAAAGTTAAATGTTCATTTTTATTTAAACATTCCAAAAATTCCTGTGAAACACCTGAAGGGTTAATAAACTTCTTGAAAGTGGTTTTGAGTACCTTGAGGGGTGCAGTTTTTAGAATGGTGTCACACTTGGGTATTTTCTATCATATAGACCCCTCAAAATGACTTCAAATGAGATGTGGTCCCTAAAAAAAAATGGTGTTGTAAAAATGAGAAATTGCTGGTCAACTTTTAACCCTTATAACTCCGTCACAAAAAAAAATTTTGGTTCCAAAATTGTGCTGATGTAAAGTAGACATGTGGGAAATGTTACTTATTAAGTATTTTGCGTGACATATGTCTGTGATTTAAGGGCATAAAAATTCAAAGTTGGATAATTGCGAAATTTTCAAAATTTTCGCCAAATATTCATTTTTTTCACAAATAAACGCAACTTATATCGAAGAAATTTTACCACTATCATGAAGTACAATATGTCATGAGAAAACAATGTCAGAATCGCCAAGATCCGTTGAAGCGTTCCAGAGTTATAACCTCATAAAGGGACAGTGGTCAGAATTGTAAAAATTGGCCCGGTCATTAACGTGCAAACCACCCTTGGGGGTGAAGGGGTTAAAAAGAACTGGAGTGCTGCCTCTTTTTCCCTGGTTTGGTATATATATATATATATATATATATATATATATATATATATATAAGAATATATAAGAATCTGCCACCAGGGTTTTTCTACCCCACATGTATCTGAGCAGTATCATGTAGGGGCAGAGATCTACAACGATGTGTCACTTACTGAGCAACTTGTAGCAGTTTTGATAAATCAGATTTATCTGCCATAGATGTACCAGTTCTCTGAATGCTGAGCTCTGTATAATCCCACCCTTATCACTAGGGTTGAGCGAAACGGGTCGATCATTTTCAAAAGTCGCCGACTTTTGGCTAAGTCGGCGTCTCATGAAACCCGATCCGACCCCTGTGCTTGTCGGCCATGCGGTACGCGACTTTCGCGCCAAAGTCGCGTTTCAATGACGCGAAAAGCGCCATTTCTCAGCCAATGAAGGTGAACGCAGAGTGTGGGCAGCGTGATGACATAGATCCTGGTCCCCACCATCTTAGAGAAGGGCATTGCAGTGATTGGCTTGCTGTCTGCGGCGTCACAGGGGCTATAAAGGGGCGTTCCCGCCGACCGCCATCTTACTGCTGCTGATCTGAGCTTAGGGACAGGTTGCTGCCGCTTCGTCAGAAGCAGGGAGAGCGTAAGGCAGGGTCCACTAACCACCAAACCGCTTGTGCTGCAGCGATTTGCACTGTCCAACACCACCTTCGGTGTGCAGGGACTGTGGAAGCTATTTTTTTTTTTTTTCCCCTCAGCGCTGTAGCTCATTGGGCTGCCCTAGAAGGCTCCGTGATAGCTGTATTGCTGTGTGTACGCCACTGTGCAAACCAACTGCTTTTTTCAAAGCACATATCCTCTTGTTCCTTCCTTTCTGCACAGCTATCTTTTTTGTTTGTCCACACTTTTTATTTAATTTGTGCATCAGTCCACTCCTATTGCTGCCTGCCATACCTGGCTTAGATTACTGCAGGGAGATAGTAATTGTAGGACAGTCCCTGTTTTTTTTTTGTTTTTTTTGTGGGAGATTAAGATTGGCATTTCTGCTACAGTGCCATCCCTGTGTGTGCCATCTCTCACTGAGTGGGCCATAGAAAGCCTATTTATTTTTTCCGTGATTTGTGTTCTAAATTCTACCTCAACACAAAAACACTACATCAATCAGTGGGAGAAAAATATTGGCCTCAGTCAGGGCTTGTGTGTCACTGCTGTGTGTGCTATCTCTCATTCAGTGGGCTATAGCAAGCCTATTTATTTATTTATTTTTTTTAATATTATTTGGTTTCTAAAGTCTCCCTGAAAAAAAAAAAATACCTAAAAAAACAGTGGGAGAGTAATATTGCCCTTTCAGCTTGTGTGCCAGTCTTGACTCCTGGGTGTGCCACCTCTCTCTCTCATTCAGTGGGCCATAGAAAGGCTATTTTTTTTTTTGGTTTTTTTAATATTATTTGGTTTCTAAAGTCTCCCTGAAAAAAAAAAAAAACATAAAAAAACAGTGGGAGAGTAATATTGCCCTTTCAGCTTGTGTGCCAGTCTTGACTCCTGGGTGTGCCACCTCTCTCCCTCTCATTCAGTGGGCCATAGAAAGCCTATTTATTTTTTTTTAAAAAATATTATTGGGTTTCTAAAGTCTCCCTTAAAAAACAAAAAATACATAAAAAAACAGTGGGAGAGTAATATTGCCCTTTCAGCTTGTGTGCCAGTCTTGACTCCTGGGTGTGCCACCTCTCTCCCTCTCATTCAGTGGGCCATAGAAAGCCTATTTATTTATTTTTTTAAATATTATTGAGTTTCTAAAGTCTCCCTTAAAAAACAAAAAATACATAAAAAAACAGTGGGAGAGTAATATTGCCCTTTCAGCTTGTGTGCCAGTCTTGACTCCTGGGTGTGCCACCTCTCTCTCTCATTCAGTGGGCCATAGAAAGCCTTTTTTTTTTTTTTTTTTTTTTAAATATTATTGGGTTTCTAAAGTCTCCCTTAAAAAACAAAAAATACATAAAAAAACAGTGGGAGAGTAATATTGCCCTTTCAGCTTGTGTGCCAGTCTTGACTCCTGGGTGTGCCACCTCTCTCTCTCATTCAGTGGGCCATAGAAAGGCTATTTTTTTTTTGGTTTTTTTAATATTATTTGGTTTCTAAAGTCTCCCTGAAAAAAAAAAAAACATAAAAAAACAGTGGGAGAGTAATATTGCCCTTTCAGCTTGTGTGCCAGTCTTGACTCCTGGGTGTGCCACCTCTCTCCCTCTCATTCAGTGGGCCATAGAAAGCCTATTTATTTTTTTTAAAAAATATTATTGGGTTTCTAAAGTCTCCCTTAAAAAACAAAAAATACATAAAAAAACAGTGGGAGAGTAATATTGCCCTTTCAGCTTGTGTGCCAGTCTTGACTCCTGGGTGTGCCACCTCTCTCCCTCTCATTCAGTGGGCCATAGAAAGCCTATTTATTTTTTTTAAAAAATATTATTGGGTTTCTAAAGTCTCCCTTAAAAAACAAAAAATACATAAAAAAACAGTGGGAGAGTAATATTGCCCTTTCAGCTTGTGTGCCAGTCTTGACTCCTGGGTGTGCCACCTCTCTCTCTCATTCAGTGGGCCATAGAAAGCCTTTTTTTTTTTTTTTTTTTTTTTAAATATTATTGGGTTTCTAAAGTCTCCCTTAAAAAACAAAAAATACATAAAAAAACAGTGGGAGAGTAATATTGCCCTTTCAGCTTGTGTGCCAGTCTTGACTCCTGGGTGTGCCACCTCTCTCTCTCATTCAGTGGGCCATAGAAAGGCTATTTTTTTTTTTTGGTTTTTTTAATATTATTTGGTTTCTAAAGTCTCCCTGAAAAAAAAAAAAAAACATAAAAAAACAGTGGGAGAGTAATATTGCCCTTTCAGCTTGTGTGCCAGTCTTGACTCCTGGGTGTGCCACCTCTCTCTCTCATTCAGTGGGCCATAGAAAGGCTATTTTTTTTTTGTTTTTTTTAATATTATTTGGTTTCTAAAGTCTCCCTGAAAAAAAAACAAAACATAAAAAAACAGTGGGAGAGTAATATTGCCCTTTCAGCTTGTGTGCCAGTCTTGACTCCTGGGTGTGCCACCTCTCTCCCTCTCATTCAGTGGGCCATAGAAAGCCTATTTATTTATTTTTTTAAATATTATTGGGTTTCTAAAGTCTCCCTTAAAAAACAAAAAATACATAAAAAAACAGTGGGAGAGTAATATTGCCCTTTCAGCTTGTGTGCCAGTCTTGACTCCTGGGTGTGCCACCTCTCTCCCTCTCATTCAGTGGGCCATAGAAAGCCTATTTATTTTTTTTTTAAAATATTATTGGGTTTCTAAAGTCTCCCTTAAAAAACAAAAAATACATAAAATAACAGTGGGAGAGTAATATTGCCCTTTCAGCTTGTGTGCCAGTCTTGACTCCTGGGTGTGCCACCTCTCTCTCTCATTCAGTGGGCCATAGAAAGCCTTTTTTTTTTTTTTTTTTTTTTAAATATTATTGGGTTTCTAAAGTCTCCCTTAAAAAACAAAAAATACATAAAAAAACAGTGGGAGAGTAATATTGCCCTTTCAGCTTGTGTGCCAGTCTTGACTCCTGGGTGTGCCACCTCTCTCTCTCATTCAGTGGGCCATAGAAAGGCTATTTTTTTTTTTTGGTTTTTTTAATATTATTTGGTTTCTAAAGTCTCCCTGAAAAAAAAAAAAAAACATAAAAAAACAGTGGGAGAGTAATATTGCCCTTTCAGCTTGTGTGCCAGTCTTGACTCCTGGGTGTGCCACCTCTCTCTCTCATTCAGTGGGCCATAGAAAGGCTATTTTTTTTTTTGGTTTTTTTAATATTATTTGGTTTCTAAAGTCTCCCTGAAAAAAAAAAAAAAAACATAAAAAAACAGTGGGAGAGTAATATTGCCCTTTCAGCTTGTGTGCCAGTCTTGACTCCTGGGTTTGCCACCTCTCTCTCTCATTCAGTGGGCCATAGAAAGGCTATTTTTTTTTATTGGTTTTTTTAATATTATTTGGTTTCTAAAGTCTCCCTGAAAAAAAAAAAAAAAACATAAAAAAACAGTGGGAGAGTAATATTGCCCTTTCAGCTTGTGTGCCAGTCTTGACTCCTGGGTGTGCCACCTCTCTCCCTCTCATTCAGTGGGCCATAGAAAGCCTATTTATTTTTTTTAAAAAAATATTATTGGGTTTCTAAAGTCTCCCTTAAAAAACAAAAAATACATAAAAAAACAGTGGGAGAGTAATATTGCCCTTTCAGCTTGTGTGCCAGTCTTGACTCCTGGGTGTGCCACCTCTCTCCCTCTCATTCAGTGGGCCATAGAAAGCCTATTTATTTTTTTTAAAAAAATATTATTGGGTTTCTAAAGTCTCCCTTAAAAAACAAAAAATACATAAAAAAACAGTGGGAGAGTAATATTGCCCTTTCAGCTTGTGTGCCAGTCTTGACTCCTGGGTTTGCCACCTCTCTCTCTCATTCAGTGGGCCATAGAAAGGCTATTTTTTGTTTTTGTTTTTTTAATATTATTTGGTTTCTAAAGTCTCCCTGAAAAAAAAAACAAAACATAAAAAAACAGTGGGAGAGTAATATTGCCCTTTCAGCTTGTGTGCCAGTCTTGACTCCTGGGTGTGCCACCTCTCTCCCTCTCATTCAGTGGGCCATAGAAAGCCTATTTATTTTTTTTAAAAAAATATTATTGGGTTTCTAAAGTCTCCCTTAAAAAACAAAAAATACATAAAAAAACAGTGGGAGAGTAATATTGCCCTTTCAGCTTGTGTGCCAGTCTTGACTCCTGGGTGTGCCACCTCTCTCCCTCTCATTCAGTGGGCCATAGAAAGCCTATTTATTTTTTTTTAAAAATATTATTGGGTTTCTAAAGTCTCCCTTAAAAAACAAAAAATACATAAAAAAACAGTGGGAGAGTAATATTGCCCTTTCAGCTTGTGTGCCAGTCTTGACTCCTGGGTGTGCCACCTCTCTCTCTCATTCAGTGGGCCATAGAAAGCCTTTTTTTTTTTTTTTTTTTTTTTAAATATTATTGGGTTTCTAAAGTCTCCCTTAAAAAACAAAAAATACATAAAAAAACAGTGGGAGAGTAATATTGCCCTTTCAGCTTGTGTGCCAGTCTTGACTCCTGGGTGTGCCACCTCTCTCTCTCATTCAGTGGGCCATAGAAAGGCTATTTTTTTTTTTGGTTTTTTTAATATTATTTGGTTTCTAAAGTCTCCCTGAAAAAAAAAAAAAAACATAAAAAAACAGTGGGAGAGTAATATTGCCCTTTCAGCTTGTGTGCCAGTCTTGACTCCTGGGTGTGCCACCTCTCTCTCTCATTCAGTGGGCCATAGAAAGGCTATTTTTTTTTTTTTTTTTTTAATATTATTTGGTTTCTAAAGTCTCCCTGAAAAAAAAAAAAAACATAAAAAAACAGTGGGAGAGTAATATTGCCCTTTCAGCTTGTGTGCCAGTCTTGACTCCTGGGTGTGCCACCTCTCTCCCTCTCATTCAGTGGGCCATAGAAAGCCTATTTATTTATTTTTTAAAATATTATTGGGTTTCTAAAGTCTCCCTTAAAAAACAAAAAATACATAAAAAAACAGTGGGAGAGTAATATTGCCCTTTCAGCTTGTGTGCCAGTCTTGACTCCTGGGTGTGCCACCTCTCTCCCTCTCATTCAGTGGGCCATAGAAAGCCTATTTATTTATTTTTTTAAATATTATTGGGTTTCTAAAGTCTCCCTTAAAAAACAAAAAATACATAAAAAAACAGTGGGAGAGTAATATTGCCCTTTCAGCTTGTGTGCCAGTCTTGACTCCTGGGTGTGCCACCTCTCTCTCTCATTCAGTGGGCCATAGAAAGCCTTTTTTTTTTTTTTTTTTTTTTTTAAATATTATTGGGTTTCTAAAGTCTCCCTTAAAAAACAAAAAATACATAAAAAAACAGTGGGAGAGTAATATTGCCCTTTCAGCTTGTGTGCCAGTCTTGACTCCTGGGTGTGCCACCTCTCTCTCTCATTCAGTGGGCCATAGAAAGGCTATTTTTTTTTTTGGTTTTTTTAATATTATTTGGTTTCTAAAGTCTCCCTGAAAAAAAAAAAAAAACATAAAAAAACAGTGGGAGAGTAATATTGCCCTTTCAGCTTGTGTGCCAGTCTTGACTCCTGGGTGTGCCACCTCTCTCTCTCATTCAGTGGGCCATAGAAAGGCTATTTTTTTTTTTGGTTTTTTTAATATTATTTGGTTTCTAAAGTCTCCCTGAAAAAAAAAAAAAACATAAAAAAACAGTGGGAGAGTAATATTGCCCTTTCAGCTTGTGTGCCAGTCTTGACTCCTGGGTGTGCCACCTCTCTCCCTCTCATTCAGTGGGCCATAGAAAGCCTATTTATTTATTTTTTTAAATATTATTGGGTTTCTAAAGTCTCCCTTAAAAAACAAAAAATACATAAAAAAACAGTGGGAGAGTAATATTGCCCTTTCAGCTTGTGTGCCAGTCTTGACTCCTGGGTGTGCCACCTCTCTCCCTCTCATTCAGTGGGCCATAGAAAGCCTATTTATTTTTTTTTTAAAATATTATTGGGTTTCTAAAGTCTCCCTTAAAAAACAAAAAATACATAAAAAAACAGTGGGAGAGTAATATTGCCCTTTCAGCTTGTGTGCCAGTCTTGACTCCTGGGTGTGCCACCTCTCTCCCTCTCATTCAGTGGGCCATAGAAAGCCTATTTATTTTTTTTAAAAAATATTATTGGGTTTCTAAAGTCTCCCTTAAAAAACAAAAAATACATAAAAAAAACAGTGGGAGAGTAATATTGCCCTTTCAGCTTGTGTGCCAGTCTTGACTCCTGGGTGTGCCACCTCTCTCTCATTCAGTGGGCCATAGAAAGCATTTTTTTTTTTCCTTGATTTGTGTTCTAAAATCTACCTCAACACAAAAACACTACATCAATCAGTGGGAGAAAAATATTGGCCTCAGTCAGGGCTTGTGTGCCACTGCTGTGTGTGCTATCTCTCATTCAGTGGGCTATAGAAAGCCTATTTATTTATTTATTTTTTTTCTTATTATTTGGTTTCTAAAGTTTCCCTGAAAAAAAAAAAAATACATAAAAAAACAGTGGGAGAGTAATATTGCCCTTTCAGCTTGTGCGCCAGTCTTGACTCCTGGGTGTGCCACCTCTCTCTCTCTAATTGTGGGCCATAGAAAGCCTTTTTTTTTTTTTTTTTTTTTTAATATTATTTGGTTTCTAAAGTCTCCCTGAGAAAAAAAAAAAAATAAATTAGGTGGGAGATTAATATTGACATTAGTGCTTGAGTGACAGTCCTGCGTGTGTGTCATCTCTGTGATTTTGTGCCACAGAAAACAGAGTGTGTAACATTGTGCCTGATTTTCCTTGTGGTCTCACCAACCTGTTAAGGGATATTGAAATCATACTGAAGTTATAGCTCACCGTGTAAGTTGTTTGACAGCAACAAATAAAGTTACTTTGGTTAAGATTTTAAAACAATGAGGAAGTCTGGTGCAAGAGGTCGTCGTGGGCGTTCATTGTCAGCTGGTAATGATGGTAGTGGTAGTGGAGCATCAGGTGGTCGTGGGGATAAAAATATTCCACCTAAGTCTGGAGCTGTGGAGCCAGTTTTGTCGTCAGGCTACACAAGGCCTCGAACGCTCTCTTTTCTGGGAGTAGGAAAACCGCTTTTAAAGGCGGAGCAGCAACAGCAAGTTTTGGCTTACATTGCAGCCTCAGCCTCTAGCTCTTTTGCCTCCTCTTCCGAAACTGGTAAATGTAAAAGCAGCGCGTCGCTTGTGGATGTTCACGGTCAGGGACAAGTCGCTTCCTTGTCCTCCTCAGCAAAAACTACAACAAGAGAGAAGGATGCAGCAGGCGACACAACGGGTCACTCCATGGAGCTCTTTACACATACCGTCCCTGGCTTAGAAAATGAAACATTTAACAGGCCATGCCCATTACAAGTAGATTCTGACATGGAGTGCACTGATGCACAGCCACAGTCAGAGTACTATGCTGCTCCTTTGACTCAGACCACCACATTGCCCTCTCAGGGTACAGATCCACAATCAGACCCTGATGAGACTATGTTGCCCCGCCACGAACGCTATACCACCGACCGACACAGTGACACAGACGAAGTTGCACACGAGCTCGAAGAGGAGGTAATAGATGACCCAGTTATTGACCCCGATTGGCAGCCATTGGGGGAACAGGGTGCAGGCGGCAGTAGTTCAGAAGCGGAGGTGGAGGAGGGGCCGCAGCAGGCATCAACATCGCAACAGGTTCCATCTGCCGGGCCCGTATCTGGCCCAAAACGCGTGTCAAAGCCAAAACCTGTTGGAGCACAGCGTTGCCATCCGGTTAAAGCTCAGTCTGCAATCCCTGAAAAGGGATCCGAGTCTAGGAAGAGTGCAGTCTGGCATTTTTTTAAACAACATCCAACTGATCAGCGCAAAGTCATCTGTCAAAAATGTTCAACTAGCTTAAGCAGAGGTCAGAATCTGAAAAGTCTAAATACTAGTTGCATGCATAGACACTTAACCACCATGCATTTTCAAGCCTGGACTAACTACCAAACGTCCCTCAAGGTTGTAGCACCCTCGGCCAATGAAGCTAGTCAGCAACGCAACATCCCTTCCGTCACTGTAAGGCCACCATTTTCTGCACCACCGGCAGTATCTGTGCAGGTTTCTTTGCCAGCCAAAAGCAGTCAGGGTCAGGGAACCACCAGTTTTGTAGGAGGAAATATTGCATCTAGGGCACCGGCGGAAACAATACCGTCTCCAACCGTCTCTCAGTCTGCCATGTACACCGGCACACCCGAAAGTTCCACGATCTCCAGCTCTCCAGTCCAGCTCACCCTACATGAGACTCTGGTTAGAAAAAGGAAGTACTTATCCTCGCATCCGCGTACACAGGGTTTTAACGCCCACATAGCTAGACTAATCTCGTTAGAGATGATGCCCTACCGGTTAGTTGAAAGCGAAGCTTTCAAAGCCCTGATGGAGTACGCTGAACCACGATACGAGCTACCCAGTCGACACTTTTTTTCCAGAAAAGCCATCCCAGCCCTGCACCAGCATGTTAAACAGCGCATCGTCCATGCACTCAGGCAATCTGTGAGTACAAAGGTGCACCTGACTACAGATGCATGGACCAGTAGGCATGGCCAGGGACGTTATGTGTCCATCACGGCACACTGGGTGAATGTGGTGGATGCAGGGTCCACAGGCGACATCAATTTAGGGACAGTTGTGCCTAGCCCACGGTCTAGGAAACAGTTGGCTGTAGGCGTTCGCACCCCCTCCTCCTCCTCCTCCTCGTCCTCCTGCAGAAGCTACAGCTCTTCCACAGAACGCAGTCTGCCAACCACTCCATCGGCAGATGACACTGTTGCACACCAGTTGTCCCATTATGGGCCAGCTACTGCCAAGCGTCAGCAGGCTGTATTGGCTATGAAGTGCTTGGGCGACAACAGACACACCGCGGAAGTTCTGTCCGAGTTCTTGCAACAAGAAACGCAGTCGTGGCTGGGCACAGTAGATCTTGAGGCAGGCAAGGTAGTGAGTGATAACGGAAGGAATTTCATGGCTGCCATCTCCCTTTCCCAACTGAAACACATTCCTTGCCTGGCTCACACCTTAAACCTGGTGGTGCAGTGCTTATTGAAAACTTATCCTGGGTTCTCCGACCTGCTCCTCAAAGTGCGTGCACTTTGCTCACATATCCGACGTTCGCCTGTACACGCCAGCCGTATGCAGACCTATCAGCGGTCTTTGAACCTTCCCCAGCATCGCCTAATCATAGACGTTGCAACAAGGTGGAACTCAACACTGCACATGCTTCAGAGACTGTGCGAACAGAGGCGTGCTGTTATTTATTTGTGGGAGGATACACAGGCAGGCAGTAGGATGGCAGACATGGAGTTGTCAGGTGTGCAGTGGTCTAAGATACAAGACATGTGTCAAGTCCTTCAGTGTTTTGAGGAATGCACACGGCTGGTTAGTGCAGACAACGCCGTAATAAGCATGAGCATCCCCCTAATGCGTCTGCTGATGCAAAGTTTGACGCACATAAAGGAGCAGGTGTCTGCACCAGAGGAAGAGGAAAGCCTTGATGACAGTCAGCCATTGTCTGGTCAGGGCAGTGTACAGGACGAGGTAGCGGGCGAAGAGGAGGTGGAGGACGAGGAGGATGATGGGGATGAGTATATTTTTAATGCCGAACCTTTCCCGGGGGCACAGGAAATTGGTTGCGTGTCACGGCCGGGTTCTGGTTTTTTGAGGGACACAAGTGACGTAGATTTGCCTGCAACTGCCCCTCAACCAATCACAACCGGAGATTTGACAACTGGAACTTTGGCCCACATGGCGGATTATGCCTTACGTATCCTAAAAAGGGACACACGCATTACGAAAATGATGAACGATGACGATTACTGGTTGGCCTGCCTCCTTGATCCACGCTATAAAGGCAAATTGCAAAATATTATGCCACATGAGAACTTGGAACTAATATTAGCAACCAAACAATCAACTCTTGTTGACCGTTTGCTTCAGGCATTCCCAGCACACAGCGCACGTGATCGTTCTCACACGAGCTCCAGGGGGCAGCAGACTAGGAGTGTTAGGGGTGCACACATCAGAAGTGGCGTTGGACAGAGGGGTTTTCTGACCAGGTTGTGGAGTGATTTTGCTATGACTGCAGACAGGACAGGTACTGCTGCATCAATTGAAAGTGACAGGAGACAACATTTGTCCAGTATGGTTACTAACTATTTTTCATCCCTTATCGATGTTCTCCCTCAACCGTCATTCCCATTTGATTACTGGGCCTCCAAATTAGACACCTGGCCAGAATTGGCAGAATATGCATTGCAGGAGCTTGCTTGCCCGGCAGCAAGTGTCCTATCAGAAAGAGTATTCAGTGCTGCAGGTTCAATATTAACCGAAAAAAGGACTCGTCTGGCTACCCAAAATGTTGACGATCTAACATTCATTAAAATGAACCACAACTGGATTTCGAAATCTTTTGCCCCACCTTGCCCGGCCGACACCTAGCTTTCCTATGAAAGGCTCTTGCCTGTGAATTACTTTTCTAATGTCTAATTTGCTGCAGCTGATTGTACAGCATACGACATGTTTACACCTCCCTAAATGGCCAAACTCCCCACACGGGGCCGTGGTATCGCGACTTGGCGCAAGCACCCGTGAGACTGCTGTTTGTCTGAAGAGGTGGGTGTGCTCGCTTTTGGTTGACGGCATTGCTACTGGGTCCCTCATAGTACAATGTAGTGTCTCTGGCGGTGGTGGTGCGCACCCAACGTCAGACACACCGTTGTAACATGAGGGGCCCTGGGGCGGTCCCGCCGGCCTCTAGAGAGTTCCCCCCTACCCCAGCTCAAAATGTGCTCTACCACATGCAAAATTATGTCGCACAGCTCCACCAATCTTTAGTCTATTCGCTGACATCATTCAATGTCTGGCACTGACAATACAAATTTGTAGACATCTATGATGCAACTTAAAGTAGTCTGTGTCTGTGTCCTATATTGGCACCATTAAATAGTTACTGCCAAATTACTATGTCAGAAACTCAGCAGATGAGCCCACCCCTGTACCTAAGTATGCCACCTTTTTTTTTGTTTTGGTTGTTTTGCGAGACATTAACATCTATTTATATTTTGGGAGTACTGGGACAGACACTCCTTGCACTACTCCTCCACTCACCACCAAGCTGCCCGTGTATCCATGTAACCGCTGTAAAACTGCCATGAGCCTATTGTTTGTTATTTTAGGCCTTTGATAGCCTGTCTGCGGCCCCTACTTGCAATACTCCTCCACTGACCACAATGCTGCCTGGAGTGCCTGCCTGTGTATCCATGTAACCGATGTAAAACTGCCATGACTGCCTACTGTTTGTTATTTTAGGCCTTTGATAGCCTGTCTGCGGCCCCTACTTGCAATACTCCTCCACTGACCACAATGCTGCCTGGAGTGCCTGCCTGTGTATCCATGTAACCGATGTAAAACTGCCATGACTGCCTACTGTTTGTTATTTTAGGCCTTTGATAGCCTGTCTGCGGCCCCTACTTGCAATACTCCTCCACTGACCACAATGCTGCCTGGAGTGCCTGCCTGTGTATCCATGTAACCGATGTAAAACTGCCATGACTGCCTACTGTTTGTTATTTTAGGCCTTTGATAGCCTGTCTGCGGCCCCTACTTGCAATACTCCTCCACTGACCACAATGCTGCCTGGATTGCCTGCCTGTGTATCCATGTAACCGATGTAAAACTGCCATGACTGCCTACTGTTTGTTATTTTAGGCCTTTGATAGCCTGTCTGCGGCCCCTACTTGCAATACTCCTCCACTGACCACAATGCTGCCTGGAGTGCCTGCCTGTGTATCCATGTAACCGATGTAAAACTGCCATGAGTGCCTACTGTTTGGTATTTTAGGCCTTTGATAGCCTGTCTGCAGCCCCTACTTGCAATACTCCTCCACTGACCACACCAATGCTGCCCGTGTACCCCTGGAACCTATTTAAAAGTTCATAGAGCCTAGTTATATATTTTATTTACTATTAATAAGGCCATGATGGACTACGCTGTACCACGCTACAAGCTAACCAGTCGACACTTCTTTTGCGAGAAAAGCCATCCCAACCCTCCACCAGCATGTAGAAGACCGCATTGTCCATGCACTCTGGCAATCTGTGAGTACAAAGGTGCACCTGACAACAGACGCATGGACCTGTAGGCATGGCCACGGAAGATTACGTGTCCATTACGGCGCAATGGGTTAATGTGTTGGATGCATGGTCCACAGGGGACAGCCTACTAAGTCTGTCTGCAGTCCCTAATTCAAATTGTCCTCCACTGTCTAAATCGGAGCTTCCACCTTCTGGCTTTCGGCCTATAGTATCAGAAATTAAACTGCATTTGGCCTTCAACTTTGGTTAGGGCCTACTAACGGCTTCTGCCCCTCCCTGGTGTTGCCCTCAACTAAATAAAGCTGAGCTTCAACCTTCTGCTCCAAATTACCATTTTAAAAAATGCAATAGGCTTTTCCGGCCTACTAAAGGTGTCTGTCTGTGTGCCCCTGCCTGGTGTTGTCCTCAACTAAATAAAGCTGAGCTTCAACCTTCTGCTCCAAATTACCATTTTAAAAAATGCAATAGGCTTTTCCGGCCTACTAAAGGTGTCTGTCTGTGTGCCCCTGCCTGGTGTTGTCCTCAACTAAATAAAGCTGAGCTTCAACCTTCTGCTCCAAATTACCATTTTAAAAAATGCAATAGGCTTTTCCGGCCTACTAAAGGTGTCTGTCTGTGTGCCCCTGCCTGGTGTTGTCCTCAACTGAATAAAGCTGAGCTTCAACCTTCCGGCTCTCATTAAGTGGTTTTTAAAAAACAAAATGGTGGTTAGGGCCTACTAACGGCTTCTGCCCCTCCCTGGTGTTGCCCTCAACTAAATAAAGCTGAGCTTCAACCTTCTGCTCCAAATTACCATTTTAAAAAATGCAATAGGCTTTTCCGGCCTACTAAAGGTGTCTGTCTGTGTGCCCCTGCCTGGTGTTGTCCTCAACTGAATAAAGCTGAGCTTCAACCTTCCGGCTCTCATTAAGTGGTTTTTAAAAAACAAAATGGTGGTTAGGGCCTACTAACGGCTTCTGCCCCTCCCTGGTGTTGCCCTCAACTAAATAAAGCTGAGCTTCAACCTTCTGCTCCAAATTACCATTTTAAAAAATGCAATAGGCTTTTCCGGCCTACTAAAGGTGTCTGTCTGTGTGCCCCTGCCTGGTGTTGTCCTCAACTGAATAAAGCTGAGCTTCAACCTTCCGGCTCTCATTAAGTGGTTTTTAAAAAACAAAATGGTGGTTAGGGCCTACTAACGGCTTCTGCCCCTCCCTGGTGTTGCCCTCAACTAAATAAAGCTGAGCTTCAACCTTCTGCTCCAAATTACCATTTTAAAAAATGCAATAGGCTTTTCCGGCCTACTAAAGGTGTCTGTCTGTGTGCCCCTGCCTGGTGTTGTCCTCAACTGAATAAAGCTGAGCTTCAACCTTCTGCTCCAAAGTACCATTTTAAAAAATGCAATAGGCTTTTCCGGCCTACTAAAGGTGTCTGTCTGTGTGCCCCTGCCTGGTGTTGTCCTCAACTAAATAAAGCTGAGCTTCAACCTTCTGCTCCAAATTACCATTTTAAAAAATGCAATAGGCTTTTCCGGCCTACTAAAGGTGTCTGTCTGTGTGCCCCTGCCTGGTGTTGTCCTCAACTGAATAAAGCTGAGCTTCAACCTTCCGGCTCTCATTAAGTGGTTTTTAAAAAACAAAATGGTGGTTAGGGCCTACTAACGGCTTCTGCCCCTCCCTGGTGTTGCCCTCAACTAAATAAAGCTGAGCTTCAACCTTCTGCTCCAAATTACCATTTTAAAAAATGCAATAGGCTTTTCCGGCCTACTAAAGGTGTCTGTCTGTGTGCCCCTGCCTGGTGTTGTCCTCAACTGAATAAAGCTGAGCTTCAACCTTCCGGCTCTCATTAAGTGGTTTTTAAAAAACAAAATGGTGGTTAGGGCCTACTAACGGCTTCTGCCCCTCCCTGGTGTTGCCCTCAACTAAATAAAGCTGAGCTTCAACCTTCTGCTCCAAATTACCATTTTAAAAAATGCAATAGGCTTTTCCGGCCTACTAAAGGTGTCTGTCTGTGTGCCCCTGCCTGGTGTTGTCCTCAACTGAATAAAGCTGAGCTTCAACCTTCTGCTCCAAAGTACCATTTTAAAAAATGCAATAGGCTTTTCCAGCCTACTAAAGGTGTCTGTCTGTGTGCCCCTGCCTGGTGTTGTCCTCAACTAAATAAAGCTGAGCTTCAACCTTCTGCTCCAAATTACCATTTTAAAAAATGCAATAGGCTTTTCCGGCCTACTAAAGGTGTCTGTCTGTGTGCCCCTGCCTGGTGTTGTCCTCAACTGAATAAAGCTGAGCTTCAACCTTCCGGCTCTCATTAAGTGGTTTTTAAAAAACAAAATGGTGGTTAGGGCCTACTAACGGCTTCTGCCCCTCCCTGGTGTTGCCCTCAACTAAATAAAGCTGAGCTTCAACCTTCTGCTCCAAATTACCATTTTAAAAAATGCAATAGGCTTTTCCGGCCTACTAAAGGTGTCTGTCTGTGTGCCCCTGCCTGGTGTTGTCCTCAACTGAATAAAGCTGAGCTTCAACCTTCCGGCTCTCATTAAGTGGTTTTTAAAAAACAAAATGGTGGTTAGGGCCTACTAACGGCTTCTGCCCCTCCCTGGTGTTGCCCTCAACTAAATAAAGCTGAGCTTCAACCTTCTGCTCCAAATTACCATTTTAAAAAATGCAATAGGCTTTTCCGGCCTACTAAAGGTGTCTGTCTGTGTGCCCCTGCCTGGTGTTGTCCTCAACTGAATAAAGCTGAGCTTCAACCTTCCGGCTCTCATTAAGTGGTTTTTAAAAAACAAAATGGTGGTTAGGGCCTACTAACGGCTTCTGCCCCTCCCCGGTGTTGCCCTCAACTAAATAAAGCTGAGCTTCAACCTTCTGCTCCAAATTACCATTTTAAAAAATGCAATAGGCTTTTCCGGCCTACTAAAGGTGTCTGTCTGTGTGCCCCTGCCTGGTGTTGTCCTCAACTGAATAAAGCTGAGCTTCAACCTTCTGCTCCAAAGTACCATTTTAAAAAATGCAATAGGCTTTTCCGGCCTACTAAAGGTGTCTGTCTGTGTGCCCCTGCCTGGTGTTGTCCTCAACTAAATAAAGCTGAGCTTCAACCTTCTGCTCCAAATTACCATTTTAAAAAATGCAATAGGCTTTTCCGGCCTACTAAAGGTGTCTGTCTGTGTGCCCCTGCCTGGTGTTGTCCTCAACTGAATAAAGCTGAGCTTCAACCTTCCGGCTCTCATTAAGTGGTTTTTAAAAAACAAAATGGTGGTTAGGGCCTACTAACGGCTTCTGCCCCTCCCTGGTGTTGCCCTCAACTAAATAAAGCTGAGCTTCAACCTTCTGCTCCAAATTACCGTTTTAAAAAATGCAATAGGCTTTTCCGGCCTACTAAAGGTGTCTGTCTGTGTGCCCCTGCCTGGTGTTGTCCTCAACTAAATAAAGCTGAGCTTCAACCTTCTGCTCCAAATTACCATTTTAAAAAATGCAATAGGCTTTTCCGGCCTACTAAAGGTGTCTGTCTGTGTGCCCCTGCCTGGTGTTGTCCTCAACTGAATAAAGCTGAGCTTCAACCTTCCGGCTCTCATTAAGTGGTTTTTAAAAAACAAAATGGTGGTTAGGGCCTACTAACGGCTTCTGCCCCTCCCTGGTGTTGCCCTCAACTAAATAAAGCTGAGCTTCAACCTTCTGCTCCAAATTACCATTTTAAAAAATGCAATAGGCTTTTCCGGCCTACTAAAGGTGTCTGTCTGTGTGCCCCTCCCTGGTGTTGCCCTCAACTAAATAAAGCTGAGCTTCAACCTTCTGCTCCAAATTACCATTTTAAAAAATGCAATAGGCTTTTCCGGCCTACTAAAGGTGTCTGTCTGTGTGCCCCTGCCTGGTGTTGTCCTCAACTAAATAAAGCTGAGCTTCAACCTTCTGCTCCAAATTACCATTTTAAAAAATGCAATAGGCTTTTCCGGCCTACTAAAGGTGTCTGTCTGTGTGCCCCTGCCTGGTGTTGTCCTCAACTGAATAAAGCTGAGCTTCAACCTTCCGGCTCTCATTAAGTGGTTTTTAAAAAACAAAATGGTGGTTAGGGCCTACTAACGGCTTCTGCCCCTCCCTGGTGTTGCCCTCAACTAAATAAAGCTGAGCTTCAACCTTCTGCTCCAAATTACCATTTTAAAAAATGCAATAGGCTTTTCCGGCCTACTAAAGGTGTCTGTCTGTGTGCCCCTCCCTGGTGTTGCCCTCAACTAAATAAAGCTGAGCTTCAACCTTCTGCTCCAAATTACCATTTTAAAAAATGCAATAGGCTTTTCCGGCCTACTAAAGGTGTCTGTCTGTGTGCCCCTGCCTGGTGTTGTCCTCAACTAAATAAAGCTGAGCTTCAACCTTCTGCTCCAAATTACCATTTTAAAAAATGCAATAGGCTTTTCCGGCCTACTAAAGGTGTCTGTCTGTGTGCCCCTGCCTGGTGTTGTCCTCAACTGAATAAAGCTGAGCTTCAACCTTCCGGCTCTCATTAAGTGGTTTTTAAAAAACAAAATGGTGGTTAGGGCCTACTAACGGCTTCTGCCCCTCCCTGGTGTTGCCCTCAACTAAATAAAGCTGAGCTTCAACCTTCTGCTCCAAATTACCATTTTAAAAAATGCAATAGGCTTTTCCGGCCTACTAAAGGTGTCTGTCTGTGTGCCCCTGCCTGGTGTTGTCCTCAACTGAATAAAGCTGAGCTTCAACCTTCCGGCTCTCATTAAGTGGTTTTTTAAAAACAAAATGGTGGTTAGGGCCTACTAACGGCTTCTTCCCCTCCCTGGTGTTGCCCTCAACTAAATAAAGCTGAGCTTCAACCTTCTGCTCCAAATTACCATTTTAAAAAATGCAATAGGCTTTTCCGGCCTACTAAAGGTGTCTGCCCCTCCCTGGTGTTGTCCTCAACTGAACAAAGCTGAGCTTCCACATTCTGGCTTTCGCCCTATACTATCAGATATTAAACTGCATTTGGCCTACTAGTGTGGTTAGGCCCTTGAAACAGTGTCTGCTGCTCTTGGGTTTGCTACTCCACTGAACAAAGCAATGCCGCCTGTTTAGTCCTGTTACCAATTTTGAACTGCATTTAGCCTACTTTATTCTTTGGCCCTATATCTGTTTCCTCCTCATCCTGCCCATTGCCCAGCCACTGCTAAATGAGTCTGCTGGTACATTGACCTAGACCACTACATTCCCCTTGTAGTCTACACAGCCAGAATCTGACCCTGCTGAAAGTAAGGTTCCCCTTCCCGCATGTTATACCACCTTACACAGGGACAAAGAGGAAGGTGCAGATGAAAGTGCAGGTTCCTTCATCAGGTGGGGGGGCATACTCGTTGGCGACGTCACTGGCACAGGGCCCCTCAGAGTACGCAAAAGTGTTGCTGCTGGTGGGAGGCGCCCCCGCCATGCAAACACACCGCCGTACTTTGAGGGGCCCTGTGCCAGTGCCAATGCGAACGAGTGGGCCCCCCCCTGCTTGCTCAGGATCACAGCACTTGCAACGTTTAAATACTTACCTTTCCCTGCAACACCGCCGTGACGTAGTCCGCATTTCCTGGGCCCACGAAAAACTTGAGCCAGCCCTACTCCCCCCACAACTTTCCCCCAATTCCCTATGCCCAACTATTATTATACAGTTAATTAAGATTGGCAAGCTTCAGAAACAAGAATGGATGTTTTTGGCATTAAAATGGGCACTGTAGGTGTTTTCCTGGCCTCCACTCACTGCCGACTATGCTTCCCCATTGACTTGCATTGGGTTTCGTGTTTCGGTCGATCCCCGACTTTTAGCAATAATCGGCCGACTGCACTCGACTCGACTCTGGACAAAATCGGGTTTCCCAAAACCCTACTCGATCTTAAAAAAATGAAAGTCGCTCAACCCTACTTATCACTGATTGGAAGCTCGTGTATACTGTGCATATGCAAAAAGCTGCCAATCAGTGGTGGGGGCAGGGTTATACAGAGCTCATGAATATAGAGGACTACATGGCAGCTCTAGTGTTAATCTCCTGCTGAGAAAACAGTGATTTTATTAAAACTACAGCAAGCAGCCCAGTGACACATCGCTTGAATCAGGGGCACTGCCCCTACATTTTACTGCTATCAGATTAGGTGTCAAAAATATGCTGACAGATTCCCTTTAATAAATAACATATAGTATATTCAGAACATTTTTGGTACTGCCTTTATTTTATATTATTTTATAATAATTCTGTTGTTTGCTTACACCATACAGAAAGCAGACATACTGAAACATCTCTACCGTTCAGAATACACCACCCATGCTCCAGTTTTAACAGATTTATACAACTATAGTTGATTAAGGCTTCACCTTCTTTAGAAACATCCTGACCAGCATGATCACAGTTTGATCCTAGTCGTAACCTTCCAGTGCGCCTTCACTTGTTGTAGCGGCTTTAAAATATTTCAAGTTACGTCGTCAAGACTTCTTCTTGGGAAAACAGCAATATTTCCATTAGCAGTCACAAGCTATAAATGTCCTGTAATTGTAATGGTTTACATAGAGGAGATGTAGATTGCTTACAATGTGATTATGCAAATGCAATACACAAGGGTTACACTGTGTTTTTACTACAAGCTGTTTAGCCCCCCCCTCCTATCTCACGCGTACTGCTAGATACTTCTAATTTTAAGATCCTTATTCCTGCTCCCCATGAACACTCCACAGCATGCCGGTAGTGTGGAAGTACATAAAGTGTCAACCTCAGCTTAGTTTTTAACCTGGAGTGATAGCTTTACTGATTTGCCACTTTAGTACTCTTGTTAATGAATTTTTAATCTTCTTAATGACATTAAACACGGAAAGTAATTAAGGAAAACAAGTTTGAAACTGCTGACTTAAACCCTTTATTCAGAACTATTTAATGTAGAATTAATTTGATTTTGCCCATTATTCAAATGAACGCAGTACCTTTCCAAGCATTGGAAATTCCTTTCTCATTATACAATATATGGGCTGCGATTTGATATAATACAGTGAACCCATAAAAAAGATCTCCACATCCAGCAGGTTTGTTGACATTGATAAATATGTTTTCATTCCCCATGAGGCCAGAGAGATATGATGAAAATAGTAGTACAATATAATTCTAGGTCAATATAATACCAGTTCCTTTACAATGATCACAATCTGTTACAGCTTTCATGAGTTCAAAGAAAGGGAAAATATCTAAACAAGAACTGTTCTTAAAAAACAAGAACGGGTTCTTGTTGTAGGATGGCAGGAAGACTTTGGCTGAGCTTACGATACATGCACATTAAATGTTAGCTAAATAAGCCGATATCTGCAAGATCAGCTGACAATCTAATGTGGGTGGTGGATCGCCATGCGAAAATGGATCACTAGGCCACGTTCACATGTTCGGCATTTAATCAGTATTTTACATCAGTATTTGTAAGCCAAAACTAGGAGTGGGTGAAAAATATAGAAGTGGTGACGTGTTTCTATTATACTTTTCCTCTGGTCAGAATTTTACATCAGTATTTGTAAGTCTAAATCAGGAATGGAACAAATACTGAATGTATGAATGTGACCTTCCTCTACTTTCCCCATTCAGAATATATGAACACTTGACTAACCTGAGTGTGCGTGTATTATGAAGTGTTCGGCTGAATGACTTTCTCGCTGACAGCTAACTATAGTGTGTAGCCAGTTCTATATTATATATACTGTACATTTCTTTGAACCCTTTGAACAAGTCTTAAAGAAGTTGTCCAAGTATCATATCCCACACTTGGCCTTGATAAAATAAAAAAGCTTATACTCACCTCCCATGCCGCCGCCATTCTCAGGGTGTTGGCACTATTTCCCCCCAGGGACTCCCATACTGTTACCTGGACCCAACCAGCGCTGGCGTCACTGTCTCCATTTTTGGACAAATCGAACATGAAGAGGAAGTTCAGGCTGCAGCTGCAGAGTGGATTTCCTCTTCATGTTTAATTTGTCCGAAAACAGTAATGCCATTGCTGATTGGGTGCTGGCGTCATGTGTCACAACACTGCACAAGAGCCCCGGGGAAAGTGAGTGCCGACTCTGCAGGAATGGTGCTGGCATGGGAGGTGAGTATACATTTTTTATTTTAGCGGGCCAAACATTTTGATCAAGAAGGGGGTTTTTTTTAGCAGTGGACAACCTTTTTAATACATATGTCATATTCAGGGTTGCCAACTGTCCAGAAATTCCAGGACAGTCCATAAAAATAAAGCACATTTTTGCCCTGTCCATAAAAAAAATTGAGGTTTTAATGATTTTTTTTAGGCTGAATAAACTTATACAAATTATATTGACCATAATTATTATCATTTTACAGTTCACAGTAAAAGCAGCTGATGTCTTCTGATCAGAATTATGGGCTATAGATATGTATCAGTGATCATAATAGTTTATTGAGGATTTTTGGCAAAGTGTTGGTAAAAATTGATTGATAAGCTGTCCAAAAAAAAAAAAAGTCAGCTTGGTAACACTTATGACATTGCCTTAATATTAGCAAGCAAATCAATGACTATATAGGTGACAATACTCTGTGGTGTAAGAATGCTAAGATGACAGTTACACCTGAGCCCAAAAGTCGTTCTGCCCTATGTATAGAGAACAGAATAAGACATGTATGAGTGATGCCTGAGGGCACTCTTAGAGATTTTGGGACCCAGGAGCTACAAGTTATGAATCAAGCTTCACTAATGTGAATACTTGGGTTTATGTCTTATCCTTGCATAAGATGTGATATCAATAATATGTAATCACATACTGTACTTTGAAAGTCATACTAACGTGTAGTGAAACAAAGCGATTTGGTAAAGATGAGATACTCGCGCTTGTGACTACCTTTCTGTTTCTTCTGGATTCTATGCACAGAAAGGCAGTATCAGTCTTTATGAAAATGCTGATTTTGTCAATGTAATCACACAGGTCTACAAATTTATTTTTTAGATGCCAAGGTTTTTTGAATAGATCTAGCGTATTTTGAGATGCTGAATTAAAAAATGCCAATACTTTTGCTGAATTTGTTCTAGTATTTGAGATTATCCATCCATGAAAATAATGTAATTCCCCCAATGCGATTTGTGCGTAATAGCAAATGCAATAGCTTTGTCTTATGGTCAGTCTTTTGGCTCTTTAACAGTGTCTTAGATAATGAAATATACCATATATGTTTTGTATTTCAATTTGTAGGCTTTCAATGCTATAAAAGCAAATTTTTGAAGCCAAAATTCTACTCTAATTAACTATTAAATATCCCAGAAAACTAGAGCCAACCTGGCAAAACCGAAGTCATATTTTTAATCAGCACCATAAACTTAATATAAAACTGTCCAGACATCGTTGGCACCAAAATCACTGTATACCAGTGTCATAGACCTGTGGTGACAAAATCAGGGGATGCGCTAATGCCCTCTGCCTGTAGTGGTTGCTAGTTTTGGAACTGCAAAATCTTTTTTTTTAGTAAAAAAACGCTAAATAGAGTCCAAAGACACCCTTCTTTTACTGAGTAGTTTTTTCCCCTTGTTTGTCATAAATAAATGTCATTATATCATACTACATTTTCAAGGCTATAAAATAAATAATTCTCAAAGTTGTAGGAAGTACAAAAAAAGTAAATTGTAATAATGTAATTTATGACCAGGAGATGTTCAAGACCAGGACTTTAAGATACTTCACGTCGCTTTATTTTCAATATTATCTGATAGATTTTTGAAAAAAATTCTAATCTATAATTGAAGGTATTATCAAACTTGAGAAAAAATAAATGAGATAAACTTCACTCACTGGCTACAATATAAAACCTATGCTACAACAACATACTCTGTTATATTTATTCATAACAAGTTCTTTGTTTTCTTCCTTGCCCTCTACCAAGCAATCAATCAGCCTCCCCATTAATTTAGAGTTTCATGGGGAGCTCACCTACTAATCAGTGGGTAATTATCAGTGTCATATCACAGCTAGGACAATCTTTCTTAGAAATTACAATGAGAGCCTGTCCTGATCTGTTCTGGCTTCCTACAAGACATTACGGAGACTTCAAAAAAAGTGTATTTCTCTCCTTTTCGTCTTAATTGTGACAGATCTCCCTTTATAACTCGGAACATTGTACATACACTGCTGTGGAATTGACACAGTTGGATCATTGATACTGCAATAAAATAATAAAGTGGTTAAATATTATGTATATTTTTAACTTTTTAATCCTGCATTGAGCAGGGAATTGATCACAGTAACCCTTGAGGTTCCTTCCAACTCTAACATTTTATGAGTGTATGATTCTATGAACTTAACCACTTAGTGACCACTGATACGCATTATAAAAGGAGGGCACTAAGTGTACATACAGTATTCCCTCATCGCCGTTTTAAAACAGCGATCGGGAATAAGGCTGTAGCGCCCCCCATAGATGGAAAATCTCAGAAGTCTTGGGTACCGGGCTTAGCTGAGCCCCCAGAAAACATGATCAGGGCTGGATTTTCCGGTGTCTGATCACATGATCGCCGTTATTTGGTGAATACCTCCTGTTCCATCCCCCGGCTCAGTGTCATCTTTCTGGAAAAATAAATGGCATGCACATGTGCCTGACGAGATCTGTCTGCTGGTACCCAGCAACAATAGGAAATCTGGTGCCTACCTGTGTGCTCAACGCCAAAAATAGTAACGAGCACTTGCGCTCAACACTAATGACATATTCAACATGACAACATAATGTGAGTAAATTGTGTGTTGTATCCGTGGGTTCAAAATCCTCACTCAATTAAATCCTTGAGGGGTGTGGTTTCCAAAATGGGGTTTTCACTGTTTAGGCACATCTGGGAATCTCCAAATGCTACATGGCATCCACAAATAGCGTCCACTAATTATTCAACCAAATTTTACATTTAAAAAAGTTAAATGGCGCTCCTTCCCTTCCGAGCCCTGCCGTGCACCCAAATAGTAGATTTCCCCCACAAATAAGTTATTGTCATATTCAGGAGAAATTGCACAACAAATTTTAGGATCCATTTTCTCCTGTTACCCATGCACACGTGCCTGACGAGATCTGTCGGCTGGTACCCGGCAACAATAGGAAATTTGGTGCCTACCTGTGTGCTCAACGCCAAAAATAGTAACAAGCATCCTGTTACCCTTGTGAAAATAAAAAGGTTTGGGTCTAAAGTACATTTTTTGTGAAAAAAAAAATTATAATTTTTTCTTTCCATATTGCTTCAGTTCCTGTAAAGCACCTTGAATGTTGTTTTGAACACCTTGAGGGGTTCAGTTTTTAGAATGGTGTCACTTTTGGGTAATTTCTGTCATATAGACCCCTTAAAAACATTTAAAATGTGGTACCTAAAACATGGTTTTGTAAATTTTGTTAGAAAAATCAGAAATCGCTGGTCAAGTTTTAACTCTTCTAACTTCCTAAGAAAAAAAAATTATGTTTCCAAAATTGTACTGATGTAAAGTAGACATGTGAGAAATGTTATTTATAAATTACTTTGGGTGACTTATCTCTCTGATTTAAGGCAATAAGAATTAAAAGTTTGAAAATTGTGAAATTTTCAAAATTTTTGACAAAATTCCATTTTTTCACAAATAAACGCAAGTCATATCAAATACATTTTACTGCCATCATAAAATACAGTATGTCATGAAAAATCAATCTCAAAATCAGTGGGATCCGTGAAGTGTTCCAGAGTAATGGCCTCATAAGGTGGCACTGGTCACAATCGTAAAATTTGGCTTGGTCATTAAGGCCAAAATTGGCTCGGTCATTAGGGGGTTAATGTCATCTAATACTTAACTGTTTTATTCTGTAGCATGTGTTCATGTATATTAAGGTTCTCCAAAAAAAAATGTTTCTCTCTTACTGTTTTTCTTTCTTTCTGAGATTGAATCTTACTTTTAATTGTCATTACTGAAAATGTAGGACTTAAATGGGTGTTTCCCGTTTAATTAAGTTTCTACCCCAGTTGCAGTTTGTTATAAAAACAAACAAACCACACTGTACTCACCTTCCCCACATCCACTGGTGAGCCTCCCCCACTGCTCCTGGCTCTTGGTATTGGCTGCGGCGCTAAAGTCACATTAACAGCGTGGCAACAAATCATTGAGCTCAGTGGCTCTGAAGGAGGTATTTGGTCTAGCAGAGCCAATGAGCTCACTTACCCATAGAAGGTGACTACAGTGCAGATTGTTGCTTTATAACTAGTGTTGAGCATTCCGATACTGCAAGTATCGGGTATCGGCCGATATTTGCGGTATCGGAATTCCGATACCGAGATCCGATACTTTTGTGATATCGGGAATCAGTATCGGGATCGATATTAATGTGTAAAATAAAGAATAAAAATAAAAAATATTGATATACTCACCTCTCCGACGCAGCCTGGACCTTACCGATGTAACCGGCAGCTTCCGTTCCTAAGAATGAGCGCTTGAAAGACCTTAGATGATGTCGCGGCTTGTGATTGGTCACGTGAGCAGTCACGTGACCGCCACGTGACCAATCACAAGCCGCGACATCATCTAAGGTCTTTCAAGCGCTCATTCTTAGGAACAGAAGCTGCCGGTTACATCGGTAAGGTCCAGGCTGCGTCGGAGAGGTGAGTATATCAATATTTTTTATTTTATTCTTTATTTTGCACATTAATATGGATCCCAGGGCCTGAAGGAGAGTTTCCTCTCCTTCAGACCCTGGGAACCATCCAGGATACCTTCCGATACTTGGTGTCCCATTGACTTGTATTGGTATCGGGTATCGGTATCGGCGATATCCGATACTTTTCGGGTATCGGCCGATACTATCCGATACCGATACTTTCAAGTATCGGACGGTATCGCTCAACACTATTTATAACAAATTATACCTGGAGCAGAAACTTAATGGGTTTATCCACAACTATTTCTTTTTTATGGGCTGGAGCTGGAAACTGGAGAAGATGGTGATCGGTGAGTATATTAGTACACCTACACATACTTTTACACAGGTTAAACCAATAAAAGGATTAATGGAAGTTCTTATTAAGTGTTGCACTTAATGCAGATAATATTATTTTTCTAATTAATCTCAATTTGGCATACTATATCATGGAAAGGCCCAAATCATTGTAAAAGACAGTCATATTTTGAAAATTTCAAAGGAAAAGACTGTATATGACAATCAAAAAGGCCCAAACTGAAGAGAGGAGGTGCATACAGTAACTCAAATGCACACACTACTATGACTACTGCTATGATAGTGTAGCAACTCACTAGGGAAAATTGGTAACACACTAAAAACTGCAACTGATCCTGCCGGTTCATGTACAAACTAGAGATCCTGACTCCCCCTAGTGTTTTTTTATTTCAAATGAAGGACTTTATTCTGGCGGTGAGCTTATTCACAATATAACTATAGGATCAGTAATAGGTAGGCCTCTTATAGATGCTTCTCTATTACTAACCCGTGGGCTTGATGTCACCGAAAAATACAAAGGTGACATCAACCCCACAAATATGAACCCCACTTGTCACTGCCACGCGGCAAGTCGAAAGAGTCGGGCAATGCGTCAGAATCTAATAGATGAGGCTTTCCTTTTCTGGGCAGCTGGGGGCTACTATTTTTAGGCTGGGGGGCCAATATCCATGGTCCCTTACCGGCATGAGAATACCAGCCGCTAGCTGTTTGCTTTAGCTTGGCTGGTTGTCAAAAATGGAGGGAACCCCATGCCTTTTTTTCATTATTTAAATATTTTAAAAAAATGCCGTGGGGACCCCTCTGTTCTTGATAGCCAACCTTGCTAAAGTTGACAGCTGAGGATTGCAGCATTTTTACCTCCGATTACAGCTTCGGGCCTACACTGTAATCTGACAGAGTGAGAACTGTGGCTGTCTGACTGGCAGTAATGAATTTACCGCCGATCAATGGCAGTGTTTGCCGTGCTGTCATGCGCATGACAGCATGGCAAACACTGGATGTTCAGGTCCCTCCATTCAAGTGAATGAGGTCTGAGTGTGGGTATTGTTCTTGTACCCGAACCCGAACTTTTTTTTACTGTTCGGCTGAACCCACTGGACCCGAACATCCAGGTGTTCGCCTATCTCTAGTCATAACTCACCAAACATCTGTGTACAGGCATAAATATATGGAGTGTAACAGGTTCATGTGCTGGTATCCAGGAAGGCTGATACAAACATCCATATATGTCAGGGCTCACGTGACCAAAGTAGATCATGTGATGCACAACGGTGCAGAGGGGTGGGTCGCGGTAGAATAACAATAAGGCATCGCAACCCACATGATAGTCAGTTGTTCATGAGGTAAGTTGACGTACACGATGTTCGTAGCACATCACATGAACAGGAAAAGAGAAATATGACCCACCACATGACTACCACGTTACTAAGCAAGTGGGCTGTAGATACAGTGCAGCACTGAGAAGGCAAAAATAAGGGACTCAGTACTTAATAAAATGACACGGTATGACAGATTTCTAAAAGATGCTTCCAACGTTCTGCATAAGGTCGACAGTATCTAGTTGTGGTTGGTAACGTGATGTTGAGGCCTTGTACACTTCTATAAGGCACGAAGATGGCATTAGGGCTCTGGAATTACTCTAACTCTAACTCTAGTAGTATTGATCCCAGATTGAGTGGATTTTTGATAAGGGCATTAAGATTTGTACTGATCCATAATTTTTTTATGTTTAAGGAGGTGTTCTACCTACAGCTCCAAGGCACAGCTATGTGGGTTTCATGTTCACCGTCATACCCTAACCTGTTCCTGGGGATATGGGAGAGAATGCTTTTTCAAACCGATACCATCCTTGTGCATTAATTATTATAGTTAAATTATGCTCGATTTATTAGGTAGAAGGCCTACTTAGGCATAGCACCATAGAGCACTTTATGTCTTGTCACACTTATATATAATTGGCTTGTTATATAAGAAACCTACTTAGGTATATTACTAATTTGTATGAAATCTTATATTATACTTGCTTTTCTATTATAACAAAACATGGGTCTGGCTATCCATGTCCTGTTTTGTATATAGACATTGTTTCTACAAGTAAGATACGTATTATGGTCTAATTTCCAAATTTGCCAGTTGTCCCCCACTTCTTCAATACCTGTGGTGTTTTCCATTCTTTTTATACATATTTAAACTGTTTTTTATGTATGTACTAAATAAAAATCTGTAGAATTATTTTACATGACTTGCATTACTTCTGTTTTTGGCGTTTCTGTTAATTATAATGCATATTAGCCTCCAAATATGGATTCTTAGTATAGGTGTAGATTCAGGAAGAGAGAGGTTAAGTAGACTAGGTTCTTTCTAGCCAGATATAAGATGTGTTGGATTATAGTGCCTTCCCATTGTCCTTGGAATAGGTTATATCACTGGCAGTGCATTTGGAAAGACGTCTTAGAGATAAGAGCACATTTGATAGTGTTTCAGTGACTTCCTCCTCTCACCCTATTAATGCAGGACAATCGCTGCAAATTGGGGCCTGCAGAGAGTCCAAGGAAGGAATTGAACTTGGAACTCCTGTTCTGTCTATAATGCAGTAGAACGGGTCATGTAATGATTTAGGGTTTCAGATACAATAATGAATTTCTTATAGGTAAAGAGATAGAAAAAAATCATTAATATTTAAGGACACTGATTCTAAAGGTTTGAAGGTATTTCTCATGCATACTACTGATTGTTTTTCACTGGTGTTTTGGGTTGTCAAATCTGGAGTTATAGTTACCTCTGCATTTGTTGATTCAGGTCCCGCCTTACATCTCATTGTCTCATTGTCGATGATTTTGCTTTTGAGTGTGAGTACACAGTTTCAACTCTCGGTCATCCTATTCAAGTAACCACAATTGATAATTCTTCCTTTACCCAAAGTCATGTAACTTCTTAGATTGAGAATGTGTGTATGAGAGTGGGAGTGTTACACACAGAATCAATTTATTTCATGGTGTTTCTTTCCTTACCAGCTAAAGTTGGGTTGGGAATGCCCTGGTTGGTGAAACACATCAATTGGGAGACTTGTGAGTTTAAGTCTTGGGAGAATCTTTATTTTTCCAGTTGTTTATCGAAATCACTGGCATCTATGAGATCACTTCTTCTAGATTTTATTCAGGATTTTGACAACGTTTTTTCTAAGACTGAATGTGAAGTTCTTCCCCGACATAGGGGAATGAAAAGTTCTTCCCCCAACATGATTGTGCTGTTGAATTTATCTCAGGGGCCAAATTGCCTAAATCTAACAGAATTGACTGCGGCCAGCTGGTTCATTGCAGGACATTTCCACATCCCAGCTTCTGAATTGAGTCCTCCCACTTTACGATTTCACTTAACCAACCTGCATATCATTGATTCAGCAACTGCAACTTTATTGGGGTCATCATAAATGAGCCCCAGAGCAGAGAAAAAAGTGTCAACTAAGGACATCATGGCAGAATCCTTAGACAAGAAAATGCCCAAGCCTAAGGATCTCTAATGGAGCAACAACAGAACACCCACACTTTGACTCTCTCCTCTGGATGTGGCAGGATGGAGACCAAAGTACAACCTACATGAAGAAATAAATGGAAAACTTACTTTGGTCCCCATCAAAACAATCCGGTAAATTTGCCTTTGACTCAGAAGATAGTTTTGGGTAGAGTAGAAGCTGTAGAGCAAAGGATAATGCATGCAGTTGTTGCAGCTTGATGTCTGCCACCTTCAAAGACAAGGACAGCAATTGGGCAGTCAGGGAGTCCACAGAATCCATGATGGCACACAAAAGGTGGAGTGGACTCGTGATAATGTTATGATAGTGTATTAACTCACTTTAGTAACACTGTAAAAACTGAAACTAACCCTACCAGTTCCTGTACAGATTAGAGATACTGACTCTGCCATCCTTAGTGGTTCCTGTGTGAGCTGAGATAGCCCTAACCACAGACTAGAGGATGGCAACTCGGGCGTATGCTGCCTGAAGAGCTGTTGAGCATTTCACATTCCCTAGAGAATCGGAGGACAGATTAGAGTCTTAATTGCCTACAGAAGGAAAAGTGTGCTGAAATAGAAAGAGATCCCAAATTGAGTAAAACAAACCACAAAATACTGAATAAAGGATTAAGTATTTAGTGCCTAATTCCTAAAAAGAAATAGAAAATAGGTGCAGAGTAAAAAACATAAACATTTGAGAGGTAAACCCTAGCTGGTCTTACACTAACTTGCTTAAACAACAGCAATATGGCTGGACATCCAAATTAGATTATCACAAGCAAGAATTACCAGAGGGAGAAAGTACACTGCTCAAAAAAATACAGGGAACACTTAAACAACAGAATATAACTCCAAGTGAATCAAACTTCTGTGAAATCAAACTGTCCACTTAGGAAGCAACACTGTTAGACAATCAATTTCACATTCTGTTGTGCAAATGGAATAGACAACAGATGGAAATTATTGGCAATTATCAAGACACACTCAATAAAGGAGTGGTTCTGCAGGTGGGGATCACAGACCACATCTCAGTACCAATGCTTTCTGCCTATGTTTTGGTCACTTTTGAATGCTGGTTGTGCTTTCACACTCGTGGTAGCATGAGACAGACTCTACAACCCACACAAATGGTTTAGGTAGTGCAGCTCATCCAGGATGACACATCAATGCGAGCTGTAGCAAGAAGGTTTGCTGTGTCTGTCAGCATAGTGTACAGAGGCTGGAGGCACTACCAGGAGACAGGCCAGTACACCAGGAGACATGGAGGGGGCCGTATGAGGGCAACAACCCAGCAGCAGGACTGCAACCTCAGCCTTTGTGCAAGGAGGAACAGGAGGAGCACTGCCAGAGCCTTGCAAAATGACCTCCAGCAGGCCACAACTGTGCAGGTGTCTGCACAAACAGTTCAAAACTGACTCCATGAGGATGGTCTGAGTACCTGCCATCCACAGATGGGGGTTGTGCTCACAGCCCAACACCATGCAGGACACTTGACATTTGCCACAGAACACCAGGATTGGCAAATTTGCCACTGGTGCCCTGTGCTCTTCACAGATGAAAGCTGGTTCACACTGAGCACAGAAGTGACAGAGTCTGGAAACGCTGTGGAGAGCGATCTGCTGCCTGCAACATCCTTCAGCAAGACCGGTTTGGCAGGGGGGCAGTAATGGTGTGGGGTGGCATTTCTTTGGAGGGCCCCACAACACTCCATGTGCTCACCAGAGATAGCCTGACTGCCATTAAGTACTGAGATGAGATCCTCAGACCCCTTGTGAGACCATATGCTGGTGTGGTTGGCCCTGGGTTCCTCCTAATGCAGGAAAATGCCAGACCTCTTGTGGCTGGAGTGTGTCAGCAGTTCCTGCAAGATAAAGTCATTGAAGCTGTGGACTGGCCCGCCCGTTCCCCAGACCTAAATCCGATTGAACACATCTGGGACATCATGTCTTGCACCATCCACCAATGTCACATTGCACCACAGACTGTCCAGGAGTTGGCGGATGCTTTAGTCCAGGTCTGGGAGGAGATCCCTCAGGAGACCATCCGCCGCCTCATCAGGAGCATGCCCAGGCATTGTAGGGAGATCATAAAGGTGCGTGGCGGCCACACACACTACTGAGCATAACTTCCTTGTCTTCAGGCATTTCCACTGAAGTTGGATCAGCCTGTAACTTCATTTTACACTTTGGTTTTGAGCATAATTCCAACCCCACACCTCCGTGGGATATTATTTGTGATTTACGTTGATCATTTTTAGGTTTTATTGTTCTCAACACATTCCACTATGTAATGAATAAAGATTTACAACAGTAATATTTAATTCAGTGATATCTAGGATGTGAGATTTTAGTAATCCCGTTATTTTTTTGAGCAGTGTATATAAAGCCGCACCCGAAAGGTGATAGGGCAGATAAAAGAGTAAATGAAAACACCTGTTACCCTTAAAAAACTAAAGCAAGGATAAGAGAAACTAAGCACAGAGAAGCTGACCACAAGGCACAAGGGTTTGAACCCAGGCGCATGACAGCTACTAGCAATAATGAGTGTTGTTTAAATAAGAGTCTAGAAACGGTCTCTATAGTACAATTTTTATTGATGTACCAACTTACTATTGCCTGTGTATCTGAAAGACGTGAAATCAGCTAAGGAACATAAAAATAATTGCCATCTGTCTATGCTCCCTCCAATTCTATCTTCTCCATCGCCATCCATCGATCTATTTACAGTACATTTCTATACTAATAATGTTTTTGTTTTATAAATGTATTAGAGGATGCATCAATTTTCTGAGACAGCAATCACATAATGTCAATAAAGACAGAAATTCTATAGCTGTGGTTATGAGGGAGGTTGATACTGTAAACATATTGTTTTTATTGTTCCAAGCAGCAGTGCGTAATATCATATCAGTACCATGGACAGAGCATATAAAGAGCTAAAGCTGTCAGAGAGTCAACAAGGCATGTAAGGCAAGTACTGTAAATTAAACAAGAACAGAACTGCAATGATTCTATGAAGAAATGATTTAAACTAGTAAACAGTATAGCTAGTCCCAATAATGTATACTATTTTTGCTATTAGATAATTACGACATATGAAGGGATTTTTTTACCTCCTGATTTAGAAAAAAAAAACAAAAACCATGCAAAGGGCTCTATTGATTTTCCATTGTTTTCTCGCTTAACTTTGCCCAGGTGATCCTTCATGCCTCATGCTTCCTGTAGCCTGGATGTGCATTTATTTGCTATAGCCAATTACTAATCACAACATTGAATCATCATCATGGCCAGTGATTCCCCGCAACAGTCACATGTACATATGACCAGAACAGGGTGCACCCAGGTGGCCTTTGCACATCCTTTTCTGGTATCAAGGTAGAAAAAGCTAATTTTTACAGCATTCTGCTTGTTTTTATTTTAAATGGGGGGTGGAAAACCAACTTGTGGTTTTCACAGGTAAATATGCATAACAAGATCTTCAATTAAAACAAGAAGCAGTTTTTGATTTTCTGTTTTTGGGGGGTGTCTTACCTATATAAACTGCACTTTCTGTAATCTATCATTTGAGCTGAATGAATGAAGTCTGAATACGCATCAAGAATCCAATTATATTACAAAACTTCTACAAACATTTAGTAAGACTTGCAGTATGTTGTGGCGTTGCACACTATGCTAATTTGGGCAATTCAAGTAGTAACAATTTGTGTGCACATTCCTATATGATTGGTCCAGATACTCAAAAACATGTATAATCAGGCAAGTACCAAATTGGCAATATGGTCTGTGCATATGGTCTGTGAGAACAAGCGTTCAATATATTTAAACACACATTTCTCTTATTTTTTGAGCCATTTATGGAGTATACATTGCTACTGAGCTATGTTACTATGATGTTGTGCAGATTAAAGAATCAAATAATCTTTTCTTACCTTTCTCTTTTCCTCTTTACATGAGATATCCCAAGATAAGGGTCACACGATGATTCCAGACCCCATAATGTGTAGGAAGATGTGGTCACATTGGACATACTGGAGATACCAGGGGTGCTGGGATATAAAGAGGTGTCTCACACTGCTGTCCACCCTGTCTTTGTGTCTAATACTGATGATAACAGGTGTGCTCTGGTAAGAAGAGGGTGCTCATAATGTTGTCCACCCTGTCTATCTGATCTAGTATTTATTTATTATGCTTTGCTTATATAGTGCTATAATATTCTGCAGCGCTTTACATACATTTACATCACAGTCCCCATTGGGGCTCACAATCTACATTCCCTATGTCTTTGGATTGTGGGAGGAAACTGGAGAACCCAGAGGAAACCCACACAAACATGGGGAGAACATACAAACTTTGTGCGCTGCCAGGATTCGCCGGTTTCTAAGCTAGGAATGGCAGCGATGTAAGCGATATGCATGCTCCCAGCCAGAGACCGTCTAGTGAGCACTGCCTCGCTCCATATATACATACGTATGGAGCAAGACCGCGCTCACTACATGTCCATACTAACTGGATGGCGACATCACTAGACAGGTGTGGACTTGCTACAATACAAATTCTTTATGATCTATTACTGAAGATTGCCAGGGCTCTGAGGTAAGAAATTGCAGCTCACACTGCTGCCCACCCTGTCTTATCAGTGGCACTGAATTAAGAATCACATTGATATCCACCATATTTACTGTATCTAATCTAATACTGGAAATGGCACTAGTGCTGAAGTAAGTAGAAGTGACTAACATTGCTGTCCATCCTTTCTTTCTAACCAAATGCTGGAGATACCTGTGGGGGTAGAGTAAGAAGAGGCAGTTCACACCCGTCCACCCTGTCTTTTTGATCTAATACTGGAGATATTATGGGTGCTGAGTTAAAAAGTGATTGCTCACACTGCTGTCCACCTTTTTTCTGTTTATAAATACTGGAAATACCAAAGATGCTGAGGTATGAAAAGGCCACTCACACTGCTACCCACCCAGTCTTTCTCATCTAATGCTGGAAATACTAGGGATGCTGAGGTAAGAAGAGGCTGCTCACACTGCTGTCCACCCTGTCTGTCTTATGCAATACTGGAAGTTCAAGGAGTGCTGAGGTAAGAAGACACCTCTCGCACTGCTGCCCAACCAATTTCTCTGACCTAATACTGGGATGCAAGAAGAGGCAGCTAACACTGGTCCACCCAATCTTTGTGATATGAAAATGTTGATACCATGAGTGATGAGGTAAGAAGAAAACAATTCCACTTCTGTCCACCCTCTTTCTGATTAAATATTGGAGATACCAGGGGGTGCTGAGTCGAGATAAGCGGTGATCGAGTCGAACTGTTTGCCAATTTCAAATTCGAGCTGTTTTGGGCGGTGTACGAGTCATTCGACGAACCCGAACAATTTGCTTAAAATTCGGCTGTTCGAGTCTCTGTTCGATAACTGTTCGTCCACCAAAAGCCTAGCTTGATTTGCACATTAAATCTGTTTATCATTGTAAATAGACTGTTTCTGTTTATAGTGGGCGGGGGGGTGGGGGATAGATCTGTGCTGAAATAACGCCTATCTCCATTCTTTTTTCTTTCCCGCATTTACAGAGGGGCGGTGCAGTCTCTCAGCCTATCAGCAGTGCACACACACACAGCAATGTGCATGTGATGCACACAAGCAAGGGCATGTGTCATTGGCTGTGTATGTCACATGTCCTTGCCCTATAAGAACCAGCCATTTGCCCCGTCGCCACCATTTCCTCACTGCTGCAGCTTAGTGTTAGACTGCACCGCTGCTGCTGTGGGCGCTATACAGACTAAGAGTGTTTTTTTGGAGCGAATTGTCAGAGAGATAGGTTTTGGGAGTCAGGAGGAGTCGGGACTAGTTGTAATATCAGCCCTTTTCAGGTAAGGTTACAGCAGTTCATAGCACTGTTTGCCAGGCAGGTCTGAGCCAGTGCTGTGCAAGTGTTAGTCACAGCATTTGGTGTAATCTAGCTCAGCCAATCCTTTTGGGCTAGTAGCATTGTCTGATAGTCATCTGAGTAGCCTGCCTGTGAAGCTAGCTACACTGCCTGTGTATCTCAATTTTTACTGCATCTAACCCAGTAAATCGTTTTGGGGTTTTGGGCTTAGTAGCAGTGTCTGCACGTCAGCAGAGTAGCCCGCCTGTGAAGCTAGCTACACCGCCTGTGTATCTCTATTTTCACTGCATCTAATCCAGTTAATAGTTTTGGGCCTAGGAGCAGTGTCTGCACATCAGCAGAGTAGCCCGCCTGTGAAACAAACTATACCGCCTGTGTATCTCAATTTTTACTGCATCTAATCCAGTTAATAGTTTTGGGCCTAGGAGCAGTGTCTGCACTGTCCAACGAGCCCTGGTGCAATACGTTATGACGTATAGCCTGGGCCAACAAGCTCAAGAGGTGGGGCAAATCACACTGCAGGAGTGGTCTCAGATCAGGGACCTATGCACCCTTCTGCTCAGTTTTGAAATAGCAACGAAGATGTTTAGTGCTGACAATGCCATTATCAGCATGACCATTCCGGTGATTTACATGCTGGAGCACACCTTACACAGTGTTCAGAGTCAGGTGGTGGAACAAGAGGAGGAGGAACAGGAGAAGTCATATGCGGAAGGGATCATATCTCCAAGGTCAAGAAGGTTGGCAGCACCAAGGTGGCTGGCATTGGAGGCTGGGGGAGAGGGATTACCGAGGGCGCATGGTAGCAGCCAAACTGTTGAGGAAGGTGCAGGTGGCGAGGAAGTCGAGGACGAACTGGCACTGGGCATGGAAGACTCATCAGATGAGGGAGACCTTGATCAAATTTATGTTGTGCAAGGTTGGGGGGAGAGGGCAGAGGAAGGAAGCATGATTCTCACCTAGCCACCACCAAGACAACAAGGACTTGGTCCTCCTGGATGCGCAAGACACATGAGTTCCTTCTTGCTGCACTACCTGCAACATGACCCTCGGATTGTCAGAATCCGAAGTAATGCCGACTACTGGGTTGCCACACTCTTAGATCCCTGATACAAAAGCAAATTTGGCTAAATAATTCCTGCCATAGAAAGGGATTCACGCATGCAGGAGTATCAGCAGAGACTGTTACAGAATCTAACATCTGCTTTTCCACAAAACACCAGTGGTGCACATAGTCAATCTCTGAGTTCTAACTTGCCAACCATGGGACTATCGAGTCATCACTCTAACCGTAACAGTAACATCGTATCTGGTGGTAACAGCAATTTTTTCCAATCGTTTCAAGATTTTTTTAGACCATCCTTTGCAAGGCCACAGGAGACAAGAAGTCTGATGCACAGCCAACGCCTAGAGAGGATGGTACAAGAGTATCTCCAAGTTAACATCGATGCCATGACTGTGGAACTGGACCCTTGCTCTTTTGGGCTTCCAATCTTGAAAAATGGCCTGAGCTCGCCACTCACGCCTTGGAGATCTTGTCGTGCCCCGCAACCAGCGTTCTCTCTGAACGTGTATTCAGTGCTGCTGGTGGTGTGCTCACAGATAAGTGCATGCGGCTGTCCAGTGACAATGTAGACAGACTAACGTTCATCAAGATGAACAAATCCTGGATCCGCAAGGACTTTTCTACCCCTGTGTCATCTTGGGGAGACTAAAAGCTTGATGATTTTTGAAAATCACCTCACCAACTGTTTTAAAAAACTCTGGCAAAATTGATGCCACTTAAGTGGTGTCTGTGGCCGAATTTTTAGAAAAAATGGAGACTCTTTTAGTTAGTCCCCTTGCTGAGTTTTACATGACGTTGCCATCGTCAATTCCAGGTGGGTGGGGTCGTCTGCAGAGTTGTTTACTCATACTATGGCCTGGGATTCAGAGGTCTGCTCCAAAGCTTCAGTGTCTGCTAGTCAGCAGAGTAGCCCAGTCACCCACCGCCTGTTTACCTAAGTACTATTTTTAACGGCATCTGGCCCAGGAAATCCTTTTGGGCCTAGCAGAATTTGGTGCTACTCAGCAGCGTACCCCACCCATGAAGCAAACTACACCGCCTGTTTACCTAACTACTATTTTGTAACGGCATCTATCCCAGGAAATCCTTTTGGGCCTAGTAGAATTTAGTGCTGCTCAGCAGCGTACCCCACCCATGAAGCAAGCTACACCACCTGTTTACCTAACTACTATTTTGTAACGGCATCTATCCCAGGAAATCCTTTTGGGCCTAGTAGAATTTAGTGCTACTCAGCAGCGTACCCCACCCATGAAGTAAGCTACACCGCCTGTTTACCTAAGTACTATTTTTAACGGCATCTGGCCCAGGAAATCCTTTTGGGCCCAGTAGAATTTGGTGCTACTCAGCAGCGTACTCCACCCCATGAAGCAAGCTACACCGCCTGTTTACCTAAGTACTATTTTTTAATGGCATCTGGCCCAGGAAATCCTTTTGGGCCTAGTAGAATTTAGTGCTACTCAGCAGCGTACCCCACCCATGAAGCAAGCTACACCGCCTGTTTACCTAACTACTATTTTGTAACGGCTGTGTATTTTAAAAACAGCACCCCCAGAAATATTGAAAACTGCTGTCAGGTAGTTTATTAACCCTTCAGGTGATTTTCAGGAATTAATGCACTGTGGCATGACAGAAATGAAAATGTGTATTTTCACCACCTACTGTAAATACCTCTAACTTCTGGACAGATTACTACACCCGGCAGACTGTAAGGCCGCTATTTGGTCGTGAATTACCATCACAAACATCAGGACCACAAAATCATGATCTCAGGGCACCAATTGGGATAAAGATGAAGCCATCACTCTCTGTTAACCATTTACAATGATGTTTTAACTATTGACAGCAGCATCTAAGTGGTTAAACAGATTTGGACGGTGAAAACACTGATTGTGGCTGATGCAGAAAGTTGTCAGCTATAGTGGACAGCAGACAGCTGCTGGATTGTCACCTGTATGGGGAGGCTATGCTCTTATATCTAAGGTCAGTTAAAAGATGTATTGGCGTCATTAAGGGGTTAAAATGCAATAACGGGCGATCAAAAGAACGTGATGTCACCGCTGTGCTCTTCTTTACGGCCGGCACTGACAGTCAGTGCGGGAAGCTCTGAGCAGCAGTGCGTAACCCTGTGGACGCCGGGGGACGTGACAGACATCAGAATGTGAGTATGTAGTGTTTTTTTTTTTACTTTTACAATGGTAACCAGGGTAAATATCGGGTTACTAAGCGCGGCCCTGCACTTAGTAACCCGATGTTTACCCTGGTTACCCGGGTGCTGCAGGGGGACTTCGGCATCGTTGAAGACAGTTTCAACGATGCCGAAGTCATTCCCCTGATCGTTGGTCGCTGGAGAGAGCTGTCTGTGTGACAGCTCCCCAGCGACCACACAACGACTTACCAACGATCACAGCCAGGTCGTATCGCTGGTCGTGATCGTTGGTAAGTCTTTTAGTGTAACGGTACCTTTAGTCTCTTTGTCTCTGAGTCTCTTTATACAGAGGCATGAAACCTATTTTTAGATTTACCCAGTGTCCTTCAGTCCACCCTCACAGATAAGAGGAAGAATGGTGACAACCAAGTTGCCTTGTTTGATTATATAATCTATTTGCATAGATTTTCCTCCTCTGTTTAAAAATCAACAAACTATCTGGGCTAGACAATGCATAATTAGCATATCAGTACACCTCACTATTCATCAAGGATAAGAGCACACTATGTTATATCAAATATCAGCTTATAAGTCAATATAAGTCAATATTCCTGGTTTACACAAACAAAAGTCTGTTTTCTTGACCAACAATAAATCCACACTTAAATCCAAAAGCCAATATATATAGATAAAAAGTAAATTCTTCTTGGTTTGCTAAACGTTGTCTGGGTCATTAAGATATAATCTGGTTTCTTCACAGTGGAGTTCAATCTCTTATCTTTGACATGTGTAGGAGAAAACAATATTTTATGTGACCAGTGACCACACCTGTGGGACCGAGGGCTGGCTGCTGTGCTAAGATAGGATGGAGTAGGGTGAACACGACAAACTACTGGACTGTGAGTGTGGTGTAGGGGGAGATGTTATGGTGGATTGAGAAAGATGTAAAAAACAGGGGGCATGTCCACTTCCATAACAGTTGACAGGATCTCACTCACCATGACTGTAGCAGGTAAACAAATGGAGGTTCTGCCGATAGAGACCTGTGCGAGAACACTTGCCACATTGACGGAGGAGAAAGAAGGAGCAGATGTGGTTGATGGTGGAGTCAGAGGTTGGCAAGGCCCACTAGTCTGCATATTAGAGCAGTTAGAGTCTCAGACTTACGCATATTGATCGCGCATGTGCCGCTTCATGCAAGCAGTTGTCAAATTATTGCAATTTTTGCCTCTACTGGGTCATTTTTTGCAAAATTAGCAGATAACAATCTGTGGTTCACCATCATCAGTTGGCCGGTTGGAGAGTTGTGTTGTGGGTGGAAACAAGGGTAATTGGGTTGCCACCTCTAAGGATGCCACTTGATGCAGCGCTTGCCATCGACTGGAGCACATGCTCTTTCTGGCCCTCATTTAAAAAGCCAGAAAGAAAGGGAGTGTAGTAGCCCATCCAGTAACAGATCTTGTCATTTGTCATTGGATAGGACGAGACAGTATTTGCTCAGTTGAGCTTTCATTCACATTAACACGTAACCCAAGTACACATCAAACACCAAGTCTATTCACCCTTCCACTATGACCTTGCTCTTTCCCACTCATGTTGGATGTACCCTTCCCCTCTTTTAACCAGCAGTTTCGCGGCTTTCTCTAGACCCAGACCTCTCTGTCACCAATCACTAAATTAACAATCAGTATTTAATTTCTGAGATAGAGTGCCTGCCCAACAATATAAGCCCAAACGATTTTGATTATAAAATGGGACCTGGTGCCTGCAGAACAATTTTAGTTCCAACAATTTTGATTAGGAAATGTGGACTCCTGTGTGCACACCAATATTAGGCCAGATGATTTTGATTAGGAAAAGGGACATGCCCTGTACCCCAATATTAGCCCAAACAATTTTGATTAGTAAATGGAGCCTCCTGCCTGCACCCCAATATTAGCCCAAATGATTTGGATTATGAAATGGGGCCTGGTGCCCTCAACTGAATATTAGTACAAACGATTTTGATTAGCAAATGTGACCTCCTGAGTCCTGACTGCAACACATTATTAGCTCAAGCGGTCTGGATTAGGAAATGGGGCCTGGTGCCTGCACCCCAATATTAGTCAAAATTATTTAGATTAGCAAATGTGCCCTGAGTCCTGACTGCAACACAGTATTAGCCCAAATGATTTTGCTTGGTAAATGTTACCTCCTGAGTCCTGACTGCAACACAGTATTAGCCCAAATAATTTGGATTAGGAAATGTGGACTCCTGCCTGCATAACACTATTCCCACAAACTAGTTAGATGCTGGAAGGATCAGGTTATATGACAACTTGCAGCAGCAGGAGCAGTCTCTCTGTGCTGTTACACTGATGAAATGGCCCCAGTAAAAAACATTTCTGCTTTCTATGTGGAGAGGGACATATGAGTTCAGCAGCCAATGACAGAAGCCCTTGCATATGAACCTTATGGATGCTTTCTGGTCCATGATTGGCTGCTAGAATGTACACACATTAAGTTAATTTAAAAAAATATTGCACTCTGCCGCTCTACTGACCTACACACCACATCCCCTCATAAAACATGTCCCCCCCCCGCTCATCAAGCAGCACCACTATCCTAGTCAAAGACCTAACAAAGCATTGGTGGAAACGCGATTATTTATCAAACTGTGATCAACTTTGAGGAAAAGTGCTTGGGAATCTGAACACGAATCCAGATGTGCTACGTTCGTGCCGAATTTGAGATTGTTGAACATTTTCCAACAAGTTCGCTTATCTCTACTGTCTACCCTGTATTTCTCATCTAATACTGGAAATACCAGGGATGCTAAGGTAAGAAGAGGCCATTCACATTGTTGTCCACCATGATGTTCTGATCTAACAATGGAAGTAGTAGGAGTGCTGAAGTAAGAAGTGGCTAACACTGCTGTCCACCATTTCTTTCTGATCTAATACTGGAGATAGCAGGGGTGCTGGGATAAGAAGAGGCAGCTCACACTTGTCCACCCAGTCTTAGTTATGTAAAACTGTTAATATTGTGGGTGCCGAGGTTAAAAGAGGCAACTCACAATGCTATTCATCCTGTTTTTCTGACCTAATACTGGGGACACCAGGAATGCTGAGGTAGGAAGAGGCTGCTCACAATGCTGCCCACCCTGTCTGGCTGATGTAATACTGGAAACACAAGGGGTGCTGAGCTACGAAAACACCTCTCACACTGCTGCACAATCTATCTTTCAAATGATATACTTTCTAAAGAGGTAAGTTCCTTGATTTAAACTGACAGTGTAGAATAATGTTGAACTGCCTGTAGAAGACGATCACACAGGGAAGAAGAGGCATTGGAGAAGTCAACAGTTATATTGGATATTTAGATTAGGAGAAGGTAGCAGAATAGTGGAGCAGAGGTCATGTAGTATCATTAGTCAAATAATAGTGTTAAAAAAGAAACAAAACAGAATCATTAGAGGTCCAATCAGGCAACAGAGTAGATAATGCAACAGAGTACTCTTATCCAAACTTTTAGGCCTTAGAAAAACATTTCTGAACCTTTCACTTCACCCTTATTGACAGATTATGTTTACCCATGAATGTTAAGGTCATTCATGACTTTGGGATGCATATAGTTGGTCTTTATACCAATTAGTCCATGAGCCAAGAACCAAATTTGACGATATCGGTACCAAGCGGAGTGACTAATTCTCTTTGGTATTTTTAGGTAGATGCATGTCTGTAGTTTATTTTTTGATATGATAGCCCTTACATATACGTAGCTTATTAACCCCTTCAGCCCTAGGCCTATTTGTACCCAAGTGCCTAAGCCAATCTGACCTGTGCCACTTCATGGGCTAATAACTTTGGAACGCTTTCACCTATCCAAGCCATTCTGAGATTGTTTTCTCGTGACATATTGTACTTCACGTCAGTGCTAAATGGGAGTCAATATATTTTACCTTTCTATATAAAAAAATGCTAAATATTCGGAAATTTTGGAAAAATCGGCAATTTTTTAACTTTGAAATTCTCTGCTTTTTACAAAAATACTGATACCCCCCATAATAGTTATTAATTTACACTCCCCACATGTTTACTTCATATTGGCATCATTTTGAAAATGAAACCTTATTGTTTTACGACGTAATAGGGCTTATAGTTTTATGCGCAATTTTTCACATTTACAGCAAAACCCACTTTTCAAAGGACCAAGTCACTTCTGAAGTCACTTTAAGGGGCTTACATAACAGAAACCACCCATAAATTACCCCATTTTGCAAACTACACCCCTCAAGCTGTTCAAAACTCATTTTTAAAAACTGTTAACCCTTTAGGTGTTCCACAGGAATTTTAGCATGAGCCAAGAACCAAATATGACGATATCGGTACCACCCGGAGTGACTAGATGTAGTATTTGTAACAAAATTTAATCCAAGTTATGTAAATACACACTGAACATGTCATGTGCATATATATATATATATATATATATATATATATATATATATATATATATGTTACTCCATAATATCTTCAACATCGGACTCTGAATCTGACTGTTGTTCTACTGGCTCGTCTTCAGTACCCTTGTTCTGGCATGTCTGTAATCTGCACATGTCTGTGCACTTCAGGCCATTGCTGAGGCAAGTACACTGAGGAAGTTCACATGACCGCACACACTTGCAGGACAGTAGCTGTATAATAGCTTCTGGTGCTGGTGCCCCTTGCATCCACTTGACAACAAGCTTTCCGTCGTTATCTATCATCCAACCGCAGTCTGTTGGGTTTGCAACCCATGGCTGGCTCTGCAGACTTCTCCTCCAGATCGCAGCCTGGTAGTTTGCACGCAGTGCATGCATGAAAAGGCAGTCCTGGCAAGGAGGGAGTTGACTTGACTCTACCACTCCACGTCTGGCACAGAACAGCTGATAACGGAGCCTGTTTACCTCAGTTGTTTGGGTAGTTGGCAGGTACATGTGGCAGGTGATTTCCTGTAACTTCTCAAAAAGTTCGGTAGACACTTCCCATGAACGACCAACTTCCTGAAAGGCATCCTGGTATGTCTTGTTCATCTTCAACTGCTTGAGTGTCGTCATCTTCCCACGGCCAGCGAATGCACTGACGGTGTCACAGCCTGTAAATGCATGCATACCAATCAATGAATCACATACGCTGCCTCCCAATGTTCGGCTCAGAGTGGTGATATCCAGGAATCTTGTCCGGTTCTGTGTACCGCATTTCTGGAACAGGTGGGATGGGATTTTGTGGCACATGCCCAGACACAGGACCATGACATCAGTATCCTCCGAAGTGATGATGACCGACTTGTAACCAGATTCTGCTGCATGAAGAGCATGGAGAAGGAGGCGTGTGTCTGCTTCTTCTTGATTTGACTTAAGGTCAGCAGCCTCTTCCCACTGTTCTTTGGTGATCTTAAAGCAGAGCTGCTCACATGTGACATACAGCTCCTTCTCCTCAAGCTTCTCCCTGTGGTGTTTCGCCTTCCATTCTTCTACCAGAAACTTTATGAGACTTGCCTTGTTGGAGGAACTACTTAGAAGCTTTTTCCACTGCTGGATGTTGTGCCCATGTTGAATGTTCTTGAAATGGATCCCTGTGCCTTCATATCTGTTGACTCTTTCTGTATCTTTGATGGATGTCTCCTTGTAGACGTCAAAGACAATATCAATGCGCTTGCTCTTAGCACCCTCATGGATAGCGCGACTCATTGCTGTGCCTGCTAGCTGGCCAAATGTTGCATTGTTTCCCTTCAGTTTCTGAACCAGGCTCATCCCATCAATGATGGTTGCAGAGGGCTCGGGGATCACTTCTGCAGGACGAGCATTCCTCTCCAACTCCCTTGCGAGGGCAGCCTTGTTGGTCTTGCGGATAGACCCATCACCATTGGCAAGTGCCCATGGCAATGGACCCAGGGGATGAGTCAAGACATCACTCATTTGTAGCTTTCTGTTCTCAGCTACAAGTATCATCTGGCCAAATAGGTTTCTGTCAGGCTTCAAAATTACCTCCTTGCCAAGACCTTGTCTGCGTGTCTTCATTTGGATGTTAGAGAACGTTTTAAGTTTGTTCTTCGTCATCTTGTCATGAAACAATGTAGTTGGCTTATCGGTACCCAAACGCTCATCCTTGAATGTTTGATATGCATCCTCTCCTATACTGTATGCCCCTTGAAGGTCTTTGGCTACATCTGGTGGTGCTACAGTCGCTGTTGACAAACTGATAAGTTCACCATTATGCTCTTTGTTGAAGGGGTTCACCCAACCTGTCTCCAGCAGTTGAACGAAAGATTGGACATCGGCTTCATCTCTTCTAATCCTAGACACCTGTAGGTCTGAATGGCTGAAGTCAGTATATTGTTGGCCTACCAGGGCCCTCAGCTGCCTCAAGTACATACTGCGGTACTCTGATGTCAGGTAGAACCTGGAAACAGCTCCAACTTTGAGGCTGAAGCCTTTTGTGCCCCCTGGTGTCTGGGTGTCTTTGTTGATTGTCTCTTCAATGGTCTGGTCCACAGGAATTCGTCCAAAAGGATTCTTGCTACCGATCTGGACCGAAAAGCCACCTTGCATGAAGTATTCATGGACCTCTGGGTGTTCTATGGGCAGCCGAGACATTGTGGCATAGTAATAGGTTAGGTATCGGGCATAGTTGACCTTGTCATAGGCAAAACACCATGGTATCATCTGTCGGATTGCTCCTAGGTGAAGCATCCAGTTGCCTTCTCTTGAAGCTCGAACCAGGGCCAGCATGGTCTCGACCATGTCCAAGTATGACATCCAGAATGCTGAGAGTTGTTCATTTCTGAGGGTCTCAAGATAAACTTGAAAGAGCTTCAGGGTAAGTGTGCAAGATTCATTATCCAAGAGCTTTTCGAAGGATCCCTGCGACACACTGATGCGAAAGTTTGTGATGTTCTTCAGTGTTTCATCCAGATGGTGAAGGTCCCTTGCATGGTTTTCTTCTAGCCATGGAAGGAAGTTTTTCCATGCAAGCCTCATAAGTGCTTCATAGACCAGCTTGTGTAGTCTCACTGCTCTGTTGTACCTCCGGCCGTCCATCACTCCAGACACTGATCCTTCAGCGATTACACCGGATTCAACACACAGATCTCTAAGGCCTGCATCCTGAAATCTGTTCCCTATGATAGAGAGGAGATTACAGATTGTGTGGAAGACACCCATTCTAATTATAATGTTCTTGAACTTCTCCTGTTTCCAGATAACCTCGGCAGCTTTGGCATAGAGTGCTTGATCAAACACACACACAATTCTGTTAAGCTTCAGGGTCTGCATGATGGCATGTGTTTGCTCCAAGACTTCATTCACAGTGGACATGGCTGTTGCAGGAGCATTGATAGTGGGCAGGTAGCTTACAGTGTCCTGGGCCACTACAATGTCGCTGCGGATTTTTATGTTGAACCCAGTCCAACTGCTGGTGGTCTGATCCTCATGGTCTGACATTCTAGCCAGAAGCCAGATATGGTTTTTGGTTTTTGAATCCTGGACCTCCTTGGTAGTGTTAACATTCGAAGTCTCAATCCTGGGTGGCTCTCCCCGCTGCCCAACATTGTATATCGGTAGCATTAATTCTGTCAGAGTTATGCTTCTTTTCTTCGACTTGGTTACATCTGGCAGGACTTTCTTTGTCACAGAGCATGCAACATTGGACTGAACAGCAATGCCATTGACTCTATGAGATGTACCTGCTCCACTTAGTGTCTCCTCAAGTCTGTCAATGTTATCCCAGGCCAGGGTTGTGAACACACCTGGGTAGATACTTGCTGGCATTGGGATGTCATCCTTTGAACATTCCAACTTCTGGATACAAAGGGCTGTATCGATCTCCTCAGCCATTGAATATGACACACAGTGGCCAAGACGATTCAGAGTTCGAATCAGTTCTGTATTGCCGGTCAAAGACTTAACTGCAAAGGATAGCAGTACGTGCTTTGGTGGCTTTGTCTTTCCATTGGTAACAGCAAAAACCAAGTCACTGCCGAAGGATGTGGCAAGACGTTGAGCTCTTTCACAGGTAGTTTGGCACTCACAATCTCCTGTAAGCAGGGTTTGCAGGAATTGAGTGACTAATGCAGGAACGACATTCTGATCTGTATTGGGAGGCCATGGCTGACTCACATCTTGCTTCTTGATCTCATTCCTTAGCTGCATTGCTGCTTTGGTTACGATATCTCCAGAGTTAGCAGCTCTTGCTTCTTGCAGATCTTTTGTCATGCTGTGTACTTGCCGGACAAGGTCGTCCATTGATAGGCTACATGGATAGACTAGAAGCTTACCTTTCTCATCTGAGAGAAAGCGGAGTGATTCCCCAATCTCTGTTTCAAGTTTTCGTCGAACATGTTTCTTTGTCGATGGTTTCAGTTGGATGATACCACGGGATATCATTAATCTCTCAAGCCTAGATGTGAGGTTTATCATAGGCAGTACTTCTGGGTTTGGGAACAATTTAGTCCTTATATACAAGAAGAGTTCTTCAAGGGCCTCTTTCTCTGCCTCTTCGTAGCGTACTTCCTCGCTTTCGACCTGATTTTCAGCTGCACTAGACCTACAGGCCACTTGGGAATCATCTTTTGTGAATAGTTTGTAGCACGACTTGTGGTAGTGCCCCTCTGCAGCAACAAGGTCTCTGCTAAGTAAACCAAGTATTCTCTGTGTGCCTTTCCTTATCGCTGCTCTGCGGATCGTCTCATCTGCTCGTAGCTCAACACACTGGACAATTGGCTCCCTTGTTTGTTTTCCTTTTAGGTACTTGCTTGACTTCTCACAGAAGATACATACTTTGGCATACACCCTGCTATCACTGGGGGCACCCCTCGGTAGCTTCCTCATGGAGATTTTGCTTGCTGTTTCGACATTGACACCCTTGCCAAGGATAGAATCCAGTGACTTCTTCATTGTAAAGATACTACGACATTTACGGTGATATTGTATGTGTGGTATTTCTCCTTCTTCAAGGCCCTTAGCTGCTACCAGGACTGATTCATGCTGCCTGATCTCTGCAGCCCTAAGCAATGTTTTCCAGGAGTCCAAATCCTTAAGGGACGCCAGATCATCGCTGTCATCATTAGAGCAGTGTATGATACAGTCGATCCGTGATTTCTTCCTTGCTGGTACTTCCATCATGCCGTTAGATAGTCAGTAAACACCTGCAAACACAAAGAAAAACATTAAAATTTTATTTACCGTATTTCCTGGCGTATAAGACGACTTTTTAGCCATGAAAAACATGGCTCCAAGAGGGCGGTTGTCTTATACGCCGAATACAGCCGCCGGGGGGAAAGGCCGCCGCGCAGGGAAGGAGGAGGCAGGGGCCCACCTTCATGAGGCGCTCGTTCTTAGAGCTGGGAGCGCTGGTGCTAGGTGACTGTTCCCCCTCTCTCCACAAGTTCCTTACCAGCAGCAGCACACAGTACAGGACTACAGGACCTGTGGTGATGTCACGGCCATGTGATCAGTCACAAGCCTGGGAGGTGTCAGCCTCTACAGAGGGAGATAGGAGCTCTGCAGAGAAGACCGGAGAGTCCTGTTCAGCACAGAACGTGTATGTGTCAGTGTGTGTGCGTGTGTTGGGGCACCTCAGGGTGTCTTCAAATGTGACATAGCCCCCTAGATTTCTTCCAGTAAAATTTGCACTCCAAAAGTCATTTGGCGCTCCTTCCCTTCCGAGGCCTGCCGTTCCCCAATACTGCAGTGTACGACAACATATCGGGTGTTGTTGTGTTCGGGAGAGATTGGTGAACAAATAGTGGGGTGCATTTTTTGCTGGTACACCTCTTAAAAATAAAAAAATGAGCCTAAAATGACACCTTCATGTAAAAAATGCACTTTTTCCATTTTCTCAACCAAGTGTTTCCAACTACTGTGAAACACTGGTTGGGTCAAAGTGGTCACTATACCCCCTAAAAGATTCCTTGGGGGTGTAGTTTCCAAAATAGGGTCACTTTTTGGGGTTTCCACTGTGGGGGTACCTCAGGCAGCCTTCAAATGTGACATGGCCCCCTAGATTTCTTCCAGTGAATCCGCCACCCAAAAACCACATAGCGCTCCTTCCGTGTTGAGCTGTGCTGTGTGCCCATACTTTAGTTTACGAGTACATGTGGGGTGTTTCTATAAACTGCAGAATTAGGGTAACCAAGTTTGGGTTTGCCGTTAACCCTTGCTAGGTTGCAGGTAAAATTGGATTACAATGTAATATCTGGAAAAAAAATGAAATTTTGAAATTTCGCCTTCATTCTGCTAAAATTCCTGTGGAACACCTAAAGGGTTAACAGTTTTTAAAAATGAGTTTTGAACAGCTTGAGGGGTGTAGTTTGCAAAATGGGGTAATTTATGGGTGGTTTCTGTTATGTAAGCCCCTTAAAGTGACTTCAGAAGTGACTTGGTCCTTTGAAAAGTGGGTTTTGCTGTAAATGTGAAAAATTGCGCATAAAACTATAAGCCCTATTACGTCGTAAAACAATAAGGTTTCATTTTCAAAATGATGCCAATATGAAGTAAACATGTGGGGAGTGTAAATTAATAACTATTATGGGGGGTATCAGTATTTTTGTAAAAAGCAGAGAATTTCAAAGTTAAAAAATTGCCGATTTTTCCAAAATTTCCGAATATTTAGCATTTTTTTATATAGAAAGGTAAAATATATTGACTCCCATTTAGCACTGACGTGAAGTACAATATGTCACGAGAAAACAATCTCAGAATGGCTTGGATAGGTGAAAGCGTTCCAAAGTTATTAGCCCATGAAGTGGCACAGGTCAGATTGGCTTAGGCACTTGGGTACAAATAGGCCTAGGGCTGAAGGGGTTAATAAGCTACGTATATGTAAGGGCTATCATATCAAAAAATAAACTACAGACATGCATCTACCTAAAAATACCAAAGAAAATTAGTCACTCCGGGTGGTACCGATATCTGGCCCGGCTCATGGACTATGTGTGTTGAATCCGGTGTAATCGCTGAAGGATCAGTGTCTGGAGTGATGGACGGCCGGAGGTACAACAGAGCAGTGAGACTACACAAGCTGGTCTATGAAGCACTTATGAGGCTTGCATGGAAAAACTTCCTTCCATGGCTAGAAGAAAACCATGCAAGGGACCTTCACCATCTGGATGAAACACTGAAGAACATCACAAACTTTCGCATCAGTGTGTCGCAGGGATCCTTCGAAAAGCTCTTGGATAATGAATCTTGCACACTTACCCTGAAGCTCTTTCAAGTTTATCTTGAGACCCTCAGAAATGAACAACTCTCAGCATTCTGGATGTCATACTTGGACATGGTCGAGACCATGCTGGCCCTGGTTCGAGCTTCAAGAGAAGGCAACTGGATGCTTCACCTAGGAGCAATCCGACAGATGATACCATGGTGTTTTGCCTATGACAAGGTCAACTATGCCCGATACCTAACCTATTACTATGCCACAATGTCTCGGCTGCCCATAGAACACCCAGAGGTCCATGAATACTTCATGCAAGGTGGCTTTTCGGTCCAGATCGGTAGCAAGAATCCTTTTGGACGAATTCCTGTGGACCAGACCATTGAAGAGACAATCAACAAAGACACCCAGACACCAGGGGGCACAAAAGGCTTCAGCCTCAAAGTTGGAGCTGTTTCCAGGTTCTACCTGACATCAGAGTACCGCAGTATGTACTTGAGGCAGCTGAGGGCCCTGGTAGGCCAACAATATACTGACTTCAGCCATTCAGACCTACAGGTGTCTAGGATTAGAAGAGATGAAGCCGATGTCCAATCTTTCGTTCAACTGCTGGAGACAGGTTGGGTGAACCCCTTCAACAAAGAGCATAATGGTGAACTTATCAGTTTGTCAACAGCGACTGTAGCACCACCAGATGTAGCCAAAGACCTTCAAGGGGCATACAGTATAGGAGAGGATGCATATCAAACATTCAAGGATGAGCGTTTGGGTACCGATAAGCCAACTACATTGTTTCATGACAAGATGACGAAGAACAAACTTAAAACGTTCTCTAACATCCAAATGAAGACACGCAGACAAGGTCTTGGCAAGGAGGTAATTTTGAAGCCTGACAGAAACCTATTTGGCCAGATGATACTTGTAGCTGAGAACAGAAAGCTACAAATGAGTGATGTCTTGACTCATCCCCTGGGTCCATTGCCATGGGCACTTGCCAATGGTGATGGGTCTATCCGCAAGACCAACAAGGCTGCCCTCGCAAGGGAGTTGGAGAGGAATGCTCGTCCTGCAGAAGTGATCCCCGAGCCCTCTGCAACCATCATTGATGGGATGAGCCTGGTTCAGAAACTGAAGGGAAACAATGCAACATTTGGCCAGCTAGCAGGCACAGCAATGAGTCGCGCTATCCATGAGGGTGCTAAGAGCAAGCGCATTGATATTGTCTTTGACGTCTACAAGGAGACATCCATCAAAGATACAGAAAGAGTCAACAGATATGAAGGCACAGGGATCCATTTCAAGAACATTCAACATGGGCACAACATCCAGCAGTGGAAAAAGCTTCTAAGTAGTTCCTCCAACAAGGCAAGTCTCATAAAGTTTCTGGTAGAAGAATGGAAGGCGAAACACCACAGGGAGAAGCTTGAGGAGAAGGAGCTGTATGTCACATGTGAGCAGCTCTGCTTTAAGATCACCAAAGAACAGTGGGAAGAGGCTGCTGACCTTAAGTCAAATCAAGAAGAAGCAGACACACGCCTCCTTCTCCATGCTCTTCATGCAGCAGAATCTGGTTACAAGTCGGTCATCATCACTTCGGAGGATACTGATGTCATGGTCCTGTGTCTGGGCATGTGCCACAAAATCCCATCCCACCTGTTCCAGAAATGCGGTACACAGAACCGGACAAGATTCCTGGATATCACCACTCTGAGCCGAACATTGGGAGGCAGCGTATGTGATTCATTGATTGGTATGCATGCATTTACAGGCTGTGACACCGTCAGTGCATTCGCTGGCCGTGGGAAGATGACGACACTCAAGCAGTTGAAGATGAACAAGACATACCAGGATGCCTTTCAGGAAGTTGGTCGTTCATGGGAAGTGTCTACCGAACTTTTTGAGAAGTTACAGGAAATCACCTGCCACATGTACCTGCCAACTACCCAAACAACTGAGGTAAACAGGCTCCGTTATCAGCTGTTCTGTGCCAGACGTGGAGTGGTAGAGTCAAGTCAACTCCCTCCTTGCCAGGACTGCCTTTTCATGCATGCACTGCGTGCAAACTACCAGGCTGCGATCTGGAGGAGAAGTCTGCAGAGCCAGCCATGGGTTGCAAACCCAACAGACTGCGGTTGGATGATAGATAACGACGGAAAGCTTGTTGTCAAGTGGATGCAAGGGGCACCAGCACCAGAAGCTATTATACAGCTACTGTCCTGCAAGTGTGTGCGGTCATGTGAACTTCCTCAGTGTACTTGCCTCAGCAATGGCCTGAAGTGCACAGACATGTGCAGATTACAGACATGCCAGAACAAGGGTACTGAAGACGAGCCAGTAGAACAACAGTCAGATTCAGAGTCCGATGTTGAAGATATTATGGAGTAACATATATATATATATATATATATATATATATATATATATATGCACATGACATGTTCAGTGTGTATTTACATAACTTGGATTAAATTTTGTTACAAATACTACATCTAGTCACTCCGGGTGGTACCGATATCGTCATATTTGGTTCTTGGCTCATGCTAAAATTCCTGTGGAACACCTAAAGGGTTAACAGTTTTTAAAAATGAGTTTTGAACAGCTTGAGGGGTGTAGTTTGCAAAATGGGGTAATTTATGGGTGGTTTCTGTTATGTAAGCCCCTTAAAGTGACTTCAGAAGTGACTTGGTCCTTTGAAAAGTGGGTTTTGCTGTAAATGTGAAAAATTGCGCATAAAACTATAAGCCCTATTACGTCGTAAAACAATAAGGTTTCATTTTCAAAATGATGCCAATATGAAGTAAACATGTGGGGAGTGTAAATTAATAACTATTATGGGGGGTATCAGTATTTTTGTAAAAAGCAGAGAATTTCAAAGTTAAAAAATTGCCGATTTTTCCAAAATTTCCGAATATTTAGCATTTTTTTATATAGAAAGGTAAAATATATTGACTCCCATTTAGCACTGACGTGAAGTACAATATGTCACGAGAAAACAATCTCAGAATGGCTTGGATAGGTGAAAGCGTTCCAAAGTTATTAGCCCATGAAGTGGCACAGGTCAGATTGGCTTAGGCACTTGGGTACAAATAGGCCTAGGGCTGAAGGGGTTAATAAGCTACGTATATGTAAGGGCTATCATATCAAAAAATAAACTACAGACATGCATCTACCTAAAAATACCAAAGAGAATTAGTCACTCCGCTTGGTACCGATATCGTCAAATTTGGTTCTTGGCTCATGGACTAACAGATCTCTAAGGCCTGCATCCTGAAATCTGTTCCCTATGATAGAGAGGAGATTACAGATTGTGTGGAAGACACCCATTCTAATTATAATGTTCTTGAACTTCTCCTGTTTCCAGATAACCTCGGCAGCTTTGGCATAGAGTGCTTGATCAAACACACACACAATTCTGTTAAGCTTCAGGGTCTGCATGATGGCATGTGTTTGCTCCAAGACTTCATTCACAGTGGACATGGCTGTTGCAGGAGCATTGATAGTGGGCAGGTAGCTTACAGTGTCCTGGGCCACTACAATGTCGCTGCGGATTTTTATGTTGAACCCAGTCCAACTGCTGGTGGTCTGATCCTCATGGTCTGACATTCTAGCCAGAAGCCAGATATGGTTTTTGGTTTTTGAATCCTGGACCTCCTTGGTAGTGTTAACATTCGAAGTCTCAATCCTGGGTGGCTCTCCCCGCTGCCCAACATTGTATATCGGTAGCATTAATTCTGTCAGAGTTATGCTTCTTTTCTTCGACTTGGTTACATCTGGCAGGACTTTCTTTGTCACAGAGCATGCAACATTGGACTGAACAGCAATGCCATTGACTCTATGAGATGTACCTGCTCCACTTAGTGTCTCCTCAAGTCTGTCAATGTTATCCCAGGCCAGGGTTGTGAACACACCTGGGTAGATACTTGCTGGCATTGGGATGTCATCCTTTGAACATTCCAACTTCTGGATACAAAGGGCTGTATCGATCTCCTCAGCCATTGAATATGACACACAGTGGCCAAGACGATTCAGAGTTCGAATCAGTTCTGTATTGCCGGTCAAAGACTTAACTGCAAAGGATAGCAGTACGTGCTTTGGTGGCTTTGTCTTTCCATTGGTAACAGCAAAAACCAAGTCACTGCCGAAGGATGTGGCAAGACGTTGAGCTCTTTCACAGGTAGTTTGGCACTCACAATCTCCTGTAAGCAGGGTTTGCAGGAATTGAGTGACTAATGCAGGAACGACATTCTGATCTGTATTGGGAGGCCATGGCTGACTCACATCTTGCTTCTTGATCTCATTCCTTAGCTGCATTGCTGCTTTGGTTACGATATCTCCAGAGTTAGCAGCTCTTGCTTCTTGCAGATCTTTTGTCATGCTGTGTACTTGCCGGACAAGGTCGTCCATTGATAGGCTACATGGATAGACTAGAAGCTTACCTTTCTCATCTGAGAGAAAGCGGAGTGATTCCCCAATCTCTGTTTCAAGTTTTCGTCGAACATGTTTCTTTGTCGATGGTTTCAGTTGGATGATACCACGGGATATCATTAATCTCTCAAGCCTAGATGTGAGGTTTATCATAGGCAGTACTTCTGGGTTTGGGAACAATTTAGTCCTTATATACAAGAAGAGTTCTTCAAGGGCCTCTTTCTCTGCCTCTTCGTAGCGTACTTCCTCGCTTTCGACCTGATTTTCAGCTGCACTAGACCTACAGGCCACTTGGGAATCATCTTTTGTGAATAGTTTGTAGCACGACTTGTGGTAGTGCCCCTCTGCAGCAACAAGGTCTCTGCTAAGTAAACCAAGTATTCTCTGTGTGCCTTTCCTTATCGCTGCTCTGCGGATCGTCTCATCTGCTCGTAGCTCAACACACTGGACAATTGGCTCCCTTGTTTGTTTTCCTTTTAGGTACTTGCTTGACTTCTCACAGAAGATACATACTTTGGCATACACCCTGCTATCACTGGGGGCACCCCTCGGTAGCTTCCTCATGGAGATTTTGCTTGCTGTTTCGACATTGACACCCTTGCCAAGGATAGAATCCAGTGACTTCTTCATTGTAAAGATACTACGACATTTACGGTGATATTGTATGTGTGGTATTTCTCCTTCTTCAAGGCCCTTAGCTGCTACCAGGACTGATTCATGCTGCCTGATCTCTGCAGCCCTAAGCAATGTTTTCCAGGAGTCCAAATCCTTAAGGGACGCCAGATCATCGCTGTCATCATTAGAGCAGTGTATGATACAGTCGATCCGTGATTTCTTCCTTGCTGGTACTTCCATCATGCCGTTAGATAGTCAGTAAACACCTGCAAACACAAAGAAAAACATTAAAATTTTATTTACCGTATTTCCTGGCGTATAAGACGACTTTTTAGCCATGAAAAACATGGCTCCAAGAAGGCGGTTGTCTTATACGCCGAATACAGCCGCCGGGGGGAAAGGCCGCCGCGCAGGGAAGGAGGAGGCAGGGGCCCACCTTCATGAGGCGCTCGTTCTTAGAGCTGGGAGCGCTGGTGCTAGGTGACTGTTCCCCCTCTCTCCACAAGTTCCTTACCAGCAGCAGCACACAGTACAGGACTACAGGACCTGTGGTGATGTCACGGCCATGTGATCAGTCACAAGCCTGGGAGGTGTCAGCCTCTACAGAGGGAGATAGGAGCTCTGCAGAGAAGACCGGAGAGTCCTGTTCAGCACAGAACGTGTATGTGTCAGTGTGTGTGCGTGTGTTGGGGCACCTCAGGGTGTCTTCAAATGTGACATAGCCCCCTAGATTTCTTCCAGTAAAATTTGCACTCCAAAAGTCATTTGGCGCTCCTTCCCTTCCGAGGCCTGCCGTTCCCCAATACTGCAGTGTACGACAACATATCGGGTGTTGTTGTGTTCGGGAGAGATTGGTGAACAAATAGTGGGGTGCATTTTTTGCTGGTACACCTCTTAAAAATAAAAAAATGAGCCTAAAATGACACCTTCATGTAAAAAATGCACTTTTTCCATTTTCTCAACCAAGTGTTTCCAACTACTGTGAAACACTGGTTGGGTCAAAGTGGTCACTATACCCCCTAAAAGATTCCTTGGGGGTGTAGTTTCCAAAATAGGGTCACTTTTTGGGGTTTCCACTGTGGGGGTACCTCAGGCAGCCTTCAAATGTGACATGGCCCCCTAGATTTCTTCCAGTGAATCCGCCACCCAAAAACCACATAGCGCTCCTTCCGTGTTGAGCTGTGCTGTGTGCCCATACTTTAGTTTACGAGTACATGTGGGGTGTTTCTATAAACTGCAGAATTAGGGTAACCAAGTTTGGGTTTGCCGTTAACCCTTGCTAGGTTGCAGGTAAAATTGGATTACAATGTAATATCTGGAAAAAAAATGAAATTTTGAAATTTCGCCTTCATTCTGCTAAAATTCCTGTGGAACACCTAAAGGGTTAACAGTTTTTAAAAATGAGTTTTGAACAGCTTGAGGGGTGTAGTTTGCAAAATGGGGTAATTTATGGGTGGTTTCTGTTATGTAAGCCCCTTAAAGTGACTTCAGAAGTGACTTGGTCCTTTGAAAAGTGGGTTTTGCTGTAAATGTGAAAAATTGCGCATAAAACTATAAGCCCTATTACGTCGTAAAACAATAAGGTTTCATTTTCAAAATGATGCCAATATGAAGTAAACATGTGGGGAGTGTAAATTAATAACTATTATGGGGGGTATCAGTATTTTTGTAAAAAGCAGAGAATTTCAAAGTTAAAAAATTGCCGATTTTTCCAAAATTTCCGAATATTTAGCATTTTTTTATATAGAAAGGTAAAATATATTGACTCCCATTTAGCACTGACGTGAAGTACAATATGTCACGAGAAAACAATCTCAGAATGGCTTGGATAGGTGAAAGCGTTCCAAAGTTATTAGCCCATGAAGTGGCACAGGTCAGATTGGCTTAGGCACTTGGGTACAAATAGGCCTAGGGCTGAAGGGGTTAATAAGCTACGTATATGTAAGGGCTATCATATCAAAAAATAAACTACAGACATGCATCTACCTAAAAATACCAAAGAAAATTAGTCACTCCGGGTGGTACCGATATCTGGCCCGGCTCATGGACTAAATGTAAAAATGCTTATAACATGTTAATTCCTTTTAGTATCTTGTTGGGAATGAATGAAATCATATTTACCAGCTATCTGTTTTACCTATTTTTGTTGATTTAATAATTATTCATTGAAGAAATTGGAAAAATGTTAATTAACGTAAATTTAGCTAATTGGACTGTTAATTGTTGTCAATTAAACAGCTCATTAATCTAAGGCCAATGTAATTGTTTTTTTCCCTTTATTCTCTTTGTCATGTGGAATTAGAAAGTGTAATTCAAATTAATAATTATTTAATTGGTATGTAATCTTATGAACTGGAAGCATGAATACATATGGCTTATCCATTTTGCCATTCATTATCTAATTGAGTTCTACACATTTCAATGAACACTATACAAGCAGGATTTGATACACACGTGAGACAACAGTCTTGGGTCTTGTTGAATAAGTTGGGATATCGATGTGCTTATGTTTCCTGCCTTGCATTGATGGACACTTGTTCCCTAAAGGCTGCCACAAAACTGTCGTTGAAACATCTCTGTTCTTCTCCAGTTTTTCCTTTAGCTCATCATGTAACATGGAAATATTTGCAAAAAAAAGGCTGATTTACTAGCTGATAGTCTTGGTAACTCCTGTTAATTTTAGAACTTCACCTATATTTATGATAGTAGACTGTTTACAGCTTTGTGCAACCTCTGACTTGTACAGAGCCATAATTTGGATTCTATCATTTTCCTTGGGGCCTTTATTTACATCTCTGCGCTGTCGGCAGAAAAAAAACGACATGTTCCATAGTAATATATATTATGGAACATTGATTACAGGGATACTCTCTGAAATATAACTTTGTTCCAAAGTTTCATACAACACTACATGAAGTCCCTATATCACCAGATGAATAAGTCCTTACAGTAGCAAGAAAAAATCCAGGTGAAAAGATCAGATTTTGGCTCTTATTGTAATAAAGTTAAATTCTGAGGCTAGAAAGGGATTGCATGGTGTTTTTAGGGCTGTGTCACCCAGGCATTGATCAAATATGATAAATTCAGGTTTTTTTTCCCATCTTCCAAACACCAATAGCCACTACTTTTGTCTTTTTGGACCTATAACTTTGAACCTTTACATCTGTATTAAATCCTTTTAGACTGATCCTAAAACATTAGTTACATTTTACTAAATAAAAATGTAAGGCTAAGTTCACATAAGGCATTTTTGCTGCTTTTTTTCCTGTAGCAAAACCTGATCTTCTTGACAGGAAAGAAGCTGTGCCAAAAACGCAGGTTTAGGTGCGTTTTTTTGGTGCATTTTTCGGTGCGTTTTTGGTGCGTTTTTTATGTGTTTTTTTCTCTTTGTGCATGTCAATAAAGTTGAGTGCACACAGAGAAAAAAAACTTCCCGTAGATAGATAGAATGAATAGATAGAATGAATAGATAGATTGATAGAATAGATAGATTACCTGCGGTAACCTCTTCACTGGCATTTTCCCATGGTCCAGAGGTTACCTTAGGTCAGGCTGCGAGGGAGAGCATGCTCAGTGACGTCACCTCCGGTCACTGAAGCAAGTGCCAGAAGCATCTCCTCATTCCCCAGTGGTTTACAGCCGGGATCAGTCACATTAGCAGTGCTCCCAGTTGTAAACTTTATCTCCCCCAGATATGGATTATTGCGTGGGACACTCGTTATGTTGGGCTGCGTCGGACCATTTGTGTTGGTTTATTATTTTTATTTCAGGAGATCGATGGCTTCGCTTGGAATGGCAGACTAATAAAGATGGCAAAACTGTCTGGTGTATTCTTTCTTACTGTGTGTGTGTTTATTTATCCCTTTAACTAATATAGGATTAGTAATGGATAGGTGTCTTATTGACACCTCTCCATTACTAAGCTGGTTTAATGTCACCTTACAGTAGGAAGGTGACATTAACCCCTCATTACCCTGCTTACCACTGCTACAGGGCAAGTGGGAAGAGTCGGGCAAAGCGCCAGAATTGGCTCATCTAATAGATGTGCCTTTTTTGGGCAGCTACGGGCTGCTATTTTTAGGCTGGAGGGGCCTATATCAATGGCCCCTTACCAGCCTGAGAATACCAGCCCCCACCTGTGAGCTTTAGGAAGGCTGGTTGTCAAAAATGGAAGGATCCCATGCCATTTTTTAATTATTTATTTAAATGATTTTTAAAAAAGCGTAAGGACCCCTCTATTCTTGATAACTTGCCTTGCTGAAGCTGACAGCTGAGGGTTGCAGCCCCCAGCTGTGAGTTTTGTCTGGCTGGTTATCAAAAATACAGGGGAACCACATCATTTTTTTTTATTATTTATAGCACAGGAGCAGCAGATGAAAACTCCCATCCGCTGCTCCTGCTGTCACTGTAATTAGCGGCTGTAGGTGTCGGATGATGGGGAGCAGTTATCCCATCAGCTGACTCCAGTGATCAGAGGTAAAGTTTATACCTCTGATCACATCTGAGTGCTCCTGCTGTCTTTTGACAGTGTGGAATGATTTCCTCGCCGATCAGAAGTGGTGTTTGCTGCGCTGTCATGCATATGACAGTGTGTCAAACACTGTAATGTTGGGCCTCCCATTCAAGTGAATGGGGTTCGGGTCCACTCTGCTGGATGACAGGCTGTATGAACGCATCGTGCAGCCTGCCAACTAGAGGTAGCAGAGCTGAGTGTGAGGTCACATCCGGCTGTTCTTGACTTATCTGCAACTAATAAGCTGCAAGAAAAGTCAACCTGCATATTTGCAGCGTTTTTCACCGTCCATTCAAGTCAGTGGGTGGAAAACTTTGAAAAAACACTGGAAAAATGCTGAATGAAGTGACATGCTCTATGTCCAAAAAACGCAGCACAGCACAAAATACTGATGACACAAAAAAACAATGTGTGTGCTTGAGATTTCTGAAATCTCATAGGCTTTGGTGTGACTGTAAAAAGCAGCTGAAAATTAGCATAAAAACCACAGCAAAAATGCCATGTGTGAACTTACCCTAATTCTAACACTCTCCATGCAGATTAGGTAGCTGTTGGCTGACCAAAAGTTCAGCTAATCGTTTGACCTACAGCCATGCAGGCCAACTGTCACAAACAGGTTTTTCAAACCTTACCAATTGTCATGGTGGTGGTGGGGTCTGTAGATTCCTCAGATTCATACACTCCTCCTTGTGACTCCATGAATAGCTATAGTCTGCTCAGGATGCTGTCACACTAGCAGTATTTGGTCAGTATTTTACATCAGTATTTGCAAGCCAAAACCAGGAGTGGGTGATAAATGCAGAGGTTGTGCATATGTTTCTATTATACTTTTCCTCTAATTGTTCCACTCCTTGTTTTGGCTTGCAAATAGGGTTGAGCAAAACGGATCGGACAAATTCAAAAATCGTCGACTTTTGGCAAAGTCGGGTTTCATGAAACCCGACTTGATCCTGGTGTGGGATCGGCCATGCGGTCGTCGATCTGCACGCAAAAGTCGCGTTTCGTATGACGCTTTCAGCGCCATTTTTCAGCCAATGAAGGAGGATGCAGAGTGTGACAGCATGATGACATAGGTCTCTGTCCCCACCATCTTAGAGAAGGGCATTACAGTGATTGGTTTCCTTTCTGCGGTGTCACAGGGGCTATAAAGGGGCGTGCACGCCGACCGCCATCTTACTTCTGCCGATCTTAGCATATGGAGAGGTTGCTGCAGCTTCATCAGAAGAAGGGATATAGTTAGGGAGGGAAGATTAACCCCCAAACTGCTTGTGCTGTAGCGATTTCCACTGTCCAACACCACCTTTTTTTTGCAGGGACAGTGGAGGCTATATTTTTGTGCATCAGCTCTGTAGCTTATTAGGCTGCCTCATAAGGCTCCCTGATAGCTGCATTGCTGTTTGCACCGCTGCTGTGCAAACCAACTGCTTTTTTAAAAGCAAAAATCCTGTTGCTCCTTTCTGCACAGTTATCTTGTTTATTTGTCCACATTTTTGTGTGCAGCAGTCCTTTTTATTGCTGCCATACTTGTCCTGAGATCATTGTAGGGAGATTGAAATTGTACTACAGTCCTTGTATTTTTTCATATATCTTCCAGCCACTTTCTGCCACTTACATTGTGTTGTTTTATACACTGGGCCTGAGTTTTGGTTCAGTCTCCAAAAAAAAAGTGAGATTCAAATTCTCACAAAGTGGATATACTTCAGTCCTGTTAGTTTGTCGTATATCAGCCAGCCACTTTCTGCCACGTATATTGTGTTGTTTTATACACTGGGCCTGAGTTTTGGTTCAGTCTCCCCAAAAAAAGGGAGATTTAAATTCTCAACAAGTTTATATACACCTTCTACCTTGTTTTACAGTACCATATAACGGTTGTTATTTCGGTTAGATTTTCCAAAATTGAGGAAGTTTGGTGGAAGAGCTCGTGGGCGGTGGTTGCCAGCTGGTAATGATGGTGGTGGTGGTGGTGGTGCATCTGGTGGTAGTGGCAAAAGCACAATAGCATCTAAGGCTGGAGTTGTTGAGCCAGTGGCATCGTCTGACTACACAAGGCCTCGAAGGCTCCCTTATCTGGGAGTAGGAAAACAGCTTTTAAAGCCGGAGCAGCAGGAAAAAGTTTTGGCTTTCCTTGCTGACTCAGTCTCTAGCTCTTTCGCCTCCTCTTCAGAAAGTTCGAAATATAAAAGCAGCGAGTCATCAGTGGATGCTCCCGGTCAGGAACAAGACTGTTGTGGATTCTGTTTGTGGGCTCCCTCTGGTGGTTACTGCTGGTACTGGGTGACTTTGGTGGGTTGCGGCCTTTGGTTTCCACCTGTCCATCAGAGGCTGGGTGTTTCCTATTTTACCTGGCCTTTCTGTCATTCCCTTGCCGGCTATCAATGTATTCAGATGTGCTCTGTTTGGTTCCTGCCTACCTGCTCCCAGATCTTTCAGGATAAGCTAAAGGTACCTTCACACGAAGCGACGCTGCAGCGATAGCGACAACGATGTCGATCGCTGCAGCGTCGCTGTTTGGTCGCTGGAGAGCTGTCACACAGACCGCTCTCCAGCGATCAACTATGCCGAGGTCCCCTGGTAACCAGGGTAAACATCGGGTAACTAAGCGCAGGGCCGCGCTTAGTAACCCGATGTTTACCCTGGTTACCAGCGTAAAATCTAAAAAAAACAAACAGCACATACTTACATTCACGTCCCCCTGCGTCCACTTCCTGACTGACTGAGCGCCGTACAGTGAGAGCAGAGCGGTGACGTCACCGCTGTGCTGCTTTCACTTTCACTTTGCGGCGCTGAGTCAGAGGAGGAAGCAGACTGCAGGGGACGCAATGTGAGTATGTGCTGTTTGTTTTTTTTACATTTTACGCTAGTAACCAGGGTAAACATCGGGTAACTAAGCGCGGCCCTGCGCTTAGTAACCCGATGTTTACCCTGGTTACCAGTGTAAGATATCGCTTGTATCGTTGCTTTTGCTTTCAAACACAACGATACACAGCGATCGGACGACCAAATAAAGTTCTGGACTTTATTCAGCGACCAGCGACATCACAGCAGGATCCTGATCGCTGCTGCGTGTCAAACGAAACGATATCGCTATCCAGGACGCTGCAACGTCACGGATCGCTAGCGATATCGTTATAATGTCGTTTCGTGTGAAGGTACCTTTAGTGCTGATTTTCAGTTGTTTGGTTTTTTTGTCCAGCTTGCTTATTATGTCTCTATGCTAGCTGGTACCTCTAGTGGACTGAGGTTCTCCCCATGTGCCATGAGTTGGCACATGGGTTCTTGTAATCTCAGGATTTTTTTTTTGATTAGGGTTTTTTGCTGACCGCTCAGTCCCCTTTTGTATCGTTCTGCTTTCTAGTTTACAGCGGGCCTCAATTTGCTAAAGCTATATATATATCATCTCTATGTGTGTGCCTTCCTCTCATTTCACCGTCAATACATGTGGGGGGCAACTATACCTTTTGGGGTTCATTCCTCTGGAGGCAAGTGAGGTCTTTATTTTCTCTGTAGTACTAGTTAGCTCTTAGGCTGGTGCGTGGCATCTAGAACCAACGTAGGCACGCTCCCTGGCTATCTCTAGTTGCGTTTGTCAGGCGTAGGGCAGCGGTCAGCCCAGGTTCCATCACCCTAGAGCTCGTCCGTTATTTATTTGTACTTTGCTTGTCCTGTGCTATCCCTAGCCATTGGGATTCATGAAAGTATAGCCGGCCTACAAAGTGTTAATTGTTTGGGCTGAAGCAGGAGAAAAAGAAGTGTTTAAGGGAAATTTTTTTTTTTTCCCTTCAGAGTTTTGCTGCCTAGCCCTTAATTGCTGTCTAGCTGCTTCTTACCTCCTCTTAACCCTTGAATGGCTCTGATCTTAGCTGTTTAACATGGATGTCCAGAGTTTGGCTTCCAGCCTGAGTAATCTCGTGGCAAAAGTTCAAAACATACAGGATTTTGTTGTTCACACTCCCATGTCTGAACCTAGAATTCCTATTCCAGAGTTCTTTTCTGGAGATAGATCTACCTTCCTGAATTTCAGGAACAATTGTTAATTGTTTCTTTCTTTAAAATCTCGCTCCTCTGGAGACCCTGCTCAACAGGTCAAGATTGTAATATCTTTCCTGCGGGGCGACCCTCAGAATTGGGCATTTGCATTGGCACCAGGGGATCCTGCATTGCTCAGTGTGGATGCGTTTTTTCTGGCATTGGGATTGCTCTATGAGGAACCTAACCTGGAGATTCAGGCTGAAAAGGCTTTATTAGCCCTTTCTCAGGGGCATGATGAAGCGGAAATATATTGTCAAAAATTTCGGAAATGGTCGGTGCTTACTCAGTGGAATGAGTGTGCCCTGGCTGCAAACTTCAGAAATGGTCTTTCTGAGGCCATTAAGGATATTATGGTGGGGTTCCCTACGCCTACAGGTCTGAATGAGTCTATGGCTATGGCCATTCAGATTGATCGGCGTTTACGGGAGCGCAAACCCGTGCACCAGTTGGCGGTGTCTTCTGAACAGGCACCTGAGACTATGCAATGTGATAGAATTCAGTCCAGAAGTGAACGGCAAAATTATAGGCGGAAAAATGGATTGTGTTTTTATTGTGGTGATTCAGCTCATGTTATATCAGCATGCTCTAAACGCACAAAAAGGGTTGATAAATCTTTTGCCATTGGTACTCTGCAGCCTAAGTTCATTTTGTCTGTGACTCTGATTTTTTCACTGTCTTCCATTTCCGTCGATGCCTATGTGGATTCGGGCGCTGCCCTGAGTCTTATGGATTGGTCATTTGCTAAACGCTGCGGTTTTAGTCTGGAGCCTCTGGAAGTTCCTATTCCTTTGAAGGGAATTGATTCTACACCATTGGCTATGAATAAACCGCAGTACTGGACACAAGTGACCATGCGCATGACTCCCGTTCATCAGGAGGTGATTCGCTTCCTTGTACTGTATAATTTACATGATGTACTAGTGCTTGGTCTGCCATGGTTACAAACTCATAATCCTGTCCTGGACTGGAAAACAATGTCTGTGTTAAGCTGGGGATGTCAGGGGGTTCATGATGATGCACCTCCGATTTCAATCGCTTCATCTACTCCTTCTGAGATCCCTGCGTTTTTGTCTGACTATAGGGATGTTTTTGAGGAGCCTAAGCTCAATTCGCTCCCTCCTCATAGAGAGTGTGACTGTGCTATAGAATTGATTCCTGGCAGTAAGTTCCCTAAGGGTCGTTTATTTAATCTGTCACTGCCAGAGCATACTGCTATGCGGAATTATATTAAGGAGACCTTGGAAACTTATTTGAGGTGTTTTGTTTCTGCTGATCAAGATGACTGGGTTGCTTTTTTGCCACTGGCCGAATTTGCTCTTAATAATCGGGCTAGTTCTGCCACGTTGGTCTCTCCTTTTTTTTGTAATTCGGGGTTTCATCCTCGGTTTTCCTCTGGTCAGGTGGAGTCTTCGGATTGTCCTGGAGTGGACGTGGTGGTGGACAGGCTACATCAGATTTGGAATCAGGTGGTGGACAATTTGAAGTTATCTCAGGAGAAGACTCAGCAGTTTGCTAATCGCCGTCGCCGCGTGGGTCCCCGACTTCTTGTTGGGGATTTGGTGTGGTTGTCTTCTCGTTTTGTCCCTATGAAGGTCTCTTCTCCTAAGTTCAAGCCTCGGTTCATCGGTCCTTATAGGATCTCGGAGATTCTTAACCCTGTATCTTTTCGTTTGGATCTCCCAGCATCGTTTGCTATTCATAATGTGTTCCATCGGTCGTTGTTGCGGAGGTATGAGGTGCCCGTTGTTCCTTCGGTTGGGCCTCCTGCTCCGGTGCTGGTGGAGGGAGAATTGGAGTATGTTGTTGAGAAGATCTTGGATTCTCGTGTTTCCAGACGCAAACTCCAGTATTTGGTTAAGTGGAAGGGTTATGGTCAGGAGGATAATTCCTGGGTGGTCGCCTCCGATGTTCATGCGACTGATTTGGTCCGCGCCTTCCATGGAGCTCACCCTGATCGCCCTGGGGGTTCTCGTGGGGGTTCGGTGACCCCTCCTCAAGGGGGGGGGTACTGTTGTGGATTCTGTTTGTGGGCTCCCTCTGGTGGTTACTGCTGGTACTGGGTGACTTTGGTGGGTTGCGGCCTTTGGTTTCCACCTGTCCATCAGAGGCTGGGTGTTTCCTATTTTACCTGGCCTTTCTGTCATTCCCTTGCCGGCTATCAATGTATTCAGATGTGCTCTGTTTGGTTCCTGCCTACCTGCTCCCAGATCTTTCAGGATAAGCTAAGTGCTGATTTTCAGTTGTTTGGTTTTTTTGTCCAGCTTGCTTATTATGTCTCTATGCTAGCTGGTAGCTCTAGTGGACTGAGGTTCTCCCCATGTGCCATGAGTTGGCACATGGGTTCTTGTAATCTCAGGATGGTTTTTTTGATTAGGGTTTTTTGCTGACCGCTCAGTCCCCTTTTGTATCGTTCTGCTTTCTAGTTTACAGCGGGCCTCAATTTGCTAAAGCTATATATATATCATCTCTATGTGTGTGCCTTCCTCTCATTTCACCGTCAATACATGTGGGGGGCAACTATACCTTTTGGGGTTCATTCCTCTGGAGGCAAGTGAGGTCTTTATTTTCTCTGTAGTACTAGTTAGCTCTTAGGCTGGTGCGTGGCGTCTAGAACCAACGTAGGCACGCTCCCTGGCTATCTCTAGTTGCGTTTGTCAGGCGTAGGGCAGCGGTCAGCCCAGGTTCCATCACCCTAGAGCTCGTCCGTTATTTATTTGTACTTTGCTTGTCCTGTGCTATCCCTAGCCATTGGGATTCATGACACAAGACGTTTCCTTGTGTCCTTCACCCAAACCAAAAGTGAAGGATGCGTCAGGCAACACTACAGGTTATTCCATGGAGCTCTTTACACATACCGTGCCTGGGTTAGAAAGTGAAATTGTTAACTGCCCATTACAAGATGAATCGGACATAGAGTGCACTGATGCACAGCCACAGCTAGATTATTATGCTGTTCCATTGACTCAGATCACTACATTGCCTTCGCAGTGTACTCAGCCAGAATCTGACCCTGATGAGACTATGGTGCCCAGTCCTGAACGCTATAGCACCTTACACGGTGACACAGAGGAAGGTGCACATGACATTGAAGAGGAGGTGATAGATGACCCAGTTGTTGACCCAGATTGGCAGCCACTGGGGGAAGAGGGTGCTGCTGCCAGTAGCTCAGAAGCAGAGGATGATCTGCAGCAGCCATCTACATCGCAACAGCTGTCATCTGGCAGGCCCGTATCAGGCCAAAAACGTGTGTCAAAAACAAAAACAGTTTTAGGACAGCGTGGCTCTCTGGTGAAAGTAGCACAGCGTGCAATGCCTGAAAAGGTATTCCATAGTAGGAAGAGTGTAGTGTGGCAATTTTTTAACCAAGATCCGAATGATCAGTCAAAAGTTATCTGTAAGAAATGCTGAAAGACCTTTAGCAGAGGGAAGAATCTTCAAAATTTAAATACAATGTGCATGCTTAGACATTTCACCAGCCTGCACTTACTAACTACCAAACGTCACGTACCGTTGGTGCACCTGCTCAGAATGAAGGTAGTCAGCAATGCTACATTGCTTCCCTCACTGTAAGTCCGCCGGTTAGGACTCCACCAGCAGCAAATGTGGAGGTATCGTCGCAAGGCCAAAGCAGTCAGGGAATCACAAGGTTATTGGTAGGAAACACTGTATGTAGGCCAACATCAAGAATAGCATCACCAACCCTCTCTCAATCCGCCATGTCCACCACCACCACCGCTAGTTCCACCATATGCAGCTCTCTAGTCCAGCTCACCCTACAAGAGACTCTCATTAGGAAAAGAAAGTACTCATCCTCTCATCCACGTACACAGGGTTTGAACGCCCACATTGCTATACTAATCTCGTTAGAGATGATGCCCTACCGGTTGGTTGAAAGCAAAGCTTTCAAAGACCTGATGGCCTACGCAGTACCACGCTATGACCTACCCAGTTGGCACTTTTTTATGAGAAAAGCCATCCCAGCCCTCCACCAGCATGTCAAAGACCGCATTGTCCATGCACTGAGGCAATCAGTCAGTGGAAAGGTGCACCTCACAACAGATGCATGGACCAGTAGGCATGGCCAGGGACGTTACGTGTCCATCACGGCGCACTGGGTTAATGTGGTGGATGCAGGGTCCACAGGGGACAGCCATAGTGGGACAGTTCTGCCTAGCCCATGGTCTAGGAAACAGTTGGCTGTAGGCGTTCGCCACCCCTCCTCCTCCTCCTCTTCCTCCAGAAGCGAAAGCTCGTCCACAGAGCGTAGTCGCACGACCACTCCATCTGCAGCTGCCAGTGTTGCACACGAGGTGTCCCATTATGGAACAGCTAGTGGTAAGCGTCAGCAGGCTGTGTTACAAATGAAGTGTTTGGGCGAGAACAGACACACCGCGGACGTACTGGCCGAGTATTTGCAGCAACAAACTCAGTCATGGCTGGGCAATGTACATCTTGAGGCAGGCAAGGTAGTCAGTGATAACGGAAGGAATTTTATGGCTGCCATAGCCCTTTCAAAACTGAAACACATACCTTGCTTGGCTCACACCTTGAACCTGGTGGTGCAGTGCTTCCTCAAAAATTATCCGGAGTTACCAGCCCTGCTACTGAAGGTGCGAAGACTTTGCTCACACATCCGCCGGTCGCCCGTACACTCCAGCCGTATGCTGAACCATCAGCGATCGCTGAATCTTCCCCAGCACCACCTAATAATCGACGTTGCAACAAGGTAGAACTCCACACTGCACATGCTTCAGAGGCTGTGCGAATAGAGGCGTGCTGTAATTTATTTGTAGGAGGATACACATACACGGGCAGGCACTTGGATGGCAGACATGGAGTTGTCTGATGTGCAGTGGTCGATGCTACAAGACCTCTGTCAAGTCCTTCAGTGTTTTGAGGAATGCACATGGCTGGTAAGTGCAGACGACACCATCATAAGCATGAGCATCCCACTAATGCGTCTGCTGATGCAAAGTTTGATGCACATTAAGGAGCAGGCGAGTGCAGCCGAGGAAGAGGGAAGCCTTGATGACAGTCAGCCATTGTCTGCTCAGGGAACTCTCCTGGACGAGGTGGCAGATGAAGAGGAGGAGGATGATGGGGATGAATATTTATGGGAGGAGGATGCTTCTCAGGGGGCAATAGAAACTGGTGGTGTTGCAAGGTCAGGTACAGGGTTTTTGCGGGACACAAGTGATGTTGATTTGCAAGAAAGTGCTCCTCAACCCAGCACAAGCAGTGAATTGACACCTGGAACATTGGCCCACATGGCTGAGTATGCCTTTCGTATCCTAAAAAGGGACCCCCGCATTATCAAAATGATGACCGATGACGATTACTGGCTGGCCTGCCTCCTGGATCCACGATATAAAGGAAAATTACAAAATATCATGCCACATGAGAACCTTGAGCAAATATTGGCTACCAAACAAGCAACTCTTGTAGACCGTTTGGTTCAGGCATTCCCAGCACACAGTGACGGTGATGGTTCTCACACGAGCCATAGGGGGCAACATGGCAGAGGTGTTAGAGGTGCACAAATCCGAAGTGGCATTGGACAGAGGGGTTTTATCACCAGGTTGTGGAGTAATTTCGCAATGACCGCTGACACAACAGGTACTGCTGCATTGATTCAAAGTGACAGGAGACTGCATTTGTCCAGTATGGTTACGAACTACTTTTCCTCCCTTATCGATGTTCTCCCTCACAGGTCATTCCCGTTTGATTACTGGGCATCTAAAATAGACACCTTGCCTGAATTGGCAGAATATGCATTACAGGAGCTTACTTGCCCTGCTGCTAGTGTGCTATCAGAAAGAGTCTTCAGTGCTGCTGGTTCAATACTGACCGAAAAAAGGACACGTTTGGCTACCAAAAATGTTGATGATCTAACCTTCATTAAAATGGACCAATCATGGATTTCAAATTATTTTGCCCCACCTTCCCCTGCTGACACGTACCTTGCCTGAAAAATGTCTTTTGTCCACCTCTTACTGACTTCTCCAATTCCTCCATTTGCAGCTGCTGAATGTCCACCATAGGCCATTTTTATACCTCCCTAAATGGGCTGACTCCCCCCAGGGCTGTGGTCACCGCCTGGCGCAAGCACCTGTGCAAGTGCCGTTTGCCTGGCAGGTGGGTGTGCCCACTCTTGGGCGACGGCACTGGCCAGGGTCCCTCATAGTACAATGAAGTGTCTCTGATGGTGGTGGTGCACAACCAACGTCAGTCACACCATCGTAATAGGAGGGGCCCTGTGCCAGTACCGCCACCCACGAGAGAGTGTTCCCCCAGTTCGAACAGTGCTCTACCACTCGCAATACTTACCTCTCCCTGCTCCACCACTGTGTAGTCTGTGCTGTTAAATCCTTCAATGGCTCTGCCAATACAAATTTGTTGAAATGATAGATGATAGTTAAAATATACAGGGGCCCTGGCCTCCATTTAGACCAGTTAATACTTTGCACCTACTACCACTGTCTGCTACTCAGCAGAGGAGCGCACCCCTGTACCTAGCTATGCCACCTGTTTATTTAAGAACATTTTTTTGGCAGACGGTTAGCCCACTTTATTACTTGGGCCTACTAACTGTGTCTGCCACTCATTACAGTTTTCCTCCACTTAACAAAGCAATGCCGCCTATTTAGTCCTGTTACCAATTTTGAACTGCGTTTAGCCTACTTTAATTTTTGGGCCTACTAACTGTGTCTGCCACTCATTACAGTTTTCCTCCACTGAACAAAGCAATGCCGCCTGTTTAGTCCTGTTACCACATTTGAACTGCATTTAGCCTACATTCTTTTTTGGGCCTACTAACTGTGTCTGCCTCTCATTACAGTTTTCCTCCACTGAACAAAGCAATGCCACCTGTTTAGTCCTGTTACCACATTTGAACTGCATTTAGCCTACTTTATTATTTGGGCCTACTAACTGTGTCTGCCACTCATTACAGTTTTTCTCCACTGAACAAAGCAATGCCGCCTGTTTAGTCCTGTTACCACATTTGAACTGCTTTTAGCCTACTTTATTATTTGGGCCTACTAACTGTGTCTGCCACTCATTACAGTTTTCCTCCACTGAACAAAGCAATGCCGCCTGTTTAGTCCTGTTACCACATTTGAACTGCATTTAGCCTACTTTATTTTTTGGGCCTACTAACTGTGTCTGCCACTCATTACAGTTTTCCTCCACTGAACAAAGCAATGCCGCCTGTTTAGTCCTGTTGCCAATTTTGAACTGCATTTAGCCTACTTTATTATTTGGGCCTACTAACTGTGTCTGCCACTCATTACAGTTTTCCTCCACTGAACAAAGCAATGCCTGTCATGAATCCCAATGGCTAGGGATAGCACAGGACAAGCAAGATACAAATAAATAACGGACGAGCTCTAGGGTGATGGAACCTGGGCTGACCGCTGCCCTACGCCTGACAAACGCAACTAGAGATAGCCAGGGAGCGTGCCTACGTTGGTTCTAGACGCCACGCACCAGCCTAAGAGCTAACTAGTACTGCAGAGAAAATAAAGACCTCACTTGCCTCCAGAGGAATGAACCCCAAAAGGTATAGTTGCCCCCCACATGTATTGACGGTGAAATGAGAGGAAGGCACACACATAGAGATGATATATATATAGGTTTAGCAAATTGAGGCCCGCTGTAAACTAGAAAGCAGAACGATACAAAAGGGGTCTGAGCGGTCAGCAAAAAACCCTAATCAAAAAACCATCCTGAGATTACAAGAACCCATGTGCCAACTCATGGCACATGGGGAGAACCTCAGTCCACTAGAGCTACCAGCTAGCATAGAGACATAATAAGCAAGCTGGACTAAAAAACCAAACAACTGAAAATCAGCACTTAGCTTATCCTGAAAGATCTGGGAGCAGGTATGCAGGAACTAAACAGAGCACATCTGAATACATTGATAGCCGGCAAGGGAATGACAGAAAGGCCAGGTAAAATAGGAAACACCCAGCCTCTGATGGACAGGTGGAAACCAAAGGCCGCAACCCACCAAAGTCACCCAGTACCAGCAGTAACCACCAGAGGGAGCCCACAAACAGAATCCACAACAGTACCCCCCCCTTGAGGAGGGGTCACCGAACCCTCACGAGAACCCCCAGGGCGATCAGGGTGAGCTCTATGGAAGGCGCGGACCAAATCAGTCGCATGAACATCGGAGGCGACCACCCAAGAATTATCCTCCTGACCATAACCCTTCCACTTAACCAAATACTGGAGTTTGCGTCTGGAAACACGAGAATCCAAGATCTTCTCAACAACATACTCCAATTCTCCCTCCACCAGCACCGGAGCAGGAGGCTCAACCGAAGGAACAACGGGCACCTCATACCTCCGCAACAACGACCGATGGAACACATTATGAATAGCAAACGATGCTGGGAGATCCAAACGAAAAGATACAGGGTTAAGAATCTCCGAGATCCTATAAGGACCGATGAACCGAGGCTTGAACTTAGGAGAAGAGACCTTCATAGGGACAAAACGAGAAGACAACCACACCAAATCCCCAACAAGAAGTCGGGGACCCACGCGGCGACGGCGATTAGCAAACTGCTGAGTCTTCTCCTGAGATAACTTCAAATTGTCCACCACCTGATTCCAAATCTGATGTAGCCTGTCCACCACCACGTCCACTCCAGGACAATCCGAAGGCTCCACCTGACCAGAGGAAAAACGAGGATGAAACCCCGAATTACAAAAAAAAGGAGAGACCAACGTGGCAGAACTAGCCCGATTATTAAGAGCAAATTCGGCCAGTGGCAAAAAAGCAACCCAGTCATCTTGATCAGCAGAAACAAAACACCTCAAATAAGTTTCCAAGGTCTGATTAGTTCGCTCCGTCTGGCCATTCGTCTGAGGATGGAATGCAGACGAGAAAGACAAATCAATGCCCATCTTGGCACAAAACGTCCGCCAAAATCTAGACACAAACTGGGATCCCCTGTCAGAAACGATATTCTCCGGAATCCCATGCAAACGAACCACGTTCTGAAAAAATAAAGGGACCAACTCAGAGGAGGAAGGCAACTTAGGCAAGGGCACCAAATGAACCATCTTAGAAAAGCGTTCACACACAACCCAGATAACGGACATTTTCTGTGAAACCGGGAGATCAGAAATAAAATCCATGGAAATGTGCGTCCAAGGCCTCTTCGGGATGGGCAAGGATAACAACAACCTACTGGCCCGAGAACAGCAAGGCTTAGCTCGAGCACACACTTCACAAGACTGCACAAAGGTACGCACATCCCTAGACAAGGAAGGCCACCAAAAAGACCTGGCCACCAGGTCTCTAGTACCAAATATTCCAGGATGACCAGCCAACACAGAAGAATGGACCTCGGAGATGACTCTATTGGTCCAATCATCCGGAACAAACAGTCTTTCTGGTGGACAACGATCCGGTTTATCCACCTGAAACTCCTGCAATGCACGTCGCAAGTCTGGGGATACGGCGGACAATATTACCCCATCCCTAAGGATACCAGTAGGCCCAGAGTCTCCAGGAGAGTCAGGCACAAAACTCCTGGAAAGAGCATCTGCCTTCACATTCTTTGAACCTGGCAGGTATGAAACCACGAAATTGAAACGAGAAAAAAACAACGACCAACGAGCCTGTCTAGGATTCAAAAGCCTGGCAGACTCAAGGTAAATGAGATTCTTGTGATCAGTCAAGACCACCACACGATGTTGAGCACCCTCAAGCCAATGACGCCACTCCTCAAATGCCCACTTCATGGCCAAAAGCTCCCGATTACCCACATCATAATTGCGCTCGGCGGGCGAGAATTTTCTAGAGAAGAATGCACATGGCTTCATCACCGAGCCATTAGAACTTCTCTGTGACAAAACCGCCCCCGCTCCAATCTCGGAAGCATCAACCTCAACCTGAAAAGGAAGTGAAACATCTGGTTGACACAACACAGGAGTAGAAGAAAACCGGCGCTTAAGTTCCTGAAAGGCCTCCACGGCAGCAGGAGACCAATTAGCAACATCAGCACCCTTTTTAGTCAAATCAGTCAAAGGTTTAACAATACTGGAAAAATTAGCAATGAACCGACGATAAAAATTAGCAAACCCCAAGAACTTCTGAAGGCTCTTAACAGATGTAGGTTGTGTCCAGTCACAAATCGCCTGAACCTTGACGGGATCCATCTCAATAGTAGAAGGAGAAAAAATGTACCCCAAAAAAGAAATCTTCTGGACTCCGAAGAGACACTTTGAGCCCTTCACAAACAGAGAATTGGCCCGCAGAACCTGAAACACCTTCCTGACCTGTAGAACATGAGACTCCCAGTCATCAGAAAACACCAAAATATCATCCAAATACACAATCATAAACTTATCCAGATATTCACGGAAAATATTGTGCATAAAGGACTGAAAGACTGACGGAGCATTGGAGAGCCCAAAAGGCATTACCAAATACTCAAAATGGCCCTCAGGCGTATTAAATGCGGTTTTCCACTCATCACCCTGTTTTATCCGCACCAGATTATACGCACCGCGAAGATCTATCTTAGTGAACCACCTAGCCCCCTTAATGCGAGCAAACAAATCAGTCAATAATGGCAATGGATACTGATATTTGACTGTAATCTTATTCAGAAGGCGATAATCTATACAAGGCCTCAGGGAACCATCTTTTTTTGCCACGAAAAAAAAACCTGCTCCCAGAGGGGACGAAGATGGACGAATATGTCCCTTTTCCAAGGACTCCTTAATATAATTCCGCATAGCAGTATGCTCTGGCAGTGACAGATTAAATAAACGACCCTTAGGGAACTTACTGCCAGGAATCAATTCTATAGCACAGTCACAATCTCTATGAGGAGGGAGCGAATTGAGCTTAGGCTCCTCAAAAACATCCCTATAGTCAGACAAAAACGCAGGGATCTCAGAAGGAGTAGATGAAGCGATTGAAATCGGAGGTGCATGATCATGAACCCCCTGACATCCCCAGCTTAACACAGACATTGTTTTCCAGTCCAGGACAGGATTATGAGTTTGTAACCATGGCAGACCAAGCACTACTACATCATGTAAATTATACAGTACAAGGAAGCGAATCACCTCCTGATGAACGGGAGTCATGCGCATGGTCACTTGTGTCCAATACTGCGGTTTATTCATAGCCAATGGTGTAGAGTCAATTCCCTTCAGAGGAATAGGAACTTCCAGAGGCTCCATACTAAAACCGCAGCGTTTAGCAAATGACCAATCCATAAGACTCAGGGCAGCGCCCGAATCCACATAGGCATCGACGGAAATGGAAGACAGTGAAAAAATCAGAGTCACAGACAAAATGAACTTAGGCTGCAGAGTACCAATGGCAAAAGATTTATCAACCCTTTTTGTGCGTTTAGAGCATGCTGATATAACATGAGCTGAATCACCACAATAAAAACACAATCCATTTTTCCGCCTATAATTTTGCCGTTCACTTCTGGACTGAATTCTATCACATTGCATAGTCTCAGGTGCCTGTTCAGAAGACACCGCCAACTGGTGCACGGGTTTGCGCTCCCGTAAACGCCGATCAATCTGAATGGCCATAGCCATAGACTCATTCAGACCTGTAGGCGTAGGGAACCCCACCATAATATCCTTAATGGCCTCAGAAAGACCATTTCTGAAGTTTGCAGCCAGGGCGCACTCATTCCACTGAGTAAGCACCGACCATTTCCGAAATTTTTGACAATATATTTCCGCTTCATCATGCCCCTGAGAGAGGGCTAACAAAGCCTTTTCAGCCTGAATCTCCAGGTTAGGTTCCTCATAGAGCAATCCCAATGCCAGAAAAAACGCATCCACACTGAGCAATGCAGGATCCCCTGGTGCCAATGCAAATGCCCAATTCTGAGGGTCGCCCCGCAGGAAAGATATTACAATCCTGACCTGTTGAGCAGGGTCTCCAGAGGAGCGAGTTTTTAAAGAAAGAAACAATTTACAATTGTTCCTGAAATTCAGGAAGGTAGATCTATCTCCAGAAAAGAACTCTGGAATAGGAATTCTAGGTTCAGACATGGGAGTGTGAACAACAAAATCCTGTATATTTTGAACTTTTGCCGCGAGATTACTCAGGCTGGAAGCCAAACTCTGGACATCCATGTTAAACAGCTAAGATCAGAGCCATTCAAGGGTTAAGAGGAGGTAAGAAGCAGCTAGACAGCAATTAAGGGCTAGGCAGCAAAACTCTGAAGGGAAAAAAAAAAAAAAATTTTTCCCTTAAACACTTCTTTTTCTCCTGCTTCAGCCCAAACAATTAACACTTTGTGGGCCGGCTATACTGTCATGAATCCCAATGGCTAGGGATAGCACAGGACAAGCAAGATACAAATAAATAACGGACGAGCTCTAGGGTGATGGAACCTGGGCTGACCGCTGCCCTACGCCTGACAAACGCAACTAGAGATAGCCAGGGAGCGTGCCTACGTTGGTTCTAGACGCCACGCACCAGCCTAAGAGCTAACTAGTACTGCAGAGAAAATAAAGACCTCACTTGCCTCCAGAGGAATGAACCCCAAATGGTATAGTTGCCCCCCACATGTATTGACGGTGAAATGAGAGGAAGGCACACACATAGAGATGATATATATAGGTTTAGCAAATTGAGGCCCGCTGTAAACTAGAAAGCAGAACGATACAAAAGGGGTCTGAGCGGTCAGCAAAAAACCCTAATCAAAAAACCATCCTGAGATTACAAGAACCCATGTGCCAACTCATGGCACATGGGGAGAACCTCAGTCCACTAGAGCTACCAGCTAGCATAGAGACATAATAAGCAAGCTGGACTAAAAAACCAAACAACTGAAAATCAGCACTTAGCTTATCCTGAAAGATCTGGGAGCAGGTATGCAGGAACTAAACAGAGCACATCTGAATACATTGATAGCCGGCAAGGGAATGACAGAAAGGCCAGGTAAAATAGGAAACACCCAGCCTCTGATGGACAGGTAGAAACCAAAGGCCGCAACCCACCAAAGTCACCCAGCACCAGCAGTAACCACCAGAGGGAGCCCACAAACAGAATCCACAACAAATGCCACCTGTTAAGTCCTGTTACCACATTTGAACTGCATTTAGCCTACTTTGTTTTTTGGGCCTACTAACTGTGTCTGCCACTCATTACAGTTTTCCTCCACTGAACAAAGCAATGCCACCTGTTTAGTCCTGTTACCACATTTGAACTGCATTTAGCCCACTTTATTATTTGGGCCTACTAACTGTGTTTCCTCTTCCTTGTGCCCATTGCCCAGCCACTGCTAGATGAGTCTGCTGGTACATTGGCCCAGACCACTACATTCCCCTTGCGCTCTACACAGCCAGAATCTGACCCTGCTGAAAGTCAGGTTCCCCTTCCCACATACTATACCACCTTACACGGGGACAAAGAGGAAGGTGCAGATGAAAGTGCAGGTTCCTTCATCAGGTCGGGGGGCATACTCATTGGCAACGTCACTGGCACAGGGCCCCTCATAGTATGCAAAAGTGTCTCTGACAGTGGGAGGCACCACCCACCGTCAAACACACCGCCGTTCTATGAGGGGCCCTGTGCCAGTGACGTCGCCAATGAGTATGCCCCCCACCTGTTGAAGGAACCTGCACTTTCATCTGCACCTTCCTACGTACGAGTGGGCCCCCCTGCTTGCTTAGGATCACAGCACTTGCAAAGTTGAAATTCTTACCTCTCCCTGCTCCACCGCCGTGACGTATTGCACATTTCCTGGGCCCACGAAAATCTTGAGCCAGCCCTACCCCCCCACAACTTTAGCCAAAGGACCCCCAGTTTTCAATGTCTAACTATTATTATAAAGTAAATTAAGATTGACAAGCTTAAGTAATAAGAATTGATGTTTTTGGCATTAAAATGGGCACTGTAGGTGTTTTCCTGTCCTCCACTCACTGCCGACTTTGATTCTCCATTGACTTGCATTGGGTGTCGTGTTTCAGTCGGCCCCAGACTTTTCACAATAATCAGCCGATTTCACTCGACCTGACTTTTGACAGTCGGGTTTCGCGAAACCCGACTCGATCAGAAAAAAGTAAAATTCGCTCAACTCTACTTACAAATACTGATGTAAAATACTGACCAAATACTTCTAGTTAGACGGCAGCCTCACAGTGACTCGGGCGTCGACTCTTAGAGCTGCAGCTCCTAGGCAGGGCAGCAAGAGTTAATTCCTTGCTAGGCTGAATTTGTTAATTGCCTTTGGGTCACATGCTGCGAGAGAACCTCTCATGTCTGCCCTTCATTTAAAGGGAACCTGTCACCTGAATTTGGCTGGACCAGTTTTGGGTCATATGGGCGGGGTTTTCGGGCATTTGATTCACCCTTTCCTTACCCGCTGGCTGCATGCTGGCCGCAATATTGGATTGAAGTTCATTCTCTGTCCTCCGGAGTACACACCTGTGCAAGGCAATATTGCGCAGGTGTGTGACAGGTTCCTTTTAAGCAGGCTATGCCAGCTATAGTTTCTCTATCCTGGTCTGGAGAGGTGGACACATCCTGGTTACTAGTGGTTATTTCCAAAATTGTTGCAAGAGGTGTTTGGTTAGAAGTCTTTATGTTGCTTTGCTGCCTCATGGGCTTTACACTTTAATTCCTTAGTGTTTTTCCCTGAGAGCATGCTGTGTGACTGTGTTTCAGTTTTGCCCTGTTTGTCTTATTTGTATTCTTCCCATATACACTACCGTTCAAAAGTTTAGGGTCACCAAGACAATTTTGTATTTTCCATGAAAACTCATACTTTTATTAATAAAATGAGTTGCCAAATGAATTGAAAATCTAGTCCTGACATTGACAACGTTCGAAAAAAAGATTTTTATTTGAAATAATAACTTTCTCCTTCAAACTTTGCTTTAGTCAAATAATGCTCTCTTTGCAACAATTACAGCATTGCAGACCCTTGGCATTCTAGCAGTTAATTTGCTGAGGTAATCTGGAGAAATTTCACCCCATGCATCCAGAAGCCCCTCCCACAAGTTGTTTTGGCTTCATGGGCACTTTTTGCGTACCATATGGTCAAACTGCTCCCACAACAACTCAATGGGTTTGAGGTCTGGTGACTGCACTGGTCACTCTATTACAGATAGAATACCAGCTGCCTACTTCTTCCCTAAATAATTCTTGCATAATTTGGAAGAGTGCTTTGGTCATTGTCCAGTTGCAGGATGAAATTGGCTCCTATCAAGTGCTGTCCACATGGTATGGCATGGCTTGCAAAATGGAGTGATAGTCTCCTTATTCAAAATCCCTTTTAAATTGTACAAATCTCCCACTTTACTACCACCAAAGCAACTCCAGAAAATCACATTACCTCCACCATGCTTGACAGATGGCGTCAGACACTCTTCCACCATATTTTCAGTTGCTCTTCTGTGTGATCACAACACGTCAAAATTGGATTTGACTGTCAATAACACTTTTTTCCAATCTTCCCCTGTCCAATGTCTGTGCTATTTTGCCTTATTAATCTTTTCCCTTTATTAGCCAGTCTCAGATATGGCTTTTTCTTTGCCACTCTGCCCTGAAGGCCAGCATCCCGGAGTCACCTCTTCACTGTAGATGTTGACACTGGCTATTTGCATGTACTATTTAATGAAGCTGCCAGTTGAAGACCTGTGAGGCATAGATTTCTCAAACTACAGACTCTAATGTACTTGTCTTGTTGCTCAGTTGTGCAGCGTAGCCTCCCACTTCTCTTTCTATTCTGGTTAGAGCCTGTTTGTGCTCTCCTCTGAAGGGAGTAGTACACACCGTTGTAGGAAGTCTTCAGTTTCTTGGCAGTTTCTCACATGGAATAGCCTTCTTTTCTAAGAACAAGAATAGATTGTCAAGTTTCACATGAAAGTTCTTTTTTTCTGGCCATTTTGAGAGTTTAATGGAACCAACAAATATAATGCTCCAGATTCTCAACTGGCTCAAAGGAAGGTCAGGTTTCTAGGTTCTCTAATCAGCCAAACTGTTTTAAGCTGTGCTGACATAGTTGCACAAGGATTTTCAAGGGTAATCTAGCCATCCATTAGCCTTCTTACACAGTTAGCAAACACAAAGTACCATACCATAACACTGGAGTGATGGTTGTTGGAAATTGGCCTCTATACAACTATGAAGATATTGCTTTACAAACCAGACATTTGCAGCTAAAATAGTCATTTACCATATTAACAATGTATAGAGTGTATTTCTGAATCATTTAATGTTAGCTTCATTGGAAAAAACTGCTTTCTTTAAAAAATAAGGAAATTTTTAAGTGACCCTAAACTTTTGAACAGTAGTGTACTTTCCTGACTAGTGCTGCTTAGGAGCCTGGTAAGGAATGAGGTCCAGGCATCCCCACCTCCAGGAGTAATCCTGGGGACAAGGATAGCTAGAGACCCCTTAGCTTGAGGGTAAGTAGAGGAGCACATTTGTTATCCCGCAGTCACAACATGGAACCAGTTTTCTCATACATAGGAGAGCTCGCTCAGCTAAGTGCTCTTGTGTTCTTTATGATAGGCATGTCTGGTGACTGCTTATTTCATGGAGAACCAAAGGATCGGCAGTTCAAAATCGGAAATGCCAAATCCTTAACTCCCCCAACAAACAATAAATTGACCAAGGCTCCCAGCTCCCATACACATTTGTTAGTCCACTTTCCAACTACCCACTAAGCCATCCTTGTGATCCAAATGAAATCCTCATAAACAAATGTTGTGTATACTATTGATTTTTACATGGACATGCTAAAATGTTTCAACTAAAGCAAGGAATGTACAATCTTTAAGACAACAAACATTCCCCTCTATAAACATGTGTTTTGCACTTTGCTGTATAACACAATTTGGCTTTTACAACCATTTGTTTGTGTTCCTTTTGGTCATTCCAACTACTGAACATCTTTATTGAGAAAAAATGCACATAATTCTGCAATGTCAACAATTCATTCTTTTTTTAGTAAAAAAATTTGTATTTTATAATTGAAAGTTTGGTGTAAAAGCAAGAGAAATGATGGAGTGGGGCAAAAAAATTAATGTGGAAAATAAAATGTAGACAACATGATTATTTTATAGCTTACTGTGCAATGAGTAAATGTATATAAGCAGCCATTTCAACAAATCCAAAAGTGTGGAAGATTTAATTCCAACGAAAATATTCTGATATACTGTATAGAGGTTCATAAGAGTGATGGCGATATAGGGAGGTCCAAAGGTCAACAAGTATGATCTCCAAAAATTCAAATACAGCAGTGACATTCTACAGCAGTGTTCCCCAACTCCGGTCCTCAAGAGCCACCAACAGGTCATGTTTTCAGGATTTCCTTAGTATTGCACAGGTAATAATTGTATCACCTGGACAGTCAAGAATTCATTCACCTGTGCAATACTAAGGAAATCCTGAAAACATGACCTGTTGGTGGCTCTTGAGGACCGGAGTTGGGGATCACTGTTCTACAGCATAATTAAAATATTTACCATGCATCTAAATTAATATCCATTAAATGTAAAAAAAAATACAGTATATATACAGTAAGACAATTTTTGGCAATGTAGGTACATATTTAACTATTATTATCTAATTACCGTATTTGCATAATTAGAAAAAAAATAATTACCAGATAGATTCAGATTTATATGGACATCTATTATACCCATCTTCTTTAACACATTGCAAGCTAAAGTTGAGGTAAACTGTAGGGAAAATGCATGTAGTCCATGATGTTCATGCAAATAAATGCTAGATGGTGTAATATATGGTCATGTTACAGTGACTACCTGCTCTGTAATATATAATTAAGCTGGGTGCCTCATTTCTAAGACATGTGCCCTTATAGCTAAGGAAATGGTTTGTCTACCTAGCCTTATTAATTACATCTGTTATGCTCTGCATCTGGAAGACAGAATATCATCTGGGTTTAGCTGATTTGTTACCCTCTTCTTTAATTTTTATTTTAGGGTATATTCACAAATGTTGGGGTATATTCACATGTGACTATCCATGAATTCTCAGACATTTTCTTCTTGTGCCTAACAAGCCTGTGCAAATAGTTTCCAGGGCCTCAACATTAGTCATAGTCAAGGTCAACATTTATAAAAATAACATTTCCTTTCTTAGGCCGGTTTCACACGTCAGTGGCTCCGGTACGTGAGGTGACAGTTTCCTCACGTACCGGAGACACTGACACACGTAGACCCATAAAAATCAATGCATCTGTGCAGATGTCATTGATTTTTTGCGGACCGTGTCTCCGTGTGCCAAACACGGAGACATGTCAGTGTTCGTGGGAGCGCACGTTTTACACGGACCCAATAGAGTCAATGGGTCCGCGTAAAACACGGACCTCACACGGACATTCTCCGTCTGGGGTCCGTGTGCGTGCCGGAGACAGCGCTACAGTAAGCGCTGTCCCCCCCACATGGTGCTGAAGCCGGTATTCATATCTTCCCTGTAGCAGCGTTTGCTATAGAGAAAATATGAAGAATAGTGTTAAAAATAAAGATCCATGTGTCCGCCGCCCCCCCACCCCCTGTGCGCCCCCCCGCTGGTCAGAAAATACTTACCCGCTCCCTCGCTCCTTCCTGGTCTAGCCGCGCCTCCTACTGTATGCGGTCACGTGGGGCCGATCATTTACAATCATGAATAGTCGGCTCCGCCCCTATGGGAGGTGGAGCCACATATTCATGACTGTAAATGATCGGGCCCACGTGACCGCATGCAGGAGAAGCCGCGGCCAGACCAGGAAGGAGCGACAGCCGACGGGGGACCCGGGTAAGTATTTTCTGACCAGCGGGGGGGCGCACAGGGGGTGGGGGGGCGGCGGACACATGGATCTTTATTTTAAACACTATTCTTCATATTTTCTCTGCAGCAAACGCTACTGCAGAGAGGATATGAATCGCAGCTTCAGCACCATGCAGAGTGGGTACCACACGCTCCGTGTGGTACCCACTCGCCATACGGGCGGCACACGTGTGCCGCAAGTATGGCCTCCGTGAGTTCCCAGGCACACGGACACGGATAACTCCGGTACCGATTTATTCCGGTACCGGAATTATCTGGACGTGTGGGACAGGCCTTAAAATATGTCTCCTGGACCTAGTAGACAATTAAACAAGAACAAAAGGAGTCAACTAATTTGCTAAATCAGAGACTACTACAGCCAGAGGAAAGTCCTTTGCAGCTATTCTGTCAAAACGACATCTCCAACTGCACCCCAATTAGGCCATGTGCACACGCTGCGGATTCCATTGCGGAATTTTCCGCAGCGGTTTTGCTAAATCCACAGTGTAAAACCGCTGCGGTTTTTACTGCGGATTTATCACGGTTTTTATTGCGGTTTCCGCTGCGGGTTTTCACCTGCAGTTTCCTATTGGAGCAAGTGAGAAAACGCTGCGGATTCTGCACAAAGAATTGACATGCTGCGGAAAATAAACCGCTGCTTTTCCACGCGTTTTTTTCCGCAGCATGTGCACTGCGGATTTCATTTCCCATAGCATTACATGGTACTATAAATGCATGGGAAACCGCTGCGGATCCGCAGCTGCGGAAACGCTGCGGATCCGCAGCAAAATCCGCAGCGTGTGCACATACCCTAACAACTAATGAACATCTCACCAATGAGACCATTCAACATTTTTACTTTACATTTTATTGCACAAAAATAAGATCAGAATCTCCTAAAAGTTTTATCTGCACGTTACTTTCATGTAAACGTCTGTGTAGGTGTACAAAAGTCTGTGAATCTTTCTAAAGGAAAAAGACCAAAAAATGAAGGTCAAAGTTATAGTAATATGATGGTGGAACTGATCACCTTGGCATGATGTGCCAAAGCATCCAAAATCTTGAAAGAAATAAATTAGCTTCTGGTCCTCCTTTGCCAGTTATGCAAGATGATAGGCATAGAAAATACAGTGGCGTGCAGAGAAAAAAGAAGGGATGATGCAGAAAAGAGAAAAAGAAAGGAAAGTGAAAAGAAAAGTAAAAAGAAAAGAAGAGGGAACGGAAAAGGAAAGCAAAAGGAAAGCAAAAGGAAAGAAAGTAAAAGAAAATTGAGAAAAGAAAGAAAATTAAAGGATGACCATTTGATGGTCTGTTGAAAACTTCTTTTCAGTGATGAAATGTAAAGCCTAATTAAGGTGGCCTTATATCTTCCCATGAACCATCATGCTGAGCATAAATCTAAATTCCCATCTTTCTTACTATTATATGAAGTAGTGGATAGGTTTCATGACAGTTTTAAGTCCAGTACTGTATACAGAATTTTTCACACTGAACAAACGCTTAGTTGCCCAAGTAGCTCCCCTCCCGTTAGAGCCCTGATGGGTCCTATGTTCTTAACCTGTCTTAGATTTGTTCAGCTCAGAATTATTTTCATTTTCTGGATCAATTCCAATTCTATCTGAATATATCTTTTTTAATAACAATGTAGGAAAAACATTACTATTGTGATGTGGTTCATAAATAATCTAAGTCACAAGTACATTGAAACCTAATATTGAATATTGTGACAGCTAAATGAATATACTTTATATTAACTTTATAGTATCTACCTCATCTTTATTTTCTATGAGCTACAAAAAAATCCCTTAAAATATACCGTACTCCACTGCTTTGATTTCATATGAAAAAGACATAGCTACATGCTAGAAAAATAAGGACAAATTAACCCATGTTCTTTATAAAAGAAACAAGGAAAAAAAGTGAGGGAGATATTATATTTTTCTCCTGTGGCAAAGGGTTGGGGGGAGGAGGAGAGTTGCTTTATTTTATTGATTTAGAAAAAAAACACACACACATATCCCACAGGCGCCAAAAAGCACAGGGCAATGATTAATGTCCCCTCAGAAAAAGAAATTATATCGAATAAATTAAACTACTGTGGCAGCAAATTGAAAAATAAGGATGTAAATGAGGTTTGAATACTTAATATCTGAGTGGGGAAAGCAGCTATCGATGGAAAGGAAAATGATGAGAGATTGTAGGGTCCCCCGAATCTTGGCTCCAGGGAGAGGTATGAAGGCTTCCATCCAAGAAGACACACAAAATAACCTCGAGGCAGAAAGAGGAGGGGGTGAGTTCATTGGTAGACCTTATAATCCACTTAAGCTTTTATACTATGCCATTGTTAATGTTTAACCCCTTGCAATACAAATTTGGTGACAAATATTATGTCTTTGAATTAATTTTTCTCTTTTCGACCATTATTTTTCAAAAAAGAAACCACAAGGTTGCATTCTTTATCTGGTTTACTGAGATGGTATTAAGCCTCAGTCCAGGGTACCAGTAACAGGTGTAGCTGGAGTCCAGGCAGCCTGAAGACAGGTGGAAATCCCCTTGACAGGTCAGTTTCGGAGCCTTCCACTATGCGCTGGTTTGTGGTCCCTTGCTGCCTGTAGCTCTCTAACAAGGCTCTCTTTCTTCCCTGTCCAGGGACAGTACCTGCACGGTAGGCAACTTGAGCTTTTTGGGTCTCTGTTCACGGTGACTCTGGACTCTGATTGTTGCTGTACTTCAGGTATTATGTGGGCAAGTCCCTTTTAGCTTCCTGCCCTCCGGTTCTGCCGTGGGGCTTTCAGTCCCCCTCAGCCTCGGGCTCTAGGTACCCGGTTTTTGCGCTCAGCTTAGAGAGGCCCAATAGCAGCCTTTCTCTAGCTCCTAAGTACCTCTGTGCTCCTTCACTTTCTGCTACCAACTGTCAACTGTCTGCTTGTCTGCCTAGCAACTGCCTAGCAACTGACTCATACTCCCGACCAGAGAGAGCAGCTCCCCTAAAGTCGGGTTTAGAGCTCCCCCTTCTGGCCTGGAGTCAGAATGTGTTGCATGTAAAGTTACCTGCCAAAGGGATTCCTCCTGTCTCCAGGCATGGCATTACCCTCCCCGAGAGGAAGGCAATACCACTGTGGCACCTGAACTCCTGGGGTGTCACAGATACACTATATTGACAAAGAATAGGGACATACATCAACCACTGAATTTAGACTTTACATTCGGTCCCATTGCCACAAGTGCATAAAATCAAGCCCCTCACTATGCAGTCTACCTTTACTCACATTTGTGAAAGTATGGGTCGATCTAAAGAGCTTACTGATATCTAATGTGGCACTAGCCAATCTGAGACATTTTTTCCCTTATAAATATTTTATTATCCACTGTGATATTATTGAAAAGTGAACGCCTCTTTGTGCCATAGCAATTCTTTCAGTGGCAGACTACATACAACAGGGTCACCAAGTGCTGAGACACATGGTGCATAAAAGTCACCAACCCTCTCCTGAATCAAAAACTACAGTTACAAACAATTCTGTGATAATACACCTAGCATAAAAATTGTGTATCAAGAGCTTCATGGCATGGATTTACATAGTCGACCAGCTGCATACCAGTCATAGAACACCAAGCACAATGACAAGTAACTTATGGATTCATGTACAGTAAATCGCGCTATCAAAGGACTCTAGAGCAGTGGAAACATCGTCTGTGAAGTGACAGATCATGCTTCTCTATCTGGCATCTGATGGATAAATCTAGGTAGGTGAATGTTGATGAATGATGAGAACATTACCGACCTCGGCTGCATTGTGCCAATTTTGAAGTTTGGTGGAGGACACTTAGAGCTTTGATTCATCAAAGTGTTTTCTCCAGAAACCTGACATGGAACACTTTTAAAAATTGCAATATTTTTGCAAAATGGGGTGATGCTCAAAAATGCTACTACTTTTGGTGTTTTCACATCAGTCTCAAGCATCTCCCCAAAATGGGTGGAGCTGAGGAGGAGCCAGGGCAGTATGAGGTATGGCTACACCGACTTGTCAAATTCTGCAAAAGTGCTAGTGAGGCAAGTCATTGAGACCAGAGGAAGGAGATGGGCAAGGAATAGGGAGAGAGGCAGGAAAGCTGTAAGTGCAGGGTCCAAACTCACTGCTCTTTTGGAGCATTAGCATACAATTTAAAAGCTGGAATTATCTAAATTGTCAAAACAAATTTCTACAAGTAAGGTAAGGATTTAATTAGCCTCAGATGGCATTAACACACATGCATTTAGATTTTAAGATCTTGATGACAGGTTCTCTATTATGCTTGAAATTGCAGAAAGTAATAAGGTATATTTGCACTTGCTCATAGCAGGCATAGATTTTGATTTCTTTAGAATGGACACACAAGATGCGCTAAGTATTAATTTGTGGTTTCCATTTTATCTACTTATAAACTCATACATTTATATTTACAGGTTTCATCAAAATCAGAAAAATAAGATGTCCACTACCCTGACTCAGCTACGGTTGTCGCCATAAATGCTACTTCCTGTACCTTTTCTACCATTTTCATGTGGTTTTACACATTTCTGCTACACTTCCTATCCTCTGGCACCAGCTCTAGTCTCAGCACCTCTGCTCACTTCTGACTACATTTCACATCATTCCTTGTGCTGGGCCAGCAGATAACAGTGAGTAAATCCACTCTATCTTTGTCTAAACCTCTTCCAATCCTTCCTCATAGCATCACGCATAGGTTCAGCATAATGTCCTATCCAGGACACTGCTGCAGGCAAGTCACTGCATATAAATAACACAAAGCACCAGAACAGAAGTCCTGGCAAAAAAAAAAATCCCTATTCCCTTCCAATAACTAATCATGTCCTACCATAGGATGGATGAGGAGAGCGAGCATGAAACATGAATGTATTCATATTATAGAGAAAATAAAGTAGAGTGTATATACATTACACAGGACGAAGAGCAGAGGGGTGTATATGTATATACACTGTGCTTTATGCATACATAAACAAGGAAAGCTTTGTCGGAAGAGCCCACCCATCATTTTCCAGAGCCAGGAACTCAGGGAGAAATTGACGTGACATCACAGGAAGTCAGAGGATTCTCAGCCAGAGATCATGTGACCAGGAGAGCAGCTTAAGTTACAGAGGGATTTGGGAAAGCAAAGTATTTAGTAAAATGCTTATCTATTGCAAATAGTTCACATGAAATGGACTTAAAAAGTAATAGCCAACCTCATTAAATATCACATATGAAAATAATTTAGTTGCAATTGAAAAAAAGGACATGTACATACTATACACATAGTGAAAAATGTAATTTTAAAGAGAACCTGTCAGCTCCCAAACCCATCCTATTCTGCTACCATAACTTTACATAAATATGTAAAAAGGACACTGGCCGCACATCCAAAAATTATACTTTGGTCTACTTTCACCAGGCAAAAATAAAGCCCACTACCACATACAGTCTGGTCATAATGTTAAACTAAGAAGCTCAGGTTCAGTTATGTGTATTTTTGCCTGGTGGCATTAGATTAACAAATGATTTTTGAAGGTGCGATCCATGTACTTTTTTCAGCCTATTGCATAATCTATCCCTTTTACATGGATCAGCACTCCTCCCATTTGGCACAGGAGTTTTTAATTAGCAAGTGATTGCAAGAGGGATTCTAACTATTTTTGCTCTCAGTTCACAGTCTGAGTTTCATGGAAAGTGAGTTTTGTGGCTCCTTTCACTTGATATTGGTGCTGTGTGGCGACCGTTGTTGATGTGGTTTTGTACTTGTGGGGCAGTGTGGCCTTGCAGCATGAGTGGTGTGAGGCACCATGCCGCCCTCCCTTCTGGGGCATTGTCGCTGCCAAGGTGGATAGCGCACGGCGCCGCTCCTTTAAGTTTATAAAAAGTTAAATCCCACTGAGAGGTTCGCCATCAGAATGTTAATCTAAAAACCTCATGTTCAGTGTATTTTTGCCTGGCGGCATTAGAGCATCGTATGATTTTTGGGGGTGCTGTTCAGTCCCTTTTTTATCATATATCTTTACATAAACCTATTTCTGAATTAAAATGAGGTCCTTTATGTGCTTAGACTTCTTTCTACTTTTAAAAACTCAAGATATAAATCTGATGTGCGGTATGCATATTAGTCCAGCAGGGCATTGAAGACAGAACATTATTTTCATTCGTGAGAGTTGCTGAGCCTGATAGTGATGCCGCCTGTTTAGTGAATGTTATCGTGCCTCCATGTGCATGATTACAGGATCGGGGCAGACCTAGTCTGTGCGAATCTTGGGGAACCAACTCCCTGCCAGAATAGTTCTAAATTATTTGCATGCGCAAGCTTGATTTTTTAAGCATAGAAATAAGTTTGTGGCATATAAAGGACAATTTTAGAATCCATTAATAGGCTTATATCAAGTTATGGTGGCAGTTTAGGAGGGTTTGAGGAAATGACAGTTTCCCAATATCTGATATTTTAGACAATCTTGGATAATACTGTATGTTTTAACTCTGACTTTGTGATTCACAAAATAAGACTATTATTACTATACTGTCTTTCAACACAAATCTCAATCCTGTTCTCTATTGTTATTATATATGTGATTTGAGTAGGGGCTATTTAGCTCCCTAAGGATTTACATCTTGCCACCTACTTACCATTCATGGTGATGACCTAAAGCCAGAATCTACTATGCTACTTCACACGAGAAGCTGAACCATAGAGAATGCTGCTACATACAATCATTCATCAAAAATCTGGGGATGTGGTGACTTCAATCACTTCTAGTAAATATGATTTTCAGGTAATGTAGAAGAATTTAGGATTAGTGAGTAATATATGAAGTGAGAAATTGGGAGTTTTTACAAGGATACTGAGATTATTAAAGGTCTGAAGATCAAAAGGAATTCAGTTTGTTTCACCAAAGCCATGGTCACATGAGTGCAGAACTCCAAACCTGAGCTTATGTGTCCACGAGGCTGTATGTTGTGGTCCAGGCATTGTAGTCCGCATACAGACAATGAAAGATGAGTGAGTGAACCCGGCCTAAAGAATAGAATGTTAGCTGATATAATTAGAAGTTCTACAGTAAAGGTTTTAAAAGAAAGTTTTTGCAAACCAAGATAATTTACTATCTACAGAAGAAGACTGGGTACCTGTTATACACAATAGAAGACATTTTTAGTTTTAAAATTGCGTATATCATGCAGGGATAAGTTATGCTAGTTTATGGGGGGAGGGTGGCAGATGACTACAAGATTATTACATATAGGCTGGTATAATCTGCACTACATATACAATCTTATAATAATCTCTCCTGCCACACCCAATCCACCCCAGACATAAATCTTGGCAGTGCCATGATAATCAGTGTCTGGGTGGTGGTGGGGTTATTATGAGATCATGCTAAGATTACTGGGACTGCAACAAGGAATTTATTGGGAAATGATTACATGTAGTAATGTCATATGAAGCCCCCCTCCGCTACAACCCCCCTCCACACAATAAGCATGTCTGGGGGTGGTGTATTTATTAAGAGATTCTTATATGCAGACCAGATTGGGATTATCACATGTAATAATTTCATAATAATTCCCCCACCAGGGTCCTGGTTGTCACAGTGGCATTGTTTTCCTCATGGGGAGAGTGATGTCACGCTTGGAAGCGAAGGATGATCTTCTTTATTAGGGACCACAAGCATACAACATGTTCAAACTCCAGGCCAGAAGGGGTGCTCTGATCCAGTTTATGGGTGGCTCCCCTATATATATATTCTGGTCCGGAGGGAAAGTTAGTTAGTTCCTGTCAGGGAATGCTAGAGAGGAGCTTGTCAAGGAACATCAGCTTAGGCGGAGCTGGTAAGAAAGGAGTATAGCTGAGCAGATGTGGGAGTCTGCAGCTCCTGACAGAAAGAGAAGAGAGCAGTCAGAAGGACTGGAGGGGCCATGCAGCCATGAGAAATGGCTGCAGCTCCTGGACAGAGATAACACAGAAGGAAGAACAGCTTGTAGCAAGCTTGCAGGAGAGCAAAGCAAAGGAGAGCAACAACTGGGGAGGACAGCTGCGATTGGGCTACCTCCCTGCAAAGTGCATATATCAGTAGCCGGAAGACCGAGGTTGTGAGGGACTCCAAGACTTACAGCAGAAACCGGAAGGACAGGTGGACATCACCTGTCTGCCCTAATACCCAGGAGACACAAAGGCACATAGAACCGGGGTCATGATAGAGACCCTGTAAAAAGGCCTCAAGCCACCTGTCATACGGGTTAGTGTCTCACCTTCAAGGAGGACAGAAAGAACTGAGAGGACCTTGACAGAAGCCACAGGCAGCAAGGGACTACACCACCGCACTAGTAGCCTTTAACTCCCCCTGGTAAAGGGGAGTCTGAACTCACTTCCAAGCCAGCTAGACCCTGCCTGTACCTGTGATCTTGTGCCCTGGACTGTGGCTGCCTGAAGTCTTCAGTAAACCAGGTAAAGACACTGCAAACCATGTGTCCTCTGTTTCTTACCGCACCACCCACCATCTTCATCTACACACCGGGAGCCCTGGGGACCCAACTTCACCTGTGGGAAGTGATACCATCTTAGCTGCCATAACATCACCCCAGAGGACCCCTTTAAGCAGCGTCGGTCCCCACTGACCACAGGTCCACAGGTGGCGTCACGAACACAAACTTTATTCATAACTCCTTTAAAGACTTTTCCCTTAACATGGGTGCCCAGGGCCACGGACCAGGTTGCCGCCGCCGTGAACCCTCCCTTTAAGTACCGGACCCGTACCAAGTACCCCACGGCCCTGGCAGGCGACTCACTTACATCATCAGCACTAATTTTAATAATCCCCCCCACTCTCTGCAAGACAATAATCCGGGTATTAGCTGGACAACAATACAGCATTCTCAAAATAAGACCCCCATATCTGAATCGCAGCATTTGAAAACAGGATATTAACTGACCGTCGATCAGTAAATATTTACTTATTGGTAGTTATTTAACACAGTAAAATTGGTTAATGTAAACAACCCTTTCTTTAGGTTAAGGGTGGGCTTACACTAGGTGTTTGTCGCATTTATATGACTGCTGATCGGCAATATGTTTGAGAATTGGTTGTCGTTTAATGGTTTGTTCACACAGGCCGACTACACTTCAGATGTGCACAAAACTATCATTAATAAATCTTTTTGTATGTGTAGGCTGCATTTGTTTTTGGCGAAAGTCCTGATTCTAAAAGATGACAAGAACAGTAATTGGTAATCAAGCTTCAAAATTATTTTATGGGTGACTTACACTATACAATTATCAAGATTATCGTGAATTATAGGTGAAAACCTTTAATCCACTATAAGACTACTAGATGGTGGCCCGATTCTAACGCATCGGGTACTCTAGAATATGTATGTATGTATATAGCAGCCACATAGTATATAGCACAGGCCACATAGTATATAGGAGCCATGTTGTATATAGCAGACAAATACTACGTGGCCTGTGCTATATACTATGTGGCTACTATATACATACATACATATTGTAGAATACCCGCTGCGTTAATACAGGCCACGCAGTATATAACAGTGGCCATGCAGTATATAACAGTGGCCACGTACTATATAACACAGCCCATGCAGTATATAGCAGCCACGCAGTATATAACACAGGCGACGTAGTATATAACACTGGCCACGTAATATATATAGCACAGCCCATGCAGTATATAGCAGCCACGCAGTATATAGCACAGCCCCCGCAGTATATAACACTGGCCACGTAATATATAACACAGCCCACGCAGTACATAGCAGCCACGCAGTATATAGCACAGCCCCCACAGTATATAACACTGGCCATGTAATATATAACACAGGCGACGCAGTATATAGCAGCCACGCAGTATATAACATAGCCACGTTAGTATATAGCACAGAGATGTAGTATATAACAGAGCCCACGCAGTATGTAACACAGCCCACGTAGTATATAGCAATGTGGGCACTATATGCATGGTTTAAAAAGACTTAAAATAAAAAATGAACATATACTCACCTTCCGAAGGCCCCTTGAAGTCCTGGCACGGATGTATGGTGCACGCGGCAGCTTCCAGTCCCAGGGTTGGTATGAGCGCAGGATCTGTGATGACGTTGAGGTCACATGACCATGACGTCATGGAAGGTCCTTCTCGCATAGCATCCTTGGCACCGGAACCTGCCACTTGCACTGCTGAGGAGAGCTGCGATGACGGAGGGTGATAATAACCTTTTTTTATTATTCTTATTTGTAACATTAGATCTTTTTACTATTGATGCTGCATATGCAGCATCAATAGTAAAAAAGTTGGTCACACAGGGTTAATAGCTGCGTAACCGGAGTGCGTTACACCACGCTCCGTTAACGCTGGCATTAACCCTGTGTGAGGGCTGACTGGAGGGGAGTATGGAGCGGGCACTGACTGCGGGGAGGAAAGAGTGGCCATTTTGCAACCGGACTGTGCCCGTCGCTGATTGGTCATGGCAATGGTCGTGGGCGTTTTGCCACGACCAATCAGTGACTTGGATTTCCATGACAGACAAAGGCCGCGGTCAATGAATATCCGGGACAGACAGACAGACGGAAGTACCCCTTAGACAATTATATAGTGGATGGGATGGACGATTACTACACGTCATCATGGTTACTCTGTGCCAATAAACATTGTGGGGTGGTGGGCATAGGGAATGACATATGATGGATGATTACGGAAAATTATTGTTACTATGTTAAAGGTATTGTCTGGTTTCATAAGATAAGTCTGCAGTCCCTCCATATGATTGCATACTGCTAAATCACTACAGTGTGCGATGCACATACTATCACGATTCGTCTGTATTCCTCATGTGGGTGGGCAGTCCCATTCTCATTAGTGTCATTCAAAGCAGTGTTAGTAAAACAAGAATGCACAAAAAATTTCAGCCTCTAGATGTGCAAAGCAGGCAGAGACATTTGTTGGCAGACATGCAACAGATGCAGACTTATTTGTGTGCAGGAGGAGTTTACACTTTTCTGACAGTAGGTGGAGATCTCTTCTTTGACCTGTCTACCCCATGTGCTATCCCCCTTGTCTGCTGTCTCTCTCCTTCCTGTGCTGTGTTTTCCCCTTATGTGCTGTCTCGTTTGAGTTGTCTCCCCATGTGCTCTGTCTCTCTCACCCCTGTGTGCTTTCTCTCTCCCCATCTGCTGTCTCCTCCTCTCATCTCATCTCTTCTTTGACCAGTGTATACCATGTGCTCTCCCCTTGTCTGCTCTTTCCCTCTCCACCACTATGCTGTCTTTTTCCCTCATGTGTTCTCTCATATGAGCTGTCCCCCCTGTGTGTCCTCTTTCCTATGTGCTCTCACCCCTTCTCCTGTGTTAAAATGAAAGCAAAGTAGGTAAAGTTAACATTTTATTAACATGGAAAAATTTATGACAAAGGTGCATTAATGAGCGAATGAAAGTTCATTTTAAAAATTGTCTGTGTCTGACCATGTACAGAACATACCACAGCTCCTGGGCAGGGGAGGAAGCAAAAGACAATACTGACATTACAGCAGAAGATCGCAGAGGATACATTTCATGAGGTAAAGTATTGTTTAAAAAAATTCAGTGAAATATTTTACCTGACAAAGAAATCCTTTGTGATCCCCTGCTGTAATGTCAGTATTGTATTTTGCTTCCTCCCCTGCCCAGGAGATGTGGTACGCTCCGAACACGGTCAGACACAGGCAATTTTTAAAATGAACTTTCGTTCGAGGGAAAACCCCTTTAATGTTACCTGCTTCCTCTGCCTGTAGACACATCGTGCATTTGCTTCCGGGATCAGCCGAATGATTCACTGTGGCACAGTAAATCAGACCGCCACTATCTTTGTGCAGACAGATAGCGGCGGTCACATTAAAACTGCGCATGCGCTCCTACTGTACAAAGATGGCAGCGGTGTGTTCACGATGGTGTTCTGCTGGTGGTAGCATGCAAAAGGCTGTGTACGGCGTATACAGTGTGTGTGTGTGTGGTGCGTACGGCATATAAAGTGTGTGTGTGGTGTGTAGGGCAGATACAGTGTGTGTTTGTGTGTGTGTGGTGAGTACGGCGTATACAGTGTGTGTGTGGTGCGACGGTATTCCGCTGCTGGTACCGCATAAGAGGCTGGTACCACCAGCAGTTTACATATTGAGACACCCATCACTTGGGTGTCCCAATATAGAGGTCGGTGAACTTCTGCCGCTTGGAATTCTGGGATCCAGACACATCTGGATGGAACAGGATGTGAAGACATTACAAGGTAAGAATATATTAAGATATATACATATACAGTATATATATATATATATATACAGTCATATGAAAAAGTTTGGGCACCCCTATTAATCTTAAGCTTAATGTTTTATATAAAAATTGTTTTTTTTGCAACAGCTACTTCAGTTTCATATATCTAATAACTGTTGGACACAGTAATGTTTCTGCCTTGAAATGAGGTTTATTGTACAGGGTGGAGCACGGTAATTTGCTGATTTGGGAATGAAATAAAAAAAATATGATCATTAGAAAAATTTATTTTATATTTTAATTATACTGAACAGTAATGGAATTTTTAAATTACATGGTTTTAAATAGTGTATCTGGCAAATGTCGACCTTCGCTATCCACACACTGCTGCATACGTTTTCTGAAGTTTTCATGAACTCTAACAAGCATGTCCACTGGTATTCTGCCAATTTCAGCTTCAATATTGTTCCTTAGGTCTTCCAAGGTGTTGGGACGGTTGATATACACCTTAGACTTCAGGTAACCCCAAAGGAAAAAATCGCATGGGGCTAAATCTGGTGAGCGTGCTGGCCAGTTCACATCTCCCCTCAAAGAGATAAGCCGTCCAGGAAACATTTGCCTCAAACAATTCATGGTAACCCTTACTGTGTGTGCAGTGGCACCATCCTGTTGGAACCATGTATCCTCTAGTTCCATTGCCTCAAGAGCCGGCTGAAAATAATCCTGTATCATAGACAAGTACCGTTCGGAGTTCACAGTTATGGCACGACCGTTATCCTGAAAAAAGTAAAGACCAATGATGCCTACTCGTGATATGGCGCACCACACAGTGACGCGGTCCGAATGCAGAGGTCTCTCGTGAACTTCTCTGGGGTTTGTTTCACTCCAGTAACGCATATTTTGTTTGTTTACACACCCACTGAGGTGAAAATGTGCCTCATCAGAAAAAAACACAATTGCGTCACGGGGTATCGTTGCTAACATGTCTTCACAAGAGGTCCGCCGTGTCAAATAGTCCCGTGCTGACAATTGTTGGACCACGCACATTTTATACGGGTGAAAATTCAGTTCATCATGAAGAATCCGGTGGAGAGAACGTCTTGAAATGCCAAGAGCAAATGATTGCTTCCGAGCAGAGCGTTTCGGAGATTGCAGTACTGCTGCTCTAACTCTCTCGATGTTTTGTGGTGTTGTAATCCTTCTCTCAGGTCCCCTTCATACACATGACACATTCCCTGCTGTTCTGAATGCATTCACCCAATTTACAATTGATTGCCGTCCAGGAACACGTCCGCGTGGAGGAACAGCGAATTGTAAACGAAAAGCACGCTGCACTGCAATGATCGAGTGGGCATTTGAAAAATACGCTTCAACACAAAATGACCTCTCCTCACGTGTCCACTGCATGATGGCAACTGAAAGGCGGAGGAATACAAATCTCCCATCAGCTACTGTAAGCCACACCCACTCTCCCCTCTCTTTGACCGACAGTGCCGCCACAGCATGCAGTGCAAAAAAGCAAATTACCGCGCTCCACCCTGTACTAACAGAAAATGTGCAATCTGCATTCAAACAAAATTTGACAGGTGCATAAGTATGGGCACCCTTATCATTTTCTTATTTTAAATACTCCTACCTACTTTTTACTGACTTACTAAAGCACTTTTTTTGGTTTTGCAACATCATTGAGTTTTGAACTTCATAGCTAGGTGTATGCAATCATGAGAAAAGCTACTTAAAGTGGCCACTTGCAAGTTGTTCTCCTGTTTGAATCTCCTCTGAAGAGTGGCAGCATGGGCTCCTCAAAACAACTGTCAAATGATCTGAAAACAAAGATTATTCAACATAGTTGTTCAGGGGAAGGATACAAAAAGCTGTCTCAGAGATTTAACCTGTCAATTTCCACTGTGAGGAACATAGTAAGGAAATGGAAGAACACATGTACAGTTCTTGTTAAGGCCAGAAGTGGCAGGCCAAGAAAAACATCAGAAAGGCAGAGAAGAAGAATGGTGAGATCAGTCAAGGACAATCCTCAGACCATCTCCAGAGAGCTGCAGCATCAACTTGCTGCAGATGGTGTCACTGTGCATCGGTCAACTATACAACGCACTGTGTTTTTTTGCAGCCATGCATAACGCCTTTTTGTATTACCAAACAACTCAATCTTGGTTTCATGAGTCCACAGGACCTTCTTCCAAAAAGAAATTGGCTTCTCCAAATGTGCTTTTGCATACCTCAGCCGACTCTGTTTGTGGCATGCTTGCAGAAACGGCTTCTTTCGCATCACTCTCCCATACAGCTTCTCCTTGTGCAAAGTGCGTTGTATAGTTGACCGATGCACAGTGACACCATCTGCAGCAAGTTGATGCTGCAGATCTCTGGAGGTGGCCTGAGGATTGTCCTTGACTGATCTCACCATTCTTCTCTGCCTTTCTGATGTTTTTCTTGGCCTGCCACTTCTGGCCTTAACAAGAACTGTACCTGTGTACTTCCATTTCCTTACTATGTTCCTCACAGTGGAAATTGACAGGTTAAATCTCTGAGACAGCTTTTTGTATCCTTCCCCTGAACAACTATGTTGAATAATCTTTGTTTTCAGATCATTTAACAGTTGCTTTGAGGAGCCCATGATGCCACTCTTCGGAGGAGATTCAAACAGGAGAACAACTTGCAAGTGGCCACTTTAAGTAGCTTTTCTCATGATTGCATACACCTAGCTATGAAGTTCAAAGCTCAATGAGGTTACAAAACCAAAAAAAGTGCTTTAGTAAGTCAGTAAGAAGTAGGTAGGAGTATTTAAAACAAGAAAATGATAAGGGTGCCCATACTTATGCACCTGTCAAATTTTGTTTGAATGCAGATTGCACATTTTCTGTTAGTACAATAAACCTCATTTCAAGGCAGAAACATTACTGTGTCCAACAGTTATTAGATATATGAAACTGAAATAGCTGTTGCAAAAAAACAATTTTTATAAAACATTAAGCTTAAGATTAATAGGGGTGCCCAAACTTTTTCATATGACTGTATATATATATATATATATGAAAATAGGTATTTGATAAACTGCCGATATTGCAGGTTTTACCACCTACAAAGAATTACAAAGGTGTTTCCTGTAGTTCTTGACCAAGTTTGCACATACTGCAGCAAGGAGTTTGGTCTACTGCTCCATACAGATCTCCAGATCTTTCAGGTTTCAGGGCGGTCCCTCGGAAGCATTGAGTTTAATCTCCCTCCAAAGATTTTCTATTGGGTTCAAGTCTGGAGACTGGCAAAGTCACTCCAGGATCTTGAAATGCTTCTTACGGAGCCACTTCTTAGTAGCCCTGGTTGTGTGGTTCGGGTCATTGTCATGCTGGAAGACCCAGCCTCAACCTATCTTCAATGCTCTTACTGAGGGAAGGAAGTTGTTGGCCAAAATGTGCGATACATACTGTAATCTCATCCATCTTCCCTTCAATAAGGTGCAGTTGTCGTGTCCCTTTTGCGAAAAAGCATCCCCAAAATATAATGTTTTGCCCACCATGATTCACGGTTGGCATGGTGTTACTAGGGTTGTGCTTATCCTTCTTCTTCCTCCAAACACGGTAAATGGAGTTGATGCCAAAAAGTTGTATGTTGGCCTCATCTGACAACATGACCATCTCTTATGCCTCCTCTTGATCATCCAGATGGTCATTGGTGAACTTCAAATATGCCTGGACATGTGCTGGGATGAGCAGAGGACCTTGAGTTCCCTGCAGAATTTTAATCTATGACGTCGTAGTGTGTTACTAATGGTAATGATTGAGACAGTGGTCCCAGCTCTCTTTAGGTCATTGACCATCACCTACCATGTAGTTTCGGGCTGATTCCTGACCTTTTTCAAAATCATCCTTACCCCACGAGGCGAGATCTTGCAAGGAGCTTCAGACTGAGGAAAATTGACAGTCATCTTGTGTTTCTTCTATCTTCTAATAATTGTGCCAACAGTTGTTGCCTTCCCACCAATCTACTTGCCTATTGTTCTGTAGCCCATGACAGCCTTGAATAGGTCTATAATTTTGTTGCTGGTGTCGTTAGACAGCTTTTTGGTCTTGGCTATGGTGGAGAGGTTGGAGTGTGATTGATTGAATGTGTATACAGGTGTCTATTATATAGGTAACAAATTCAAACAGGTGCAATTAATACAGTAATGACTGCAGAGTAGGAGGGCTTCTTAAAGAAAAACTAACAAGTCTGTGAGAGCCAGAATTCTTGCATAATATTTATTTATTATGCGTTGCTTACATGGCACTCTCTTATTCTGCAACACTTTACATACATTATCATTACTGTCCCCAATGGGGCTCACAATCTAAATTTTCTCTCAGTATGTCTTTGGAATGTGGGAGGAAACCGGAGTACCCAGAGGAAACCCACATGAACAGAAGGAGAACAGACAAATTACTTGCAGATGTTGTCCTTGGTGGGATTTGAACCCAGGACCCGGGGTAAATACTGCATGTATTAATAGTATACTGTACGTACTCATTTGACATGTATACAACATGAATAAACCTAGCCATAATAGGATGCAACACACAGAGTCCCAAAGACCATGCTCACCAAGCGCTTTTGCATCTTCTCAATTGACTCCTCAGGAGGTACAGAGCTCTGAGGAAGCTGGAGTGTTGACTATTTTATCTATGTGTATTCTTTTACTGTGCTTGACTATAAAAGCTAGATTAATTTTGATTATAATGATTTTGTGAGGGCCCATTTTCGTAGGTGGCTTATATTGTATTTGACTAGTCAAACTTTATAGGAGTGATTACTAACACACACAGCCTCGACTTTTAGTGAAGGTTAGATAATGCTATATTCTTTCTTTTTCAGATATATCTATACATTTTGAACCCTTCATTATGAGCAGCTTTGTCATGTGATTTTAGCATTACCACCAGTTCAGCACAGGTTCTCTGGTCTAGACAGGATGACATTGTGACGGCAATGGATGTAGACCCACTGCACCACTGGCCAGTCTTACCCTGGCAGGGCATAATTAAGTGACTACCTGGTCTTCACTAGAGCTTTTAATTGTTAGGATAGGCTTGAGCCATTAGGGTAGTCACCAGGTGCCATTCCATGGCAGTTCGCGGGCTAGCGGCAGCTGACCAGTGGGTCAAAGACACAAATACGAAAAATAGAGGGTGAAGACAAAGACGTAATCAGACAGTCAGAAGACGGGGCTGACAGTGCAGGTTCAAAATATGAAGCTGGGGTCAGAAGAGGAGAGATGAAACTAACCATGTAAATTAGTTGGTAACAGGAGAATCAAAACAATAATACACCTTGACAGGGAACTAGTGATGAACTCCAGCTATGACCTAAGTTCAGGCAAGGTGTGAAGAGAAAAGCTGCCAAATATATCCACTGCTTGCAGGGAATAGGCCAGGGAGGCAAAACTCTGCAGAATACAGTGGTTTTGAGTTCCTGCAGAGTATGACCGCACCTTTCTATAGCTGGGTGGAGACTCTCCAGCAACAGGAGGATGTAGTAGTGCTGAAAATTTTGCACTCAGGCAGTTCAGTGAGATGGTCTGACACTTGGAGGAGCAGAGCAGTGCATGAAGTGAGTAGGACGTCGCTTACTAATGGTGCAAGTCACCGGCGTGACAATCAGTCTCTTTGTGTAGCTGAATTTCTCTTAACTTAAGGATGACATCATCATGTATCCAATCTTTCTTGGTAGCTCTCCCTCCCCATTAAGCTCTGCCCTCCTTAACCCCTTTACCCCCAAGGGTGGTTTGCACGTTAATGACCGGGCCAATTTTCACAATTCTGACCACTGTCCCTTTATGAGGTTATAACTCTGGAACGCTTCAACGGATCCCGCTGATTCTGACACTGTTTTCTTGTGACATATTGTACTTCATGATAGTGGTAAAATTTCTTCGATATAACTTGCGTTTAATTGTGAAAAAAATGGAAATTTGGCAAAAATTTTGAAAATTTTGCAATTTTCCAACTTTGAATTTTATGCCCTTAAATCACAGAGATAGATAGTGTTAAGACCCCCTGATGTGCCTAAACATTGAAACCACCCCCACAAATGACACCATTTTGGAAAGTAGACCCCCTAAGGAACTTATCTAGATGTGTGCTGAGCACTTTGACCCATTAAGTGATTCACAGAAGTTTATAATGCAGAGCCGTAAAAATAAAAAATCATATTTTTTCACAAAAATGATCTTTTTGCCCCCAATTTTTTATTTTCCCAAAGGTAAGAGAAGAAATTGGACTGCAAATGTTGTTGTCCAATTTGTCCTGAGTAGGGTTGAGCGACTTTCATTTTTTTAAGATCGAGTCTGGTTTTGTGAAACCCGATTTAGTCCAGAGTCGAGTCGAGTGAAGTCGGCCGATTATCGCTAAAAGTCGGGGATCGACCGAAACACGAAACCCAATGCAAGTCAATGGGGAAGCATAGCCGGCAGTGAGTGGAGGCCAGGAAAACACCTACAGTGCACATTTTACTGCCAAAAACATCCATTCTTGTTTTCTGAAGCTTGTCAATCTTAATTAACTTTATAATAATAGTTGGGCACTGGAAATTGGGGGTCATTTGGCAAAAGTTGTGGGGGTAGGGCTGGTTCAAGGTTTTAGTGGGCCCAGGAAACATGGACTACGTCATGGCGGTGGAGCAGGGAGAGGTAAGTATTTCAATGTTGCAAGTGCTGTGATCCTGAGCAAGCAGGGGGGGCCCACTCGTTCGCATTGGCACTGGCACAGGGCCCCTCAAAGTACGGCGGTGTGTTTGCATGGCGGGGGCGCCTCCCACCAGCAGCGACACTTTTGCGTACTCTGAGTGGCCCTGTGCCAGTGACGTCGCCAACGAGTATGCCCCCCCACCTGATGAAGGAACCTGGACTTTCATCTGCACCTTCCTCTTTGTCCCTGTGTAAGGTGGTATAATATGCGGGAAGGGGAACCTTACTTTCAGCAGGGTCAGATTCTGGCTGTGTAGAGTACAAGGGGAATGTAGTGGTCTAGGTCAATGTACCAGCAGACTCATCTAGCAGTGGCTGGGCAATGGGCAGGATGATGAGGAAACAGATATAGGGCCAAAGAATAAAGTAGGCTAAATGCAGATCAAAATTGGTAACAGGACTAAACAGGCGGCATTGCTTTGTTCAGTGGAGTAGCAAACCCAAGAGCAGCAGACACTGTTTCAAGGGCCTAACCACACTAGTAGGCCAAATGCAGTTTAATATCTGATAGTATAGGCCGAAAGCCAGAATGTGGAAGCTCAGCTTTGTTCAGTTGAGGACAACACCAGGGAGGGGCAGACACCGTTAGTAGGCCCTAACCACCATTTTGTTTTTTAAAAAACACTTAATGAGAGCCAGAAGGTTGAAGCTCAGCTTTATTCAGTTGAGGGCAACACCAGGGAGGGGCAGACACCGTTAGTAGGCCCTAAACACCATTTTGTTTTTTAAAAAACACTTAATGAGAGCCAGAAGGTTGAAGCTCAGCTTTATTCAGTTGAGGGCAACACCAGGCAGGGGCAGACACCGTTAGTAGGCCGGAACCAGCAATGTGTTTAAAAACAGCAGTTAATCAGAGCCGGAAGGTAGAAGCTCAGCTTTATTCAGTTGAGGGCAACACCAGGGAGGGGCAGACACCGTTAGTAGGCCGGAACCAGCAATGTGTTTAAGAACAGCAGTTAATCAGAGCCGGAAGGTAGAAGCTCAGCTTTATTCAGTTGAGGGCAACACCAGGGAGGGGCAGAAGCCGTTAGTAGGCCCTAACCACCATTTTGTTTTTTAAAAAACACTTAATGAGAGCCAGAAGGTTGAAGCTCAGCTTTATTCAGTTGAGGGCAACACCAGGCAGGGGCAGACACCGTTAGTAGGCCGGAACCAGCAATGTGTTTAAAAACAGCAGTTAATCAGAGCCGGAAGGTAGAAGCTCAGCTTTATTCAGTTGAGGGCAACACCAGGGAGGGGCAGACACCGTTAGTAGGCCGGAACCAGCAATGTGTTTAAAAACAGCAGTTAATCAGAGCCGGAAGGTAGAAGCTCAGCTTTATTCAGTTGAGGGCAACACCAGGGAGGGGCAGAAGCCGTTAGTAGGCCCTAACCACCATTTTGTTTTTTAAAAAACACTTAATGAGAGCCAGAAGGTTGAAGCTCAGCTTTATTCAGTTGAGGGCAACACCAGGCAGGGGCAGACACCGTTAGTAGGCCGGAACCAGCAATGTGTTTAAAAACAGCAGTTAATCAGAGCCGGAAGGTAGAAGCTCAGCTTTATTCAGTTGAGGGCAACACCAGGGAGGGGCAGAAGCCGTTAGTAGGCCCTAACCACCATTTTGTTTTTTAAAAAACACTTAATGAGAGCCAGAAGGTTGAAGCTCAGCTTTATTCAGTTGAGGGCAACACCAGGCAGGGGCAGACACCGTTAGTAGGCCGGAACCAGCAATGTGTTTAAAAACAGCAGTTAATCAGAGCCGGAAGGTAGAAGCTCAGCTTTATTCAGTTGAGGGCAACACCAGGGAGGGGCAGAAGCCGTTAGTAGGCCCTAACCACCATTTTGTTTTTTAAAAAACACTTAATGAGAGCCAGAAGGTTGAAGCTCAGCTTTATTCAGTTGAGGGCAACACCAGGCAGGGGCAGACACCGTTAGTAGGCCGGAACCAGCAATGTGTTTAAAAACAGCAGTTAATCAGAGCCGGAAGGTAGAAGCTCAGCTTTATTCAGTTGAGGGCAACACCAGGGAGGGGCAGACACCGTTAGTAGGCCGGAACCAGCAATGTGTTTAAAAACAGCAGTTAATCAGAGCCAGAAGGTTGAAGCTCAGCTTTATTCAGTTGAGGGCAACACCAGGCAGGGGCAGACACCGTTAGTAGGCCAGAACCAGCAATGTGTTTAAAAACAGCAGTTAATCAGAGCCGGAAGGTAGAAGCTCAGCTTTATTCAGTTGAGGGCAACACCAGGGAGGGGCAGAAGCCGTTAGTAGGCCCTAACCACCATTTTGTTTTTTAAAAAACACTTAATGAGAGCCAGAAGGTTGAAGCTCAGCTTTATTCAGTTGAGGGCAACACCAGGCAGGGGCAGACACCGTTAGTAGGCCGGAACCAGCAATGTTTTTAAAAACAGCAGTTAATCAGAGCCGGAAGGTAGAAGCTCAGCTTTATTCAGTTGAGGGCAACACCAGGGAGGGGCAGACACCGTTAGTAGGCCGGAACCAGCAATGTGTTTAAAAACAGCAGTTAATCAGAGCCAGAAGGTTGAAGCTCAGCTTTATTCAGTTGAGGGCAACACCAGGCAGGGGCAAACACCGTTAGTAGGCCGGAACCAGCAATGTGTTTAAAAACAGCAGTTAATCAGAGCCGGAAGGTAGAAGCTCAGCTTTATTCAGTTGAGGGCAACACCAGGGAGGGGCAGACACCGTTAGTAGGCCGGAACCAGCAATGTGTTTAAAAACAGCAGTTAATCAGAGCCAGAAGGTTGAAGCTCAGCTTTATTCAGTTGAGGGCAACACCAGGCAGGGGCAAACACCGTTAGTAGGCCGGAACCAGCAATGTGTTTAAAAACAGCAGTTAATCAGAGCCGGAAGGTAGAAGCTCAGCTTTATTCAGTTGAGGGCAACACCAGGGAGGGGCAGAAGCCGTTAGTAGGCCCTAACCACCATTTTGTTTTTTAAAAAACACTTAATGAGAGCCAGAAGGTAGAAGCTCAGCTTTATTCAGTTGAGGGCAACACCAGGCAGGGGCAGACACCGTTAGTAGGCCGGAACCAGCAATGTGTTTAAAAACAGCAGTTAATCAGAGCCGGAAGGTAGAAGCTCAGCTTTATTCAGTTGAGGGCAACACCAGGGAGGGGCAGAAGCCGTTAGTAGGCCCTAACCACCATTTTGTTTTTTAAAAAACACTTAATGAGAGCCAGAAGGTAGAAGCTCAGCTTTATTCAGTTGAGGACAACTTGAATTAGGGACTGCATACAGACTTAGCAGGCTGTCCCCTGTGTGGACCATGCATCCAATACATTAACCCATTGAGCCACAAAGGACACGTAACCTTCCGTGGCCATGCCTACAGGTCCATGTGTCTGTTGTCAGGTGTACCTTTGTCAGTGTAGGCCTATTGGAAGGAGGGACCGCAGACAGGCTTCGAAGGCCTAACACAATAAAATTGGCTGGCTGTAGGCACTTTAAAATTGGTTCCAGGGGTACACGGGCAGCAGTGGTCTGGTCAGTGGAGGCCTAGTGGAAGGAGGGACCGCAGACAGGCTTCGAAGGCCTAAAATAACAAACAATAGGCTCATGGCAGTTTTACAGCGGTTACATGGATACACGGGCAGGCAGCTTGGTGGTGAGTGGAGGAGTATTTAAAGTAGGGACCGCAGACAGGCTATCAAAGGCCTAAAATAACAAACAATAGGCTCATGGCAGTTTTACAGCGGTTACATGGATACACGGGCAGGCAGCTGGTGATGAGTGGAGGAGTATTTAAAGTAGGGACCGCAGACAGGCTATCAAAGGCCTAAAATAACAAACAATAGGCTCATGGCAGTTTTACAGCGGTTACATGGATACACGGGCAGGCAGCTGGTGATGAGTGGAGGAGTATTTAAAGTAGGGACCGCAGACAGGCTATCAAAGGCCTAAAATAACAAACAATAGGCTCATGGCAGTTTTACAGCGGTTACATGGATACACAGGCAGCTTGGTGGTGAGTGGAGGAGTATTTAAAGTAGGGACCGCAGACAGGCTATCAAAGGCCTAAAATAACAAACAATAGGCTCATGGCAGTTTTACAGCGGTTACATGGATACACAGGCAGCTTGGTGGTGAGTGGAGGAGTATTTAAAGTAGGGACCGCAGACAGGCTATCAAAGGCCTAAAATAACAAACAATAGGCTCATGGCAGTTTTACAGCGGTTACATGGATACACGGGCAGGCAGCTGGTGGTGAGTGGAGGAGTATTTAAAGTAGGGACCGCAGACAGGCTATCAAAGGCCTAAAATAACAAACAATAGGCTCATGGCAGTTTTACAGCGGTTACATGGATACACGGGCAGGCAGCTGGTGATGAGTGGAGGAGTATTTAAAGTAGGGACCGCAGACAGGCTATCAAAGGCCTAAAATAACAAACAATAGGCTCATGGCAGCTTTACAGCGGTTACATGGATACACAGGCAGCTTGGTGGTGAGTGGAGGAGTAGTGCAAGGAGTGTCTGTCCCAGTACTCCCAAAATATAAATAGATGTTAATGTCTCGCAAAACAACCAAAACAAAAAAAAAGGTGGCATACTTAGGTACAGGGGTGGGCTCATCTACTGAGTTTCTGACATTGTAATTTGGCAGTAACTATTTAATGGTGCCAATATAGGACACAGACACAGACTACTTTAAGTTGCATCATAGATGTCTACAAATTTGTATTGTCAGTGCCAGACATTGAATGATGTCAGCGAATAGACTAAAGATTGGTGGAGCTGTGCGACATAATTTTGCACGTGGTAGAGCACATTTTGAGCTGGGGTAGGGGGGAACTCTCTTGAGGCCGGCGGGACCGCCCCAGGGCCCCTCATGTTACAACGGTGTGTCTGACGTTGGGTGCGCACCACCACCGCCAGAGACACTACATTGTACTATGAGGGACCCAGTAGCAATGCCGTCAACCAAAAGCGAGCACACCCACCTCTTCAGACAAACAGCAGTCTCATGGGTGCTTGCGCCAAGTCGCGATACCACGGCCCCGTGTGGGGAGTTTTGCCATTTAGGGAGGTGTAAACATGTCGTATGCTGTACAATCAGCTGCAGCAAATTAGACATTAGAAAAGTAATTCACAGGCAAGAGCTTTTCATAGGAAAGCTAGGTGTCGGCCGGGCAAGGTGGGGCAAAAGATTTCGAAATCCAGTTGTGGTTCATTTTAATGAATGTTAGATCGTCAACATTTTGGGTAGCCAGACGAGTCCTTTTTTCGGTTAATATTGAACCTGCAGCACTGAATACTCTTTCTGATAGGACACTTGCTGCCGGGCAAGCAAGCTCCTGCAATGCATATTCTGCCAATTCTGGCCAGGTGTCTAATTTGGAGGCCCAGTAATCAAATGGGAATGACGGTTGAGGGAGAACATCGATAAGGGATGAAAAATAGTTAGTAACCATACTGGACAAATGTTGTCTCCTGTCACTTTCAATTGATGCAGCAGTACCTGTCCTGTCTGCGGTCATAGCAAAATCACTCCACAACCTGGTCAGAAAACCCCTCTGTCCAACGCCACTTCTGATGTGTGCACCCCTAACACTCCTAGTCTGCTGCCCCCTGGAGCTCGTGTGAGAACGATCACGTGCGCTGTGTGCTGGGAATGCCTGAAGCAAACGGTCAACAAGAGTTGATTGTTTGGTTGCTAATATTAGTTCCAAGTTCTCATGTGGCATAATATTTTGCAATTTGCCTTTATAGCGTGGATCAAGGAGGCAGGCCAACCAGTAATCGTCATCGTTCATCATTTTCGTAATGCGTGTGTCCCTTTTTAGGATACGTAAGGCATAATCCGCCATGTGGGCCAAAGTTCCAGTTGTCAAATCTCCGGTTGTGATTGGTTGAGGGGCAGTTGCAGGCAAATCTACGTCACTTGTGTCCCTCAAAAAACCAGAACCCGGCCGTGACACGCAACCAATTTCCTGTGCCCCCGGGAAAGGTTCGGCATTAAAAATATACTCATCCCCATCATCCTCCTCGTCCTCCACCTCCTCTTCGCCCGCTACCTCGTCCTGTACACTGCCCTGACCAGACAATGGCTGACTGTCATCAAGGCTTTCCTCTTCCTCTGGTGCAGACGCCTGCTCCTTTATGTGCGTCAAACTTTGCATCAGCAGACGCATTAGGGGGATGCTCATGCTTATTACGGCGTTGTCTGCACTAACCAGCCGTGTGCATTCCTCAAAACACTGAAGGACTTGACACATGTCTTGTATCTTAGACCACTGCACACCTGACAACTCCATGTCTGCCATCCTACTGCCTGCCCGTGTATCCTCCCACAAATAAATAACAGCACGCCTCTGTTCGCACAGTCTCTGAAGCATGTGCAGTGTTGAGTTCCACCTTGTTGCAACGTCTATGATTAGGCGATGCTGGGGAAGGTTCAAAGACCGCTGATAGGTCTGCATACGGCTGGCGTGTACAGGCGAACGTCGGATATGTGAGCAAAGTGCACGCACTTTGAGGAGCAGGTCGGAGAACCCAGGATAAGTTTTCAATAAGCACTGCACCACCAGGTTTAAGGTGTGAGCCAGGCAAGGAATGTGTTTCAGTTGGGAAAGGGAGATGGCAGCCATGAAATTCCTTCCGTTATCACTCACTACCTTGCCTGCCTCAAGATCTACTGTGCCCAGCCACGACTGCGTTTCTTGTTGCAAGAACTCGGACAGAACTTCCGCGGTGTGTCTGTTGTCGCCCAAACACTTCATAGCCAATACAGCCTGCTGACGCTTGGCAGTAGCTGGCCCATAATGGGACAACTGGTGTGCAACAGTGTCATCTGCCGATGGAGTGGTTGGCAGACTGCGTTCTGTGGAAGAGCTGTAGCTTCTGTAGGAGGACGAGGAGGAGGAGGAGGAGGGGGTGCGAACGCCTACAGCCAACTGTTTCCTAGACCGTGGGCTAGGCACAACTGTCCCTAAATTGATGTCGCCTGTGGACCCTGCATCCACCACATTCACCCAGTGTGCCGTGATGGACACATAACGTCCCTGGCCATGCCTACTGGTCCATGCATCTGTAGTCAGGTGCACCTTTGTACTCACAGATTGCCTGAGTGCATGGACGATGCGCTGTTTAACATGCTGGTGCAGGGCTGGGATGGCTTTTCTGGAAAAAAAGTGTCGACTGGGTAGCTCGTATCGTGGTTCAGCGTACTCCATCAGGGCTTGAAAGCTTCGCTTTCAACTAACCGGTAGGGCATCATCTCTAACGAGATTAGTCTAGCTATGTGGGCGTTAAAACCCTGTGTACGCGGATGCGAGGATAAGTACTTCCTTTTTCTAACCAGAGTCTCATGTAGGGTGAGCTGGACTGGAGAGCTGGAGATCGTGGAACTTTCGGGTGTGCCGGTGTACATGGCAGACTGAGAGACGGTTGGAGACGGTATTGTTTCCGCCGGTGCCCTAGATGCAATATTTCCTCCTACAAAACTGGTGTTTCCCTGACCCTGACTGCTTTTGGCTGGCAAAGAAACCTGCACAGATACTGCCGGTGGTGCGGAAAATGGTGGCCTTACAGTGACGGAAGGGATGTTGCGTTGCTGACTAGCTTCATTGGCCGAGGGTGCTACAACCTTAAGGGACGTTTGGTAGTTAGTCCAGGCTTGAAAATGCATGGTGGTTAAGTGTCTATGCATGCAACTAGTATTTAGACTTTTCAGATTCTGACCTCTGCTTAAGCTAGTTGAACATTTTTGACAGATGACTTTGCGCTGTTCAGTTGGATGTTGTTTAAAAAAATGCCAGACTGCACTCTTCCTAGACTCGGATCCCTTTTCAGGGATTGCAGACTGAGCTTTAACCGGATGGCCACGCTGTCCTCCAACAGGTTTTGGCTTTGACACGCGTTTTGGGCCAGATACGGGCCCGGCAGATGGAACCTGTTGCGATGTTGATGCCTGCTGCGGCCCCTCCTCCACCTCCGTTTCTGAACTACTGCCGCCTGCACCCTGTTCCCCCAATGGCTGCCAATCGGGGTCAATAACTGGGTCATCTATTACCTCCTCTTCGAGCTCGTGTGCAACTTCGTCTGTGTCACTGTGTCGGTCGGTGGTATAGCGTTCGTGGCGGGGCAACATAGTCTCATCAGGGTCTGATTGTGGATCTGTACCCTGAGAGGGCAATGTGGTGGTCTGAGTCAAAGGAGCAGCATAGTACTCTGGCTGTGGCTGTGCATCAGTGCACTCCATGTCAGAATCTACTTGTAATGGGCATGGCCTGTTAAATGTTTCACTTTCTAAGCCAGGGACGGTATGTGTAAAGAGCTCCATGGAGTGACCCGTTGTGTCGCCTGCTGCATCCTTCTCTCTTGTTGTAGTTTTTGCTGAGGAGGACAAGGAAGCGACTTGTCCCTGACCATGAACATCCACAAGCGACGCGCTGCTTTTACATTTACCAGTTTCGGAAGAGGAGGCAAAAGAGCTAGAGGCTGAGTCTGCAATGTAAGCCAAAACTTGCTGTTGCTGCTCCGCCTTTAAAAGCGGTTTTCCTACTCCCAGAAAAGAGAGCGTTCGAGGCCTTGTGTAGCCTGACGACGAAACTGGCTCCACAGCTCCAGACTTAGGTGGAATATTTTTATCCCCACGACCACCTGATGCTCCACTACCACTACCATCATTACCAGCTGACAATGAACGCCCACGACGACCTCTTGCACCAGACTTCCTCATTGTTTTAAAATCTTAACCAAAGTAACTTTATTTGTTGCTGTCAAACAACTTACACGGTGAGCTATAACTTCAGTATGATTTCTATATCCCTTAACAGGTTGGTGAGACCACAAGGAAAATCAGGCACAATGTTACACACTCTGTTTTCTGTGGCACAAAATCACAGAGATGACACACACGCAGGACTGTCACTCAAGCACTAATGTCAATATTAATCTCCCACCTAATTTATTTATTTTTTTTCTCAGGGAGACTTTAGAAACCAAATAATATTAAAAAAACCAAAAAAATAAAAAGCCTTTCTATGGCCCACTGAATGAGAGAGAGAGGTGGCACACCCAGGAGTCAAGACTGGCACACAAGCTGAAAGGGCAATATTACTCTCCCACTGTTTTTTTATGTATTTTTTGTTTTTTAAGGGAGACTTTAGAAACCAAATAATATTAAAAAAAAAACAAAAAAAAAAAAGGCTTTCTATGGCCCACAATTAGAGAGAGAGAGGTGGCACACCCAGGAGTCAAGACTGGCGCACAAGCTGAAAGGGCAATATTACTCTCCCACTGTTTTTTTAAGTTTTTTATTTTTTATTTTCAGGGAGACTTTAGAAACCAAATAATATTAAAAAAAACAAAAAAATAAATAGCCTTTCTATGGCCCACTGAATGAGAGAGAGAGGTGGCACACCCAGGAGTCAAGACTGGCACACAAGCTGAAAGGGCAATATTACTCTCCCACTGTTTTTTTATGTATTTTTTGTTTTTTAAGGGAGACTTTAGAAACCAAATAATATTTAAAAAAAAACAAAAAAAAAGGCTTTCTATGGCCCACAATTAGAGAGAGAGAGGTGGCACACCCAGGAGTCAAGACTGGCGCACAAGCTGAAAGGGCAATATTACTCTCCCACTGTTTTTTTAAGTTTTTTTTTATTTATTTTCAGGGAGACTTTAGAAACCAAATAATATTAAAAAAACAAAAAAAATAAAAAGCCTTTCTATGGCCCACTGAATGAGAGAGAGAGGTGGCACACCCAGGAGTCAAGACTGGCACACAAGCTGAAAGGGCAATATTACTCTCCCACTGTTTTTTTATGTATTTTTTGTTTTTTAAGGGAGACTTTAGAAACCAAATAATATTTAAAAAAAAACAAAAAAAAAAAGGCTTTCTATGGCCCACAATTAGAGAGAGAGAGGTGGCACACCCAGGAGTCAAGACTGGCGCACAAGCTGAAAGGGCAATATTACTCTCCCACTGTTTTTTTAAGTTTTTTTTTTATTATTTTCAGGGAGACTTTAGAAACCAAATAATATTAAAAAAACCAAAAAAATAAATAGCCTTTCTGTGGCCCACTGAATGAGAGAGAGAGGTGGCACACCCAGGAGTCAAGACTGGCACACAAGCTGAAAGGGCAATATTACTCTCCCACTGTTTTTTTATGTATTTTTTGTTTTTTAAGGGAGACTTTAGAAGCCAAATAATATTAAAAAAAAACAAAAAAAAAAAGGCTTTCTATGGCCCACAATTAGAGAGAGAGGTGGCACACCCAGGAGTCAAGACTGGCACACAAGCTGAAAGGGCAATATTACTCTCCCACTGTTTTTTTATGTATTTTTTGTTTTTTAAGGGAGACTTTAGAAACCCAATAATATTTAAAAAAAAAAAAAAAAAGGCTTTCTATGGCCCACAATTAGAGAGAGAGGTGGCACACCCAGGAGTCAAGACTGGCACACAAGCTGAAAGGGCAATATTACTCTCCCACTGTTTTTTTATTTATTTTTTTTTTCAGGGAGACTTTAGAAACCAGATAATAAGAAAAAAAATAAATAAATAAATAGGCTTTCTATAGCCCACTGAATAAGAGATAGCACACACAGCAGTGGCACACAAGCCCTGACTGAGGCCAATATTTTTCTACCACTGATTGATGTAGTGTTTTTGTGTTGAGGTAGAATTTAGAACACAAATCACGGAAAAAATAAATAGGCTTTCTATGGCCCACTCAGTGAGAGATGGCACACACAGGGATGGCACTGTAGCAGAAATGCCAATCTTAATCTCCCACAAAAAAAAAAAAAAAAAAAACAGGGACTGTCCTACAATTACTATCTCCCTGCAGTAATCTAAGCCAGGTATGGCAGGCAGCAATAGGAGTGGACTGATGCACAAATTAAATAAAAAGTGTGGACAAACAAAAAAGATAGCTGTGCAGAAAGGAACAAGAGGATATGTGCTTTGAAAAAAGCAGTTGGTTTCCACAGTGGCGTACACACAGCAATACAGCTATCACGGAGCCTTCTAGGGCAGCCCAATGAGCTACAGCGCTGAGGAAAAAAAAAAAAAATAGCTTCCACTGTTCCTGCACACCGAAGGTGGTGTTGGACAGTGGAAATCGCTACAGCACAAGCGGTTTGGTGGTTAGTGGACCCTGCCTAACGCTATCCCTGCTTCTGACGAAGCGGCAGCAACCTCTCCCTAAGCTCAGATCAGCAGCAGTAAGATGGCGGTCGGCGGGAACGCCCCTTTATAGCCCCTGTGACGCCGCAGACAGCAAGCCAATCACTGCAATGCCCTTCTCTAAGATGGTGGGGACCAGGATCTATGTCATCACGCTGCCCACACTCTGCGTTCACCTTCATTGGCTGAGAAATGGCGCTTTTCGCGTCATTGAAACGCGACTTTGGCACGAAAGTCGCGTACCGCATGGCCGACAAGCACAGGGGTCGGATCGGGTTTCATGAGACGCCGACTTAGCCAAAAGTCGGCGACTTTTGAAAATGATCGACCCGTTTCGCTCAACCCTAGTCCTGAGTATGCTGATACCCCATATGTGGGGGTAAACCACTGTTTGGGCGCATGGGAGAGCTCGGAAGGGAAGGAGCGCTGTTTGACTTTTCAGTGCAAAATTGACAGGAATTGAGATGGGACGCCATGTTGCGTTTGGAGAGCCACTGATGTGCCTAAACATTGAAACCCCCCACAAGTGACATCATTTTGGAAAGTAGACCCCCTAAGGAACTCATCTAGATGTGTTGTGAGAACTTTGAACCCCCAAATGTTTCAATACAGTGTATAACGCAGAGCCGTGAAAATAAAAATTCTTTTTTTTTCCACAAAAATTATTTTTTAGCCCCCAGTTTTGTATTTTTTCAAGGGTAACAGTTGAAATTAGACCCCAAAAGTTGTTGTACAATGTGTCCTGAGTACGCTGATACCCTATATGTGGGGGTAAACCCCTGTTTGGGCGCACGGGAAAGCTCGGAATGGAAGGAACACTGTTTTACTTATTCAACGCAGAATTGGCTGGAATTGAGATCGGACACCATGTCGTGTTTGGAGAGCCCCTGATAGGCCTAAACAGTGGAAACCCCCCAATTATAACTGAAACCCTAAACCAAACACATCCCTAATCCTAATCCCAACGGTAAGCTAACCACACCCCTAACCTTGACACACCCCTAACCCTAATCCCAACCCTATTCCCAACCGTAAATGTAATCCAAACCCTAACCCTAACTTTAGCCAAAACCCTAAACCTAACTTTAGCCCCAACCCTAACTGTAGCCTTAACCCTAGCCCCAACCCTAACCCTAGCCCTAGCCCTAACCGCAACCCTAGCCCTAACCCTTGCCCTAACCCTAACCCTAGCCCTAACCGTAACCCTAGCCCTAACCCTAGACCTAACCCTAGCCCTCGCTCTAGCCCTAACCCTAGCCCTAACCCTAGCCCTAACCCTAGCCCTAACCCTAGCCCTAACCCTAACCCTAGCCCTAACCCTAACCCTAATGGGAAAATGGAAATAAATACATTTTTTTTATTTTTTAATTTTTCGCTAACTAAGGGGGTGATGAAGGGGGGTTTGATTTACTTTTATAGCGGGTTTTTTAGCGGATTTTTATGATTGGCAGCCATCACACACTGAAAGACGCTTTTTATTGCAAAAAATATTTTTTGCGTTACCACATTTTGAGAGCTATAATTTTTCCATATTTTGGTCCACAGAGTCATGTCAGGTCTTGTTTTTTGTGGGACGAGTTGATGTTTTTATTGGTAACATTTTCGGGTACATGACATTTTTGATCGCTTTTTATTCCGATTTTTGTGAGGCAGAATGACCAAAAACCAGCTATTCATGAATTTCTTTTGGGGGAGGTGTTTATACCGTTCCGCGTTTGGTAAAATGGATAAAGCAGTTTTATTCTTCGGGTCAGTACGATTACAGCGATACCTAATTTATATCATTTTTTTATGTTTTGGTGCTTTTATACGATAAAAACTATTTTATAGAAAAAATAACTATTTTTACATCGCTTTATTCTGAGGACTATAACTTTTTTATTTTTTCTTTGATGATGCTGTATGGCAACTCGTTTTTTGCAGGACAAGATGACATTTTCAGCGGTATCATGGTTATTTATATCCGTCTTTTTGATCGCGTGCTATTCCACTTTTTGTTTGGCGGTATGATAATAAAGCGTTGTTCTTTGCCTTGTTTTTTTTTTGCGGTGTTCACTGAAGGGGTTAACTAGTGGGACAGTTTTATAGGTCGGGTCGTTACGGACGCGGTGATACTAAATATGTGTACTTTTATTGTTTGTTTGTTTTATTTAGATAAAGAAATATATTTATAGGAACAATATATATTTTTTTTTTTGGAATTTTTTGGGGGATTTTTTTTTTATTTTTTTTACACTTGTGAATATTTTTTTTTTACACTATAACATTGCCCCAGGGGGGGGCATCATGTTATAGAGTAAGATCGCCGATCTGACACTTTGCTGTGCACTGTGTCAGATCGGCGATCTGACGTGCACAGCTCCTCCAGGCTTCCCGGCGCCTGCTCTGAGCAGGCTCAGTGAAGCTACCTCCCTGCAGGACCCGGATGCCGCGGCCATCTTTGATCCGGGCCTGCTGCAGGGAGGAAGAGGTAAGAGACCCTCGGAGCAACGCGATCACATCGCGTTGCTCCGGGGGTCTCAGGAAAGCATGAAGGGAGCCCCCTCCCTGCGCAATGCTTCCCTATACCGCCGGAACACTGCGATCATGTTTGATCGCAATGTGCCGGGGTTAATGTGCCGGGGGCGGTCCGTGACCGCTCCTGGCACATAGTGCCGGATGTCAGCTGCGATAGTCAGCTGAAACCCGGCCGCGATCAGCCGCGCTCCCCCCGTGAGCACAGCCGATCGCATATGACGTACTATCCCGTCGGTGGTCATACGGGCCCACCCCACCTCGACGGGATAGTATGTCAGATGTCAGAAAGGTGTTAATTCTATGTATGTTATTTTATGCAGTTGAATATATATTTTCTGATTTATAAATAAGTACATTGAAATACTAGGTTAGTCTGCATAGTTATTAGCTGCAGCTATAAAATCAATGTCTAAAACTGTGCGTCTATAGCTCTGTGAGTGCTTTGTACAGAATCTCCAATGTATCCTATGATGATATAATGGTATAATAACTGTCAATCAGCATGGATTCATGAAAGACAAGTTATAATTAAATAACATGCTTATTTTCTATCAGGAGATATGGTAATTGCAAATATACATGTTAGTCATGTGGCTGATGTGATGTATCTGGACTTTGCAAAGGCATTTTCTACTGTACCACACTAAAGCCATGTACTGAAGCCCCAGTAGCAGGGACTAGGGTAAAGTATATGTACATGGCTAATAAACTGGTTAAGGGACAGAAAACATTGCAAGTCATTGCAAATGGTACATTCCCATGAAATAATTCTGCAGCCTCTTTTCTTAGAACTGTGTTGTTCGAAAACTCTTATTTTTCTTAATATTTCTGAATGAAGCAACTAGGAGTTACCATTCCTCCTTTTTTATAGGGTGTGTTCAATTCATAGACAGGGTCAACACTAAATTGGCATCAATTCAAAACATATTTGTACATTTCTAGAAGGAAGAGGGAAAAAAATGAGGAAGAATGCAACCTGCGTTGTACAGTAATGAACCAGCAAGTTTGTCAATTTCTCCTAACTTATTTTATTTATTTTTTTCATCATTTTGTGTGTTTATTGAGTTGGCATAGGTTGGTAAAAATATGGTGTTTCTAAATAAGTTTAGTTTTTTTTTAATGTTTTAGTGATTTTACAAAATAATTTTGCATATATTCTCTGGAAAATAGCAACTTTTGAGTCATGGCTTTCCAAAAGCCATAACTTTTTATTTTTCATTTGTCATATGATGGCTTGTTTTTGGCAAGACGGGTTGTGTTTTTTTACTGGTAGCATTCTGGATTGTATAAAATCTATTAACTATTTTTGTACATTTTTTTAATGAGGTTCATTTTTTTTTAGAGGGTCAATGAGTGAGAGACTATTTTAATACAACTTTATTGAACTGAATGTTATCCTTTTTTTGTCCCAATGCCTGTGATCTTAGAAATGGAGAGGACAAATACTGATGGGGCTCAAAAATTCCCCCCACCAATATGGTTAGAAATGGTAAGATCAGTCTGGCAAGAAAAGCTTCTAGTAGCAGCACAAGGGAGCGGTTAAGGAGATGGATCCTTGAAGCTGCAGGTCAGGATGGACCCACTGACGATAGGCGTCAGCGCAGCAGGCTGTCAGGCACATAGTGTAATGAGGACTTGGACAGCTAACTATGTGGGACAGCATACACACTGACAATGCAGGACACTTTGGAAGCCATGGAACCAAAGGGACAGATATATGAAGACATCAGATCTGAAGCAGACAAACAGGTGTAGGTAATGCGAAGAAACATAGCAATTCAGGATATTCACAGCAGGTAATGAGTTAAACAGCAGCAGATGAAGGTATTACAGACAGACTTCAATAATAGTTTAAGAATAGGGATGAGCGAGCACTAAAGTGCCCGAATGCTCGTTACTCGAACCGAGCAATTCCTACAAGGAGGAGATGACAACTCTTAGTTCGCACCTGTACACACCAGTTTTCTATTTTCAAAGTCACAGTCATTTTTTTGCTATTTGTATATTAGCTCGCTGACCAAGCACTCCTCCCTCCAGTCTGTGATGGTTTTAATTGCAGCAGGATCCTACCTACCTATAAATTCAAGTTTTAACCTAAGAAAGGTATTCACATTAGGCAGGTTCCCAGCAAACCAGAGATCGCCTTGTCGTTGGCTGCTGGCCATGCATGAATTGGCCAAATTATGTGCTAAGCATCTCCATTTTTTCTTATTATCCAGAGCAGTAATAGTATTCATATTTCATATATTTCATGTTTACATGTTTTAGCACTACAGAGTGCAACTTTATTTGTCTGCTACAAGGAGGTCTTGGGGAGTGAAAATGTTGAAATCAATGGGATAAATACTGAACGGAAGCAGAACAGGATGGGGAACACCCATGGAAGCATCTCTGTCTCCAAGATCGCTGCTTAGAACAATGGTGACACACTTTTACTCCACTTTAAGGCCTGACAATAAAACATTCAAAATCAAAGAGAAATTGAAGTTTACAGGAACAACATGTTAAAAAAAAATAATTTAAGTAAACGACAATTGAAATTTTTATTACAAAAAATTTAATTTCAATATAATTCATGAGGGAAGCAAGAACTGCCAAAAATTTTTATTTAGGAGGGAGTCAATCATACCCTGTATTGGATATAAAGGAGGGCCTCGTGCACATATTGTTCAATTTGTCATGTAGTGGTTCTCCTATACTCATAAAAGCTCTGCCCACAGTGCAAAGCCTGCCAAAATTACAACTCGGGTCATCCATACACTCTTCACAGCACCAACTGGAGTGCCTCATTCAAATATGTGAACAAAGTGTAGTTGTGGCACTCCTACACACATGAAAGCTCTGTACACACTGCAAAACCTGCCAAAGACAAGTAAAATTCTAAGGAGGGTCAACCAAACACGTTTGAAGGCAACAACTGGAGTAACTCATTCAAATATTAAACATTAAAAATACTTTGTGTGCTGTTCTCATCTGGTGGTGTGAAAAAGTCTCGGCTAATCCAGGCTTTGCTCACTTTTATCAGAGTGAGCATTTTCAGTTGACAGGCAAAAGCACCTGTCTGGTGTCCCCCTCCAAGCTGGTACCTAAAATCTGCTCAGACAAAATGCTAGTGGCAGAGCAGCACAACACCTCCAAGGCATAGAGGGAGAACTCATGCCAGGTGTCCAGCTTTGAGACCCAATAGTTGAAGATCGCAGAGGAATTGGGGATTATGCTCATTTTGTCAGTCAGGTATTGTTTGACTATCTTTCAAAACTTTTCCCTGCTTGTCAACAATACCTGGTTGTCAGGGCCTGGACATTGGGAGGGTGTCATGAAATTGGCTTTGACAGTGTACCCCTGCCCTCTGTCACTAGCATTATTTGATTTGAATTTTTTAACATATTTTCCACAATGGCCCTCTGGTATAGCACCATTTTAGAAGACCTCTCCTCCTGAGGAAGGAGAGATGCATGATTCTCCTTGTAGCATGGATCTAGCAAGGTGAACAACCAGTACTTTGCTTGCCCAAGGGTCAGGAAAGGCAGCGGCACATAAAGTCAGCCATATGTGTCAAGGTTCCTACAATCAACACTTTCCTATCTCCACCATGATGACTCTCCATCTTCTCCTCCTCTGTATCTTCCTCCTCATTCTCCTCCTCAACCCATCCACTTAGAAAAGATTGAACAAAGCTTATGTGAGTACTAGCTTGTGTTTCGCTAGCAACCCGCTCCTGTTCTACCTTCTCCTTCTCAGCCTCCACCTCCTCATTGTTACCCAATCCACGCTGAGAAGATGAGAAGAGGCTGCGTAGTCTCTCCCTGTTTCATGTCTTCCTCCATCTCCACCTGGTCCACATGCAAAACTTCATGTTTAATAATCTGAAGCGACTGTTTAAGTAGACACAGAAGCAGGACCGTTGAGCTGATTATGGCATCATTGGCGCTTATCATCTTTGTTGAGTTCTCAAAATCTTGAAGATCCACAGAAATGTCAGACATCCGAGCCCACTCTTCAGTTGTTTTGTGTGGAGGCCGACCAGAATACCAACTGGCGTGTTGGAACTGATATTTGACAACTTGCTTCGGCTGCTCACAAAGACTTGCCAGCATGTGCAATGTGGAGTTCCAGCTTGAGATAACTGTTGTGAATTGGGTTTCTGGGCTCCCCCGGTGGTCACTGGTGGTACTGAACTTGTGTGCTTCATCTCCTCTGTTCACCTGTTTCCATCAGGATGTGGGAGTTTTCTATTTAACCTTGCTCCTCAGTCATTTCTATGCCGGCCAACAATGTTACCAGAAGCCTTTCTGTTGCATGTTCCTGCTCCTAGACTACTATCAGCTAAGTTGGACTTGTAGTCCTAAGTTTGTTTTGCATTTTTGTTCCAGTTCTCTGTGTTTGAATATTTCTGAGGCTGGAAGCTCTTGTGAGCTGAAATTGCCACTCTAGTATCATGAGTTGATATTAGAGTCTTAAAGTAATTTCAGGATGGTGTTTTGAAAAGGGTTTTCAGCTGACTGTGAAGTTCCCTTTTCTGTCTTCCTACTATCTAGTAAGCGGACCTCAATTTGCTAAACCTATCTTCATACTTCGTATGTCAATTTCCTCTAAAATCACCGACAATATATGTGGGGGCTACTGTCTGCCTTTTGGGGAAAATTTCTCTAGAGGTAAGCCAGGTCTGTATTTTCCTCTGCTAGGGTCAGGCAGTCCTCCGGCTGGCGCTGGGCATCTAGGGATAAAACGTAGGCACGCTACCCGGCCACTGTTAGTTGTGCGGTAGGTTTAGCTCACAGTCAGCTCGAGTTCCCATCTTCCAAGAGCTAGTCCTTTTGTATGCTTTACTACGGTCTCTTGCCATTGAGAACCATGACAGTTTGGCCGGCCAAGGGTTAAAATAATTAGCAGAAGAAAGGAGAGAAAAGAAGTCTGCAGAGAATTTTTTTTTTTTTTTTTTTTTTTTTCCTGAGTTTGCTCATTAGTTGATTTCTTGCATCTCTGCTTACTGCAGCCTTCGTCTCTCTCTCCTTCTAATCCTTGAATGGTTCTGATTTCACCTGATAAAAATGGATCAGCAGAGTTTAGCTACAGGTTTGAATAATCTCGCTATGAAGGTTCAAAGTTTACAGGATTTTGTAATTCATGCTCCTATATCTGAACCTAGAATTCCTTTACCTGAATTTTTCTCCGGGGATAGATCTCGCTTCCAGAATTTCAAACATAATTGTAAATTATTTTTGTCTCTGAGATCTCGCTCCGCTGGAGATCCTGCACAGCAGGTCAGGATTGTAATTTCCTTGCTCCGGGGCGACCCTCAGGATTGGGCATTTGCTTTGGCACCAGGGGATCCTGCGTTGCTCAATGTGGATGCGTTTTTCCTGGCATTGGGGTTGCTTTATGAGGAACCTCATTTAGAGATTCAGGCTGAAAAAGCCTTGATGGCCCTGTCTCAGGGGCAAGATAAGGCTGAAATATACTGCCAAAAATTTCGTAAGTGGTCTGTGCTTACTCAGTGGAATGAGTGCGCCCTGGCGGCGAATTTCAGAGAGGGTCTCTCTGATGCCATTAAAGATGTTATGGTGGGGTTCCCTGTGCCTACAGGTCTGAATGAGTCCATGACAATGGCCATTCAGATTGATCGGCGTTTGCGGGAGCGCAAACCTGTGCACCATTTGGCGGTGTCTACTGAGAAGGCGCCAGAGATTATGCAATGTGATAGAATTCTGTCCAGAAGCGAACGACAGAATTTTAGGCGAAAAAATGGGTTATGCTTCTATTGTGGTGATTCAACTCATGTTATATCAGCATGCTCTAAACGTACTAAGAAGGTTGATAAGTCTGTTTCAATTGGCACTTTACAGTCTAAGTTTATTCTGTCTGTGACCCTGATTTGCTCTTTATCGCCTATTACCGCAGACGCCTATGTCGACTCTGGCGCCGCTTTGAGTCTTATGGATTGGTCCTTTGCCAAACGCTGTGGGTTTAATTTAGAGTCTCTGGAAGTTCCTATACCTCTGAAGGGTATTGACTCCACGCCATTGGCTAGTAATAAACCACAATACTGGACACAAGTAACTATGCGTATTAATCCGGATCACCAGGAGATTATTCACTTCCTTGTGTTGTATAATCTACATGATGTGTTGGTGCTTGGATTGCCATGGCTGCAATCTCATAACCCAGTCCTCGACTGGAAAGCAATGTCTGTGTTAAGCTGGGGATGTCAAGGGACTCATGGGGACGTACCTTTGGTTTCCATTTCGTCATCTATTCCCTCTGAGATTCCGGAATTTTTATCTGATTATCGTGACGTTTTTGAGGAGCCTAAACTTGGTTCACTACCTCCGCACAGAGATTGCGATTGTACTATAGATCTGATTCCGGGCAGTAAGTTTCCAAAGGGTCGTTTATTTAATCTATCTGTGCCTGAACATGCTGCTATGCGGGAATATATTAAGGAGTCCTTGGAAAAGGGACATATTCGTCCTTCGTCATCTCCCTTAGGAGCCGGTTTTTTCTTTGTATCTAAAAAAGATGGCTCTTTGAGGCCGTGTATTGATTATCGGCTTTTGAATAAAATCACGGTTAAATATCAGTATCCTTTGCCACTGCTTACTGATTTGTTTGCTCGAATAAAGGGGGCCAAGTGGTTCTCTAAGATTGATCTTCGTGGGGCGTATAATTTAGTGCGAATTAAGCAGGGGGATGAGTGGAAAACCGCATTTAATACGCCTGAGGGCCATTTTGAGTATTTAGTAATGCCTTTTGGTCTTTCAAATGCCCCTTCAGTCTTTCAGTCTTTTATGCATGACATTTTCCGTGAATATTTGGATAAATTTATGATTGTGTATCTGGATGATATTTTGATTTTTTCGGATGACTGGGACTCTCATGTCCAACAGGTCAGGAGGGTTTTTCAGGTTTTGCGCTCTAATTCCTTGTGTGTAAAGGGTTCTAAGTGTGTTTTTGGGGTTCAAAAGATTTCGTTTTTGGGGTACATTTTTTCCCCCTCTTCCATTGAGATGGACCCTGTCAAGGTTCAGGCTATTTGTGATTGGACGCAACCCTCTTCTCTTAAGAGCCTTCAGAAGTTTTTGGGCTTTGCTAATTTTTACCGTCGATTTATAACTGGTTTTTCTGATGTTGCTAAGCCGTTGACTGATTTGACTAAGAAGGGTGCTGATGTTGCTGATTGGTCCCCTGCTGCTGTGGAGGCCTTTCGGGAGCTTAAGCGCCGCTTTTCTTCCGCCCCTGTATTGCGTCAGCCTGATGTTACTCTTCCTTTTCAGGTTGAGGTCGACGCTTCAGAAATCGGAGCTGGGGCGGTTTTGTCGCAGAAAAGTTCCGACTGCTCCGTGATGAGACCTTGCGCGTTCTTTTCTCGTAAATTTTCGCCCGCTGAGCGAAATTATGATATTGGTAATCGGGAGCTCTTGGCTATGAAGTGGGCTTTTGAGGAGTGGCGTCATTGGCTTGAGGGGGCTAGACATCAGGTGGTGGTATTGACCGACCACAAGAATTTGATTTATCTTGAGTCTGCCAGGCGCCTGAATCCTAGACAGGCGCGCTGGTCGTTATTTTTCTCTCGGTTTAATTTTGTGGTTTCTTACCTACCGGGTTCTAAAAATGTGAAGGCGGATGCCCTTTCTAGGAGTTTTGAGCCTGATTCCCCTGGTAATTCTGAACCTACAGGTATCCTTAAGGATGGGGTGATATTATCTGCTGTTTCCCCAGACTTGCGACGGGTCTTGCAGGAGTTTCAGGCGGATAGACCTGATCGTTGCCCGCCTGGTAGACTGTTTGTTCCGGATGATTGGACCAGTAGAGTCATCTCGGAGGTCCATTCTTCTGCGTTAGCTGGTCATCCTGGAATCTTTGGTACCAGGGATTTGGTGGCTAGGTCCTTCTGGTGGCCTTCCCTGTCGCGAGATGTGCGAGGTTTTGTGCAGTCTTGTGATGTTTGTGCTCGGGCCAAGCCTTGTTGTTCTCGGGCTAGTGGATTGTTGTTATCTTTGCCTATTCCGAAGAGGCCTTGGACTCACATCTCCATGGATTTTATTTCTGATCTCCCTGTTTCTCAGAAGATGTCTGTCATCTGGGTGGTGTGTGACCGTTTCTCTAAGATGGTCCATTTGGTCCCCTTGCCTAAATTGCCTTCCTCATCCGAGCTGGTTCCTCTGTTTTTTCAAAATGTGGTTCGCTTGCATGGTATTCCGGAGAATATCGTTTCTGACAGGGGAACTCAATTCGTGTCTAGATTTTGGCGAGCATTCTGTGCTAGGATGGGCATTGATTTGTCTTTTTCGTCTGCTTTCCATCCTCAGACTAATGGCCAGACCGAGCGAACTAATCAGACCTTGGAGACTTATTTGAGGTGTTTTGTGTCTGCGGATCAGGATGATTGGGTTGCCTTTTTGCCCTTGGCGGAGTTTGCCCTCAATAATCGGGCTAGTTCTGCCACCTTGGTTTCTCCTTTCTTCTGTAATTCGGGGTTTCATCCTCGTTTCTCTTCCGGTCAGGTGGAGTCTTCGGATTGTCCTGGAGTGGATGCTGTGGTGGAGAGGTTGCATCGGATTTGGGGGCATGTGGTGGACAATTTGAAGTTGTCCCAGGAGAAGACTCAGCAGTTTGCCAACCGCCGTCGTCGTGTTGGTCCTCGTCTTTGTGTTGGGGACTTGGTGTGGTTGTCTTCTCGTTTTGTCCCTATGAAGGTTTCTTCTCCTAAGTTTAAGCCTCGGTTCATCGGCCCGTACAAGATATTGGAGATTCTTAACCCTGTGTCCTTTCGTTTGGACCTCCCTGCATCTTTTTCTATTCATAATGTCTTCCATCGGTCATTGTTGCGCAGGTATGAGGTACCGGTTGTGCCTTCCGTTGAGCCTCCTGCTCCGGTGTTGGTTGAGGGTGAGTTGGAGTACGTTGTCGAGAAGATCTTGGACTCCCGTGTTTCCAGACGGAGACTTCAGTATCTGGTCAAGTGGAAGGGCTACGGTCAGGAGGATAATTCTTGGGTGACAGCCTCTGATGTTCATGCCTCCGATTTGGTCCGTGCCTTTCATAGGGCTCATCCTGATCGCCCTGGTGGTTCTGGTGAGGGTTCGGTGCCCCCTCCTTGAGGGGGGGGTACTGTTGTGAATTGGGTTTCTGGGCTCCCCCGGTGGTCACTGGTGGTACTGAACTTGTGTGCTTCATCTCCTCTGTTCACCTGTTTCCATCAGGATGTGGGAGTTTTCTATTTAACCTTGCTCCTCAGTCATTTCTATGCCGGCCAACAATGTTACCAGAAGCCTTTCTGTTGCATGTTCCTGCTCCTAGACTACTATCAGCTAAGTTGGACTTGTAGTCCTAAGTTTGTTTTGCATTTTTGTTCCAGTTCTCTGTGTTTGAATATTTCTGAGGCTGGAAGCTCTTGTGAGCTGAAATTGCCACTCTAGTATCATGAGTTGATATTAGAGTCTTAAAGTAATTTCAGGATGGTGTTTTGAAAAGGGTTTTCAGCTGACTGTGAAGTTCCCTTTTCTGTCTTCCTACTATCTAGTAAGCGGACCTCAATTTGCTAAACCTATCTTCATACTTCGTATGTCAATTTCCTCTAAAATCACCGACAATATATGTGGGGGCTACTGTCTGCCTTTTGGGGAAAATTTCTCTAGAGGTAAGCCAGGTCTGTATTTTCCTCTGCTAGGGTCAGGCAGTCCTCCGGCTGGCGCTGGGCGTCTAGGGATAAAACGTAGGCACGCTACCCGGCCACTGTTAGTTGTGCGGTAGGTTTAGCTCACAGTCAGCTCGAGTTCCCATCTTCCAAGAGCTAGTCCTTTTGTATGCTTTACTACGGTCTCTTGCCATTGAGAACCATGACAGATAACGATGCACACCAGTCGATGAGCTGGCGCTTGCATGCGTTGCTGCAGCACTGCACTGTCAGAGTGGCGGCAGCTGTAGCTGACTTGTGGAAATGGGCGCTGATGCAGTGTACCTTAACCAGAATCTCTTTCACATCTGGGTAGGTTTTCAGAAACTGCTGAACTTCAAAGTTGTGCACGTGGGGAAAGCATGGAATATGTGTTAGCTTGTGAAGCTTCACAGCTGCCACCAGGTTACAGACATTATCACACACTACCATGCCTGGTTGTAGGCTCAGGAACAAGACGTGCTGGCAAGCATACTGGAAGCATTACACTGGTCAACGCAATTTTTCTGGCAAAAGGTTTTAAACATATTTTAAGTCAATTTTGGCTGCTGATTGCGAATATGAACTCCATTTTTGGCTATCACATCAGTATTTCAAGATATTTTCAATTTTTGATGTCCTGATGAAAATGCTCCCCTTGTTCCTCGCTCACATCCCCAAGGTTCTCTGGAAAAAAGTCCAAATGGCTGTGTAAATAGTGAATCTTGATACTCATTCTACATCCAAGATTTCGCAGACTCATTAGTAGCTCTTCCACAATCTCTTCATAGTTGTCTGCTTTCTTATTCCCTAGAAATTCTGCACCACATTACAAAATGCATTCCAAGCTCTTTCTTCTGTCTCATTCATTGATGTGCTAAAATTTGGGTCTCTCATAAGTGTTCTTATTTGAGGTCCATCAAATATTCCAGCCTTTTTCTTCTCTTCACTAAGACCAGGAAAAGTTGAACATATATAGTTAAAGCATTCTCCACTGTGATTGAGAGCTTTGACAAACTGCTTCATCAATCCAAGTTTTATGTGTAATGGAGGAAAGACAATGTCCTTCCTATCCACTAGAGGATCATGGATGACATTCTTATCGCCAGATGCCAAACTCTGTAGCTGAGGCTATTCAGTTTTCACCCAATGCTCTGCTGTAGCTCTACTGTCCCAGTAGCACAGAAAACAAGGGTGTTATCATAACAAATGGGAATTATGCATGTTCAAAGAAAACAAAGATATTCTCACATTTTTTGGGAGACTAAATGAAAACTAAATTTACCTTAGTGAACCATATAAACCGGCACTTTTCATACACTACTTATGTTTGTCATGGAATTCATGAAAATGGGCTATATGCCTATAGCGCAAAAACGTGATGTGATAGAGAAATAATAAGATCAGATTTTAATTCAGCACCCTCAAATTAGTCTAAAACTGTTCTTAAAGTCCATGCCAGAAAATGTATTTATTTTTTTTGTAGACCAGTGTTATCTCCTATGCGACTGACCACCTGCTCGCACTAGTCTGTCATCAGAAGTGGTATCTCATGCCTCCCTGCAAAGTGGGACAGGAAACTATCCCTCCCCCTCAGTGCTGCTAGCCTCGCTCTGCATGCCAGCTTCCTAGGTTGGGTCAGTGACTTTGTCATCCACCACTTCGTCTTCCACTGCTGCACCCTGGTCCTCCTGACTTAGTGACTTAACAACAACCTGACTTATTGGCAACTGTGACTCATAATCATCTACCTTCTTAGACAAAATTGCCATTCCCCACCATCATCTTCTTGTGACCGTGGCTGATCAAAGTTTAGTGCATAACTAAACAGCATGTTCTCCTGTCCCTCTTTGAACATTCAGGGGAAAGGCCACAATGTGATGTAAATGGTTCCTTGGAGTGTCTTATTGTGGGATCACCGGTCTCCTAGGATTTGACATGTTGGGAGGAAGGAGGATCAGGGTGAGGATTAAGTGATCCAGAATCTTGGGAGGTGAGACTGGACTGTGTGGAAGACTGGTTGGTGCTGGCAAGCACGCTGGAAGGGTTATCTGCTATGCAACCGACCACCTGTTCGTACTGGTCTGTCAACAGAAGTGGTATCTCATGCCTCCCTGCAAAGTGGGACAGGAAACTATGTGTCATGGAGAGGCTTGTTGCTTGTGCTGTATCAACAGGCACAGTCGCACCAGCCCAATGTCCTCACCATCTGCGTGCACTATCATCAGCACTTTCACTTTCCTGTCTCTTACCCCGATGCTGTACGCATTTTGTAATTGCTAGATCTCTGGAACCAAGTTTCCTTGATTAATTGAAACTACATTTTTTTAATTAAAAAAAAAATTGGTCACCTGTAGCAGGCCAAGTGTTTGTTTTTTTTAATTTCAAACCACCGTAATTTCACACAAACCAGGTAAAACTGTGTGGATGACAATAGTCAATTTTGTATATTTTGTGTATTCTATATATATATTGTGGTGCAGTGACCAATCTTACAGCCAGGGGGTGCTGCTTGTGCACTTCAAGATGCACTTGGAGGCATAGTAGTGATGAGATGGGAGGATCAAACTAGCCTCACACACCCACACTCCCACCCAGGGGAGTGGTTACAGGTATGTAATATGACCAAGGTGTGGGTCACATGGTTCCTGTGTTTGGATCTGAATGGTCCAAGTGCAAGGCCCTAGAAGCCTGTATGGAAATCCTGGGAATTCCTGAATAGCACATGGTTTGGCTTTGGCACTGAGTGGCCTGTGTGCTGTAGGACCTGGACGGTCAGTGTTGGAGGCTCCTGGGAGCGGAGTCGTCCTGGAAGCACTGTGAGAACGTCGACCTGGAAAGTCCATGTTGAGGACCTGGGACTGATGCGGAGTCTACCTGTGGAGCAGGAGCTCCTGAGAGGTAACCCCTGGTATGGGGAAAACAACTGTGTGCGCTAACATAGGACAGTTGCTGAACTGTGCAATCACCCGGTGTCTGGAGAGATAGAGGCCTGAATAATGAATGATTTGTAAAGACAGATATGATGAAGTAAAGGACAACGTGAGGTCTGTGATACGTAACATGGCCTACAGTGGTTTATGCTGAGAGTATAATAAACCACATGGACTGTTAATGTGAAAAACTGTGCCTGTCTATGATTATTCTGCTGCCAAGCGACTGTCCCCAAGACACGTAGTGGGTGAAACACTACAATATATAGAAATGTTAATGGGGGTATACTGGTATATAGCGACTCAATGTCAACTGTTACCAGCATAGTGTCAGCGTCAAGGGATAGACCATCCACTTTCTGCAATAGTTGATTAATATCCTTGAGGAAAGAGGGCAATTCCTCAACCAGGGGTAGCAACATGGAATCTATCCACTGGTTGACGTCCTCCAAGTAATTTCCCCGACCTGAGATGATGGGGCAACCTGGTGGAATATCAATATTTTTATGAATCTTAGGGAGGAGGTAGAACATGGGTATCATGGGTTCTGTTACTGTCAGTGCTGTGGCCAGCTCCTTAGTAATGATCCCAGACATGTTGGCAATGGACAGAATCTCCCTGAGTTGCAACGAAAAGGCAGACAAGGGGTTATATGTCAGAGAGACTCTGTAGATGTTTCAGGCACATCCGCTCCTCCCTAGTCAGATTATCATGATGTACATAGTGTAGAATTTGTAATAACTTGTTAATCACCACCTTTACAAATAAACCAATAGCACTGCATTGGAAAATAGGGGGAAATTTCTTGGAGTGCGGCCGGATAGACGGAGGTATCTTACCTCCTTCAGGTGTACTATGCTCATCAGACAGCTCCTAGAGTGCCCTTAGCGCTGATTGTTCTTCCTCTGTAGGAAATAATTTACATAGGTTATCGTCATAGAAGAAACGTTTGAACAGCAATGACAGTGCAAAAATATGAAGATCTTTAATGGCAGTAAACGTGTTGAATCCTGCAGCTGGAGAGAATGATAGACCTCTATGAAGTAAAGAGTAATCAACTCCAGTGAGGACATGATTACTGAGATTAAATACCTTATTGTCTCTATGTTCTTCCTCATGCAGCTGACTATTCAATCTTCTATAGGGATGATTGTTATGATTTCTTGGTCTTTTATTATTTGTCCCTGACCTTGTGACCATAGAGGAGGTAGATATATCAGACTGTGCACTGAGAGAAGAGATAGATGTATTCGAAGGGGTTCGCTGTATGCAGTTGGACTGAAAGGATGTTTTCTTCCATTGATATACATTTTTCAATTGGTAGTCCCTCACACCTCTATTATATTTGGAGAGTTGTGATTCATTAATTTTCTTGACAATGCCATCCAACGTCTTAACCAATTGTGCCTCATAAGTCTGTATCTTATCTGCCGTACACCCAGCCCATAACTCTGAAAGGGCTGTATCAATATACCTATCCAAACTATCAATGGATTTCGTGTTGAGATTTATCAACAATTGCATAAAGGTGTTGGAACACCTGCTGCATGCTTCCTCCCATTCAGCTGTAAACATCTGGTCCTCAACCAGAAATGCCAGAGTCACACGTATCCTTAAACCTCTGGGAATCAACTTCTGGGTAATGCACTTTTCAAGAAAAGCACAATTCCACCAGAGTTTTGTGCGTTTGGTAAACATAACCTGTATAGAATCAAATAGATTGTCCTATAGGTGATCGCTAACCTGCTGATTGCCAGCCCCGCCCCCTCCAAAAACCTGGTCAACTTTTCAAAGCCAGGACTTCTCCCTGGCTTTATAGTCCACAGTATCAAGAGTAGAACCTGTGCAAAACACAGAAATGTTACAAGAGTAAACAAAACTCAAGAAAAGTAAAAAGGACCCACCACAAATAGTTATCTCAAGTGAGTGGCACACGTGGGCTACCAGGGCTGGTGTGTCCTAACTATTTTCAACTTGGCACCTATCATTTGACATATATACCTGGGCACTATTCCTTGCCGCATCCTATATAAGGGATTCCATCTGGCTCTGGTTAGCCATGATCTGTGCATACGCTGCAAAAATAAGTGTGATTTTTAGATACATCTATGATTAGATAAGTTATTGCAATGTATGTGGTGGGTCCTTTTAAATAGATTTATATGAATGCTTAGATTATTCAGGTAGATATTTGCCTGTTTGCTACCTGGGCTGGGGCATCCATTTTATATAGCCGCACGAGTTCTTGGTCGTTGCACTATGTGTTTTCCGTCCTTGTTTACCTGTATTGAATTTGATGTTATAATAAAGTATTATTTTTTATATTAATGGACTTATTGGGTCGCATTTATGTTTGTGGTTTCCACATCCCCTTTTCATGTTCATGCTAATTAGTGAGCAGTCCATATTTATTTTTGGTCCTCACATTGTCGCAGCGGCAGGAGATTATCAAACAATTAGACAGATTTTGTATATATATCCATGCCATGTTGCTGCTGATGTTTTTCTTGAGTTTTGTTTACTCTTTCAAATAGTTTGTAGCATCTACTGTGTTATAGAGGCCTGATACAGAGGCCACAAAAAATTCTTCTGCTCCAAGTGTCATACAGTAGGAGACCAGACTTTCAAATAGTTTTCAGCATCTAGTGTGTTATAGAGGCCTGATCCAGAGGCCACCAAAAATTAATTTTGTTCCTAGTGTCATACAGTTGGGAACCTGACATTAAAATAGTTTGCAGAATCTAGTGTGTTATAGAAGCCTGATCCAGAGGCCACAAAAATTCTTCTGTTCCTAGTGTCATACAGCAGGAGACCTGACTTTCAAATAGTTTGTAGCATCTCGTGTGTTATAGAGGCCTGATCCAGAGACCACTAAAATTCTTCTGTTCCTAGTGTCATACAGTAGGGGACCTTACTTTCAAATAGTTTGTAGCATCTAGTGTGTTATAGAGGATTGATCCAGAGGCCACCAAAAAATCCTTCTGTTCCTAGTGTCATGCAGTAGGGGACCTGACTTTCAAATAATTTGCAGCATCTAATGTGTTATAGATGCCTTATCCAGAGGCCACAAAAAAATTATTGTGTTCCTAGTGTCACACAGTAGGGGACATCTGACTTTCAAATAGTATGCAACATCCACACTAAAACAATTCTTTCTTCTGTGGCAAACACAATACAGCATGCCATATTTCACCTTGGAATTTACTGTAGCTGAAACTCAGCTGTTTGCAGAGGTGGTGCGGAGTTTAAAATCTAATTTTTTGTTGCTAATACTGTGTTCCTACCACACTATCTTAACAATATGACTGGGAAAAAGCGAGGCCATGGTGGTGAAAGAAGAACTAGGCTTGGTGTTCAAGGTGTACGTGGGTAAGTGCTAATGTTTGTGAAAGCACTAGTCGACCAATGTCAAGTCCTATGCAAAGACAGCTGACAACTTCTGTTACTGGACAGGCTACTCCACTACCTTTCTTTGGCAGGCACACAGCGGTACGCCTTGTTGATGAGGCCCAGAAAGAGCATGTGCTCAAGTGGATGGCAAGCATAGCTTCAAGTGGACTCTCCTCCTCTTCCTCCACCTCAACATCACACCCAGTGCAGTCCGCAGAGGTGGCACCCAAATTTCCCTTGCTTCCCTCCGCATACCAACTCTCCAAGTGTACAATTGACTGTAGAGAACCACAGATAGGTGAGTCTGAAGAGCTGTTCACACATTCTATGCCATGGTAATCAGAAGTGTACTCAAAAGCTTCACTGAGTCAAGAGGAGGAAATGTGCACCGATGCCCCAAATTTTTTTAGCTTGGATATAGGGAAGGATGAAATAGGGTCCGAACAGCATCCTGACCCTCATCACCAGACATTAACTCCTGGGGGAGGTGATCCTGATGAGACTCAGATTTCTGAGTCTTACACGGACTGTACTGTGCTGTCAGGGCAGGAAGAGGAGGAGGGTGACTCCAAGGGCGAGGAATGTGATAATGCAGAGGATGATGATGATGATGTGTTAGATCCCAGTTGGCATGAATATAGATGCGCACAGCTGAGTACATCATCTGAAGAAGACAAGGAGGTTATGTTGTGCCGTACATCGCAGACACATAGTGATGCAGTCACGACAAGCTATGCATCCTCAGCCACAACTGTGGCTGTGACCAGCAGCTTCCGCGGGTCTGCATCTTGTAGGGGTGGCAAGAGTTGCCTTGCCTGGGCCTTTTCTCACACTGCAAAGGATGAGCCAATTCACGTAATTTGCCAACTTTGCAAAAAAAAACTAAGTCGAGATAAAAAATGCAATAATTTAACTACTACATGTATGAACCTTCACATGCACAATCAATATGCTTTACTGTGGGAGTCCCAATGTGCAAAAATGTGGACCAGTGGACCACATCAATCGCATCTCCTACTGCTTCTTCCTCCTCCTCTGTTACCATCTCAACTGTTGAGACACAAGGTTGTCATGATTCTCAATGGCGAGAGAACATAGCCCAGCATATATGAGAACTAGCTCTTGGAAGATGGAAACTATACTGACCATGAACTAAACCTGCCGCACAACTAGAAGTGGCCGGGTAGCATGCCTACGTTTTTTTATCCCTAGATGCCCAGCGCCAGCCGGAGAACTACCTAATCCTAGCAGAGGAAAAGACAGTCCTGGCTCACCTCTAGAGAAATTTTCCCAAAAGGCAGACAGAGGCCCCCACATATATTGGCGGTGATTTAAGATGAAATGACAAACGTAGTATGAAAATAGGTTTAGCAAAATCGAGGTCCGCTTACTAGATAGCATGAAGACAGAAAGGGCACTTTCATGGTCAGCAGAAAACCCTATCAAAACACCATCCAGAAATTACTTTAAGACTCTAGCATTAACTCATAACACCAGAGTGGCAATTTCCGCTCACAAGAGCTTTCCAGACACAGTAACGAAACAGCAGCTGTGAACAGGAACAAAATGCAAAAACACACAAGGACAAAAGTCCAACTTAGCTGGGAGTTGTCTAGTAGCAGGAACATGCACAGAAAGGCTACTGATTACATTGTTGACCGGCATGAAACTGACAGAGGAGCAAGGTTATATAGCGACTCCCACATCCTGATAGGAGCAGGTGAACAGAGGGGATGATGCACACAAGTTAAATTCCACAAGTGGCCACCGGGGGAGCCCAGAATCCAATTTCACAACAGTACCCCCCCCTCAAGGAGGGGGCACCGAACCCTCACCAGAACCACCAGGGCGATCAGGATGAGCCCTATGAAAGGCACGGACAAGATCGGAGGCATGAACATCAGAGGCAGTGACCCAAGAATTATCCTCCTGACCGTATCCCTTCCATTTGACCAGATACTGGAGTTTCCGTCTGGAAACACGAGAGTCCAAGATCTTTTCCACAACGTACTCCAACTCACCCTCAACCAACACCGGAGCAGGAGGCTCAACGGAAGGCACAGCTGGTACCTCATACCTGCGCAACAATGACCGATGAAAAACATTATGAATCGAAAAGGATGCAGGGAGGTCCAAACGGAAGGACACAGGGTTAAGAATCTCCAATATCTTGTACGGGCCGATGAACCGAGGCTTAAACTTAGGAGAAGAAACCCTCATAGGGACAAAACGAGAAGACAACCACACCAAGTCCCCAACACAAAGCCGAGGACCAACACGACGACGGCGGTTGGCAAAAAGCTGAGTCTTCTCCTGGGACAACTTCAAATTGTCCACCACCTGCCCCCAAATCTGATGCAACCTCTCCACCACAGCATCCACTCCAGGACAATCCGAAGATTCCACCTGACCGGAGGAAAATCGAGGATGAAACCCCGAATTACAGAAAAACGGGGACACCAAGGTGGCAGAGCTGGCCCGATTATTGAGGGCGAACTCCGCCAAAGGCAAAAAAGCAACCCAATCATCCTGATCCGCAGACAAAAAACACCTCAAATATGTCTCCAAGGTCTGATTAGTCCGCTCGTTCTGGCCATTAGTCTGAGGATGGAAAGCAGACGAAAAAGACAAATCTATGCCCATCCTAGCACAGAATGCCCGCCAAAATCTAGACACGAATTGGGTCCCTCTGTCAGAAACGATATTCTCCGGAATGCCATGCAAACGAACAACATTTTGAAAAAACAGAGGAACCAACTCGGAAGAAGAAGGCAACTTAGGCAAGGGAACCAGATGGACCATCTTAGAGAAACGGTCACACACCACCCAGATGACAGACATCTTCTGAGAAACAGGCAGATCCGAAATAAAATCCATCGAGATGTGCGTCCAAGGCCTCTTCGGGATAGGCAAGGGTAATAACAATCCACTAGCCCGAGAACAACAAGGCTTGGCCCGAGCACAAACGTCACAAGACTGCACAAAGCCTCGCACATCTCGTGACAGGGAAGGCCACCAGAAGGACCTTGCCACCAAATCCCTGGTACCAAAGATTCCAGGATGACCTGCCAACGCAGAAGAATGAACCTCAGAGATGACTCTACTGGTCCAATCATCAGGAACAAACAGTCTACCAGGTGGGCAACGATCAGGTCTATCCGCCTGAAACTCCTGCAAGGCCCGCCGCAGGTCTGGAGAAACGGCAGACAATATCACTCCATCTTTAAGGATACCTGTGGGCTCAGAATTACCAGGGGAGTCAGGCTCAAAACTCCTAGAAAGGGCATCCGCCTTAACATTCTTAGAACCCGGTAGGTAAGACACCACAAAATTAAACCGAGAGAAAAACAACGACCAGCGCGCTTGTCTAGGATTCAGGCGCCTGGCAGACTCAAGGTAAATTAAATTTTTGTGGTCAGTCAATACCACCACCTGATGTCTGGCCCCCTCAAGCCAGTGACGCCACTCCTCAAAAGCCCACTTCATGGCCAAAAGCTCCCGATTCCCAATATCATAATTCCGCTCGGCGGGCGAAAATTTACGGGAAAAAAAAGCACAAGGTCTCATCACGGAGCAGTCGGAACTTCTCTGCGACAACACCGCCCCAGCTCCGATTTCAGAAGCGTCGACCTCAACCTGAAAAGGAAGAGCAACATCAGGCTGACGCAACACTGGGGCGGAAGAAAAGCGGCGCTTGAGCTCCCAAAAGGCCTCCACAGCATCAGGGGACCAATCAGCAACATCAGCACCCTTCTTAGTCAAATCAGTCAATGGTTTTACAACATCAGAAAAACCAGCAATAAATCGACGATAAAAGTTAGCAAAGCCCAAAAATTTCTGAAGACTCTTAAGAGAAGAGGGTTGCGTCCAATCACCAATAGCCTGAACCTTGACAGGATCCATCTCGATGGAAGAGGGGGAAAAAATGTATCCCAAGAAGGAAATCTTCTGAACCCCAAAAACACACTTAGAACCCTTCACACACAAGGAATTAGACCGCAAAACCTGAAAAACCCTCCTGACCTGCTGGACATGAGAGTCCCAGTCATCCGAAAAAATCAGAATATCATCCAGATACACAATCATAAATTTATCCAAATAATCGCGGAAAATGTCATGCATAAAGGACTGGAAGACTGAAGGGGCATTTGAAAGACCAAAAGGCATCACCAAATACTCAAAATGGCCCTCGGGCGTATTAAATGCGGTTTTCCACTCATCCCCCTGCTTGATTCGCACCAAATTATACGCCCCACGGAGATCAATCTTAGAGAACCACTTGGCCCCCTTTATACGAGCAAACAAATCAGTAAGCAGTGGTAACGGATATTGATATTTAACCGTGATTTTATTCAAAAGTCGATAATCAATACACGGCCTCAAAGAGCCGTCTTTCTTAGACACAAAGAAAAAACCGGCTCCTAAGGGAGATGACGAAGGACGAATATGTCCCTTTTCCAAGGACTCCTTTATATATTCTCGCATAGCAGCGTGTTCAGGCACAGACACATTAAATAAACGACCCTTAGGGTATTTACTACCCGGAATCAAGTCTATGGCACAATCGCACTCCCGGTGCGGAGGTAGTGAACCAACCTTGGGTTCTTCAAAAACGTCACGAAAGTCAGACAAGAATTCAGGAATCTCAGAGGGAATAGATGATGAAATGGAAACCAAAGGTACGTCCCCATGAGTTCCTTTACATCCCCAGCTTAACACAGACATAGCTCTCCAGTCGAGGACTGGGTTATGAGATTGCAGCCATGGCAATCCCAGCACCAAAACATCATGTAGACTATACAGCACCAGAAAGCGAATAACCTCCTGGTGATCCGGATTAACACGCATAGTCACTTGTGTCCAGTATTGTGGTTTATTACTAGCCAATGGGGTGGAGTCAATCCCTTTCAGAGGTATCGGAGCCTCCAATGGCTCCAAATCATACCCACAGTGTTTGGCAAAGGACCAATCCATAAGACTCAAAGCAGCGCCAGAGTCGACATAGGCGTCCGCGGTAATAGATGACAAAGAACAAATCAGGGTCACAGATAGAATAAACTTAGACTGTAAAGTGCTAATTGAAACAGACTTGTCAGGCTTCTTAGTACGCTTAAAGCATGCTGATATAACATGAGTTGAATCACCACAATAGAAGCACAACCCATTTTTTCGTCTAAAATTCTGCCGCTCGCTTCTGGACAGAATTCTATCACATTGCATATTTTCTGGCGTTTTCTCAGTAGACACCGCCAAATGGTGCACAGGTTTGCGCTCCCGCAGACGCCTATCGATCTGAATAGCCATCGTCATGGACTCATTCAGACTCGCAGGCACAGGGAACCCCACCATAACATCCTTAATGGCATCAGAGAGACCTTCTCTGAAAATCGCCGCCAGGGCGCACTCATTCCACTGAGTAAGCACAGACCATTTGCGGAATTTTTGGCAGTATATTTCAGCTTCATCTTGCCCCTGAGACAAGGACATCAAGGCCTTTTCCGCCTGAAGCTCTAAATGAGGTTCCTCATAAAGCAACCCCAAGGCCAGAAAAAACGCATCCACATTGAGCAACGCAGGATCCCCTGGTGCCAATGCAAAAGCCCAGTCTTGAGGGTCGCCCCGGAGCAAGGAAATTACAATCCTGACCTGCTGTGCAGGGTCTCCGGCAGAGCGAGACTTCAGGGACAAAAACAATTTGCAATTATTTTTAAAATTTTGAAAGTGAGATCTATTCCCCGAGAAGAATTCAGGCAAAGGAATTCTAGGCTCAGACATAGGTGCATGAACAACAAAATCTTGCAAATTTTGTACCTTTGTGGCGAGATTATTCAAACCTGTAGCTACACTCTGAAGATCCATTTGAAACAGGTGAACACAGAGCCATTCAAGGATTAGAAGGAGAGGAAGAGAGGAAGGCTGCAGTATAGGCAGACTAGCAAGTGATTCAATTAAGAGCACACTCAGAACTAGAGGGGAAAAAAAAAAAAAAATTGTAGCAGACTTCTTTTTTCTCTCCTTTCTCAGCCAGTAATTTAACCCTTTTTTGGGCCGGTCAAACTGTCATGATTCTCAATGGCGAGAGAACATAGCCCAGCATATATGAGAACTAGCTCTTGGAAGATGGAAACTATACTGACCATGAACTAAACCTGCCGCACAACTAGAAGTGGCCGGGTAGCATGCCTACGTTTTTTTATCCCTAGATGCCCAGCGCCAGCCGGAGAACTACCTAATCCTGGCAGAGGAAAAGACAGTCCTGGCTCACCTCTAGAGAAATTTTCCCAAAAGGCAGACAGAGGCCCCCACATATATTGGCGGTGATTTAAGATGAAATGACAAACGTAGTATGAAAATAGGTTTAGCAAAATCGAGGTCCGCTTACTAGATCGCATGAAGACAGAAAGGGCACTTTCATGGTCAGCAGAAAACCCTATCAAAACACCATCCAGAAATTACTTTAAGACTCTAGCATTAACTCATAACACCAGAGTGGCAATTTCCGCTCACAAGAGCTTTCCAGACACAGTAACGAAACAGCAGCTGTGAACAGGAACAAAATGCAAAAACACACAAGGACAAAAGTCCAACTTAGCTGGGAGTTGTCTAGTAGCAGGAACATGCACAGAAAGGCTACTGATTACATTGTTGACCGGCATGAAACTGACAGAGGAGCAAGGTTATATAGCGACTCCCACATCCTGATAGGAGCAGGTGAACAGAGGGGATGATGCACACAAGTTAAATTCCACAAGTGGCCACCGGGGGAGCCCAGAATCCAATTTCACAACACAAGGTCTTCAAACGCAGAACCTCGGGTTCTTTACACGCTCCAGTCACGCTGACTGAAAGCCCGCTGGCAGCTGTAATGGAAATGGACATGCTTGCTGTTTTTGATCAATCTCAGAGAACGAGCACACTACAACTTTCTCAATCCACCGTAAAATCTCTGCCTGTGCTTCTCTCACAGTTCAACCGTTTGTCCGGTTCACCGTACTCTGCCCTCCCTCAGCACTGCAGCCAGCCCACTGTTCCGCAGTTGTGGTCACATAAAATATTGTTTCCTCCTATGCATGAAAAAGCTAAGAGGTTCAACTCTACCATCTCCAATCTGTTGGCCACAGAAATGCTGCCTTTCTGACTGTTAGATACAGATGGTTTCTTGTTGTGAATTCTGTTCTTGGGCTCCCTCCGGTGGTTATAAGTGGTAGCACTGCTGTCTGTCCTTCACAGCAGTTATCAGGTGTGTCCACTCTGGACTGGGCTATTTAGTCTTGTCTCACCCTTTAGTCAGTGCCAGTTGTCCATTGTATTCTGGAGGATTCACATCCCTTCATGGTTTCTCCTGCTTCCTGGTCTTTTCACCAAGATAAGTTCTGCTTGTTTTGCAGCCCACATGTTGTGGGCCTCATTGTTCAGTGCATTTCATGTTTTTTCTTGTCCAGATTAATCTGTGTAAGGATTTATGCAGCCAAGCTGGAATCTCTGGAGAGGCAGATATACCCTCCATATCTTTAGTTAGATGTGGAGTTTTTTGTATTTTCTGTGGTGGATATTTCCTAGTATTTTAATACTGACCGCATAGTTCTCTGTCCTATCTTTCCTATTTAGCTAGATTGGCCTCCTTTGCTAAATCCTGTTTTCAGCCTGTGTATGTTTTTTCCTCTCCTCTCACAGTCAATATTTGTGGGGGGCTGCCTATCCTTTGGGAATTTTCTCTGAGGCGAGATAGTTTTCCCTTTTCTATCTATAGGGTTAATTAGTCCTCCGGCTGTGTCGAGGTGTCTAGGATCAGTAGGTACATCCCACGGCTACTTCTAGTTGCGGTGTTAAGTTCAGGGTCCGCGGTCAGTATAGATACCACCTTCTCCAGAGTACGTCCAATGCTACTCCTGGGCCACCAGATCATAACAGTACAACTGGCCAACAATGAGTTAGCCGCATCTCAGAAGAAGGGAAAGAAAGTGCTGAGCCATTTTTTTTTCTGTACTCTGTTGTGTTTTTTTTTCCCTCTTTACCTCTGGGTGGTTCAGGAGTTTGGCGCTGACATGGATGTTCAGGGACTTGCTTCTCGTGTGGATCAACTTGCTGCTAGAGTACAGGGTATTTCTGATTATATCATTCAGACTCCAGCTTTGGAGCATAGAATTCCAACTCCTGATCTGTTTTTTGGGGACAGGTCTAAATTTCTGAGCTTTAAAAATAACTGTAAACTGTTTTTTGCTCTGAAGCCCCGTTCCCCTGGTGATCCTATCCAGCAGGTTAAAATTGTCATATCTTTGTTGCGTGGCGACCCCCAGGATTGGGCATTTGCCCTGGAACCTGGGAATCCGGCGTTGCTTAATGTAGACACCTTTTTTCAGGCGCTTGGGTTATTGTATGATGAACCTAACTCTGTAGAGCATGCTGAGAAAACCTTGTTGGCCCTGTGTCAGGGTCAAGAAGCGGCAGAATCATATTGCCAGAAATTTAGAAAATGGTCTGTGTTGACTAAATGGAATGAGGATGCTTTGGCGGCAATTTTCAGAAAGGGTCTTTCTGAATCCGTTAAAGATGTTATGGTGGGGTTCCCCAAGCCTGCTGGTTTGAGTTATTCTATGTCTCTGGCCATTCAAATTGATCGGCGCTTACGTGAGCGCAGAGTTGTGCACGCTATGGCGTTGTCTTCCGAGCGGAGTCCTGAGCCTATGCAATGTGATAGGATTGTGTCTAGAGCTGAACGACAAGGATTCAGACGTCAGAATGGGTTGTGTTTTTACTGCGGCGATTCTGCTCATGTTATTTCTGATTGCCCTAAGCGTGTCAAGAGAATCGCTAGTTCTGTTACCATCAGTACTGTACAGCCTAAATTTCTGTTATCTGTGACCCTGATCTGCTCATTATCGTCATTTTCTGTCATGGCATTTGTGGATTCAGGCGCCGCTTTAAATTTAATGGACTTAGAATTTGCCAGACGTTCAGGGTCCGCGGTCAGTATAGATACCACCTTCTCCAGAGTACGTCCAATGCTACTCCTGGGCCACCAGATCATAACAGTCTCTGTAAGCTGATGGCCATCACAGTCCCCCAGTACCAATTGCACAGTCGCCATTACTTTTCTAAGAAAGCTGTGCCTGCGCTACACCTGCATGTTGCAGACATCACCTGTTCCTTGACAAAATCTATGTCTGCCAGGGTGCATTTCACCACAGACACTTGGACGAGTAAGCATGGCCAATGGCGTTACATCTCACTGACTGGGCATTGGGTGACTCTGGTGGCTGTAGGGGCAGGCGCTGCTCCACAAGTCTTAGAATCCCCAAGGCTTCCAGGACAAACTTCTAGATTTAAGACTTTATCTACTGCATCTGCCTTCTCCTCTATCTCCTATAAGGCCTCCACCTGCGCCCTCAACCTATGCCTTAATGAGACACGCGTTCCAACAGTGCAGAGTGAATCCCCATCACCTTTGCACTGTGCAGCCAGAGCTCACCACAATCAGGCAGTTTTGAAATGGATATGCCTTGGAGATCGCAATCATACAGCTGAAGAGTTGTGGACAGCTCTGCAGGCTGAGTTTGATCAATGGCTGTCTCTGCTGAACCTGCATCCAGGGAAGGCCGTGTCCGATAATGGTACGTACCTGCTGGTGGCCCTACGCCTACGGTGAGGCAAGCTCATACATGTGCCTTGCATGGCTCATGTCCTCAACCTGGTGGTACAGTGTTTTCTCTGCCACTATCCTGGCCTGAGTGAGCTGCTCCAAAAAGCACGTAAGCTGTGTGCTCATTTCCACAGTTCACAGCCCTCAGGTCATTGACTTGCATCGATACAGAGGTCTTTGTCCATACCCGATAACAGGTTGATATGCGATGTACCAACACAGTGGAATTGTACTCTGCACATGTTGCAGCGACGGTGGCAGTAGCAACGAGCCCTGATGCAGTATGTCATGTCGTATAGCCTGGGCCAACGCAGTACGGACGTGACGCATATCATGTTTACAGAGTGGGCACAAATTAAGGACCTCTGCACCCTTCTGCACAGTTTCAAAATGGCTACTAAGATGATTAACACTGACAACGACATCATCAGCATAACTAATACAGTCAGCTATATGCTGGAGCAGAGTTTGAATAGCCTGCGGGAGGAGATGGTGGTCCCAGAAGAAGAGGAAGAAGCAGAGGAGGATGCGGAATGGATAGCATTGTCCCTAAGTTCAAGACTCTCATCATATAGCGGTTGCCAAGAGAGGGTGGACTACTGTGATCGAGGGGGGCTGTTGATAATAGAAAAACTGTTATTGAATGTGCAAGAACCGAAGAACAAACGGAGGAGGAAGAGGTGATGGGCGAGCAACTGTCAGATGAAGAGGATAATCCTTCCCTCTCTGTTGTTCGTGGTTGGCAGAAGGGGATTGAGGAAACAGATGTCATTGTTACCCAGCCACCAACACAGCATGGGCTTGGACCTTATGGTAGATCCCGACAAATGCAACATGATCCCCGTATAGTTATGATTGGGAATACTGCTGACTAGGGTTGAGCGAAACGGGTCGACTATTTTCAGAAGTCGCCGACTTTTGGCAAAGTCGGGTTTCATGAAACCCGACCCGACCCCTGTGTGGGGTCGGCCATGAGGTCGGCGATCTTCTGAATCTGGAATCGGAATTCCGATACCGATTCCCGATATGTTTAAGATATCGGGAATTGGTATCGGAATTCAGATTTAAGTGTAAAATAAAGAATTAAAATAAAAAATATCGCTATACTTACCCTCTGATGCGCCCTGGTACTAACCGGGAACCTTCCTTCCTTAGAATCAGCCTTCCAGGGCCTTGCGGTGACGTCACGGTGACGTCGCGGCTTGTGATTGGTCGGGCGGCCCCCATGTGACCGCTCGCACGACCAATCACAAGCCGCGACGTCTCCGTGACGTCACCGAAGGTCCTGGAAGGGCTGATTCTTAGGAAGGAAGGCTGCCGGAAAGAAGCAGGGCATGTACGAGGGTGAGTATATAGCTAATAGGAATATACTCACCCTCGGCTTCTTTCTGGCAGCCTTCCTTCCTAAGAATCAGCCCTTCCAGGACCTTCGGTGACGTCACGGAGACGTCGCGGCTTGTGATTGGTCGCGCGAGCGGTCACATGGGGGCCGCCCGACCAATCACAAGCCGCGACGTCACCGTGACGTCACCGCAAGGCCCTGGAAGGCTGATTCTAAGGAAGGAAGGTTCCCGGTTAGTACCAGGGCGCATCAGAGGGTAAGTATAGCGATATTTTTTATTTTAATTCTTTATTTTACACTTAAATATGGATCCCAGGGCCTGAAGGACAGTTTCCGCTCCTTCAGACCCTGGGAACCATTGGAAACCCAATGCACTGCATTGGGTTTCGAGTTTCGGCCGACCCCGACCCCGACTTTTTTATAGGATCGGCCGATTTCACTCGACCCAACTTTTGAAAAAGTCGGGTTTCGTGAAACCCGACCCGATCCTATAAAAGTAAAGGTCGCTCAACCCTACTGCTGACTACTGGATTGCCACTCTGTTAGATCCATGTTATAAAACCAAATTTTGCCAGATGCATCCCACCCTGGAAAGGGACCTGCAACCTTAAGAGAGCTTTTCCCCAAGACAACAGTGAAGCACACAGTTCGCATTTCAGCTCCAGACTTCCAACCTTAGGCACGTCAATTTGTCAACCCAAAAATATTAGCGGCAGCAGCAGTGGTGTAAGTGGAAGAAGCAATTTCTGTGAGTTCCTTTGACACATTTTTAGACCAGCTTGTCCACCTGCACAATAGAGTCCAAGTCTTACATATGGTGAATGAAAGGAAAGGATGGTGCATGAGCATCTAGAACTGAATATCAATACCATCAGGAAGGGTTGGGACCCTTTCACATTTTGGTCTTCCAAAATGGATGAGTGGCCTGAGCTTGCCTCACATGCCTTGGAGGTTTTATTGTGCCTGGCAGCCAGTGTTCTCTCACCTCACAACATGTCTTCAGCTCTGCTGGTGGTGTCCTGACAGATAAGCGCATCTGGCTGTCCTCTGAAAGTGTAGACCGCCCAACTGGATCTCCAAGGACTTTTGCACTCCAATCGCAGACTGTACAGACTAGGTGATATTGTATTTTTTACTGTGATGCATTAATGTGACGTAACTGCACTCTGTGATATCTTTAGTGTGGCTTCTGTGCCGGCTGTGGCTGCTGCTAATGTTAACACAAATTTGTGGAAATGCGAACAGTCATGGTTGGTCTACATCTGCTGGGTAAGGCTACTTTCACACTGGCGTCATTTGCAATACGTCGCAATGCGTCATTTGGGAGAAAAAACGCATCCTGCAAAGTTGTCTGCAGGATGCGTTTTTTCCCCATAGACTTACATTACCGACACATTGCGACATATCGCCACACGTCGCAACCATCGTGAGACGGTTGCGTCGTGTTTTGGTGGACCGTGTAACGTTTTTTTGTGCGTCGAGTCCGCCATTTTCCACTGCGCATGCGAGGCTGAAACTGCACCCCCTCCTCCCCGGACCTTACAATGGAGCAGCGGAAGCGTCATAAGACTGCTTCCGCTGCCCACGTTGGGCATTTCTTTCACAATGTGCGTCGGCACGTTAGCATTTTAGGATTACGTAATTTTACTGTACATTGCATTTTTGTTGAATCAGTTCTACAATTTCAGTCTGAAACTGCAATGTGTTGTTAAATATGCTGTTAGTTACCACCACTTAACTTAATTTTACAGCTCAGGCTGTGTTTGCATTACAAAGCTTAAAAGCTTAAAGCTCCTATATCTACAATCCTATCCCAATATGTAATAGGTTTAATAACAATAATATTAATAAATACCTCCAATTAGAAATGTAGTATAGTTCTCTGATTACCTATGTTGCTTACTCCATGTGCAGGGCATTGCAGTAGCTTAGGGATCCATGGTTACGACCACTAACAACTAACTAACTCTCACTATATGAGTGAATGTAACCATGGATACCTAAGCTACTGCAATGCCCTGCACATGGGGTAAGCAACATAGCGAACCAGAAGAATATAATAATTACTACACTTACTAATTTTATATAGGAACTTGGAGATGGTAATAGCCTTTTAAATTCAATGCAGTCGTGCTAGTATTCTGAGTGTTAGGGTATGTGCACACGTTGCGGATTCTGTGGCGGATTTTTCCGCAGCGGATTTGGAAAATCACTGCGGTTTTCACTGCGGATTTTATCGCGGTTTCTTCTGCGGATTCCTCTGCGGGTTTTCAACTGCACTTTCCTAATGGTGCATGTTGAAAACCGCTGCGGAATCCGCAGAAAGAATTGACATGCTGCGGAAAATAATCCGCTGCGTTTCCGCGCGGATTTTTCCGCAGCATGTGCACAGCGGGTTTTTTTTCCCATAGGTTTACATGGTACTGTAAACTTTGGGAAAACTGCTGCGGATCCGCAGCGCCAAATCCACTGCAAAATCCGCAGCAAAATCTGCAGAGTGTGCACATACCCTTATACATTTATTTTCTAGGCTTTTAGAGACTTTTCAGTATTATGATTTGTAGCTAATTTATTCAATGCAAATCAAATTCTTGGGGAAAATTTATCAGAGTCAGCACATCCCTATTCCTAAGTATGCTCTGCATAGAAAAGTCGGAGACCATGGTGGCCATTTTGTGATTGTGTAATTAGTTCACCGGAATTGTATTATCCCCCCGTGCTTACATAAAGTATTAGAGCACTTGTAAGATGCACACTAGGATGCTCTATAAGCACCATATTGAAATACCTGGCTAGAAATAAGGTATCATATGCATCTTCTCAAGCGCAATTTGTGAGTTAGTACAGAAATTGCTGATGGGTACCAATTTTTTGGAGGGTTGTATGTATGAACCTCAATCCTCTCCATGCAACTTAGATTGTTGTTAGATAAATGATTAATCAGCCGATCGATTGTATCGCAGCTATCTCGACCAACTCTCCCATGCACAGGAGCATACATTCTTCCTTATTAAAGAGCCACTGCCAGATCTCTCTTGCAACAAATTATCTCTTTAAGAACAAAAAGATCAGCAGTCCAAAATCAGACATGCTGGATCCTTATCTTCCCTGATATCATTTCTCCTGGGCAGCCATACCTATTAAACTGTCGTCAGAACCCATCGATATCAGAGGGTTCGACCGATGTTAGTCTAATGTATATTGGGGCCTTTATGGTGAATCCATACAGAGATGGACATTCTATCAGACCACCTATAGTATATTTTCATGATAATGAAGCCTTATGAATGATTGGATTGTGCTTACAGAGCAGACATGATGACTATTTGCAAATAAGGACACTTTACAGAGAATTTCCCAGCTTCAAGGAAGCAAATGAGGTTAGCCTTATCTGCATAAATCATTTATTACAATCACAACAAAAAAACAAGAGATACAGCACAGAGTGACCTTAATTTCAGTGGGCACGTCTAAATAAGGATTAATCGCCATGATTATAGTACCAAAGTTTGTTGAAATTGGAAACAACAAATACCCATAAAGACTTGTACTTGAGGAAATGCGATGGATTTATGGTTCTTTTTCACACAGCTGTTTCATGCTGGTAGGAGAGGTAGTGGGGTGTGAAGGAGGTGGGAGACCTATTAGCATAGACAGATCTAGGGGCACAGAATCGGTCAGAAGAATGAGAAAGATAGAAGGGATTTCAGAGCAAATGGTATTGAATAATTAAAAAAAAAGACTGTTCGTGGCCTGGGCAATGAATTTCTATAACAGTAGAGGTGTAAATATGGCACTTGAGCATTATTTTTCACAACAAGGAATTTATTTTGGCCCCATGAATAAATTCAGAGTTTCCTTAATGAATGTTATTCCTTGCCAAGGAATGGGTGTAAGGGGTTAAGTCTATCCAATATACCCAGCATTATACTGTAAACCAAAAGCAGGCCTCAGGTGCACTCTTTCCACATGAACAAGATATGGAAAGACTATGCACACTGTCTGTCTGTCCTTTTTGTTCATATATATTTAGTATTTATTTACAAGCTAGATTTTTTTTTCCCTCGGAGTGAAGCCAGGCATATAGAGAAATCCTTAAGATGCTATAAAGCCGTTGAGGTATAAAATGGAAAGTGCTTAGGCTGCCTGTACAGAAATATCTCACAGCGCGGTAGAGGAAGTCACGGACGCCGGGCACTGTAAATCTCAGGGAGTTTAGCTTGTTTGTTTACACCATGACGATGATCTAAAGAGAGGGAGAGTGAGAAAGTCTTTCAATAAACCCCAATACTCGCCTGCCCCCCTCCTTTCCTACACAGAATAGCTTTGCGCACTTCATCAAACTAAATCGTTTAAAAAATAAAAAATAAAAAAATCACCCCCCCAAGGAAAAAAAATAAAATAAAACTGTATTTTTATTCCTGCAGCCTGTAACGCTCGGCTGTGCTTCTGCATTGAATGCTAAGCGTATTTCTAACATCCAGCAGGTACCGGCTCGTTCAAGTTCGTTGGTATTCGATGAAGTCTCAAGTTAAGGCCTCTGATTATCTATATGCCGCACAGGAGACTGCACAGCCACACTGCTGCTTTACCTCTCACTTGTCTGAAGTGTGAAGCACCGGCCCTTGAATGAAGACCCAAAAGCCCACTAAATCTAGTGTTTTTCTCCTCTAACAAGCGTGAAGAAAATTTAGAAACTGGCTGCTTTCCGTTAACAATTACCAGGCTGAGCACAGGACTCTCAACATTAGTTCCTAAACTGAAACAATGGCATTGTGCAAATTCATATGCTGCTTAAATATCTGTGCAGACGACATACAGGTCTCGCTCTCTTTTTCTTTTTATGACATTGTTGGCTATTGTTCAGTACAAACATTTACCTACTAAGGCTTGTAAAAAGAATTCTTCACTATAGCATTTATAGTGTATCAGTAGATCTAACCAGTCCTACTGAACTATGGAGGAAGTAACCCTTTTAGGAAGCCGCCAGTTATGACACTAAGGACCTTTTATCTAAATATTTTTTATTACAAGGATGTTGCAGAATATAACAATTCCAAATGTTTGGATGGCTGTCGACAGATTGCCAAAAAATAATATCTTAATTTACTAGCACATTTATTATGCAAAATTTATTTAAGGACCGGGCGATTTTTCATTTTTGCTCTTTCGTTTTTTTGCTCCCCTTTTTGCCGTAATGTTTTTATTTTTCCATCAACATTACATGTGAGGGCTTGTTTTTTGCGGAATGAGTTGTATTTTTGAATGGCACCATCTATTTTATCATGCAATGTACTTGAAAGAAGAAAAAATGGTGGCGGAATAGCAAAAAAAAGCACAATTCTGCAATTGATTTTTGATTTATTTTGTTTGTTTTTTTCATTTACAGCATTTATATTACAGTAAAAATTATCTGGCAATATCATTCTTCAGGTCAGTACTATAATGCAGCTACCAAAATATAAAGGTTTTGCTTTACTTAAGTGATGAAAAAAATTAAAAAAATAGTAAAAAAAAAATCTAAATTTGCCTGTGATGTCATTTTCCAAGAGTCGTAACAGTCTAAATTTTTGGGATATGAAAGCTGTGTGAGAGCTTTATTTTGTGCGCACAGAGCCAATGTTTTTATTGATATCATATTGGAGTAAAGACAATGTTTTGATTGCCTCTTATTACAATTTTTTGTGTTGTTGCAATTCTGGCGTTGTGATTTTTTCTTGCTATGTGGTCTACCAATTGGATTAATTTATTTTATATTATGATAGAACGTACTTTTACAAATGCAGCGATATTGAATAAGTGTATTTTTTGTTTCTTAATTTTTATTTCGGCAAAATGGTGGGCTATTTTAATTCTTATATTTAAAAAAAAAAATGTTTACTTCATACTTTGTTAGTCCCCTTAGAGGACTTGAACCTTTGATTGTTTTATTGATTCTATTACACTCAGAAATAACATAGTATTGCAAAAATCAAAGTCTCCTATGAACAGTAGCCATAGGCAGCAGACTTGTAGTCCTCAAGTCCTTGGAGAAGGTGGCGTGGGGTGGGGAATAGAGCTGGAGTGACAGAAGCTTCTGATCTACCATAACCATTTATATCAATTCAAACACTGATTCCTCAGTCATGGGGGAACAGACTACCTAGGTATAATAAAGGTGTTGCTGGACTTGTCTTTTAAAGTGCTATATGGGCATATAAATACTTTTGGGGTGAAATTCTGCTGTCAGATTCCCTTTAAATTACTGTAATTTCCCTTTGGTAGTTCATGTTTGATCTGATATTTTTCACTTATTAAATTCCCTAGTTGTACAAAATCAGTAGAGTAATATCTGCTGCATTTCTGTGCTAATTCAAATGAGAACTATTTGCAATAGGAATGGTAACACAAGCCCTTAAAAAAACAATTTAAAAAGAGCAGCAAAAACAACAAATTTTGTAGAGCACAACATGTGATAAAAAAAATAACAAGTACCTGTTAATTTTCCCCACCTTTATTTGTCATACACCCAGGTGACTGATTTAACCAATCACTGGCCTGAATAGTCTTGTGCCATACAAGTAGACATTTTCTCTGAGTGATTGTCTGCAGCAATCAAGAGCAAGATAGAACAAGATCAAAGTAAACAAAGACCAGCACAACTCCCCACAGAGACAGCTCTGGAGTAGCAAGATATTTACGAAGCAAATTTTTCACTTTTTTATACTTTTTTATATTTCTTGAGCAATTAATCTGCCTGGAAGTCCTGGTGTGGAGGAACAGGTGACTCAGGCCCCCAAATCTAGTGATCAGGTATGTGTACGCTGAGTCCTTTTGTTGAGTTTTTGAAAGTTTTTCAGGAGCTTTCGAGGTGAATTTGGCGCCCTTCTTCTCAGTTTCTGTAAAAGCTCCAAAAATAATACTCTGTGTCAACATTTTCTAAGGGTCACAATGAATAGACAAAAAATGTTTATTGAAACTATATCACCTCACATTTTTAAAAGATTCTTATCTAGACCATTGTAAAATGCAATTTTTTTTACAGATGCAAAAGAAACATAGCTTTAAAATAAAGAGATAATGTATATTCAGACTTAAAAAAACACAGAATGTCATCTGTGACAGAAAACATGGTGGTATGGTCCAGGAAGTAATATGGTTCAAGAAACATAGCATTTTCTCAATTATGGATAAAACCGTGATTCATCATTTAACAAACAGATGTTATTACTTGGAGATTTAATTTAAAAATAATAAAATGGCAAGTGTTTCTTGGGTCAATAGTATTGATTGGAGAAAAATAACTAAGTACATTTTTTATATTTGTCAATGGAAAGTCTACAATATGCTTACTATACATATCACTTCTTGTATTTCTTTTAATTTTAGTACAACGATCTACATAAGGATGATTGTTTTTACAATGCTTTAAAGGGGAATAGAGTGAAATATTGCTCTGATCACATCGTAATGGTGACAAAATAGTGGTCAGAATCTCCTACACAATTTTTGGGAGTAAAATAAACTCACTTAAACCATATACATTTTTTAGCCACTTCCTTCTGGCTAAATTGATGCATATGATGGAAATAGATAGACTTGAAATGGGATAAAGAAAATGCAGCCAAAAACAATTGTAATAAATGCAAAATTTTTGTATACGTCTCCCTCAACAGCAAATAATTTGGTTAAGCTCTTTTAATGTACACAGTGGTATAATATTGAAATACTTCATGAAATATTGGTATGCCAAACTTAAAAGATATCCATCTTGTATATTATTTATTAATGTGATCTTAGACCAACTTTCTTCTTGCATCATCTTAAGACTATGGACATTATTATTTCTATTGCATTTTTTTATCAAGTAAAAAGAGTTTATAAAATGCTTTCAACATAAGTCACATGGACCGTTTCTGTTTTTGATGTATATTTTTGGGTTCAGAACACCAAAAATATGCTTGTTCTACAGACATGGTCCACAACGTTACCTAATTGGAAAGCCATATTCAACTCTGAGAGATAATCTCGAGCCACATCAAGTGCCCACCTCCAAAGTAGTGACACTCAGAGCCGGTATGATGACAGCCAAAGCTTTTCCAAAGAAAGCACATTGAGAGCTTGTGCCCCCATCCCATATAAGTTGTATAATTATAAGGGTTCCAACTTTGCCCTATCTGGTATTCTTGTGTCAAGCACACTCACCACACTGTTGCATCAAGCTTCAAACTCTTCTCTAACTAACATTATCATCCTATATGCAGCTTAATATATCCCCGCAAGTATATGCACATCAACATTTCCTCTTCTGTGCAGGGCTACTCATAAAAGTCACCATCTGGAGACCTTCTCTTTATTATTATTATTATTATTATTATTATTATTTATTATTATTATAACGTCATTTATTCCATGGCGCTTTACATGTGAGGAGGGGTATACATAATAAAAATAGGTACAATAATCTTGAACAATACAAGTCACAACTGGTACAGGAGGAGAGAGGACCCTGCCCGCGAGGGCTCACAATCTACAAGGGATGGGTGAGGATACAGTAGGTAAGAGCTGGTCGTGCAATGGTTTGGTCGATCGGTGAGTACTGCAGGTTGTAGGCTTGCCGGAAGAGGTAGGTCTTCAGGTTCTTTAAAACTGGTTTGCTAGAGCTGGTGCTTATGCACTAAGCTGACAGTCGAGAGTGAAACTTCTTGGCCCCGCAAACCACATGTGACTCCTGATGCCACATGTTGGGAAGCTCTGACCTAGAGTATCTTGCATTGAAAAACTGCTGTGGGGGGGGGCAAAAAAAATTCCAAAGTAACGTTCATTTAGAAACAGCTAAGAAATTGTCTGTTAAAATCTGACCAAACACAGATTTTTTGACTATCTGATGTGGCTACCAAAATGGAAAGATGAATGCATATAACTAACCAATATTTATAACAATAAAAATACTAGAACTGTTAGTAGATGACTTTTTTTAGTAACCCAAAAATGTATCCAATGCAAATATTGTATAGTATTAACCCCTTAAGCCCCAAGGGTGGTTTGCACGTTAATGACCGGGCCAATTTTTACAATTCTGACCACTGTCCCTTTATGAGGTTACAACTCTGGAACGCTTCAACAGATCTCGGCTATTCTGACATTCTTTTCTCGTGACATCTTGTACTTCATGATAGTGGTAAAATTTCTTCGATATGACTTGCGTTTATTTGTGAAAAAAATGGAAATTTGGCAAAAATTTTGAACATTTTGCAATTTTCTAACTTTGAATTTTATGCCCTTAAATCACAGAGATATGTCACACAAAATAAGTAATAAGTAACATTTCCCACATGTCTACTTTACATCAGCACAATTTTGGAACCAAAATTTTTTTGTTAGAGAGTTATAAGGGTTAAAAGTTGACCAGCAATTTCTCATTTTTACAACACCAATATTTTTTAGGGACCACATCACATTTGAAGTCATTTTGAGGGGTCTATATGATAGAAAATAACCAAGTGTGACACCATTCTAAAAACTGTAAACCTCAAGGTGCTCAAAACCACATTCAAGAAGTTTATTAACCCTTCTGGTGTTTTACAGGAATTTTTGGAATGTTTTAAAAAATAAACATTTAACTTATTTTCACAAAAAATTTACTTCAGCTCCAATTTGTATTATTTTACCAAGGGTAACAGGAGAAAACGGACCCCAAAAGTTGTTGTACAATTTGTTCTGAGTACGCTGATACCCCATATGTGGGGGTAAACCACTGTTTGGGTGCATGGCAGAGCTCGGAAGGGAAGGAGCGCCATTTGACTTTTCAATGCAAAATTGACTGGAATTGAGATGGGACACCATGTTGCGTTTGGAGAGCCTCTGATGTGCCTAAACAGTGGAAACCCCCACAAGTGACACCATTTTGGAAAGTAGACCCCCTAAGGAACTTTTCTAGATGTGAGGTGAGCACTTTGACCCACCAAGTGCTTCACAGAAGTTTATAATGCAGAGCCGTAAAAATAAAAAATCATATTTTTTCACAAATATGACCTTTTCACCCCCAATTTTTATTTTCCCAAGGGTAAGAGAAGAAATTGGACCCCAAAAGTTGTTGTGCCATTTGTCCTGAGTATGCGGATACCCCATAGGTGGGGGTAAACCACTGCTTGGGCACATGGCAGAGCTCGGAAGGGAAGGAATGCCATTTGACTTTTCAATGCAAAATTGACTGGAATTGAGATGGGACGCCATGTTGCGTTTGGAGAGCCCCTGATGTGTCTAACCATTGAAACCCCCCACAAGTGACCCATATTAGAAATTAGACCCCCCAAGGAACTTATCTAGATGTGTTGTGAGAACTTTGAACCCCCACGTGTTTCACTACAGTTTATAACGCAGAGCCGTGAAAATAAAAATTCTTTTTTTTCACAAAAATTATTTTTTAGCCCCCAGTTTTGTATTTTTCCAAGGGTAACAGGAGAAAATCGACCCCAAAAGTTGTTAGCCAATTTGCCCTGAGTACGCTGATATCCTATATGTGGGGGGAACCACCGTTTGGGCGCATGGCAGAGCTCGGAAGGGAAGGAGCACCATTTGGAATGTAGACTTAGATGGATTGGTCTGCAGGTGTCACGTTGCATTTGCAGAGCCCCTGATGCACCTAAACAGTAGAAATCCCCCACAAGTGACCCCATATTAGAAACTAGACCCCCAAGGAACTTATCTAGATGTGTTGTGAGAACTTTGAACCCCCAAGTGTTTCACTACAGTTTATAATGCAGAGTCATGAAAATAAAAATTAATTTTTTTCCCACAAAAATGTTTTTTTAGCCCCCCAAATTTTTATTTTTCCAAAGGTAACAAGTGAAATTGGACCCCAATAGTTGTTGTCTAATTTGTCCTGAGTATGCTGATACCCCACATGTTGGGGTAAACCCCTGTTTTGGCGCACGGGAGAGCTCGGAAGGGAAGGAGCACTGTTTTACTTTTTCAACGCAGAATTGGCTGGAATTGAGATCGGACGCCATGTTGCGTTTGGAGAGCCCTGATGTGCCTAAACAGTGGAAACCCCCAATTCTAACTGAAACCCTATCCCAAACAAACACCTAACCCTAATCCTAACCATAACCCTAACCACACCCCTAACCCTGACACACCCCTAACCCTAATCCCAACTGTAAATGTAATCCAAACCCTAACCCTAACTTTAGCCCCAACCCTAACCCTAACTTTAGCCCCAACCCTAACTCTAACTTTAGCCCCAACCCTAACCCTAACTTTGGCCCCAACCCTAACTGTAGCCCTAACCTTAATTATAGCCCCAACCCTAACCCTAACTTTAGCCCCAGCCCTAACCCTAACTTTAGCCACAGCCCTAACCCTAACTTTAGCCCCAGCCCTAACCCTAACTTTAGCCCCAACCCTAACTGTAACCCAAACCCTAACTGTAGCGCTAACCCTAGCCCCAACACCAACCCTAGCTCCACCCCAACCCCAACCCTAGCCCCATCCCTAGCCCCAACCCTAGCCCTAACCCTAGCCCTAACCCTAGCCCTAACCCTAGCCCTAACTCTAGCCCTAACCCTAACCCTAGCCCTAACCCTAGCCCTAACCCTAGCCCTAACCCTAACCCTAGCCTTAACCTTAGCCCTAACCCTAACCCTAGCCCTAACCTAACCCTAGCCCTAACCCTAACCCTAACCCTAACCCTAATAGGAAAATGGAAATAAATACATTTTTTTATTTTTTTTTATGTTTCCCTAACTAAGGGGGTGATGAAGGGAGGTTTGATTTACTTTTGTAGCAGGTTTTTTATGATTGACAGCTGCACACACTAAAAGACGCTTTTTATTGCAAAAAATATTTTTGCGTTACCACATTTTGAGACCTATAATTTTTCCATATTTTGGTCCAAAGAGTCATGTGAGGTATTGTTTTTGGCGGGACGAGATGACATTTTTATTGGAACCATTTTGAGGCATGTGACATTTTTTGATTGCTTTTCATTCTAATTTTTGTGAGGCAGAATGACCAAAAACAAGCTATTCATGAGTTTCATTGGGGGGGGGGCGTTTATACCATTCCACGTTTGGTAAAATTGATAAAGCAGTTTTATTCTTTGGGTCAGTACGATTACAGGCGATACCTCATTTACATTTTTTTTATGTTTTGGCGCTTTTATACGATAAAAACTATTTTATAGAAAAAATAATTATTTTTGCATCGCTTTATTCTGAGGACTATAACTTTTTTATTTTATTGCTGATGATGCTGTATAGTGGCTCGTTTTTTGCGGGACAAGATGACGTTTTCAGCGGTACCAAGGTTATTTATATCCGTGTTTTTGATCGCGTGTTATTCCAATTTTGTTCGGCGGTATGATAGTACAGCGTTGTTTTTTGCCTCGTTTTTTTTTTTACTTTATTCACTGAAGGGGTTAACTAGTGGGACAGTTTTATAGGTCGGGTAGTTATGGACGCGGCGATACCAAATATGTGTACTTTTATTGTTTTTTTTTATTTAGATAAAGGAATGTATTTATGGGAACAATATTTTTTTTTCTTTATTTAGGAATTTTTTATTTATTTATTTATTTTTTTTACACATTTAAAAATTTTTTTTTTTACTTTTTTACTTTGTCCCGGGGGGACATCACTGTATAGCGACAGATCGCTGATCTGACACTTTGCAGAACACTGTGTCAGATCAGCGATCTGACATGCAGGGCTCTTGGCTTACCAGCGCCTGATCTGAGCAGGCACTTGGTAAGCCACCTCCCTGCAGGACCCGGAAGTAGCCCCGTGGCCATTTTGGATCCGGGGCCTGCAGGGAGGAGATGCTCGGTACAAGGTGAGTACATTGCCTTGTACCGATCATCTCAGGGAAGCCCGCAGGGAGCCCCCTCCCTGCGCGATGCTTCCCTGTACCGCCGGAACACTGCGATCATGTTTGATCGCAGTATACCGGGGGTTAATGTGCCGGGAGTGGTCTTTGACCGCTCCTGGCACATAGTGCCGGATGTCTGCTGCGATAGTCAGCTGACACCCGGCCGCGATCGGCCGCGCTCCCCCCCGTGAGAGCGGCCGATCGCATATGACGTACTATCCCATCACTGGGAATTAAGTCCCAGGTCACCTTGATGGGACAGTACGTCTTATGGGATTAAGGGGTTAAGGCAAACACCTTACAACTAAGGGTACCATCACACAATGCCATTTTTATCGCTACGACGGCACGATCCGTGACGTCGCAGCGTCGTATGATTATCGCTCCAGCGTCGTAGACTGCGGTCACACTTTGCAATCACGGCGCTGGAGCGATGCCGAAGTCCCCGGGTAACCAGGGTAAACATCGGGTTACTAAGCGCAGGGCCGCGCTTAGTAACCCAATGTTTACCCTGGTTACCAGCGTAAACGTAAAAAAAACAAACAGTACATACTTACATTCCGGTGTCTGTCCCCCGGCGTTCTGCTTCTCTCCACTGTGTAAGCGCCATAGCCGGAAAGCACAGCGGTGACGTCACCGCGTCACCGCTGTGCTCGCTTTCCGGCTGGCCGGCGCTCACAGTGCAGAGAAGCTGAGATGCCGGAGGACAGACACCGGAATGTGAGTATGTACTGTTTGTTTTTTTTACGTTTACGCTGGTAACCAGGGTAAACATCGGGTTACTAAGCGCGGCCCTGCGCTTAGTTACCCGATGTTTACCCTGGTTACAAGCGAACACATCGCTGGATCGGTGTCACACACAACGATCCAGCGATGTCAGCGGGTGATCAAGCGACGAAAGAAAGTTCCAAACGATCTGCTACGACGTACGATTCTCAGCAGGGTCCCTGATCGCTGCTGCGTGTCAGACACTGCGATATCGTAACGATATCGCTAGAACGTCACGAATCATACCGTCATAGCGATGAAAATGGCACTGTGTGACGTTACCCTAAGAACAGGAACAATTAGTCAACAAGGATTCAATTTATCCTCCAATCAGTGAATAAGTCAATCTGTTTTTGTAGATCTCTTTTAACTCCCTCCCCTAAAACGTTAGAGTGAATAAGAGAAAGTTAATTTGTTAAGATTAGTAGAGATACTTTCAGTTTCCTAAACCGACCCGCCCAAATTTAATATCACAGGAAATTGATGTGTAAAGAAAGTCTTTTTTTTTAAGAGAAAAGTGTTCTCATCCAAGCTGTTAAGGAGTAATGAGGCTGAAATTAGTTGTTTCTATTTGACTACATGTCATACTGTATGTCAGGATTTTAATAATTTATTTTTCTTCATTCAGTATAAGTCTGCGCTGTGGATAAGCAAATCTGTTAGATGCAAATTGCATTTGCCTTGAAATTTACAAAAAATTTGGAATTTCCAGAATATAAATTATTTTTTTATTTTCTTAGTGAAAATTAATTAACTTGGCAAAAACCCAGCCACCATTTTGTTGAGCTGTAGGTGGCCAAAAAAACACATACCTACGTCGCTGCTCACCTGTCCCTTCAACATAGCACAGTGCTCTACACATCCTCTTCATTCAATTCTTCCATTGTCTTCACTGTGCACCAATGATTCAAGCATTGAGTAGGACTCAGATGTCATGGCTTGGGGTGATGCACAGGGTAACATCCCATTTAGAGTTGGTGCGAATAGATTTTCAGGACCCGAACTACCTACCAAGTCCGTAATTCTTGGGGATAGTAGAAGGAGATAGACAACTTTCCTGCACTGCTGTCAATATCCCACAAAGGATAACGGAGAATTAATAAAATTAACATAAACATTTGTTTATTCTGTGGTGTAGATCTACGCGTTTTGAGGTACTCCAACCTCGTCCTCAGGAAACAACCACATTCTGTCTTTGTAAATGTAGTTATTTCTGGAATGTGGTTGTTTCTTAAGGATGAGTGTTTTCAAGGTTCAGAAAACTGCTTTTGAAGTATGCAGATTGTAATTATGACATACCTTCTATTTTCTATTGCATTAAAGTGTTAAAGAAAAGGTATTATCAGTAGTGTTGAGTAGGGTTGAGCGAAACGGGTCGATCATTTTCAAAAGTCGCCGACTTTTGGCTAAGTCGGCGTCTCATGAAACCCGATCCGACCCCTGTGCTTGTCGGCCATGCGGTACGCGACTTTCGCGCCAAAGTCGCGTTTCAATGACGCGAAAAGCGCCATTTCTCAGCCAATGAAGGTGAACGCAGAGTGTGGGCAGCGTGATGACATAGATCCTGGTCCCCACCATCTTAGAGAAGGGCATTGCAGTGATTGGCTTGCTGTCTGCGGCGTCACAGGGGCTATAAAGGGGCGTTCCCGCCGACCGCCATCTTACTGCTGCTGATCTGAGCTTAGGGAGAGGTTGCTGCCGCTTCGTCAGAAGCAGGGAGAGCGTTAGGCAGGGTCCACTAACCACCAAACCGCTTGTGCTGTAGCGATTTCCACTGTCCAACACCACCTTCGGTGTGCAGGAACAGTGGAAGCTATTTTTTTTTTTTTTTCCTCAGCGCTGTAGCTCATTGGGCTGCCCTAGAAGGCTCCGTGATAGCTGTATTGCTGTGTGTACGCCACTGTGGAAACCAACTGCTTTTTTCAAAGCACATATCCTCTTGTTCCTTTCTGCACAGCTATCTTTTTTGTTTGTCCACACTTTTTATTTAATTTGTGCATCAGTCCACTCCTATTGCTGCCTGCCATACCTGGCTTAGATTACTGCAGGGAGATAGTAATTGTAGGACAGTCCCTGTTTTTTTTTGTTTTTTTTGTGGGAGATTAAGATTGGCATTTCTGCTACAGTGCCATCCCTGTGTGTGCCATCTCTCACTGAGTGGGCCATAGAAAGCCTATTTATTTTTTCCGTGATTTGTGTTCTAAATTCTACCTCAACACAAAAACACTACATCAATCAGTGGTAGAAAAATATTGGCCTCAGTCAGGGCTTGTGTGCCACTGCTGTGTGTGCTATCTCTCATTCAGTGGGCTATAGAAAGCCTATTTATTTATTTATTTTTTTTCTTATTATTTGGTTTCTAAAGTCTCCCTGAAAAAAAAATAAATAAATAAAAAAACAGTGGGAGAGTAATATTGCCCTTTCAGCTTGTGTGCCAGTCTTGACTCCTGGGTGTGCCACCTCTCTCTCTAATTGTGGGCCATAGAAAGCCTTTTTTTTTTTTTTTTTTATATTATTGGGTTTCTAAAGTCTCCCTTAAAAAACAAAAAATACATAAAAAAACAGTGGGAGAGTAATATTGCCCTTTCAGCTTGTGTGCCAGTCTTGACTCCTGGGTGTGCCACCTCTCTCTCTCATTCAGTGGGCCATAGAAAGGCTATTTATTTTTTTGTTTTTTTTAATATTATTTGGTTTCTAAAGTCTCCCTTAAAAAACAAAAAATACATAAAAAAACAGTGGGAGAGTAATATTGCCCTTTCAGCTTGTGTGCCAGTCTTGACTCCTGGGTGTGCCACCTCTCTCTCTCATTCAGTGGGCCATAGAAAGGCTATTTATTTTTTTGGTTTTTTTAATATTATTTGGTTTCTAAAGTCTCCCTGAAAAAAAAAAAAAACATAAAAAAACAGTGGGAGAGTAATATTGCCCTTTCAGCTTGTGTGCCAGTCTTGACTCCTGGGTGTGCCACCTCTCTCTCATTCAGTGGGCCATAGAAAGGCTATTTATTTTTTTGGTTTTTTTAATATTATTTGGTTTCTAAAGTCTCCCTTAAAAAACAAAAAATACATAAAAAAACAGTGGGAGAGTAATATTGCCCTTTCAGCTTGTGTGCCAGTCTTGACTCCTGGGTGTGCCACCTCTCTCTCTCATTCAGTGGGCCATAGAAAGGCTATTTATTTTTTTGGGTTTTTTAATATTATTTGGTTTCTAAAGTCTCCCTTAAAAAACAAAAAATACATAAAAAAACAGTGGGAGAGTAATATTGCCCTTTCAGCTTGTGTGCCAGTCTTGACTCCTGGGTGTGCCACCTCTCTCTCTCATTCAGTGGGCCATAGAAAGGCTATTTATTTTTTTGTTTTTTTTAATATTATTTGGTTTCTAAAGTCTCCCTGAAAAAAAAAAAAACATAAAAAAACAGTGGGAGAGTAATATTGCCCTTTCAGCTTGTGTGCCAGTCTTGACTCCTGGGTGTGCCACCTCTCTCTCATTCAGTGGGCCATAGAAAGGCTATTTATTTTTTTGGTTTTTTTAATATTATTTGGTTTCTAAAGTCTCCCTTAAAAAACAAAAAATACATAAAAAAACAGTGGGAGAGTAATATTGCCCTTTCAGCTTGTGTGCCAGTCTTGACTCCTGGGTGTGCCACCTCTCTCTCTCATTCAGTGGGCCATAGAAAGGCTATTTATTTTTTTGGTTTTTTTAATATTATTTGGTTTCTAAAGTCTCCCTGAAAAAAAAAAAAAACATAAAAAAACAGTGGGAGAGTAATATTGCCCTTTCAGCTTGTGTGCCAGTCTTGACTCCTGGGTGTGCCACCTCTCTCTCTCATTCAGTGGGCCATAGAAAGACTATTTATTTTTTTGTTTTTTTTAATATTATTTGGTTTCTAAAGTCTCCCTTAAAAAACAAAAAATACATAAAAAAACAGTGGGAGAGTAATATTGCCCTTTCAGCTTGTGTGCCAGTCTTGACTCCTGGGTGTGCCACCTCTCTCCCTCTCATTCAGTGGGCCATAGAAAGCCTATTTATTTATTTTTTTAAATATTATTGGGTTTCTAAAGTCTCCCTTAAAAAACAAAAAATACATAAAAAAACAGTGGGAGAGTAATATTGCCCTTTCAGCTTGTGTGCCAGTCTTGACTCCTGGGTGTGCCACCTCTCTCTCATTCAGTGGGCCATAGAAAGCATTTATTTTTTTTTTCCTTGATTTGTGTTCTAAAATCTACCTCAACACAAAAACACTACATCAATCAGTGGGAGAAAAATATTGGCCTCAGTCAGGGCTTGTGTGCCACTGCTGTGTGTGCTATCTCTCATTCAGTGGGCTATAGAAAGCCTATTTATTTATTTATTTTTTTTCTTATTATTTGGTTTCTAAAGTCTCCCTGAAAAAAAAAATACCTAAAAAAACAGTGGGAGAGTAATATTGCCCTTTCAGCTTGTGCGCCAGTCTTGACTCCTGGGTGTGCCACCTCTCTCTCTCTAATTGTGGGCCATAGAAAGCCTCTTTTTTTTTGTTTTTTTTTTAATATTATTTGGTTTCTAAAGTCTCCCTTAAAAAACAAAAAATACCTAAAAAAACAGTGGGAGAGTAATATTGCCCTTTCAGCTTGTGTGCCAGTCTTGACTCCTGGGTGTGCCACCTCTCTCTCTCATTCAGTGGGCCATAGAAAGGCTATTTATTTTTTTGGTTTTTTTAATATTATTTAGTTTCTAAAGTCTCCCTGAGAAAAAAAAAAAAATAAATTAGGTGGGAGATTAATATTGACATTAGTGCTTGAGTGACAGTCCTGCGTGTGTGTCATCTCTGTGATTTTGTGCCACAGAAAACAGAGTGTGTAACATTGTGCCTGATTTTCCTTGTGGTCTCACCAACCTGTTAAGGGATATTGAAATCATACTGAAGTTATAGCTCACCGTGTAAGTTGTTTGACAGCAACAAATAAAGTTACTTTGGTTAAGATTTTAAAACAATGAGGAAGTCTGGTGCAAGAGGTCGTCGTGGGCGTTCATTGTCAGCTGGTAATGATGGTAGTGGTAGTGGAGCATCAGGTGGTCGTGGGGATAAAAATATTCCACCTAAGTCTGGAGCTGTGGAGCCAGTTTCGTCGTTACACAAGGCCTCGAACGCTCTCTTTTCTGGGAGTAGGAAAACCGCTTTTAAAGGCGGAGCAGCAACAGCAAGTTTTGGCTTACATTGCAGACTCAGCCTCTAGCTCTTTTGCCTCCTCTTCCGAAACTGGTAAATGTAAAAGCAGCGCGTCGCTTGTGGATGTTCACGGTCAGGGACAAGTCGCTTCCTTGTCCTCCTCAGCAAAAACTACAACAAGAGAGAAGGATGCAGCAGGCGACACAACGGGTCACTCCATGGAGCTCTTTACACATACCGTCCCTGGCTTAGAAAGTGAAACATTTAACAGGCCATGCCCATTACAAGTAGATTCTGACATGGAGTGCACTGATGCACAGCCACAGCCAGAGTACTATGCTGCTCCTTTGACTCAGACCACCACATTGCCCTCTCAGGGTACAGATCCACAATCAGACCCTGATGAGACTATGTTGCCCCGCCACGAACGCTATACCACCGACCGACACAGTGACACAGACGAAGTTGCACACGAGCTCGAAGAGGAGGTAATAGATGACCCAGTTATTGACCCCGATTGGCAGCCATTGGGGGAACAGGGTGCAGGCGGCAGTAGTTCAGAAGCGGAGGTGGAGGAGGGGCCGCAGCAGGCATCAACATCGCAACAGGTTTCATCTGCCGGGCCCGTATCTGGCCCAAAACGCGTGTCAAAGCCAAAACCAGTTGGAGGACAGCGTGGCCATCCGGTTAAAGCTCAGTCTGCAATCCCTGAAAAGGGATCCGAGTCTAGGAAGAGTGCAGTCTGGCATTTTTTTAAACAACATCCAACTGATCAGCGCAAAGTCATCTGTCAAAAATGTTCAACTAGCTTAAGCAGAGGTCAGAATCTGAAAAGTCTAAATACTAGTTGCATGCATAGACACTTAACCACCATGCATTTGCAAGCCTGGACTAACTACCAAACGTCCCTTAAGGTTGTAGCACCCTCGGCCAATGAAGCTAGTCAGCAACGCAACATCCCTTCCGTCACTGTAAGGCCACCATTTTCCGCACCACCGGCAGTATCTGTGCAGGTTTCTTTGCCAGCCAAAAGCAGTCAGGGTCAGGGAACCACCAGTTTTGTAGGAGGAAATATTGCATCTAGGGCACCGGCGGAAACAATACCGTCTCCAACCGTCTCTCAGTCTGCCATGTACACCGGCACACCCGAAAGTTCCACGATCTCCAGCTCTCCAGTCCAGCTCACCCTACATGAGACTCTGGTTAGAAAAAGGAAGTACTTATCCTCGCATCCGCGTACACAGGGTTTTAACGCCCACATAGCTAGACTAATCTCGTTAGAGATGATGCCCTACCGGTTAGTTGAAAGCGAAGCTTTCAAAGCCCTGATGGAGTACGCTGAACCACGATACGAGCTACCCAGTCGACACTTTTTTTCCAGAAAAGCCATCCCAGCCCTGCACCAGCATGTTAAACAGCGCATCGTCCATGCACTCAGGCAATCTGTGAGTACAAAGGTGCACCTGACTACAGATGCATGGACCAGTAGGCATGGCCAGGGACGTTATGTGTCCATCACGGCACACTGGGTGAATGTGGTGGATGCAGGGTCCACAGGCGACATCAATTTAGGGACAGTTGTGCCTAGCCCACGGTCTAGGAAACAGTTGGCTGTAGGCGTTCGCACCCCCTCCTCCTCCTCCTCCTCGTCCTCCTGCAGAAGCTACAGCTCTTCCACAGAACGCAGTCTGCCAACCACTCCATCGGCAGATGACACTGTTGCACACCAGTTGTCCCATTATGGGCCAGCTACTGCCAAGCGTCAGCAGGCTGTATTGGCTATGAAGTGTTTGGGCGACAACAGACACACCGCGGAAGTTCTGTCCGAGTTCTTGCAACAAGAAACGCAGTCGTGGCTGGGCACAGTAGATCTTGAGGCAGGCAAGGTAGTGAGTGATAACGGAAGGAATTTCATGGCTGCCATCTCCCTTTCCCAACTGAAACACATTCCTTGCCTGGCTCACACCTTAAACCTGGTGGTGCAGTGCTTATTGAAAACTTATCCTGGGTTCTCCGACCTGCTCCTCAAAGTGCGTGCACTTTGCTCACATATCCGACGTTCGCCTGTACACGCCAGCCGTATGCAGACCTATCAGCGGTCTTTGAACCTTCCCCAGCATCGCCTAATCATAGACGTTGCAACAAGGTGGAACTCAACACTGCACATGCTTCAGAGACTGTGCGAACAGAGGCGTGCTGTTATTTATTTGTGGGAGGATACACGGGCAGGCAGTAGGATGGCAGACATGGAGTTGTCAGGTGTGCAGTGGTCTAAGATACAAGACATGTGTCAAGTCCTTCAGTGTTTTGAGGAATGCACACGGCTGGTTAGTGCAGACAACGCCGTAATAAGCATGAGCATCCCCCTAATGCGTCTGCTGATGCAAAGTTTGACGCACATAAAGGAGCAGGCGTCTGCACCAGAGGAAGAGGAAAGCCTTGATGACAGTCAGCCATTGTCTGGTCAGGGCAGTGTACAGGACGAGGTAGCGGGCGAAGAGGAGGTGGAGGACAAGGAGGATGATGGGGATGAGTATATTTTTAATGCCGAACCTTTCCCGGGGGCACAGGAAATTGGTTGCGTGTCACGGCCGGGTTCTGGTTTTTTGAGGGACACAAGTGACGTAGATTTGCCTGCAACTGCCCCTCAACCAATCACAACCGGAGATTTGACAACTGGAACTTTGGCCCACATGGCGAATTATGCCTTACGTATCCTAAAAAGAGACACACGCGTTACGAAAATGATGAACGATGACGATTACTGGTTGGCCTGCCTCCTTGATCCACGCTATAAAGGCAAATTGCAAAATATTATGCCACATGAGAACTTGGAACTAATATTAGCAACCAAACAATCAACTCTTGTTGACCGTTTGCTTCAGGCATTCCCAGCACACAGCGCACGTGATCGTTCTCACACGAGCTCCAGGGGGCAGCAGACTAGGAGTGTTAGGGGTGCACACATCAGAAGTGGCGTTGGACAGAGGGGTTTTCTGACCAGGTTGTGGAGTGATTTTGCTATGACCGCAGACAGGACAGGTACTGCTGCATCAATTGAAAGTGACAGGAGACAACATTTGTCCAGTATGGTTACTAACTATTTTTCATCCCTTATCGATGTTCTCCCTCAACCGTCATTCCCATTTGATTACTGGGCCTCCAAATTAGACACCTGGCCAGAATTGGCAGAATATGCATTGCAGGAGCTTGCTTGCCCGGCAGCAAGTGTCCTATCAGAAAGAGTATTCAGTGCTGCAGGTTCAATATTAACCGAAAAAAGGACTCGTCTGGCTACCCAAAATGTTGACGATCTAACATTCATTAAAATGAACCACAACTGGATTTCGAAATCTTTTGCCCCACCTTGCCCGGCCGACACCTAGCTTTCCTATGAAAAGCTCTTGCCTGTGAATTACTTTTCTAATGTCTAATTTGCTGCAGCTGATTGTACAGCATACGACATGTTTACACCTCCCTAAATGGCCAAACTCCCCACACGGGGCCGTGGTATCGCGACTTGGCGCAAGCACCCGTGAGACTGCTGTTTGTCTGAAGAGGTGGGTGTGCTCGCTTTTGGTTGACGGCATTGCTACTGGGTCCCTCATAGTACAATGTAGTGTCTCTGGCGGTGGTGGTGCGCACCCAACGTCAGACACACCGTTGTAACATGAGGGGCCCTGGGGCGGTCCCGCCGGCCTCAAGAGAGTTCCCCCCTACCCCAGCTCAAAATGTGCTCTACCACGTGCAAAATTATGTCGCACAGCTCCACCAATCTTTAGTCTATTCGCTGACATCATTCAATGTCTGGCACTGACAATACAAATTTGTAGACATCTATGATGCAACTTAAAGTAGTCTGTGTCTGTGTCCTATATTGGCACCATTAAATAGTTACTGCCAAATTACTATGTCAGAAACTCAGTAGATGAGCCCACCCCTGTACCTAAGTATGCCACCTTTTTTTTTGTTTTGGTTGTTTTGCGAGACATTAACATCTATTTATATTTTGGGAGTACTGGGACAGACACTCCTTGCACTACTCCTCCACTCACCACCAAGCTGCCTGTGTATCCATGTAACCGCTGTAAAGCTGCCATGAGCCTATTGTTTGTTATTTTAGGCCTTTGATAGCCTGTCTGCGGTCCCTACTTTAAATACTCCTCCACTCATCACCAGCTGCCTGCCCGTGTATCCATGTAACCGCTGTAAAACTGCCATGAGCCTATTGTTTGTTATTTTAGGCCTTTGATAGCCTGTCTGCGGTCCCTACTTTAAATACTCCTCCACTCATCACCAGCTGCCTGCCTGTGTATCCATGTAACCGCTGTAAAACTGCCATGAGCCTATTGTTTGTTATTTTAGGCCTTTGATAGCCTGTCTGCGGTCCCTACTTTAAATACTCCTCCACTCATCACCAGCTGCCTGCCTGTGTATCCATGTAACCGCTGTAAAACTGCCATGAGCCTATTGTTTGTTATTTTAGGCCTTTGATAGCCTGTCTGCGGTCCCTACTTTAAATACTCCTCCACTCATCACCAGCTGCCTGCCCGTGTATCCATGTAACCGCTGTAAAACTGCCATGAGCCTATTGTTTGTTATTTTAGGCCTTTGATAGCCTGTCTGCGGTCCCTACTTTAAATACTCCTCCACTCATCACCAGCTGCCTGCCCGTGTATCCATGTAACCGCTGTAAAACTGCCATGAGCCTATTGTTTGTTATTTTAGGCCTTTGATAGCCTGTCTGCGGTCCCTACTTTAAATACTCCTCCACTCATCACCAGCTGCCTGCCCGTGTATCCATGTAACCGCTGTAAAACTGCCATGAGCCTATTGTTTGTTATTTTAGGCCTTTGATAGCCTGTCTGCGGTCCCTACTTTAAATACTCCTCCACTCATCACCAGCTGCCTGCCCGTGTATCCATGTAACCGCTGTAAAACTGCCATGAGCCTATTGTTTGTTATTTTAGGCCTTTGATAGCCTGTCTGCGGTCCCTACTTTAAATACTCCTCCACTCACCACCAAGCTGCCTGTGTATCCATGTAACCGCTGTAAAACTGCCATGAGCCTATTGTTTGTTATTTTAGGCCTTTGATAGCCTGTCTGCGGTCCCTACTTTAAATACTCCTCCACTCATCACCAGCTGCCTGCCCGTGTATCCATGTAACCGCTGTAAAACTGCCATGAGCCTATTGTTTGTTATTTTAGGCCTTTGATAGCCTGTCTGCGGTCCCTACTTTAAATACTCCTCCACTCACCACCAAGCTGCCTGCCCGTGTATCCATGTAACCGCTGTAAAACTGCCATGAGCCTATTGTTTGTTATTTTAGGCCTTTGATAGCCTGTCTGCGGTCCCTACTTTAAATACTCCTCCACTCATCACCAGCTGCCTGCCCGTGTATCCATGTAACCGCTGTAAAACTGTCATGAGCCTATTGTTTGTTATTTTAGGCCTTTGATAGCCTGTCTGCGGTCCCTACTTTAAATACTCCTCCACTCACCACCAAGCTGCCTGCCCGTGTATCCATGTAACCGCTGTAAAACTGCCATGAGCCTATTGTTTGTTATTTTAGGCCTTTGATAGCCTGTCTGCGGTCCCTACTTTAAATACTCCTCCACTCATCACCAGCTGCCTGCCCGTGTATCCATGTAACCACTGTAAAACTGCCATGAGCCTATTGTTTGTTATTTTAGGCCTTTGATAGCCTGTCTGCGGTCCCTACTTTAAATACTCCTCCACTCACCACCAAGCTGCCTGTGTATCCATGTAACCGCTGTAAAACTGCCATGAGCCTATTGTTTGTTATTTTAGGCCTTTGATAGCCTGTCTGCGGTCCCTACTTTAAATACTCCTCCACTCATCACCAGCTGCCTGCCCGTGTATCCATGTAACCGCTGTAAAACTGCCATGAGCCTATTGTTTGTTATTTTAGGCCTTCGAAGCCTGTCTGCGGTCCCTTCTTCCACTAGGCCTCCACTGACCAGACCACTGCTGCCCGTGTACCCCTGGAACCAATTTTAAAGTGCCTACAGCCAGCCCATTTTATTGTGTTAGGCCTTCGAAGCCTGTCTGCGGTCCCTCCTTCCAATAGGCCTACACTGACAAAGGTACACCTGACAACAGACACATGGACCTGTAGGCATGGCCACGGAAGGTTACGTGTCCTTTGTGGCTCAATGGGTTAATGTATTGGATGCATGGTCCACACAGGGGACAGCCTGCTAAGTCTGTATGCAGTCCCTAATTCAAGTTGTCCTCAACTTAATAAAGCTGAGCTTCTACCTTCTGGCTCTCATTAAGTGTTTTTTAAAAAACAAAATGGTGGTTAGGGCCTACTAACGGCTTCTGCCCCTCCCTGGTGTTGCCCTCAACTGAATAAAGCTGAGCTTCTACCTTCCGGCTCTGATTAACTGCTGTTTTTAAACACATTGCTGGTTCCGGCCTACTAACGGTGTCTGCCCCTGCCTGGTGTTGCCCTCAACTGAATAAAGCTGAGCTTCAACCTTCTGGCTCTCATTAAGTGTTTTTTAAAAAACAAAATGGTGGTTCCGGCCTACTAACGGTGTCTGCCCCTGCCTGGTGTTGCCCTCAACTGAATAAAGCTGAGCTTCAACCTTCTGGCTCTCATTAAGTGTTTTTTAAAAAACAAAATGGTGGTTAGGGCCTACTAACGGCTTCTGCCCCTCCCTGGTGTTGCCCTCAACTGAATAAAGCTGAGCTTCTACCTTCCGGCTCTGATTAACTGCTGTTTTTAAACACATTGCTGGTTCCGGCCTACTAACGGTGTCTGCCCCTGCCTGGTGTTGCCCTCAACTGAATAAAGCTGAGCTTCAACCTTCTGGCTCTCATTAAGTGTTTTTTAAAAAACAAAATGGTGGTTCCGGCCTACTAACGGTGTCTGCCCCTGCCTGGTGTTGCCCTCAACTGAATAAAGCTGAGCTTCAACCTTCTGGTTCTCATTAAGTGTTTTTTAAAAAACAAAATGGTGGTTAGGGCCTACTAACGGCTTCTGCCCCTCCCTGGTGTTGCCCTCAACTGAATAAAGCTGAGCTTGTACCTTCCGGCTCTGATTAACTGCTGTTTTTAAACACATTGCTGGTTCCGGCCTACTAACGGTGTCTGCCCCTGCCTGGTGTTGCCCTCAACTGAATAAAGCTGAGCTTCAACCTTCTGGCTCTCATTAAGTGTTTTTTAAAAAACAAAATGGTGGTTCCGGCCTACTAACGGTGTCTGCCCCTGCCTGGTGTTGCCCTCAACTGAATAAAGCTGAGCTTCAACCTTCTGGCTCTCATTAAGTGTTTTTTAAAAAACAAAATGGTGGTTAGGGCCTACTAACGGCTTCTGCCCCTCCCTGGTGTTGCCCTCAACTGAATAAAGCTGAGCTTCTACCTTCCGGCTCTGATTAACTGCTGTTTTTAAACACATTGCTGGTTCCGGCCTACTAACGGTGTCTGCCCCTGCCTGGTGTTGCCCTCAACTGAATAAAGCTGAGCTTCAACCTTCTGGCTCTCATTAAGTGTTTTTTAAAAAACAAAATGGTGGTTAGGGCCTACTAACGGCTTCTGCCCCTCCCTGGTGTTGCCCTCAACTGAATAAAGCTGAGCTTCTACCTTCCGGCTCTGATTAACTGCTGTTTTTAAACACATTGCTGGTTCCGGCCTACTAACGGTGTCTGCCCCTGCCTGGTGTTGCCCTCAACTGAATAAAGCTGAGCTTCAACCTTCTGGCTCTCATTAAGTGTTTTTTAAAAAACAAAATGGTGGTTAGGGCCTACTAACGGCTTCTGCCCCTCCCTGGTGTTGCCCTCAACTGAATAAAGCTGAGCTTCTACCTTCCGGCTCTGATTAACTGCTGTTTTTAAACACATTGCTGGTTCCGGCCTACTAACGGTGTCTGCCCCTGCCTGGTGTTGCCCTCAACTGAATAAAGCTGAGCTTCAACCTTCTGGCTCTCATTAAGTGTTTTTTAAAAAACAAAATGGTGGTTCCGGCCTACTAACGGTGTCTGCCCCTGCCTGGTGTTGCCCTCAACTGAATAAAGCTGAGCTTCAACCTTCTGGCTCTCATTAAGTGTTTTTAAAAAAACAAAATGGTGGTTAGGGCCTACTAACGGCTTCTGCCCCTCCCTGGTGTTGCCCTCAACTGAATAAAGCTGAGCTTCTACCTTCCGGCTCTGATTAACTGCTGTTTTTAAACACATTGCTGGTTCCGGCCTACTAACGGTGTCTGCCCCTGCCTGGTGTTGCCCTCAACTGAATAAAGCTGAGCTTCAACCTTCTGGCTCTCATTAAGTGTTTTTTAAAAAACAAAATGGTGGTTAGGGCCTACTAACGGCTTCTGCCCCTCCCTGGTGTTGCCCTCAACTGAATAAAGCTGAGCTTCTACCTTCCGGCTCTGATTAACTGCTGTTTTTAAACACATTGCTGGTTCCGGCCTACTAACGGTGTCTGCCCCTGCCTGGTGTTGCCCTCAACTGAATAAAGCTGAGCTTCAACCTTCTGGCTCTCATTAAGTGTTTTTTAAAAAACAAAATGGTGGTTCCGGCCTACTAACGGTGTCTGCCCCTGCCTGGTGTTGCCCTCAACTGAATAAAGCTGAGCTTCAACCTTCTGGCTCTCATTAAGTGTTTTTTAAAAAACAAAATGGTGGTTAGGGCCTACTAACGGCTTCTGCCCCTCCCTGGTGTTGCCCTCAACTGAATAAAGCTGAGCTTCTACCTTCCGGCTCTGATTAACTGCTGTTTTTAAACACATTGCTGGTTCCGGCCTACTAACGGTGTCTGCCCCTGCCTGGTGTTGCCCTCAACTGAATAAAGCTGAGCTTCAACCTTCTGGCTCTCATTAAGTGTTTTTTAAAAAACAAAATGGTGGTTAGGGCCTACTAACGGCTTCTGCCCCTCCCTGGTGTTGCCCTCAACTGAATAAAGCTGAGCTTCTACCTTCCGGCTCTGATTAACTGCTGTTTTTAAACACATTGCTGGTTCCGGCCTACTAACGGTGTCTGCCCCTGCCTGGTGTTGCCCTCAACTGAATAAAGCTGAGCTTCAACCTTCTGGCTCTCATTAAGTGTTTTTTAAAAAACAAAATGGTGGTTAGGGCCTACTAACGGCTTCTGCCCCTCCCTGGTGTTGCCCTCAACTGAATAAAGCTGAGCTTCTACCTTCCGGCTCTGATTAACTGCTGTTTTTAAACACATTGCTGGTTCCGGCCTACTAACGGTGTCTGCCCCTGCCTGGTGTTGCCCTCAACTGAATAAAGCTGAGCTTCAACCTTCTGGCTCTCATTAAGTGTTTTTTAAAAAACAAAATGGTGGTTCCGGCCTACTAACGGTGTCTGCCCCTGCCTGGTGTTGCCCTCAACTGAATAAAGCTGAGCTTCAACCTTCTGGCTCTCATTAAGTGTTTTTTAAAAAACAAAATGGTGGTTAGGGCCTACTAACGGCTTCTGCCCCTCCCTGGTGTTGCCCTCAACTGAATAAAGCTGAGCTTCTACCTTCCGGCTCTGATTAACTGCTGTTTTTAAACACATTGCTGGTTCCGGCCTACTAACGGTGTCTGCCCCTGCCTGGTGTTGCCCTCAACTGAATAAAGCTGAGCTTCAACCTTCTGGCTCTCATTAAGTGTTTTTTAAAAAACAAAATGGTGGTTCCGGCCTACTAACGGTGTCTGCCCCTGCCTGGTGTTGCCCTCAACTGAATAAAGCTGAGCTTCAACCTTCTGGCTCTCATTAAGTGTTTTTTAAAAAACAAAATGGTGGTTAGGGCCTACTAACGGTGTCTGCCCCTCCCTGGTGTTGCCCTCAACTGAATAAAGCTGAGCTTCAACCTTCTGGCTCTCATTAAGTGTTTTTTAAAAAACAAAATGGTGGTTAGGGCCTACTAACGGTGTCTGCCCCTCCCTGGTGTTGTCCTCAACTGAACAAAGCTGAGCTTCCACATTCTGGCTTTCGGCCTATACTATCAGATATTAAACTGCATTTGGCCTACTAGTGTGGTTAGGCCCTTGAAACAGTGTCTGCTGCTCTTGGGTTTGCTACTCCACTGAACAAAGCAATGCCGCCTGTTTAGTCCTGTTACCAATTTTGATCTGCATTTAGCCTACTTTATTCTTTGGCCCTATATCTGTTTCCTCATCATCCTGCCCATTGCCCAGCCACTGCTAGATGAGTCTGCTGGTACATTGACCTAGACCACTACATTCCCCTTGTACTCTACACAGCCAGAATCTGACCCTGCTGAAAGTAAGGTTCCCCTTCCCGCATATTATACCACCTTACACAGGGACAAAGAGGAAGGTGCAGATGAAAGTGCAGGTTCCTTCATCAGGTGGGGGGGCATACTCGTTGGCGACGTCACTGGCACAGGGCCACTCAGAGTACGCAAAAGTGTCGCTGCTGGTGGGAGGCGCCCCCGCCATGCAAACACACCGCCGTACTTTGAGGGGCCCTGTGCCAGTGCCAATGCGAACGAGTGGGCCCCCCCTGCTTGCTCAGGATCACAGCACTTGCAACGTTGAAATATTTACCTCTCCCTGCTCCACCGCCATGACGTAGTCCATGTTTCCTGGGCCCACTAAAACCTTGAACCAGCCCTACCCCCACAACTTTTGCCAAATGACCACCAATTTCCAGTGCCCAACTATTATTATAAAGTTAATTAAGATTGACAAGCTTCAGAAAACAAGAATGGATGTTTTTGGCAGTAAAATGTGCACTGTAGGTGTTTTCCTGGCCTCCACTCACTGCCGGCTATGCTTCCCCATTGACTTGCATTGGGTTTCGTGTTTCGGTCGATCCCCGACTTTTAGCGATAATCGGCCGACTTCACTCGACTCGACTCTGGACTAAATCGGGTTTCACAAAACCAGACTCGATCTTAAAAAAATGAAAGTCGCTCAACCCTAGTGTTGAGCGATACCTTCCGATACTTGAAAGTATCGGTATCGGATAGTATCGGCCGATACCCGAAAAATATCGGATATCGCCGATACCCGATACCAATACAAGTCAATGGGACACAAGTATCGGAAGCTATCCTGGATGGTTCCCAGGGTCTGAAGGAGAGGAAACTCTCCTTCAGGCCCTGGGATCCATATTCATGTAAAAAATAAAGAATTAAAATAAAATGGATATACTCACCCCTCCGGCGGCCCCTGGACCTTACCGATTGTAACCGGCAGCCTCCGTTCCTAAGAATGAGGAGTTTAGGACCCTCGATGACGTCGCGGCTTGTGATTGGTCGTGTGAGCGGTTACATGAGCGGCACGCGACCAATCACAAGCCGCGACGTCATCGAGGGTCCTAAACTCCTCATTCTTAGGAACGGAGGCTGCCTGTTACAATCGGTAAGGTCCAGGGGCCGCCGGACAGGTGAGTATATCCATATTTTTTATTTTAATTCTTTATTTTTTACATGAATATGGTTCCCAGGGCCTGAAGGAGAGTCTCCTCTCCTCCAGACCCTGGGAACCATACACTGGGAACTTCCGATTCTGATTTCTGATACCACAAAAATATCGGAACTCGGTATCAGAATTCTGATACCGCAAGTATCGGCCGATACCCGATACTTGCGGTATCGGAATGCTCAACACTAATTATCAGTTAATTCAAATATATTTAAATCAAGGCTTTAGTCTAAGGGTATGTGCACACGTCAGGATTTCTTGCAGAAATTTCCTGAAGAAAACCGGAAATTTTCTGCAAGAAATCCACATGTTTTTTTTGCGTTTTTTTCCCGTTTTTTCACTTTTTTTTAGCATTTTGCAAGCGTAATTAGCTTGCAGAATGCTAAAGTTTTCCAAGTGATCTGTAGCATCGCTTGGAAAACTGATTGACAGGTTGGTCACACTTGTCAAACAGTGCGTGACAAGTGTGACCAACTTTTTACTATAGATGCAGCCTATACAGCATCAATAGTAAAAAGATATAATGTTAAAAATAATTTTAAAAAAATTTAAAAAATGGTTATCCTCACCTTCCGCAAACAGCCGATCTCCTCAGCGGCTTCCGTTCCTATAGATGGTGTGTGCAGGACCTTCGATGACGTCGCGGTCACATGACCGCGACGTCATCGCGGTCATGTGACCGCGACGTCATCGCAAGTCCTTCACACACACCATCTATAGGAACGGAAGCGGCAGCGTGCACCGCTGAGAGGCGGGAAGGCTCCGGGGCCATCGAAGGTGAGTATATGACTATTTTTTATTTTAATTCTTTTTTTTTTACCAATTATATGGTGCCCAGTCCGTGGAGGAGAGTCTCCTCTCCTCCACCCTGGGTACCAACCGCACATGATCTGCTTACTTCCCGCATGGTGGGCATAGCCCCGTGCGGAAAGTAATCAGATCAATGCATTCCTAGGTGTGCGGAATCCCCGCGATTCCACAAATTTAATGAACATGTTGCTTTTTTTTCCGCGATGCGATTTTTTCGCGGAAAAAGATGCAACATTTGCACAAGAAATGCGGAATACACTGAAAATAATGGGAGGCATATGTAAGCATTTTTTTCACGCTTTTATCACATTTTTATATTGAAAAGCGCAAAAAAAACGCGAAAAATACTGAACATGCGCACATGGCCTAAGATTGTTTTCTACAATGTTGACAATGATTTTCTGTTTTCAGCTTTGCTGAATATACTGGGATAGGGTCAATAGAGTCATCTCGTTATCATTAGAGAACAAAAGATTTGGTGGCAGCTTTTTTTGAAGAGCTTCTAATTATGCATAAAACCAATTATAGTGCAGACGCCAGTAAAATAAGTGTTTTCTAAATCACTTTCATTCGAAAATTTTGAGCCTAATTCTCAAATGTCTTTCAAATTGAACCTTAATAGAATAGATTTGATGTTAATAAAATCAGTGTAAATTTTTTAGTAATTCACTAGACTCAGAGAACTCAAACAATTTGCAATGCACTTTACATGAATTGGTTAATAGTGGCTGATATGTTAAACATTGCAGAACATTGCATTAGCCAGAGAAGGCTCACATGACCTCAAATGTGGCCAAATGGATTTCCAAATAATGCTTTACAGCTATCAGATCACATAGTTCAGCACAAATCAGGATGGATTGTTAACCCCTCCCCACCTTCACTAAATATTTTTCCACAATCACTGTTTATTTGTTTACTAAAATGTTAAAGCAATAAAAACATTTGGAACAAGGAGGGACTGTTATTGCCCATATAAAAGTAGAAGCTGGGAATGCAGCAGCTATCTTGTGGTAAATCTGGATAGTGAGAGGACATCACAGCTCACAGCTTAAAGAAACTGAAGAAACGGTACAGATGGTTTGTGACAACACAGCAGTCAAGACAATTATTATGTATGGAAAAAAATATATATTTAATTGATATGGGAAGAGAGAAATAGAGAGCGAGAGGAGAGTCACTGTGTTACTGGTTGCCATCCATTTACCCATAGTCATATATTTTGAGATCACTTCTAAGGTGTGATTGTGTTAAAGAGCTTTAGTGGGATTGAGTGCAGTCTAAGGAGACCTTAGATGATTTTATATATCTTTTCATGGCAGTTGGAGGCTTTCCAATGCTTTTGATTTCCAGTGAATTGATTCACTAGTACTACATATCAAATTTTTGATAAAATAGGCAAATTTCAATTTCAAAAGACCTGCTCACCTCTAATAATGCAGTATAATCTAAATTCACAGAAAATAACAATGAAATATAGTGGAACATGTTTATAAGAACATTCATGGATTTATGAATAAATGGCTTCTCTGTGGTCATTTTAACACAGGATCTTTTGTATGACACACACTTTTACTTGCCTATTTCAAGTGCGACAACTACACATTATGAAAATCTTTGCCATGATGTTCAGGACCAAGGACAGAAGCAAAAATGATTACATGGCAATAGAATGTGTAACGCAAATCTTACTGTTATAACACAATAAAGATCTTTCCTTCCTGACTTGGCAACACGAATTATTCACTGTTTTTTCAAGCTCAAAAAAAGCCTCCAGCTCTTATTTCATATTTCTCAATAATGGAGAAAATAGATGCTACATTATAGTTGCCGTAATGGAGGTGACAGAGATTTGGGGAAATTGCATTTTTAGGGGTGCTGAGGAGAGCTGTTTTGAGATCCATTTCCACCATAAGACGAATGAAAACGGATGCTGCAAACCTTAATGCCCGATGCATTCTACATATTGTGGAAAAAGCCGTTGCATTCATCAATGTCAAACACAGAGTTTGAATAAATTTGAATGCACTCAAGCATGCTGCCTGCAGTTTTCTGTAATATCACTTTCTACTTTGAATATTTCAGGGATTTTTTTTTTCATGTTTCTTTTTATTCACAAGCTTTCTTTTTCTTGCCGTCATTTTCCTCTTAATGCTGTGTTCGAAAACCTTATAATTTCTTAAAACAGAGATTTGCAGGTGGCTTCATGGCGAAATATATGTCAAATACTCCAGGTGGTGTGTTACCGTAAGTTTATGACAGTGTGACCTTTTTTTTTTTTAACCAGCACTGGCCAGTCAATGACAAGCGGGGAATTTCCCATTTGAACTTTTTCGAGCAAGTGCCCAACCCTGTGACAGCTAGTGCTATATCAACGTGAGCTCTCTTCCATTAGTACCTTATGGGTGCCAGCTGCGAGTTTGTCAGCATGAGTTTACTCAGAGCAATGTCCTTCGACTGCCATGCAAAACTCCAGCAGTGTCTGTTTGCTTGGGACTGAGAAGTGAATAAACCCAGAACAACTGTTTGCGGCTTCCAGCTATGAGAAGATCTTCACGTCCGTCTTCTTTTCCTTGCTTTTCACAAGATATACGCTTTCACAGCATCACCTTCGAAGCAATTTATGTGCCACCAGCAGCGAGTCTCTGCAGAGTGGACCAAGCTCTGTATGCATAGGAAAATTAATGTTCTTCTAAGATGAAGATCCTATTTTGCCAAACAGTCTTGAACAATTCTGAATGTCCATTGTATAGCGATGTGAGATGAAGAAGTGATTTATAAACTTATGAAACGTATTAGTCTGGGGCAATAAAATGTTGTGTTTTTTTACATGTTATACATTTTCCAAAATAATTCCTAGCTGGAATCTGCCATATATTTTTCATTTAGTGAAAAATCATTGAAATAAATATTTAAACCCAGAAATTATAATTTACTTCCTATGAAATATGCTTTGCCCTTTTATTTGTTCATTAACCCCTTCACCCCCGGAGCTTTTTCCGTTTTTCCGTTTTCGTTTTTCGCTACCCTCCTTCCCAGAGCCATAACTTTTTTATTTTTACGTCAATTTGGCCATGTGAGGGCTTATTTTTTGCGGGACGAGTTGTACTTTTGAACGACATCATTGGTTTTAGCATGTCGTGTACTAGAAAACGGGAAAAAAATTCCAAGTGCAGTGAAATTGCAAAAAAAGTGCAATCCCACACTTGTTTTTTGCTTGCCTATTTTGCTAGGTTCACTAAATGCTAAAACTGACCTGCCATTATGATTCTCCAGGTCACTACGAGTTCATAGACACCTAACATGACTAGGTTATTTTTCACCTAAGTGGTGAAAAAAAATTCCAAACTTTGCAAAAAACAAAACAAAACAAAATTGCGCCATTTTCCGATACTCGTAGCGTCTCCATTTTTCATGATCTGGGGTCAGGTGAGGGCTTATTTTTTGCGTGCCGAGCTGGCGTTTTTAATGATAGCATTTTGGTGTAGATACGTTCTTTTGATCGCCCGTTATTGCATTTTAATGCAATGTCGTGGCGACCAAAAAAACGTAAATCTGGCGTTTCGAATTTTTTTCTCATTACGCCATTTAGCGATCAGGTTAATGCTTTTTTTTATTGATAGATCGGGCAATTCTGAACGCGGCGATACCAAATATGTGTAGGTTGGGGTTTTTTTTTATTGATTTATTTTGATTGGGGCGAAAGGGGGGTGATTTAAACTTTTATATTTTTTTTATTTTTTTCACATTTTTAAAAACTTTTTTTTTTTACTTTTGCCATGCTTCTATAGCCTCCATGGGAGGCTAGAAGCAGGCACAGCCCGATCGGCCGTGCTATGCAGCAGTGATCATAAGATCGCTGCTACACAGCAGATTTGCAGGTGTGCTGTGAGCGCCGACCACAGGGTGGCGCTCACAGCCACCGGCAATCAGTAACCATAGAGGTCTCAAGGACCTCTATGGTTACAATGGAGGAGCATCGCCGACCCCCGATCATGTGACGGGGGTCGGCGATGCGCTCATATCCGGCCGCACGGCCGGATGCGGTAGTTAAATGCCGCTGTCTGCGTTTGACAGCGGCATTTAACTAGTTAATAGCGGCGGGTGATCGCGATTTCACCCGCCGCTATTGCGCACACATGTCAGCTGTAAAAAACAGCTGACATGTCGCGACTTTGATGTGCGCTCACCGCCGGAGCGCACATCAAAGCGGGGGTCCCGACATGTGACGTACTATTCCGTCACATGTCGGGAAGGGGTTAAGACCTGCACAGGATATTCTCTACCTATTCTTCATTCTTTTAACAATATGCTTTTCCAATTGTCTTTTTTTATCAATGTCTTGGTTAATATTGATCTTATATTATTCCCAACATATAGTCTAAATTAATTATGACTATTAGAGCTGAGTTTACTGGATGGAAACCAAAAGAATCGATGCTGGCAATTTGCAAAAAATATGATAATTTCAAGAAAACTAATCACAGTCAATGAAAGATCATGTTATAAGAGTTATATATTTTGGATAAGTATAATACCTGCTATAGGGTAGAGTTATGAATACATGTATTATCCATGCTTTGCCATAGTTTGGTTTCATCCGTTTTTCAGTTTTCATCTTACAGGCCTGAATTTTTCTATCATTTTGTGCATCAAAATTTCTGCTCAAATCACTATTCACATATATTTATGCGCTTTCCAAAAGAATGCTCATCAATTAAATGCTCGTGGTTTACTTATCCAAAGGTAGTCATGCTGGCACACCCCTCATATTAGGCTCTGTTGGCTGAGAGATATGGGAAAACGCTGGTATATTGTTCTCTAAGCTCTTGGCTCCATGCGTGCAAACACCAGACCCGTGTATGAAACATAGGCAGGAGTTATATTGTACGGTTTTGAAATGCGGAGGAGAAGGTTATGTCTGGCTTGGGAAACTCAGGAAGTGCATGAATGCTTTGGCTGAGATTTTTATGTCCAGTTATTTTGGCTACTCGGTTATTTTAGAGAGAATGGGAAAGCTGTAAGCTTGTTGGTCACGCCAATCTGCAATATCGTGTAAAACATACCATCTGAATCAGATCTATTAGGTGTATCAAGTATGCAGGTCACAGGTTAGTCATACACAGGAGCTCTTGGAGGAATTGAGTATGGGAAGTCTTTTATGCCGTTTTTTCTTGGCCTTTCCATTTGTTTTGTATAGACAATACCTGGAGCCAAAAGAAACAAAAAACATGCCAACGTTGGTGTACAATGCTGCCAGTTTGAGAGCATCAGCTGACACATTTATGGCATTCTCTGTATTGCGAATTTCATACAGTTACATTAAATTTCAGGGTGATGACTTTAATTCTCTCTTCAGCACAGACATGTTTAGCCAATTCTTGCATGCAGTATATGATTTTATTTCCCATTCCTAATGTTAACAGTTGCCTGGTTGGTTTCTACATTAAGTATATATATTGGTTTAGTGGATATTGATATGCGGGAATGCATTTCATTCACATTTAAATGTTTGCTCTTTGTATTTTTCCTTTGTGGTTACCCTTATGTGGCCATACAAATTTGTTATCAGTCAAAAAAAATAAGCAACATTTCATTAATTCTGTTGATTTTTTCCATAAACTAGACTCAGACAAGTCTGTTAAGAGAATGTTTGCATTTTATTCTTTTTTCTAATGACCAACGTAATATTGGATTTTGTTCGCTTTCTGCCACTGTTTAATAGAACCACGATTGTAACTTTCATCTGTGCTACAATTATATAAAGCCTAGCAGGATAAATACAGCATGAGTAAATATCCTGTAGTAAGTAAATAGATAGTAAATGTAATAGTACCTGTAGATAACATTTGATCAAAAGAGCGTAAAAACCATCTCATCGCGACAAGGTGTACACAATCAGGATGGACCCATAAGCCCCCGTCTCACTAAGCGAGATCGCTAGCGAGATCGCTGCTGAGTCACAAGTTTTGTGACGCAACAGCGATCTCAGTAGCGATCTCGCTATGTGTGACACGTAGCAGCGACCAGGCCCCTGCTGTGAGATCGCTGGTCGTGTCGGAATGGCCTGGACCTTTTTTTGATCGTTGAGGTCCCGCTGGGTAGCACACATCGCTGTGTTTGACACCTTACCAACGACCTCGTTGACGACTCAGACACTGAATCGTCATAATAGCTCCCATGTGACATCGTTGTACAGGTCGCTACAGGTCGCTGGTGAGATGTCAAACAGTGAGATCGCAGCAGCGATCGTTGGGAAGATCTCACTGTTTGACATCTCACCAGCGACCACATAGCGACGCAGCAACGATCCCTGACAAGTCGTATCGTTGTCGGGATCGCTTTAGCGTCGCTTAGTGAGACGGGGCCTTAACTCTTGTAATTCACTCACTGTGTGTCAGCAGATCTCAAAATAGAAAGAGGCAGAGCAGGACCCAGATCTGACTGTTGAGACTCCTGTCAGTGGAAAGGTACAGCTCTGGCAAAAATTAAGAGACTACTGCAAAATGCTCAGTTTGTCTGATTTTTCTCTTTATAGGTATATTCTTGAGTAAAATGTAAATAGTTCAATTAATCTATAAACATCTGACAATATGTCTCTGAATTTTCAATCAATATATTTTGTTGTTTTTTTCTGAAAAGGAGAAATGGTCAAAATAAAAAAAAAACCCCAGTGCTTTCAGAACTTCAAATAATGCAAAGAAAACAAGTTCATAAACATTTAGAAACAACAATACTAATGTTTTAACTCAGGAAGAGTTCAGAAATCAATATTTTGTGGAATAACCATGATCTGTCCTCAACTTTGCTGCTCGGCTAATCCACCTCTCTCCTCGCTACTCCCCTGCTTCACCCCTCTGCAAATCCCTCCACTGGCTCCCAATTCCCCAACAAATCCTGTTCAAACTACTAACACTGATCTACAAAGCCATCCACAACCTGTCCCCTCCCTATATCTCTGAACTAATCTCCCACTATCTTCCCTCGCGTAATCTTCGATCCTCACAAGACCTCCTCCACTTCTCCACACTTATTCGTTCCTCACACAACCGCCTCCAAGATTTCTCCCGAATATCCCCCATCCTCTGGAATTCCACTCCTCAACACGTCCGATTATCCACCACCCTCGAATCCTTCAGAAAGAACCTGAAAACCCATCTCTTCAGGAAAGCCTACAGCCTGCAATAACCATTCTGCTGCCTCACCAACCACCCGAGCTTCCGCCTCACCAACCACCTGAGCTGCCGCCTCACCAACCACCCGAGCCGCTGTCACATCATCAACCACCCGAGCTGCTGTGTCGCCACCGCCAGAGCTGCCGCCTAACCAACCACCCGAGCTGCCACCTCACCAACCACCCGATCTGCCGCCTCGCCACCACCAGACCTCCCGCCTCACCACCACCAGTGCTGCAGCAATATCTATAACCCTTTTCATATGTAGAGCACCATGGAATTAATGGTGCTATATAAATAAATAACAATAATTTTTAATCACAGCTTTCATGCGTCTTGGCATGCTTTCCACCAGTCTTTCACACTGCTTCTGGCGCAAAAATGTAAGCAGTTCTTCTTTGTTTGATGGCTTGTGACTATCCATCATCATCTTGATTATATTCCCAAGGTTTTCAATGGGGTTCAGGTCTGGAGATTGGGCTGCCCATGACAGGGCTTTGATGTGGTGGTCTCTTAATTTTTGCCAGAGCTGTATATAGACAAAATGCTCAAGCCAGAAAGGGGGATCCATATCCCTGTCTGTACAAAATACAAAAAAATCTAAAGTAAAACCAAAGAAATGAGCCGGAACACTTGTTGGTATAGCTACAATATGTAGCTGCACATTCAAATTGTAGCCATTTAGCAAACAGAAACTAGGATAGAAACAAAATGAGCAAATACCCTGTAGTAAGTAAATAAACAAATAACGATAATATATCTAAATAACATAGGGTACTTATATGACACTATTTTGATCAAAAGAGCGTGAATGTCATCTCACCGTGACCAGGTGTACCCAATTAGGATGTACTCTAACTCTTGTAGTTCACCTTGCTATGTGCCAACAGACCTCAAAATACCTGAGGGCAGGATCCAGACCATTTTTTTAGACACCTGTCCATGGAAAGCTATATAGGCAAAAGTCACACCCCTGTTTGTAGAACGTACAAAACAAAAAAAGCAAAAGCAAAGGAATGATCAAAAACACATGTTGTTATAAGTACAATGTGTTCCAGTTCATTTCTTTGGTCTTGCTACAATCATATGTTGGGCTAGTTTCACACTAGCGTTTACCTGATCTGCGGCAGGCTGCGGACTTCCTCCGTGAAGCCCCGCCCTCGGCTGCACCTCCGCCGCTAGCTCCGCCTACTTCTGCATGCGGCCCGCATGCGACCTCCGTACCTATCTTTAACATTAGGTACGCAGGTCGTGCAGCTGTATGCGGATGCTGCCGCATGCGTAGTTTTGGGCCACATGCAGAAGTAGGTGGAGCTAGCGGCGGAGGTGCGGCCGAGGGCGGGGCTTCACAGAGGAAGTCCGCAGCCTGCCGCAGATCAGGTAAACGCTAGTGTGAAACTAGCCTTACTTGGCTATGCAAAACATTATTAGGGAAAAAACAAGACACAATAAAGAAAATATCCCAAAAATAATGTTTTAACTTCTAAATGGCATGTACCCTATATGTACCTCACATTTGCATAGAGTGCGCTGCATATTGTTTGGGTACTTGCTATATTATACAGATGACATGTGGCTGCAACTGCTGAGATCAGACATAATTAAGATCCTGGTAGTTCAGACAATTAATATGCAGTAGTGTTCAAAATAATAGCAGTCCAATATGACTAACCAGATTAATCACTGTTTTTGGTATAAATTATATTACCACATGTCAATTAACCAGTTGGTGCAGTAGATTTTAAGAAAACAATCAGACTCAGCATTTATGATCTGCAGGTTTTTCAGTCTGTCTATTAGAATAATCAATTGAAAGGGGTGTGCTCAATGTAATAGAGGTGTGGAGTTCAATTAGTGCGGTCAATCATTATGTGAATCAGGCGGCCCTTATTTAAGGGTGAAACCAGGACATGTTGAACATGCATTTCTCCTTGAAAACTTGAGAAATATGCTTCATTCGAGACATTGTTCAGAAGAACAGCGTACTTTGACTAAAAAGTTGATTGGAGAGATTAAAACTTATAAAGAAGTGCAGACAATGACAGGCTGTTCAGCTAAAATGATCTCCAATGCTTTAAAATGGAAAGCCAAACCAGAGCTACATGGAAGAAAATGGAAGAATACCATTCAAATGGATGGAAGAACAGCCGAATGGCAAAGGCTCAGCCAATGATTAGCTCCAGGATGATTAAAGGGAAGGTGCCATCAAAAAAAATGTTTTTACCGCGATTGTAAAAATGTAAAGAATTAATGTTTATATTTTCTTAAAAAATATTATCATTTGTTTAGAATTTAGTAAAATATGCAAAATAATTTGAAAAGTTTTGGAATTTCCACTTTTAAACACTAGGGGGAGCAGCTGCTGAAATTTGACAAAAACCTAGTGTACAAATAGCTCACATTACAGCACTGCAGTAAATATGGGCGGAGTCTGCTGATGTGTGTGATGTCTCCTCTCCTCCCCTTCTGGGTGTTTGCTAAGGGACAAGAGAGGATGATATTCAGGAACACAGTGAGCAGCCATTTTGTTGGTGACTGCAGAGTTAGGCTACTTTCACACTAGTGTCTTTTGACGGACGTCGCAATGCGTCGTTTTGGAGAAAAAAAGCATCCTGCAAAGTTGCCCGCAGGATGTCTTTTCCCCATAGACTTATATTACCGACGTATTGCGATGTATGGCCACACGTCGTGCGACGGATGCGTCGTGTTTTGGCGGACCGTCGGCACAAAAAAGTTACATGTAACTTTTACATGCGCGGCCGAAACTCCACCCCCTCTTCCCCGGACATTACAATGGGGCAGCAGATGCGTTGAAAAACTGTATCCGCTGCCCCGTTGTTCATTATTTTCACAACGTGCGTCCGTACGTCGGGCTGACGCATGGCGACGGCCCCATACCGACGCTAGTGTGAAAGTAGCCTTATACTGACAAGTAGACAGTCACCGAGGATGGCAGGCAGCAAGGATTCTGGGAGATATATGGTGGAGGGAGCAGGGTGACAGCAGCACAGAGTATTTCAGGAGAGCAGTGTGCTGGTCTATGGGGGGCCCCCTGTTTGGTGCACGGAGCAGCCAGGGATTGTACATAGAGCACTGTCTTTTATACACATGGATGGACCGTCTGCTTGTCTGCTCCACAGAAATCCAGGAAACATTTCTATGGATTGATGGCCTGTTCTGATCCAGACTTTGCATTCAAAGACCCCATTCCCCACCTCAGATCCTGTCTTCTCCATCCTGTCCTGGCGATGTGTGAGAGCGAGGCGACAGGCGAAGTATGGGGTGACGCTGGGAAGGAAATGTAGCCATATAGTAACGATAAACATGGGACCCCTCTCTTCAGCTGCCTCACCAGCCTTCCCCTGACTGCACCTAACTGGAGGTCATGCTGCCCCCTCTATTACCCCAGACCCATGTGCAGCTGCTCAGCCAGGACCACCATAGAATGGGTCCACTTTCTGAAGATAATACTGCCATAGTGTTCTCACATAATACCGACATGTAGATCACACATAATACCGCCATATAGATCACACAATACCGCCACATACTTCTCACAATGCCGCCACATAGATCTCACATAATACCGCCATATAGATCACACACAATGCCACCATATAATTCTCTCAATACTGATCAAGCATAATACCATCATATAGATCTCACATGATGCCATAATACAGCATGACCCCTGCAGCTCCTGTTATCGCACGCACTGAGTTCTGTGTGCAATGGGGAAAGACATGCAGGGGGGAGAGGAGTGCATAGGAGAGGATTAGATACACGGTTCAGCAGACAGTATCACACAGGATAGGATTAGATACACGGCTCAGCAGACAGTATCACATAGGATAGGATTAGATACATGGCTCAGACCGTATCACACAGGATAGGATTAGATACACAGCTCAGCAGTCAGTATCACACACGAGTGGATTATATACACGGCTCAGCAGTCAGTATCACACTGGAGGATTAGATACACGGCTCAGCAGTCAGTATTCCACAGAATTAGGTACACAGGTCAGCAGACAGTATCTCACAGTATAGGATTAGATACACAGCTCAGCAGACAGTATCACACAGGATAGGATTAGAAACACGGCTCAGCAGACAGTATCACGCAGTATAGAATTAGATACACGGCTCAGCATAGTATCACACAGGATAGGATTAGATACACGGCTTAGCAGACAGTATCACACAGGAGAGGATTAGATACACGGCTCAGCAGACAGTATCACACAGGATAGGATTAGATACACGTCTCAGCAGACAATGTCACACAGGAGAGGGTTTAGATACACGGCTCAGCACAGTATAGTGATAGATACACGGTCTGATGTCCTGTGAGGAGCTGCAGTGAGAGGCAGGGTCGGAGCAGCACAGAGCCTCCCCCATCCCCCCTCTGTTACCTCTCTGCAGCTCCTCATAAGAGGACATCAGACCGCAGCACTTCCATCCTCTCTAGCGATTCTAGAGATTAGAGCCACACACCAGGCAGCATAGCAGAGGACAGGGAATGGCCGCTGCTGACTGTGAAAGGAGAGACAGATGGAGCTGCCCCTCCTATAACAGCCCAGCTCTCGCAGCTCTAGTCACAGTGGAGCTCACACACTGTGGGCTGAAGAAAGATGGCGCTGACCTCCTGCCTCTGCTGTGATGTGGAGACAGCCCAGGGGGCCAGATCACAGCAGGGAGCAGCACAATGCTAGGTATGGGGTCGGACACCGACTGCTGAGTCCTGTGCCCAGGGCTGCCGTATTTGCAGAGTGTAAGTGTCGTGCTGGGACTCTTACACTCCTGCAAAGCAAAATAGCGGCGCCCAGTGGCTGCAAAAATAATTAATAATAAAAAAGATATTAAAGTTAAAAAAAAAAATTTGTATTAAAAATAATTGTTTATATAAACAATCATTTTTAATACAAAAACAAAATTGCGGCACCTTCCCTTTAAAGACAGTCTCAAGTTACCTGTGAGTACCGTGACAGAAGATGCCTGTGTGAAGCTAATCTCTTAGCAAGCAGTCCCCGCAAAGTCCCAGTGTTAAAAAAAACATGTACTGAAGCAAATACAATTTGCCAAAGAAAACATGAACTGGCCTAAAGAGAAATGGAGAAGCATTTTGTGGACTGACTAAAGTAAAATTGTACTTTTTGGGTCCAAGGGTCACAGGCAGTTCGTTACACAACCCCCATACTCTGCATTCAAACCACTGTACACTCTGAAGACAGTGAAGCATGGTAGTGCAAACATTATGATATGGGCATGCTTCTCTTACTATGGTGCCAGACGTATTTACCGTGTATCATGGATCATGGATCAGTTTGCATATATTAAAATACTTGAAAAAGTCATGTTGCCTTACGCTGAAGAGGATGTACAATAGATTGTGAGCCCTCGTGGGCAGGGTCCTCTCTCCTCCTGTACCAGCTGTGACTTGTATTGTTCAAGATGATTGTACTTGTTTTTATTATGTATACCCCTCCTCACATGTAAAGCGCCATGGAATAAATGGAGCTATAACAATAAATAATAATAATAATAATAATAATAATAATAATAATAATATGCCCTTCAAATGGATGTTTTAACAAGACAACGACCCTAAACACAACAGTAAATGAGCAACTGGCCAGACAAATCCCCTGAATCTGATAGAACCCTTGTGGGTGACATTAAAAATGCCATTTCTGATGATAGCTAACAAAAGCCAAAAAGTCTAAGCAATTGGACTGGAATAACAGTTGACTGGTGCCAGAAGTTGGTTGACTCTGTGCAACATAGATGTGAAGCAGTTCTAAAAAAACTGTGGGTATACAACTAAATATTAGGTTAGTGATTCACAGAAATGTTAAATTGTCATTAAAAAATGTACATATTGTGAGTTTGCAAAGACAAATGCATACACAGCTACTTTTCAGAACAGCCCAATGTTCATTTTTTGTTATATACTGTATATAAATTATCTACATTTCTCTTCATGCTTTGAATTAGAAAACAGTGTGCAATGCTCCCAATGCATGGAAATAAAAACTAGTATAAAGATTTTGTGATTTAATTCATGTTTTTAAACATACTGCTATAATTTTGAACAATGATCAATAGTTTTTTTGGAATCTATGCAGAAAAAAGGTGACTGCTATTTCACCAAATTGTCCTCATGCAATGCAATAGTGGAGTATGGTTGGACTGTCATAACAGCCAGGGTTGCCATTTTGGCACTGCCTATGGCAAGTTTTAACAGCAGGATGTTGACAATACCCTGCAAAAGAAAAGTATTGTAGCATACTCTAGCAACAATCATACATTGCACTCTCAAGACCTCTAATGGGACTAAGAAAAAAACATAAAACTAATAACATATCAAGATTTATCCTGCATTGTAAAAAAAAAACCTCAGAATTGCCGCTGCTTGGTTTCCTTGCCTCCAAAAAAGTGATCAAACAGTGGTACGCATCCCAAAATGGTACAAATTAAAACTATGCATGCTGCTAAAAAATGTTCCCCCAGAAAGCTCTATTGATTAAAAAAAAAAAGCATATTCATTTTTACTGCACGTGTCATAGAATCAAAACATCAAAAATTATAGTGAAATTTCTGTTTGTCTGTTTGATTTTTCTATTTCACCAGGTAAAGAACTTCTTCAGGTTTATTAATACTTTGCATGGTATAGTAGTATTAAAGGGGCTCTTCTCTCCAGAAAACTCCTGTCCCCAGGTACAATTTGTTTGCAGAACAAACTGAGCTTTATTTACCCTCCCCCGTAACGGTGCTGAGTCTCCTCCTCTACTCCCGGTCTCTGTTATTGTCTGCAGTGCTGACATGACGTCAACAGCACTGCGGCCAGTCAGTGAGCTCAGTAGCCCCGAGTGGCTCCTGTTGTCTTCTTGGCCATAGCCAATGAGCTCATTGATTAGCTGCAGCATTGTCAATGTGACATCAGCCCTACCAGTCAATAACATACATCAGCAGTGAAGGTGGAGATCAGTGCTGTACACGGGGAGTGTGAGTAAAGCACAGTTTGCTTTTCTTTTTTTTTTTTAAAGTGCAGTCCGGAGATAAGGTTTTATAAATTGAAATCCCCTTTTAATATTACAATTGATCCTAAAAAAACCAAGATGTTTGCACCTCCTAGCAGATTGGATACCATTGATTCTAAGCAAACTACCTACCACCGACATGTATAGGAGGTTGGCAGAAATTTTCAGTAATACACTTAATTTTTGAGTTCAATAGGTCGCCCTTGACATGACTGGACCTATATTTAAGCAATAGAATGCATATTGTTAGGACATCTTTTTTATCACTTCTAATTTGTTATTTTTTTTTTCACTTAGTGTTACCATCCGCTGTTTTCTGCTGTCGCCACCGGTCCTGTCAGTCTCCAGCACTTTGTGACCTGTCAGATCACTCCATTGTTTGCTAGGTGATTGGGACGTCACAACTCAATGTAAGTCTATGAGAGCTAGAATGAGACCAGAGGCTCTCTTAGACTTGCATTGAGAGCTTGTGACCGTTACTTTCGACTTCCGGTCAGCCAGAAGTTGCTTACGCAAGATGGCGGCGCAGGACCGAAGCAGCTCCAGGAAAAGCTGTAGACAGCGGCAGGTAAGTATAAGACTGGGCTCAGAGAACCTAGATTAGAAGCAACACTACAGTGCTGAAATAAAAAAAATGCTAGAGTGGTGCTAAAATAAAGGACTGCATGTATGTAACATTTAGATGGTGAGTGGCTAGCAAACTGTCAGTCAGATTATTTGTTAGCGCTTTTTTGCTGCTTTTTTCTGCAGCCAAAATCTGATCTCTTGGCAGTAAAAAAGATGCAGACAAAAAAGAAGGTTTTGCTGGCTTTTTTTCTGCTTTTCTTGCTGCATTTTTGCTGCGTTTTTATTCTGTTCTTTTAGGATCCCAACATTCAGCATTGCGTCCACCATGCAAGGATGAACAATACAAGGTATTAGGCCACCAATGCAAGACACATGTAAAACCATAAAACATTTTTGGAAAAGGCAATTTAATCAATTATTTAGTGGAAAAAGTTTTTTTATATCTGAAAAAATAGTGACTAATCTGAGCAAGAAGGTTAATATGAGTTCATGAAAAAATGCAAACGGCAAATGTCAAAACAGCGGGGGGCAGTTAAATTAGTTGGGTATTGTTTACCTATCACATTGGCATACCCTTGAGTTGGTTGGGCCTTGTTTACTTTTACACATTGGTGGGACATTGAGTTGGTTGGGAATTGTTTACTTTTACACATTGGTGGGACAATGGGTTAGTTGGGCATTGTTTACTTTTACACATTGGTGGGACAATGGGTTAGTTGGGCATTGTTTACTTTTACACATTGGTGAGGCATTGAGTTGGTCAGCCAATGTTTACTTTAACACATATCACTAATTTAATTAAACTGTACTAATACCAATATTCATACTCATGTGAGGAGACCAAGACATCATGGTATGGCCTTGTGAAAAAAATGCATTTCACAATCTGCTGCAACCGTTTTTTTTCACCAAAAATGGAGCTGCTCCCAGAAGAAGCTCACGCGAAACGCGCATTGGGGCTGCGCACACTTGGTCCCTGAGAGAATACTATGGGTAAGGGCAAGCCTTGGCATTTTGCCATCACTTGTTGATTCTCTTAGGCTACTTTCACACTACCATCGTACTCGGCCCGTCGCAGTGCGTCAGGCCGATGTACCGATGCTAGCAGTGAATGCACTGCACAACGGGGGCAGCGGATGCTGTTTTTCCGCGCATCTGCTGCCCCATTGTGAGGTGCGGGGAGGTGGGGGCGGAGTTCCGGCCGCGCATGCGCGGTCGGAAATGGCGGTCCGTCGGCAGCAAAAAACGCTACATATAACGTTTTTTGCAGTCGACGGTCCGCCACAACACGGCGCAACCGTCGCACGACGGTTGCGACTTGTGGCAAAGCGTCGCAATGCGACGCTAATGCAAATCAATGGTGAAAAAACGCATCCTGCAAGCACTTTTGCAGGATCCATTTTTTCATCCAAACGACGCATAGCGACATGCAGTGCACGACGCTAGTGTGAAAGAGGCCTTAAAGTTACATACTGTACACCTTATTTCTTTATTTCATATGTACTGACCAACTTTTGCTGGCCTGACTGCTCTTTATTATTAATATATTTTTTCTTGGTACCAGTCATTTTGACGAGTTGGTGGTACAGCAGTTACTATTGAGTATTATTATCATTATTTTTTGAGCAGGCCTACATTTGAATATCTATAGCCTTAGTTTTCTCCCCCATCCTTTGAAATTAAGGTGGGCCTAGTGTGAAACACCTGTGCTATTTACTTCTCAACTTTGTCCTCAAATGATTTGCTACTTTTACTGTTTGTCTATTTTATATGTAATTTGAATAAATTATATATGTAATTTTTTTCGAGATTCTTGTGCTCTCTTTATTCTCTGTTGCAAACATTTAAGGCACGTTCATGAGTAGAAGATTTTCTGCAGATTTTTCCACCATGGTACATGCGATTTTCATTACCGATTTGCCACAGATTTGTTTAAATATCATAAATTTAATGTATCCAATAGTGTATTACCCTCTGGATTCTTCACATGTGTTAAGGGGATAATATATGGATAATATGTGAAAATATATATAAATCAAATCCAACTTATATTTAAAAATGGATGCTTTGCTGAATACTAGAATCGTGTAGTAATGTGGAAACCACCTAAAATTTCTCAATAAATACTGAGCTGTTCGACCAATAAAGTTCAGAAATCATCTGAGACAAAAGTTGATCTTGCCCAGTGTATTTCTCCGGCCGTGAAACGTCTCATCTACAATTTGGCAGGAGGCAATTAAGATGAGAATACATCCATTCCATGTGCCCTAACACAGGCAAGAAGAAGAAAATCCAAACATTTAGAAGATGTGGACTGAATATTTAAAAAAAAAAATACAGGGTTATAATTCCCACAGCTGCCACTGAGCCTGCAGTTCCAGGGGTGCCAGGACTAAGCTGCACAGTGTTCTAACACTATATTGGAACAATGGTATCTATGTAAACAATGTTCTGATGCTGGAAAGTGTTGGGGTATTTTTGTCAGAGCCCGACACTCAAGGTCCTGAAGATGGCCAATGTCAGGAATTCCTAGGAACTGAAAGGTGCTTAGAAGATCCAAGACTTGAAACTATATTAGTATCTGATCAATCATAGGTGTGTTTTCTTTATCTAGTCTAAAGTCTGGAAAAAGGAATGTGATTTAGGGTGTGGTCCGTGGTCTAATAATTTAGGGGATAGATTTGGACTCTGAATTTAGGGGCTTGATCTGTTGTCTTAATGAATTTTGTTGTCTCTACTTTGAATAAAAGTTGGGGTCTGGTCTACAGTCTGAATGAATTTTGAGGTCTAGTCTAGAGTTTAAAAAGGAAAGTGTGACCTTGCCTTAACTTTCATATAAAACTGGTAAACCTTCATGTTTGAGGTATAGGGGATTGTATGGGTTCAAAGCTTTCTATGGGATACCGTATTTTCTAGGTAAATCTTAATTTTAAGAATGCAGGTATCTAAAGAATTTTGGGGGGCAAACAACTAAATTATCATGTTCAGATCTGTGGTTGCATTTTGAGAATCTGCCATGTAGGCACATCAGGTGATAAAACTCAGTAGGAAATTATTTGCATTGTAGCGTTTGTGATTGTTTGACCAATTTCTATGTATTAAACTACATACAGTTTATATTAAGGACAGTAGCTCTAGTAATATCCATACTTCAGTTAATGGTGTCCACCACAAATATAAAAGGGAATATAATGAGAATCTCTCCGTTTAAATTGCAGCTTTCAGTATTAAAACGTACAAGCAAAACATAATCCACCCAGTTTCCTCTTCATATCATGTTCTCTGAAATTCATTTGGAAAATAATGGAGATTTTCTCCCTACAATTTTGACTATTCTTAAATGCAGTTTTCTCATAGCCTCGAGGGAAATTGGGGGGAGAGAGAACGAGAGAGCAATGTGCCTTTCAGTCCAGAGTGGGTAACGGTGCAGAACGAAAAGTGTTGTCTATTAGGTAGGAGACTGGTTAATACAAAGAGTTGTTGGTAATAACAATGTCCTTTCAGCGGTGACAGAGACAAAGTACCTGTGTGTGGCGTCTACAACTGCATGTAAGGAATGATGGTCGTAGGAAGGCTTTAGAGAGCATTTGAATTTCACATCCAGAGATAGTCATCCCATCATTAAAAACCCTAATTTCAGTGTCAGGTAGAGTTACAGGTAATCTATCATTGTGTCATCTAGCTCCTAGCTCGGGTTTTTCCTCTCTTTCTGCCATCTGTATGGAAAGAAAACGGCAGAAGTTCTAAAAGGTGAAATAAAAAAAAAATCACACATTTACAAGGAAAGAGAACGTTGCATCGATCCTATTTTTCCTGCATTACCTTGTGTATCAGACACAAATGGATGGCTACAGTATTTGTGAGTAGTAATAATGACATATTGGTACATATCATATAAAGGCATGTGCTGCCAATGTAATATTTAAAAATAATACTGATTAAATGTAGCACAGTAGTAGGTTATTATAATGGGTTATCACTTTCTGTATGTCTATGTGACAGTAAATATGTATACATGTGTGTAATGAAACAAGTTTCTATCACAGAAATCACATGTTTAGCAGGATTTGAGCTAGTTTTGCAATCACTTGATTGACTGAGGTCTATCTTCAGAAGTGTAGATGGGAAAGCAGAAACATTACATGCATTTAAACTGCATTAGTGAACCATCTAATACCATATCAGCCAAAACAATAGCCACTAGGTAAGGAAACCGTCTCTATACTATTCAGATGCCCCAATACATGAGACACTCTGTAGGGAAACCATCTCTATAATATTCAGATGTCTAAATACAAGAGCCACCGGGTAAGGAAATATGTCTATAATATCTAGATGCCCAAATACATGAGCCACCCTTTAGGGATCTGTAATTCAGATGCTCCTATACACAAGCCAACCGATAGGGAAATCATCCCTATGATATTCAAATATCCCAATAAAAGAGCCACTACATAAGGAAACCATTGCTATAATATTTATATGTCCCAATTCAAGAGCCATCTGGTAGGGAAACATCTCTATAATATTCAGATGTCCCAACATATAAGATACCAGATAAGAAAACTATCTCAATAATATTCAGATGCTCCAATGCAAGAGCCACCAGGTAATGATACCATCTCAATAATATTCAGATGCCCCGATGCAAGAGCCACCAGGTAAGGAAACCATCTCTATAATATTCAGATGCTCCATTAAATGAGCCACCCTGTAGAGAAACCATCTCTATAATATTCAGATGCTACAATACAAGAGCCACCAAGTCAGGAAACCATCTCTATAATATTCAGTTGCCCCAAAACATGAGCCTCCGTGTAGGGAAACCATCTCTATAATATTCAGATGTCCCAATATATAAGATACCAGATAAGAAAACTATCTCAATAATATTCAGCAGCGAGTAGACGCTTCAGGTTCAAAGTCCTGCTTTTGGTCAACTGAGCATGCCCATGGGACGACCTCCCAATGGAGGTCAGGGGTCATACGGTCAGTCCCTGAAGCGGCCCCGATTGGACCCCCGGTAAGGTCCCGGAAGGATGCAGCTTTAAAAGGTTCTCATGGGCGCTCAGCCATGCGCTAGTATAAATCTAAAATCCTGTATGTGTATGCAATCTGATGAAAGCTCCTAATTGCACCCCTTCTTTAGTGTTGCTGACTGACTGTGGGTGATTGGAGCTAACTAGCGCCAGATTGTGCCATCCAGCACTAGGCACAAGAGCACTGCGTCAATTGAAGCATCCGTCAGAGCGGCGCCGTGCGCAATTAGTGTGCTTTGCTGGGGCAATTTTAGGGTGGTTAGTGGTGTCTGCCAGAGCGGCGCTGTATGCACTTTGTGCGGTAACATACCTCCCAACTTTTGAAGATGGGAAAGAGGGACAAAGTTTGTGGCACGCAAAACGCGCCGCGGCAAATTTTAGGCCACGCCTCTGACCACACCCATTCATAACTAGCCACACCCATATCCACATCCCAACCACACCCATTTAGCACTGCTGATCACACTGTTTCATAAAGAATAATTATAAACAAAAAAATATGGACACACAGTGCTCCATACTGTATAATGGCCACACATGATGCTCCATACTGTATAATGGCCACACATGATGCTCCATACTGTATAATGGCCACACATGATGCTCCATACTGTATAATGACCACACATGATGCTCCATACTGTATATTGGCCGTAAGTGATACTTCGTACCGTATAATGGCCACACATAGCTACTCCTACACACGCGGCTGTGCTCCGTACACACGCGCTCCGCTCCATACACCTCGTACACACACGGCTCCGCTCCGTACACCTCGTACACATTTAGCTCCGCTCCATACACCTCATATACACACGACTCCGCTCCGTACACCTCATACACATGGCTCCGCTCCGTACACCTCATACACACACGGCTTAGCTCCATACACCTCATAAACATTCAGCTCCGCTCCATACACCTTTTGCTTTTTGAAAAGATTTTTTATAATTTTTTCTATTTTTTCTCTGGCGCCCCCTTAGGGTCATCGCCCTAGGCGGCCGCCTAGTTCACCTATACATTTGGGCCGGCCCTGCTCCAAATGTTGCAGAGAAAACATACTTTAGAAAACCATGTAGAATCCATTCATCTCTGATGACTAGTCCTAGAGGCCAATCCATGGTGGCTTCTCCTCATCTCACTCTCCTAGACTGATAAGCCTCTCTATAAACACACAAACACCTGTCACTGTAGGGGAGCATTGTGGGGAGAAGTACCTGGGAACTTGCCTTTGGACAAGTCATCAGAGATACATACTCAATGGCAAGCTTCCTAGCAAGCTTTTCAAAATATATTTTCTCTGAAAGATTGCAGCGTTTCTGAGAAAAACATACACAGCTACAATAACAGTTGTTAAAAAGCCTTTTCACCATAGTTTTCATGTTGAAGTGGACACTCGATTTAACAGTGGCTGCAGAGCATAATACAATTAATTGTTTTTTTTATTTTGCTTCTCCATTGTAGAGATATTGGAAATTAAAGTACTGGCACCTAATAAGCTAACTTTTGGTAAGTTCAAGTGAGTGTTATCAGAGAGCAACTCAAACAGGGAGAATAAATACTGACCCCCAGGGAAAATGATCTAATAATACCAAATTAGTGTATGTATAGTGAAATAGCAAGAATATTGCCATGGGGATACAGCAACAGAGAAGGGCCAGAAGATCGCGTAGTCTAGTTTCACGAGCTCTTGCACTGATAAGATCTGCTTCACCATTTCATTAAACAGTGCAGTTTTTTTCCTTGCTGGTAGTGCAAAGGTTAATCAGTTCAGTTGATCTCCTGGAGCTCTCCAACCTGGATTATTTCAGCTGTTCAGTGTTGGCCACTCCCCTCTGCTATATATGCTGGCCACTGGCACTTGGGAGTTGCCAGTGATAGTTCTTACTGCCTAGTTAGGAGTTGGAGGTGAAGTTTATGTTTGGAGTAGGCGTTTGGAGAGTTGTTCAGGGGATTGTTGATTGGAGCTTGTGTGTTCATTGTCATCCCCTTTTATTTGGTTTCACATTACTGCACCTCCCCATTGTTCCACTCTGTTATTTTGTGAGTGTATTTTGTATGAATGGAGTTTTCTTTTATTCCTGTCTATCTTCCCTTGTTTGTCTGGTTACTGTTATCCTATACACTTTGGCCTCACACCTCCCTGGGTGGGTGAGGGATCAGATAAGTGTTAATATAGGAGCATAGCAAGACACATAACCCCAGCATTTCCACCTTCAAGAGTAATCCAGGGGACAGGGATAGGCGCCCGCTAGTTTGAGGGATTGGGTTGGTGACCACAGTCCCTAGTCAATACCTGACATTATCATTGGCCATACATTTTTTGTATCCATGATGGATCTTGTGGCTTCTCTGACAGGGCAGCTACAACAACTCAACCTGGAGGTGGAGGTTTTGCTTTGCAGCACTCATTGACTTCAGGCATTGGGCTCACGGCTCCTGGGCAACTCTTGGTGGAGACCAAGATATCTTTTCCAGATAGGTTCTCTGGGGGTCGGGACAAGTTTTTGGTCTTCAGAAAGGCCTACAAACATTATTTTAGGCTACATCCTCACTCCTCGGGTTCCAAGGAGCAATGGTTGGGGATTGGAATCTCACTGCTCCAGGGTGACACTCAAGCCTGGAAATTTCTATCCCTTCTGATTCCCAGTGGCATCAGATGGTCAAGGGTCTTTTATGGCTCTGGGGCTAATCTATGATGATCCCGACCAAATCTCTCTAGCTGAGTCTAAATTGCGACAGCTTCAGCAGGGAGATCGGCTAGTGGAAGAGTTTTGCTCTGGGTTCTGTAGTCCACGGACTCTAGGTAGAATAACCCTGCACTCCGAAGTCAATTTTTTAAGGGGCTGTCTAAAAAGGTAAAACATGCCTTTGTCTTATATCAGACCCCGGTTTTCCTGAAGGCTTACATGTCTTTAGCGATCTGTGTAGATCGCTGACTCAGAGAGAGAAAAGGTGACACCTCGATTTTCAGGGAGTCATGTGTCTAATGTACCTGGGCTTGACTCCACTGAGGAACCCATGCAGTTTCAGGGTGGGGCAACTGGTTACATCGGTTCTCCAGCAGCTCAACGCAAAAAGGGAGTATGTTTTTTAGTGGGAGGATTGGTCATTTTGTTGGTATTTGCTCATCCTTATGTTACTACAAACAGCTGCCGGAAAACTAAGAAGCCCGGGTTGCGTGGAGGTTAGCAACCTGGGTGTACATATTTCTTCCATTGTAAGGTAGCAATTCTTTCTTCTAGCCAAAATCATTGTGGGTGGGAGAAAGGTGTATATTTATGCCTTTTTGGACAGTGGGGCAGGGTGTACTCTGGTTGATGTCCAGTTCCTCCAGACTCAGTGCCTTATTCCTCATGAGTAGTGTTGAGCGATACCATCCGATACTTGAAAGTATCGGTATCGGATAGTATCGGCCGATACCCGAAATGTATTGGATATCGCCGATACCGATACCCGATACCAATACAAGTCAATGGGACACCAAGTATCGGAAGGTATCCTGATGGTTCCCAGGGTCTGAAGGAGAGGGAACTCTCCTTCAGGCCCTGGGATCCATATTAATGTGTAAAATAAAGAATTAAAATAAAAAATATTGATATACTCACCTCTCCGGAGGCCCCTGCACCTCACCGCTGTTAACCGGCAGCCTTCTTTGCTTAAAATGAGCACGTTTAGGGCCTTCCATGATGTCACGGCTTCTGATTGGCCGCGTGCCGCTCATGTGACCGCCAGGCGACCAATCACAAGCCGTGACGTCATTCTCAGGTCCTAAATTCCTAGAATTAGGAATTTAGGACCTGAGAATGACGTCACGGCTTGTGATTGGTCGCGTGGCGGTCACATGAGCGGCACGCGACCAATCAGAAGCCGTGACATCATGGAAGGTGCTGAACGCGCTCATTTTAAGCAAAGCAGGCTGCCGGTTACTACCAGGGCGAGTCAGAGGGTGAGTATATCCCTATTTTTTATTTTAATTCTTTATTTTTTTACATGGATATGGATCCCAGGGCCTGAAGGAGAGTTTCCTCTCCTTCAGACCCTGGGAACCATACACTGGGAACTTCCGATTCCGATTCCCGATACCACAAAAGTATCGGATCTCGGTATCGGAATTCCGATACCGCAAGTATCGGCCGATACCCGATACTTGCGGTATCGGAATGCTCAACACTACTCATGAGCTGTCAAGAGCTATCCCAATAATCATAATAGATTCTGCACCCTTGATTCAGGGGCATTTCACTCAGGTCGTTCAGGATATACATCTTTAGGTAGGAGCCATGAACACTGAATCCATAAAATGTTATGTGTTAGAGAGCTTGCCATTACCAGTGATTCTAGACCTATCATGGCTGTCATTACATAATCCTGTAGTGGGCTGGCAGGCACAGGAGATAGTGAGGTGGAGCAATTATTGTCAAAATAACTGCATGTGAACTCATTTATCCATGGTAACTACCAGGCCTCTACCGGGGTATTTGTCTGATTACAGGGATGTGTTTTAAAAAAGGGTGTCAAGAGCTACCACACAATTGTCCTTATGATTGCTTAATGGATTTGATTACTGGAACTAAGTTGCCTAAGAACAGGTTGCATAATATTTCTGTTTCGAATAAACAGGCCATAAAAGACTATATTATCAAAAGTCTCGCCTTGCTAAGGGACATGTCAGATCCTACTCATCTCCGGTGACAGCAGGATTTTTCTTTGTTAAGAAAAAAGATAGGGGCTGCCGCTTCTCTTAGATTTCAGGGAATTAAATTGGATCTCTGTTTGGGATCCATGTCCACTTCCTCTTATTCCAGATCTCCTTAATAAGATTGTCGGGCCTAAGAGGTTTTCCAAACTGGACCTCAGGGGGTCTATGATCTCATCAGTATTACAGGGATGGGGGCAAGAGATGACTGGAAGGCCGCTTTTAACACTCCAGAAGGACACTACAAAAACCTCAATATGCCTTTTAGGTCGGCTAATGCGCTCACCGTTTTTCAACACTTTGTAAATGACAGTTATCGTCACCTTGCAGGTAGATTTGTGGTTGCCTATCTGGATGACGTATTGGTTTATTCGCTGGACCTCGAGTCACATCAGATACATGTCAGGCTGGTCTTACAAATACTTAGGGACAATAATAATAATAATAATCTTGGTTCAGGAGATCGCTTTTCTGGGGTACTTATTATCATCCATCAGTTTTCGCATGGATCCGGTGAAAGTCCGAGCGGTGCTGGATTGAGATTGTCCTGAAGACTTAAAAGATTTAGAAAAGTTTTTAAGATTCACCAATTATTACTGTAAGTTTATGAAGAACTTTTTGGTCATGGCTAAACCACTGACAAATATGATCAGGAAAGGCATGGATTTTTCTTAATAGTCCAGTCTGGCCAGTGAAGCGTTGTTACTTTAAAGATATATTTTACTTCTGTGCCAATTCTTATACAGCCTGACGTCACTCAACCATTCATTGTAGAGGTTGACGCATCAGAGATGGGGGTTGAGGCTGTAGGCTGTATTGTCGCAGAGTTCATCCCCAAGTAAATGGTGTCCATGTGCATGCTTTTCTAAGATATGTTAAAAGAAAGCCTCAAAGGTACAGTACACATAAGATAAATAGCCATAATTTAAAATATTATATGGTTATGCGGCACATCATTATGCTATATGTCTTACTCATGAACAGAAAAAACACAGAGGGAAAAATACACCGAATGAAAAGGTCCAAAATAGGGTGAAAAAATAACTTTATTATATTAATAGCATGAAAAAGTGAGGTATGGGTGGGGGAACACCACAAAAAATGAACACGTCACAAGGGACAAGAGGTATGCACAATAAATAATTAATTGTAAAAATAGCAGCAAAAAGATGAAGTACCGTATATTAGATGAACAGTAAAGTGCCTATGTGCAAAATTGCAACCATAAGGCCTGAAAATTTCAGCATGTATGTACCGTATTTTGTGGTTTATAAGACGCAGCCGATTATAAGACGCACCCCAAATTTTGAGGAGAAAAATAGGAAAAAAACTTTTTTAACAAAATGGGGGTGCTTCTTACAATCCCATGCGTCTTATTGCTTACCGGGGGTGGTGGCTGCAGTGAAGCAGGGTCCCAGGGTCGCAGCTGGAGGAGGCAAGAGTTGAGCGTTGCTGGCGGCCACAGGCCTGTGCTAGGAGTGGCAATATATGATCAGCCACATGTACCAAGGTCAAAAAGACTTAAAGGAGTGGCATAATTCAGGGGTAAATTCTCTATAAATACCTTTAGCATATGCAGATAGTCCCTTGGATGCGCCCTCCCCAACCCGTGTTTCAAAGTCTGCCTTCTTCAGGGGATAAGAGTTCATCCCCAAGTAAATGGCACCCATATGCATACTTCTCTAAGAGACTATCGTCCACCAAGAGAATCTATGACATTGTTAATAGGGAACTCTTGGCTATAAAGTGGGCCTTTGAGGAGTCGTGTATTTTTTTTGGAGAGAGCAGTTCATCCGGACATGTAATCATCAATCATAAAAATCTTTTGTATTTTGGAATCTTCCAAACGTCTGAAACCTAGACAGGCAAGATGGTTATTATTCTTTACCAGATTTAATTGTGTTGCGACTTATAGGCCGGGGAATGAGAACATAAAGGCATATGCTTTATCTCGTTGTTTTCTGTGGGAAACAAGTATAAACGAGCCAGTTCCTATACTACAGAAAGGTGTAGTTTTCACTACTTTATGCTCTGATCCAGATTAGGAGGTTCAAGAGGCTCCGGGGGACGCCCCTGATGCCTGTCCTCCAGGTTTACTGTTTGTCCTTGTAAACCTCTGTCTGTAAGTTTAAAGTGAACATCATGATTCAGTCTTGGATTGGCATCCTGGTAGTAAAGTCACCACAGATCTTTTTACTCATAGTTTTTAGTGGTTTAGGGTGCAATAGGATCTTCAAGAAAAAGTAGCTGCCTGCAATGCTTTCTAAGACCCCATATACTTGTCTGTCCAGGGCTCTTTAACCTTTGGCAATCCCCTGTAGACTATGGACTCATTTGTCTGTAGATTTCATCACTAATTTACCCATTTCAGCAGTTAACACTGTAATATAGGTGGTGGTGAATAGGTTCAGCAAGATGGCTCATTTCATTGCTTTATGGAATGCCAAGACTTTGGCGAAAAATTTTATTAAAGAAATTGTGAAATGATGTGGGATTCCATTTGATATTGTTTCCCACCGGGGTGTTAAATTTATTTCCAAATTTGGGAAAGCATTTTGTGCTTGCTTGGGGATTCATCTTTGATGTTCATCACCCTTTCATCAACAGTCTAATGGGCAAACTGAACAAGTGAACCAGAATCTTAATACATATCTTAGGTGCTTTGTATCCAAGAATAAGGAGGATTGGAGGATTGCTTTTTTTTATTTACTTCTAGGTGAATTTTCCATGAATAACCATTGTCATGAATCTACTGGCAAGTCCCCTTTATTTGGGGCATCCTCAATTCTGCTCCTTCAGTAGGAATCGTTCTTCTGAAGTACCTGAGGAGGAATTTTGTTTTTCATCTATTACATCAGTGTGGCAAGGTGTTCTTAATAATTTAGGAGGATGGGGTCTGAATATAAGAGTATAGCTGATCGGAAAAACTTGGTTTTGGTTGATCGAACCTGAGTGTTGGTGATTTGGTGTGGCTGTCCTTGAAAAACATTACGTTGAAGATACCTTTTGGGAAACTGGGACCGAGGTTCATTTGCCACATATAGAATAGTTGCCATCGTTAATCCAGTAGAATTTCACCATGCTTTGCTGCCTACTTTCAAGAATCATAATGTATTTCACCGAACACTTCTCAATAAATGCATTGCTTCCTCTGAGCCATTGTGACCACCACCTTCCCCAGTCTTTTTTATGGAAATCTGGAATTCCAGATAGCAAAGATTATTGGTTCTCGTTTTGTACTCTGGTCTGTTTAATATTTGGTACATTGGAAGGGTCACGGTCCTAAGGAGAAAATGTGGGTAGCAGCGCCAGATGTAGGTTCGATCAAGTTGGTCCAGTCTTATCACACTTCACATCCAGATAAACCTGGCTCTGATGTTCCAGAGGTCCCTCTTAGGAGGGCGGTACTGTCACAGTGGTATTGCAACAGAGAAGGGCCAGAAGATTGCAGGGTCTGTTTTCACGAACTCCTGTACTGGTTAGAACTGCTTCACCATCTTATAAAACAGTGCATGTGTTTTCCTTGCTGGCAGTGTAAGGGCTAATCAGTTCAGTTGATCTCCTGAGTAGTGATGGGTGAACCCCTGGATGTTCACCAAATTTCACCAAAGTCACCATAGTTCGGAGGCATGGCTGGGAATGCAGCCTCAGTAATCTGTGGTAACCTCGATAACGTCACCTCTAGTCACTGAGGCTGTGCTCATAGCAACTCATTCTCCAGTGGTTTTCAGCCTGAAAGGTCGCATCTTGGCCCCATCCAGGATGAAAACTGGTTATCCCAGACATGGATTACAGGACAGAACAATGGACAGGTGAGGAATATGGTTGGTTTTTATTTTTGTATTTTTTTATCATAGACGATAGCTTCAGTGGAATGGGCGTTATGTGAGAATAACTGTGTTTGCTATTTTTAAATAAAAAAGTAAAAGCGTGTTTTTTAATTTCAAATAAAAGACTTTATTCGGACTATGTGTTTATTTACAATTTAATCATAAGATTATTAATGGATAGGCATCTAATAGATGTTTCTCTGTTACTAAGCCATGGGCTTGATGTCATTGGACAATGCAAAGGTGACATCAACTGCACAAATATGAATCCAACTTGCCACCACCATGGGGCAAGTGGAAAGAGGTGTTAAAAGTGTCAGAATTGCCGCATCTAATAGATGAGCTTTTTCTGAGAAACTACAGGCTGATATTTTTGGCTGAGGGGGGCCAATATCCATGGCCCTATACTACCCTTATAGTACCAGTCTCTAGGTGTCTGCTTTAGCTTGGCTGGTTGTCAGAAATGGGTGGGACCCCAAACAATTTTTTTAAAATTATTTATTGACAATAAAAAAAATGGCATAGGGACCCCTCTATTCTTGATAACCAATCTTGCTAAAGCTGGCAGCTGAGGGTTGCAGCTGCGCTGTGGGCTGTTAGTTTTGCCTGGCTGGTTATAAAAAATACAGGGGAACACATGCCGTTTTTTTCATTTTAATTATTTATTTAGAGCGCAGGTGCCGGCTGATGAATATTCACATCAGACGCCACCTGCTCTCACTGTTATTAGCGGCATCAGGCACAGGCTGATTTGAGTAGTAGTTCCATCAGCTAACACCTATGACTGGAGGTAAACATTTTACCTCCAATCACAGCTGCGGGCTCATGCTGTCATCTTACAGTGTGAATACCACAATGCTCTTACCATTGGTATTATCTTAAGACTGATCAGATCCATTTGTTTTTCTCATGCTGTCATGCAGATGATAGCGTGAGAAAAACCCAGTGTTCGGGGGGGTGAACTCAAACAGTAAGACGGACTGGTGAAGTCCGTGTTTGGTGTCCGTGCCCGAACAGTAGGTGTTCGGTCCTGATCCCAAACTTTACTGTTTGGGTTCGCCCATCTCTACTTCTGAGCACTCCAAACTGGATTGTATGAGCTGTTCAGTATTGGCAACTCACCTCGCCACTGGCACTTGGGAATTGCCAGTGATAGTTACTCCAGATCAGGAGTTGGAGGTGAAGTTCATGTTTGGAGTAGGCATTTGGAGAATTGTTCACTGTTCAGGAGATTGTTGTGTGGAGTTTGTTTGTGTGTTCATCCTCATCCCCTCCTATTTGGTTTTACTGTCCTATACCTCCCCGTTATTCCACTCTGTTGTTTGGGGAGTGTACTTTGCATGATTGTAGATTTCATTTATCCCTATCTGTCTTCCCTTTTTTGTTATCCTATACACTTTGGCCTCACGCCTCCCTGGGTGGAGGAGGGAACACATAAGGGTTAATATAGGAGCATAGCAAGGCACGTGACCACGGCATCTCCACCTTCAAGAGTAATCTGGGAGACAGGGATAAACCAGGGCATCCCCTAGTTCAAGGTATTGGGTAGGCACCCTCAGTCACTAGTCACTACCTGACAGATATCATACTCACATCACTAGAAATGTCGAGATTAAGAGAAAGCCAACCCACAGCATTGAAATCTAAAAAGGGGTTGCCTGCATCGCAACAAATGTACACTAATGGATATTTAGTGGAGTAAGCTTATTTGACCATAATACAGTTTTTTAGCTTTGTCTTGGACATCCTAGTGGGGGTTTAGAGCATTGATTTAAAGAGGACATGACATTGTATTAAAAAAAAGTTAAAGAAAAGTAAAAAAAATAAGCAATTTAAAGCCTTTGTATTTGTTTGTTCCATTGGTGGTCTCATATTACATCCATGTGCGCACTGTTATCACAATGCAAAACTGTATCTTTCCTTTTTATTATGAAGATGTCCTCAACTTTCTCCATGTACTTTAATTTATGACTTTATAAAGGAACCTGTCATTAGATTTATGCTGCCCAAACCACAGGCAGCATAAACCAGACACTAGTTGTGCGATAACAGCCAGGTATGTTTGACTCACATGACTCTACCATGGGCACATAGGGGAGAGACCTAACAATCAACTGGAGCAGAACGGGGAGAAGGTGGCAGCTTGATCACGTTGTGCTATTTATTATAGATTGTCTCATCTGGCTTTTCAAACTATGTTTTCTCTGAAACACTGCCACATTTCAGAGTAAACCATACCTGGCTTCAGTAGCTCAGTCAGGATCTGATTTATGCTACTTGTGCTTTGAGCAACACCAGACATGTGACTTTACTACATGTAAGTTAGCTCTTAAGTAACCCTAAATGCCCCTTAATGGGAGATTTCTAGTTTAAAGAGTGGGATCACGAAACTCTCAATGGTCCCGCTTAGACTTAAACAGTGAAATCTCGCTCTTTGTGCCAAGCCTCGCGGTGCCCCATACTTTACCAGGTTGTTACTGAACAGTAACATCATTAAAGTGGTTCATCTCTGTAAAAGCTTAGCAAAGGACATGGTAGTGAAATCTGGCACAAGTTGGAAAAACTAAAAATAGAATTATTTTATTTTCATCTTCATAAAGATATTGGTAAACTAGAAATACATGTGGACGAAAATTAAGTAGATATTTATGCGTATTTCTGGCTTTTTTATACAATTTTTTCTGAAGATGGAAATAAAACAATACTATTTTAACTTTTTCCAACTGATGTCAGATTGATATCTTTTTTGTTTGTTTATTGCTCGAAGAGACAAGCCTGGACTCCTCCGAACATAGGTGAAAAGCAAGTGACTGTTTTTCTCTATATGGTTGTGAGCTGAAACTACTTTTCCACATGTTCAACTCTTTAAGTATACTCGTGCTAAATATTACAAATGATAACCACAAAATGTAAAAATTCAGGTTTTTTTTTCATTTTTACTCTGGGAGTTCTGTAACATCACCCAATTCTATTCCAGATACTAGGTATACTCTGTATCTAATGTTGATACATATTGGAACAAAACAAACAGGTTTTAGCTAATTTCTGTGCAGCACATTCTTCATGTTTCGTTAGCCATGTGGAATTGACATAAAGCCCATTGCATATGTACTTCTGTTCTATTTTTACTGACACTCTGTCTTGATTATAGTTAAGGAGTTATCCTACCACTAAACTTAATCAGGTTCTTTTTTGAATATGCAGCACAGGGGTGGAGGAGGTGGATGGGGAGGGTTAGGCGGAAAATGGTTTATGGTCAGCTGCATTTTACCAATGTTTCGTTTGGTATTCAACCATCCGAAGTCAAATAATGAGTTGCTCTTATAATAGGAGAGATTACAATGAGATTAACGTTAGCTGGGGACAAGGTACTCAAGTCTGAAATGAGACAAATTATACTGCCATAGAACCTCCCGTCTAATCAGAACAAAGAGGTTTGCATAAAGAAAGTCCTGTTATATAGACAAGTTAGGACCGTCTTTATGCATATTATTTCTCATAACGGTATACTAACCATGCAAATGAGAAGCACATTTAATATTCTGCACTCACTGATTGTAAAACTGCTAGAATCTGTACAAAAATTACTATGTTCATATTAAATGCAGAAAGAAATGACTCAATGCTCTATTTTTGTCCCCTAAATAACATATAAAAAAATACAATCTGCCCATTGAAAGTTACTCACAAGTCCACAAATCCAAAATGAGTCAGGAATAGGGTATATTGAGTGCAATATGTACCGTACATTTCATTTCTGTTTTAGATACGCATCATAAATATCTCAGTTCCAGAAAGCCATTTTTTTTCCATTTTGTTCAATTCATCATTGCATTTAGCATAGCAATTAATTTTTTTTAACAACACATACAATATTTGCATTACATACGATCTTCTTTGAGATGAGCTACAATAAAATCCCTACATACCATGTATCCTACTCAATAATGTCTGACCTTTGAGCCTCTTGGGACCTGGTGTTAAAATGCTTTTAAGTCTTAAATGGCTCCATGTATGACCATTTTTACACTTGATGGATGGACTATCAAAACAGAAAATTTCCGTGAGTTAATTATCTTTTTTTGGGGCTATAAGGCGCACTTAATTTTCCCCAAATTTGGGAGAAAACTGGAGGTGTGCATGTTACAGTCTTAATATGCCTGGCTTGCTGTTGGGAATGTTGGCGTTCGCAGGGTAGCGGGGTCACATGATGTAGGAGCAGGGTCCCCGTTGCAGGAAGTCGAAGGTTGATCAGTGATACTAACTATATAAATGGAAAGGGGAAAACAGCAAACCCTGCGTAAGGCATGTGGAAGCATGGACTCCAAGGGACTGCTTCAGACGAAACCAATGAAGAAAATGAAGGGTCCAGCTCAAAATAAAGGCTTGAATTTATTTAAATATTTTACAATGACAAGGTATCCATGTCCAGAGCAACACGTTTCGAACACTTGCAGTGTTCTTCATCATAGCAGCATTTACATTGATCAACCAGCAATTTATACAAAAAAAGACACCCTTGAACCAGCCACTCAAATGAGGGTTACGCATTAAAACTGCAAGCAAGTTTGATATATACAAAAAAATGCAAGAAAGCATGAAAGACACACGGAAAACATTGAAAAAATGCAATGAGAAAGCATGGAAAAATGCAGACAAATATGTCTAGACAGTAATGAAATGCGACTAACACATGGGCACCACATCGCAATATGCTAGCAAGGAAAAATCCAAATTCTGAAGTTAATAGTGGAACAGCCGTTCTCTACACAAGTTTATTCCATTAGAGGTGCACGTATTTAAATTGAACATCCAAAATGATTCACGGTCGCGGAGGCATTTCCTGATATCATCTCCCCTTAAAGAAGATGAAACTTTTTAAATTGTGTGTACCCGAAGCAAGGAGGTGTGCCATCGATGTTGTTGAACAAAATGGCTGGATGCCTGCAACATCACCCGGAAGGAAAAAGAGGTACTGTAAATATCAGTCAGATGTTCCGATAAGCAATTTTTAAAATTCCTGGAAATGCAATCAACATATTAACTTATTACATGTAGTACATTTGATAATATAGACAACAGTGTCAGATATTGCTTTATTGCATTCTGTTTTGAACCATCTGAATTCGCATAATTCTTAGTCACTTGTACAAATTTACAGATTTTACACCGATTTTCTCCACATCTTAAAAAGCCCTTACAATTGAGCCAAGCATGCCGATCAGATTTAGTGTTAAGAGGCTGGGTTGATAGGATATTTACCAGGATTTTTGATCTTTTTGCCACCACAGAACCACAGAACATCCTGAGCTTAAAACCTCATACAGGATAGTATCTTCATCCAGCAAGGGAAGATATTTTAATATTATCCTCTTAATATAATTGAACTGAGGACTATATTGTATAGACAAAACTGGCTTATCTTCCCACCTATTAAAAACTTGGCATGTACAATTAAGTACTTCTGAGCATTTTTCCATCCCACAATATCCTTAGCTCTATTGAGAACCCATGAGAGGTAACCCCTCATCCTCAGCTTCTTGTCACAATCAAGAAATTTCCCCTCTAAATTGCATTCATCTCTGCAATTGCGTTTGATGCAAGTGAACTCACCCACCAGCATTGATTTGATAGTATGCTTTGGATGGCCACTGGCAGCATGCAAGATAGTATGTAACCACTTTTGTAGGTTTGCCAGGACCAGATGTTTCACAGTTTAATGAGGGAGACCACGATTCAAAAATAAACTCTTTACTGAATGGTAACTTGGTAACTGTTATGTACAATGGTTAGTGGGTAGTGTTTCCAGAAGGCCACTCTGTCTCTTAGTCACTCATAATTTGGATCTCGTTATCCCTTCTCTTTGGTCTCCTCTCAGTTAGGGTCAACCAAGAAAGCAGCACTGATCACCTTGGACCTTTACATCCACTCACTACGCACTCCAGGCCATATCTATCTTCCTAACAGGAAACAGTCACTTTCCCTCACATTAGTCACTCCCACTGTGGGCTTGTCCCAACTGCTAACACTATCTGTTCCTACAGTCAAACTACACATTCTACCAATTATTAACATATCTAACGCATAACACTATTCACATTATATCACAACATTGAAACTTGTTTCGTCAAGGTTAAAACGTGGGCAGCATGTCCATACCCTTACACCCTGACTGGAGTAACATTTTTTGTTTGGTGCATGGAGGCACCTGCACTGAGAAGCTGTGTCAAATTAGTTAAGTTATGGAAACCTTTGACATATCCTTCTCCACAATATGTCAGTCTTATTGAATTGGGCCCTAAATGTTCAGAACATTAGATACACCAATCCAATAGTGCATTGGATATCCTTTGGCCCTCAAAACTACAGTAATTTATCATGGCATAAATCTAACTGGTGTTGAATTTGTCCTGTATAAATATTGGTCCATTTGGACAGGAAAGCTTCTTACTGTTGCTGTAATTTTAATAGAAATACTGACATGCTTTGAATACTCTGTTTTGCATAGTCCCAAAATTGCTCTATAAAATTAATAATAACTTTGAAGGCCAATGAAGTAAAGAAAACTTGCTGTTCGTGATACCAATCCATAACAATACATACCATATGGCATGGTGCATTATACATTTGAGAGTGCCTTCTGCTAAGGTAAATAGCTGCTAAAGAAGTTAACCACAATTCTTAGGTCAGACCTACCATCCAAAGGTTTCAGCGGGCACAGAGTACACCAAGAAAATATTCCCCACATGTAGTAGCATAGCTACCGGGGGGGGGCAGAGGGTGTGGCGCCCTGGGCCCTGCGCTCTGAGGGGCCCACCCGGAGCTATGCTACTTTTAACTCTATCAACGTGTGCACAGCACACCGATACAGTTAAACTCTGAGGCAGAGCAGGGAGACTCGATCTCCTTGCACTGCCAGAACTGCACCAAGCCCCGCGCAAGTTCAATTGCATCGGCATCTGCAGATTAGAGATAGTTTGTTCGCAAATGATCCGGTACAAAGAGTCGGCTCCCTGCTCTAAACTACAGTATGGGAGCCAGCACCCTAGCGAGAGCATCCACATTTTCTGAATGGCTCTCACTAAGCATAAATTCCGGGGATTCGGGAGATGTAACTCTGCCCATCTGAGCAAAACTTTGCCCACTGATCAATTTAATCGGTTACCAGCAAGTGAGCAGAGTTTCAGCCATGGGTGGGCTGGATTTCAGCTGCATTAACGTTAGCTTAAATATGTTTTCACCTATTGTGAATACATATTTAATAAGGATCCACTTAGGATCCAAAAAGAGCTGGATTGCCCATCAATACGTGCTGATACAGTTGAAAGCAATGATGGAGGAGGGAGCATGATGATGTCACTGCATGGTGTCTTCTATGCTAAGATGTGTGATGTTTCAGGGGACAAGCAGCAGAGACTGGACCAGTGGAAGAACGAGGAGGAGATGAGAGAATTTTATTGTTTTTTTAAGAACATTGCAGTGGCCATAAAACTGTGTTGAGGACCATGGGGACATGCATTATACTGTGAGGACCATGGGGGGATGTATTATACTGTGAGGACCATGGGAGGATGCATTATGCTGTGATGACCATGGTGAGATGCATTATACTGCATGGTCCATGGAGGTATGCTTAATAGGGTCATTTGGGGATGCATTATAGGGTAAAGACCATGGGGGGATGCATTATACAATAGAGACCATGGGGGATGCATTATACTGCATGGACTATGGAGGTATGCAGTATACTATATGGATCATGGGGTTATGCACTATACTGTATGGACCATGACGGGATGCACTATGCTGTATGGACTATGGGGGGACGCATTATACTGTATGGAGCATAGGGGGAATGTATTATACTGTATGGGCCATGGGGTGCATCATACTGTATGGGCTATGCAGTGCATTATTCTGCATGGGGTGCATTATACTGCATGGGCTATGGGTGCATTATACTATATGGGCTATAAGGTGCATTATGCTGTATGGAAAACTATGTGGGGGCTATTATAATATTTAGAGTCTTATGTGGGAGCCTTCAAACCATATGCAAGCAATTATACTGTGTGAGGGCCATTATACAATGTGGAAAGGTGTGAGGCCATTATATTGTACAGAGGCCAATGGAGGGCTATGTGGGGGTCACAGTTGGGGATTCATACTGTGTTGGGGTCACCATACTTTTCCGGGGCAGTTGAGGGGTGCGGTACAGTAGGGTCATCATACTGAGCGTGTGGAGTGTACTGTGGAGGAATTAACTGTAGGGATATCTTAGTGTTTGTGGGGCGCTTTTGTTGAAATTATGCTATTCAAGTGCCATGAAAGGGAAATCTCCGGCTTCAGTAGGAGGAAAATTACAGGGCATACAGTACCACAGAGCAGGTGCAATAATAGGGACACATATGACAGTGGCAGTTCAGCATTGGGGTATCAGCAGGATAAGGAGTTTGTGCAAGTTAGGGATAGACGGCGACGGTGCTTAAAATGTGAGAAGTCAGATCTGTCTTTCTTGTAATCTCTGCAGACGAGTTTTGGCTGGAAGAAGTTGCCATGTCGGTCTGCGCCAGAGGGAAAAGACGAGAAAGGTGAACAATTCCACCAGAAAGAACACCAGCTGTAAGTCACCATCAATAACTGTACTGTAATCCTGTATGTTCTGCAGGACAGGTATCTACCACTATATGGTCACAATTAGTGTTGAGCAATACCTTCCGATATTTGAAAGTATCGGTATCGGATTGGATCGGCCGATATCCAAAAAATATCGGATATCGCCGATACCGATACCCGATACCAATACAAGTCAATGGGACACAAATATCAGAACGTAATAGGGAGCGATCCTGGATGGTTCCCAGGGTGTGAAGGAGAGGAAACACTCCTTCAGGCCCTGGGATCCATATTCATGTAAAAAATAAAGAATATAAATAAAAAATATGGATATACTCACCCTCGGACGGCCCCTGGCTGTCACCGCTGCAAGCGTCCGTTCCTCCGTTCCTAAGAATGCAGAGTGAAGGACCTTCGATGACGTCGCGGTCACGTGAGCGGTCACATGAGCGGTCACGTGACCAATCACAAGACCGCGACGTCATCGCAGGTCCGACACTCACTGCATTCTTAGGAACGGAGGCTGCCGGTTGCACCGCTGAGAGCCAGGGGCCGTCGGTGGGTGAGTATATCCATATTTTTTATTTTTATTCTTTATTTTTTACACGAATATAGATCCTGATTCCAATTTCCGATAACGCAAAAATATCGGAACTCCGTATCGGAATTCCGATACAGCGAATATCAGTATCGCAGTATCGGAATGCTCAACACTAGTCACAATATGACCGTATTATCAGTGTTTGTCTTTGTATTGAGATTACTAACGGTGGTGTGCCACCATAGTTGTAATTAGGGTTACATGGCTAGGGTTCCACTCAGAAGTTTCGCCCCCCCCCAAAAAAAAACTAAACCCCTAGCTATGCATCTGCCCACACCATTACTTCACCTTCACCAGCCTAAACAGTCGATTACATGCATATCAGTGCACAGGAAACCGCCTGTTGTATGGAATTAATATTGACATCCTACTCTGACCCATTTCATTGACAAGAAGCGAACATCCACAGAATTCCCTTTTGCTGGATACCTTTTCTCGATCACACCATTTTTGGTATACTCTCAACACTCACAAAGATTGGAAGTTTCTTAAATACTGTAAGAAGTAGGGAAATTAGTGTAAACCACTCACATACCAAAAAGCTATCAATTAGTGGTATATTATTATAACAAAACTTTTAATGTTACTCTAAAATTACCTCTCCCCAATAAAAAAAATAATGACATAAAGTGCACATAACATAGCATAGAACGGTCCAAACAAAATATGCTTTCTCTCTGCCCAAGGTTTATGTTACCCTGCTAGGGTGGAGATTATCAATCAATCAATAATAGGATATCAACAACCTTTTAGATGTGACAAAAATAGGAGAAAAAGGAGCAAACTGATTACATCCAGTAAAAATAGTCATATAACTTTATTAATTCGTAGAAAAGATAAAACATCTCAAGAGTACATAAAGAGCCATAAACAATGCAGATTGCTATATACCCCACCTATCACCACCTCAAATTGCACGAGTCCCTGAAAAAATATCATAAAGGTCCAAAGACCATAACCCTTAGGGAGCAGTGCATCCAAAAGTGGACACCTGGAGGTCAGCATGCATCCATAAAGTGACTAAGGATAAAGTAACACCTGTCTATCTTTCATATAAAGTGCGGGAGTAACTAGCAAAAGGTGCAATGCTTACCAGCAGATGAGTGGGAACAAGGGGGGTCGGATGGAGAGCCCCGATGCACATTTCACAGCTACTTGGGGCCACTTTCTCAAGGGAGTATACCTCAGGCCCTTACAGGACCTTCAAATAACCCGGTGAACTTGGTCACATGACCAAATGTGGCCAATCAGGATGGCTTTCGTCAGCGCATGCGCACTGCGGCCGCCAGGTCCTGGAGTGCGGGTAAGGCGTCATGGAAGTGCGGACGTGCCGGGGAAAGATCAACGGAGCGATGCGCACACCATAAAGATGCCCACCCACAGACAGGAAGCGGCAGGTCACAGCACAATGTGCACAACCATCCAAACATGCAAGTGAGCAACAGCCAGAATGGCAAACAGAGGAACCACCACACATGATATGGCATCACAGATAACATTAACAGATGGCAAATATTCAGTTCATCCGCAATCGCTGTGGTGGCTGTGCTTTTCCCATATAACGTAATGGAAGTCCAGGGTCATTTTCTGGTCCAAAGGTAGGGCCGGATAAAGAAGTATAAGAAAGCACTATAGATCAGCAGAGTCACAACCAATAGATAAACAAAAAGACAATCATATTAAAATAAAATAAAAAAAAAAGAAAACACATCCGCGGGGTTAATAGACATGGGGGCATGTGGGAACAGGAGGCTGAAGAGCCAAGAGATATGTATTGGGAACACTATAAAAAAGGGGCAAAACTCAAAGATTCATTGAGCCCTTTCGGTTTCATGGTATCTAGTTGGACGATCCACCTTGTCTCAATTTGTGCGAGTTTTTTATTGTCACCTCCTCTTATGCCCAAGTGAAGGGCATCGATCCCCCTCACCTTCAAAATTCTTGCGTCACTTTTGTGATATAACTTAAAGTGACAGGGGATTGTTTTCAACTCCAAAATATCGGACACTGTCTTGGCCGCGCCAATGTCCCGCACATGCTCACGCACCTGTATTCTCAGTTCTCTTGTGGTAAGACCCACGTATATCTTGGGGCACGAACAAGTGGCGTAATATACAATATTAGAAGTACCACAAGAAATACGTTGTCTGATTTTAAATTTCTTTGACCCATCTGATGAGACAAAGGAAGAGCAGCGTAGAACATTGGCGCAGGCAAGACAGTGCCCGCATGAAAAAGATCCAACCTGAGGACCACTAGTGCCAAAGGGATTGCACGGAGCCGGAACGTAGTGGCTCCTAACCAGTAAGTCACAAAGATTTTTGGATTTTTTGGGAGTCATCAGGGGAGAGTTACCCAGGGAGGCCATCAGGGTGGAATCAGCCCCCAAAAAGGGCCAGTGTTTATTAAGAATAGCACGCATTCTGTGCCATTCATGGTTGTAGATGGAGATGAACCAGATTGGTCCATCGCCACCCACATCCTTACACCTCTTCACTGGATGTAACAAACTATTATGTGAGGTTTTCCTTGCACGATCATACCCAGTTTTGACACATCTGTGACTATAGCCACGGGCCAAAAAACTTTGTTTAAGGTCCGAGGCCTGTACCTCAAATTTGGAGTCAGTGGAACATATTCGTCGCATCCTAAGGAACTGTCCGACCGGGATGGCTCTCACTGAGGATGGATGATGAGCTGAAGAAGCGTGTAGCAAAGAATTAACAGAGGTAGACTTCCTGAATACGTCCGTCTGGATGTGCCTTTCACCATCAACCTCAAGATGGACATCCAGAAAGTCAACCAGCCATGGGGGCGGCCTGTGCGCCCTCGTATGCAAATCTCTTCTTAGGCGCCTGGGAGAGATGTATTTTCAGTGACGGGGTCCCACCGGCTGTCTCCCATGTGCTGTGCTGGTACCACTATATTGATGACATCATTTTGTTGTGGGACGGGCTGGCCTTTCAGCTCGAGAATTTTATGAGGATGTTAAATGACAATACCTTTAACATTCGACTTACATATACTTTTGATGAGAGGAGGGTTGACTTTCTGGACGTCCGTCTTGAGGTTGATGGTGAAAGGCGCATCCAGACGGACGTATTCAGGAAGTCTACCTCTGTTAATTCTTTGCTACACGCTTCTTCAGCTCATCATCCATCGACAGTGAGAGCCGTCCCGGTCGGACAGTTCCTTAGGATGCGGCGAATATGTTCCACTGACTCCAAATTTGAGGTACAGGCCTCGGACCTTAAACAACGTTTTTTTGCCCGTGGCTATAGTCACAGATGTGTCAAAACTGGGTATGATCGTGCAAGGAAAACCTCACGTAATAGTTTGTTACATCCAGTGAAGAGGTGTAAGAATGTGGGTGGTGTTGGACAAATCCGGTTCATCTCCACCTACAACCATGAATGGCACAGTATGCGTGCTATTCTTAATAAACACTGGCCCGTCTTGGGGGCTGATTCCACCCTGAGGGCCTCCCTGGGTAACACTCCCCTGATGACTCCCCAAGAATCCAAAAATCTTGGTGACTTTCTGGTTAGGAGCCACTATGTTCTGGCTCCGTGTAATCCCTTTGGCACCAGTGGTACTCAGGTTGGATCTTTTTCATGTGGGCACTGTCTTGCCTGCGCCAATGTTCTATGCTGCTCTTCCTTTGTCTCATCAGATGGGTCGAAGGAATTTAAAATCAGACAACGTATTTCTTGTGGTACTTCTAATGTTGTATATTACGCCACTTGTTCATGCCCCAAGATATACGTGGGTCTTACCACAAGAACACTGAGAATACGGGTGCGTGAGCATGTGTGGGACATTGGCGTGGCCAAGACAGTGTCCGATATTTCGGAGGTGAAAATAATCCTCCGTCACTTTAAGTTATATCACAATAGTGACGCAAGAATTTTGAAGGTGAGGGGGATCGATGCCCTTCACTTGGGCATAAGAGGAGGTGACAATAAAAAACTCCTCGCACAAATTGAGACAAGGTGGATAGTCCAAGTAGATACCATGAAACCGAAAGGGCTCAATGAATCTTTGAGTTTTGCCCCTTTTTTATAGTGTTCCCAATACATATCTCTTGGCTCTTCAGCCTCCTGTTCCCACATGCCTCCATGTCTATTAACCCCACGGATGTGTTTTCGTGTTTTCAATTTTATTTTAATATGATTGTCTTTTTGTTTATCTATTGGTTGTGACTCTGCTGATCTATAGCGCTTTCTTATACTTCTTTATCCGGCCCTTCCCTTGGACCAGAAAATGACCCTGGACTTCCATTACGTTATATGGGAAAAGTACAGCCACCACAGCGATTGCGGATGAACTGAATATTTGCCATCTGTTAATGTTATCTGTGATGCCATATCATGTGTGGTGGTTCCTCTGTTTGCCTTTCTGGCTGTTGCTCACTTGCATATTTGGATGGTGTATGCATCGCGCTGTGACCTGCCATTTCCTGTCTGCGGGTGGGCGTCTTTATGGTGTGCGCATAGCTCCGTTGATCTTTCCCCGGCGCGTGCGCACTTTCCATGACGCCTTACCTGCACTCCAGGACCTGGCGGCCGCAGTGCGCATGCGCCGACGAAAGCCATCCTGATTGGCCACATTTGGTCATGTGACCAAGTTCACCGGGTTATTTGAAGGTCCTGTAGGGGTCTGAGGTATACTCCCTTGAGAAAGTGGCCCCAAATAGCCACGAAATGTGCGTTGGGACCCTCCATCCGACCCCCCTTGTTCCCACTCATCTGCTGGTAAGCATTGCACCTTTTGCTAATTACTCCCGCACTTTATATGAAAGATAGACAGGTGTTACTTTATCCTTAGTCACTTTATGGATGCATGCTGACCTCCAGGTGTCCACTTTTGGATGCACTGCTCCCTAAGGGTTATGGTCTTTGGACCTTTTTGTTATTTTTTCAGGGACTCATGTGCAATGTGAGGTGGTGATAGGTGGGGGGTGGGGTATATAGCAATCTGCATTGTTTGTGGCTCTTTATGTACTGTTGAGATGTTTTATCTTTTCTACGAATTAATAAAGTTATATGACTATTTTTACCGGATGTAATCAGTTTGCTCCTTTTTCTCCTATTTTTGTCTGATGTTTATTGGAGCTGAGGTTGTTTGAACAGGGGTTGCGGACAATTTGTGTCGCTACCCCTGTTTCTCAAATATGTATATGGGATTTCTGTTGCTAACCTTTTAGATGTGCTGTCTTTCCCCTTAGAGTAATAAGTCACCCAATGTGACAGCAATCTATCCTTACTTTAAGGTGGTGATACCCTATAGGGTAAATATGCATAAAAGTATGTAAGGAGATGTATATTATGGAAATGTATATTATGTTATGTGTCACTATAGCACTTGCAATTTGTCATTAATTTTTTTGGGGGGGTAATTTTAGAGTAACATCAACCCCTTTCCAACATCGGGCTTAATAGTACACCAATGTCCAACTCCCTTCCTTTGATGTGGGCTCCGGCGCTGAGCCCACATTTTCTCCGGCACATGTCAGCTGTTATGAACAGGCAGGTCAGGTTTAACATTTAATGAGCATGGTAAAAAAAAAAACAACAACTGTGGGATTGCACTTTTTTTTGCAATTTCACCACACTTGGAATATTTTTTTCATGTTTTCCAGTACATGATATATTAAAACCAATGTTGTAGTTCAAAAGAACAACTTGTCCCACAAAAAACAAGCACTCACATGGCCATATTTACAGAAAAATAAAAACGTTATGACTCTGGGAAGGAGGGGAGAGAAAAACGAAAATATTTCTGGGGTTAAGTGGTTAAAAGTTTCGTTTTAATAACATACAACTAATTGCTTTCTTAAAGACTGGTATCAGCTAGTCAAGCACGATGACCATGCCTTCTTTGAAGTTGCTCAGCCCCCTTGATTTTCCCATTCTTATCATTCACACTGAAGCTGATGGACTGAAAAGTAGATGCCCTTTTTTTGCTGCACTCCTGGGTGAAGTGTATAATCTCCATACTTGAAGGTTCCAAACATAAAAGCGCAGATATCTTTAATAAGTCAATGTTTTTCTCAAGGTGATTTTTTTTAAGTTATAAACATAAACTTAATCCATCCGCAAACAGGTTGCATGATTTCATCTCATTTGATTAGCATACTGCATTATCGAATAAAGTCTACATCCCTGTGGGCTTGTAATTGTCAGAGACTGAGTATAAATCTCCAGTTCTAAAATTAGAATTACATCTAACAAATATAAAATTATAGAAGTTTTTAAAACCAATAATTAAACTAGAGATGTACAGCAAAAGAGTATAAAATCTAACTTTTAATATTTATAGTTAAAAATGCCTAGCTCAAAAAGCTTTTACAAAAGTAAAATGTAAAATGCACCTTAGCAATAATAAAGTGCTAATTTGTTCCAGAGCTAGTCTAAAAAGTTACAGTCTCACCCAATTAGCTTGTAATAGTTCCAAAAAGATTCTCAGCACGGAGACAGGATAATAGTCTTCCTAGTCTCCCATCGTGCCCTTTATGTCTCCCGCCCCTACAAGGGCAGTGCCCAAGCATAACCTGTACATGATGGCCTCACAGCACTCACACAAGCAAAAAGCCCTCCCAATGCATTTCTGCCTCAATATCCAGGCCTCATCAGGGGAGTGTACTTTGTAAATGAAAGGCTCCAAAAGGTCCGAAAGGTTTATGGGATATCCAGACAAAAATGAATAAATGAGGTGCTGCAATGGCAGATACACCTCTCAAAAGACCATGGAAAGTGCTACACCATCCCATTTTCATCAGAAAATGATCTATTGTTTAAATCAGGTTTTTGTGTTACATATGTTTCTTTAAAAATTTTTTTTTTTTTTATTTAAATCACAATCTTTATAAAAAAAACAAAACAAAACACAAAATTAGTAATCTTGCATTTTTCAGGGTGGCTAGAGTGCCTTTTGTTAGACTCATAATGTTCTTTCAGAAAGAGTTTTCAGCAAGAAGTAATACCTCTATATAAAACATAGGATCAGAGTCTGTTCCTTGTTGCAAATTTACATGTGTTGTTTCCTGAAGCAGGAAGTGTAAGTATAAAAAGAAATCTGCTTTAAACAATGTAATTTACTGATGATAGCTTCCTTTTAAAATTCTAATATTATAATATTTGTCAAAAATATGCAACAGGATTTTCTAGATGACCTTGTAATACATGAAAAGTAGAGTAAAATGATTTGAACTGCTTTGGTTCGGCAGAAGGTTTTCCCATTTGAGCCAAAGGCACCCAGGATGCCAGGCCAAGGATGTCAGTTGCAGAAATGAAGATTTCTGTAGTCCAGCATCCAAGGAGGTCAAGACTGAAATGCTCAAATCTTGTTACTATTCTAACTAACAAATAGAAATGAGTGGATCGATCCACAGAGGTTCTTGTTAAAATCGAAATTCCTGAAATTTGCGGTTCCACAACATTTCGAGATTCAATTAGAAAAAATGGCAGGTACCAATTCCAGCACTGTTGAAGCATCAGGGAGTGGACTAATATTGTTTTGTTACCTGCGCTGGCTTCCCCATAATGTCCTGCAGCTTCCATGTGCTTTGTATCATACCTTGTACAAAGGTCATCATCAGATATCAGCGGTTTCCATTGGAGCACAGTCGGGCATAGTACTGGCAGTTTAAATGCACAGTCGGTTTCCATCTCCAAATTCAACTGGATAAGTGGAATATATACTGTATATCATATTGAAATATCTCTCTCTGTCTTTCTCTCCATTCCAATACTGAGATCTATGCTAATTTGTTTGTTGCAAATCAAATTTTGGGGGAAATTCAGCAAATTCAGCAAAGCCAGCAAATGCGAATTCCAAAAGGTCCGCTCATCTCTCTGACATAATAAAACCAAGGATGACAAGTTATTCCTTTAGCCAGTAGGGAGCAGAGTAGGGATGAAGGCTCTATATAGTGCTGATAAGTCAATAACAACAGTCATCTATAGCATTGTGCAAACTTTTTAATCAGGTGTGGAAAAAAGGTTGCAAAATAAGTGTTAGGGCTGGCGGAATGCCCGAATAAATATAAAGATAGTAAAATGTGCGTTCGCAGCCCGGGGTCCACCGTGCAGAGATGGAACCTGCTGCTAGGTAATGGCAGCACTATACGGCGGTACTAAGCCAGAATAAACACGGGTTCCATCACCCGGTATGAACTGATGCAAACTCTGTTGCTTCACAGAGTCACAGGGAAACTAAGGAAATGCTGTGCCCTGTTAGCAGTCACAGGGTGCAGCAGATGGATGCTAGTGGGATCCCTGAAATTCACCCCCACTATGCTGGTGATTGATCTCGCTCTGACCCTACACTGATTGGTTGTCAAGACTAATTAAAGATTTAAAAACGTATAAAATAATTTTTCGCGCTGGTACACCCTATTGAGTGACAACCAAATTGCCAGAATAAATTAATTAAATTAATTTAAGATTACTGCACAGAGTGAATACAGTGCTGCACTGGCAGACGCCACTAACCACCCTAACTAGGGCTAGGAAAGCGCTCTAATTGTGCACGGCGCCACACTGGCGGTCACTGCTGGTTTGACGCAGTAAGTATCATGCTCTTGTGTTAAGGATAGCACTGTCAGGCGCTAGGTAGCTCTAACATTCACGAGCATTCAACAACTCTAGGAATGAGAATGATTAAGGAGCAATCACCAGAACAGGCACAGATCCACACACACAATAACAGGTTTATACTAGCGCATGGCCGTGTGGCCATGCGAACCTTTTATAGCAGAAGCTCTCCGGGACCTTCCTAGTGGTCCAATAGGAGCTGCTACAGGACCTGAGCATGTGACCCCCGACCTCCAATGGGAGGTCGTCCCTTGGGTATGCTCAGAAGAAGAAAAGCAGGACTTAGTCCCAGGAGTGCCCGCTCGTCACTGATCAGCACTGGTTACGAAGGCTGAGCCTTGAAGGACAGCAGTAACCAGCCGCACAGTATCAGCTTGAGCCAGACGCTGGGACCAACATCTCTGCTGAGCAGGCTCCACTGCAGCTGGAGGAGAATGGGAGACCGGAGCGGAGATGGTTCGAGATTCCCCCTGTGTAATTTTTTTTAAACAATTAACAAGATGTAAAGTAACCAACAAATTAGAAATCTACATCAAGTCAATATTTGGTGTGACTACCCTTTTCCTTCAAAACAGCATCCATTCTTCTAGGCTCATTTCCACAAACTCAGGGATTTTGAGGGAATATAGTCAAGTGTATCAATAACCAATTACACCAAACATTTTCATATTTTGTGTGCAAGATAATCATTAATTGAAACAACTGTGTTGGAAGCTGTAAAGTTGGTGAGGAACAGTCACATTTTGCTACAAAGTTGAAGTAGTGGAAGACAGTTTCATGTCACAGTCCATACATCATAACAAGATTCAGTACACAAGCAGACACAAGTTGGTATATATTGCATCAGCAAAGTCTGTCCAAAGCAAAGATTTCCAAGCACACTTTTGAAAAAGCACCCAGAAATGGGTAATGATGAGGACCCTAGATGCAGTGGCTTACCAAGGAAATTTAGTACAGCAGATTAGTGAAGATACATCATGCTTATTTCTCTTTGAAATTATAAAATGTCCAGCAGCTCCATCAGCTCACAACTGGAAGCAAAGTAAGACCCAGCTATATCTGTGAAGCCTGCCCAGAAGTGGTCTTCATAGCAGAATTGTGGCATAGAAACAAGGCCAGTGACTCAATTATACACAGGGGGAAAAAAATGGAAAATTTTGCTGTTAACAGAAGGCAGTTTATTTGCCAAAGGGCTGGAAATAAGCACATTGTCTACTGGCAACAGTGGAGAATGATGGAGGTTCCGTCCCATAGGAGGCTGCATTTCAGTAAATGGATTTGGAGATTTGATCAGGGTTGATGGTGTTCTTAATGCTGAGAAATATAGGCAGATACTTCAGGAAGACATCTGATTGGCTTTATTCTACAGCAGGAATTCTACAGGCACGCTGGCACAGGACGTGTTGTTATTTTACTCGTTGGAACTATGCTGATTGAAAAAGTGTTGTCTGACTAGTGGACTACTTGTCCACTACAACCCCTTGAATTTTTTTTTAATATGTACAACTGTTAAAATTTTTAAAAAGGGATACCTTGAAGAGCAAGTGACAGGAGTGTTGTTTTACTGAACGTTTTAATTAACTATCCTCAGTTAAATCAATGCTTTATTTTGGAAGGGATATAGCTAGATTTTCCTTCCAAAATAAAGCAAGGATTCAGATTGGCACCACATCCTACAAAATATGGTAAATCCTCCAACATCCTACAATATTATACATCCTGGTATGATGAAGTGCACACATGATTTGAAAATCAGTCATAAACCTGTTTTAACATGAACCAATGCAGTTGCTTGATGTTGGTTCGGCTATCTCCAGCATGGAAGGTTAGTCTACGGCTAAAATAATATGTTAGTATTAAAACGTTACCATTAACTCTTGATTTCGGTGCATCTCCCCCATTATTGGGGGTATATACCATACCTGTGCCATGATAGCTACACCTCTATATTAAAGACTCAAGAAAAGTAGTATGTGAATAAGGTGCAAAAAATATGATATTGAAGATATTCACTCTTTGGGTTACATATAAAATAAGAAAATTATAAGATCACACAGAAAATGCAAATAAGAAGAAAAAAAACAATTTACCTAAGCTTTTTAAGGTTAATAATATTCCAGCACTTAGATGGGTTAAACCTTTTACTCCCCTTTCCGAACTGTCAGTACAAGCTAGCGAGTATCTTCCCTGCCTTTATCCCCACCATTAGTTTTCCCTACCTCCCTATAAGAGAAGAAATGTGACTGGAGAGCCTTTACAGCATTACGCTCTAAGACAAATGATTGACTCCAAACAATATCTAAGGCGATCAGGATAAAGTACCCACCATTTCAAGGCTCAGCAGAATTCAAATTCTAATTAGACTTCTCACCACATCCCAAATAAAAATTGTTCCCTTGATATTCTTTTTGCCTATCAGGTGTCTCTCCCTGATCGCTGGAACAAAACGCATAAAGAAAGTGATTAAAGCCATAACAAAGGCATAAAATTGAAATTATCGCTGGCATCACATCTGGGAGCAGAGAGTGTCGCCGCACTGGGCACACGCACTCCCTCCCCTTCTACAAAACTCACCCTACCGCAGACACACACCAAAGACATGAGCACATGCAGAGTTATACAGTTACTTTCCAGGCTAGCAGAGCTGTAACACAGGAAATATTCTCACACCAAACTAACAATGCTACAAAAACTGATTATATAAAATCAGTGTTTGAAATCTGTGGAGTCGATGAAAAGAGAGAAAAGAAGAGTACCTGTGCCAAGAAATGTGGTTTTATCCATAATATGGGTTCCTTCCTTTATTTTTGTGGGCACGTCACTCACCATAGCATTGTTTGTCTGTCAAAGAGTCAAAGTACGAAAGCTTTACTATTGGAAATTACACAATATAGACATTAATTCTAACAGTTTTGGGATACTAGGTCTAATGTAAAACTACAATAGAATAACTCAATAGGTGTTTTCTGATATGGGGCATTTTTTTTTTGGTTTTGCTGCTATGATATATGCAATAGATCTGTAATATTCCCTGTTCCAGATATACAGTATATCCCCCTAAGTCCCAGTTTATTTGCACATATTAATAGAATAACCACTTTATCCTGCAACTTTTCTTGCACAAGGACTTTGGCATTGCAGTATAGACCATTGTAGGGTATAGAGACGAGCAAAACTTTTTAAGGTGCAGTTCTGCTATGTTCGCCAAACTTCCCGATGTTCACCAAACAGTTTGCCTAACATAACCGAACACCATTGAATTAATTGGGAGGCAAAACTAACCGTACAGACAACACCTTCAGGGGGACCCAAACTCTGCCAAAACAGCTAAAATTAGGGACACACATCAGGAAAAGTGGCATCAATTGACCCATCAATTGCGTTATAAATAAATAATAAAACACGACAGAGAATGGAGGGCACCAACTGCAATAATTAAAGAATTATTTACAGGGGCTCAACCCAAAGTATGTCACAAATGCATGTAAACAAAGAAAAAGAAAAGAGACATACTAAACTGGGGAACACCCAAAAATATCCATATCAGACATAACTAGAAATCTTAAATATTTATTAAAGTCCAAAACACAAACACAAATATAAAAACATTTAAAAACAATAACACACAAACCCCATAAAGAGGTAGACACCCCCCAGGACTAAACCAACAGTGTTGAAAATGTTGTAATAGAGTAAGCACAATACATGGCACACCTGATATGGAAACCACCAATGAGCCAAAAAAGAAAGGAGTACAATCGATAAGGGCCAGTGTATTATAATAATAGTGGCCCCTTTGAGTAAGGGGAACCCCTATACCTGTATACAGTGGTAAAATACCAAGGGAAATGACCAACCGGACTCCCCTACAAGGCTGTAATAATAAAGACTGCTCCTAAAAAGAATTTTGGCTAAAAAGACAAGGTAGTCAAAAAACAGCCATAATAGACAAGCCGGCCTGTACAAAGTCTGTGCAAACCTAGGAATGGAAGTCCAGGGAGGGTCAAAGACCCAACGCATGTCGCCACAGAAGTGGCTTCATCAGGGGTGAAAAAATGGTAAACCTGAATTCTTTTTAGGAGCAGTCTTTATTATTACAGCCTTGTAGGCCACTATTATTATAGTACACTGGTCCTTATCGATTGTACTCCTTTCTTTTTTGGCTCATTGGTGGTTTCCATATCAGGCCTGCCATGTATTGTGCTTACTCTATTACAACATTTTCAACACTGTTGGTTTAGTCCTGGGGGGTGTCTACCTCTTTATGGGGTTTGTGTGTTATTGTTTTTAAATGTTTTTATATTTGTGTTTGTGTTTTGGACTTTAATAAATATTTAAGATTTCTAGTTATGTCTGATATGGATATTTTTGGGTGTTCCCCAGTTTAGTATGTCTCTTTTCTTTTTCTTTGTTTACATAAATAAATAATAAAGAAAAACATTCCCCTGTATTTTTGATTATCAACCAGGCAAAACTGACAGCTGCAGGCTGAAACGCTCAGCTGTCAGTTTTAGCAAGGCTGGTTATCAAGAATAGAGGGGTCCCCACTACATTTTTTAAATTATTTAAATAAATAATTAAAGAACGATGTGGGGTCCCCCCATTTCTGTCAACCAGCAAAGCTAAAGCTGACAGCTGGGGGCTGGTATTCTCAGGCTAGTAAGGGGCCACAGATAATGGCTCCCCAGCCTAAAAATAGCCAAGTGCAGGCATCCCAGAAAAGGTGCATCTATTAGATGCGCCACTTCTGATGCTTTGCTCGGCTATTCCCACTAGTCATTTTGGCAAGTGAAGTTCATGTCTGTGGGGTTGATGTCACCTTTGTACTGTCCGGTGATATAATGCCCAGAGGTTAGTAATGAAGAAGTCTCCATTAATAACTCCATAGTGATATTGTATAAAAACACACACTCAGAATAAAGTCCTTTATTTGAAGTAATGACACAGACTCCTTTCTTGACTGAAGACATTATCCCCTGCAAATGAATTAAAATAATAAACATCCATATTCCTCACCTGTCCGGAGTGAAGAGATAATCCATAATGTCCCATGGCAATCCTGATTACTTTCGGAACAGTCAATAATGTGACTGCTCTATCCGGCAGCCAGCAACACACTGACAGGAGATTGTAATAACTACTGCAGTGTGTAGCACTGAGCTGCAGTGAGAAAGTTCACAGGAGTTCATCAGCTGATAAGCTCTGGTGATCTCACTTACGGCACCTCTGTTGCGTGAGAACTTTACGCCCATCAGAGTTGCGCAAAAACTTTCTGCCGAGCCATTAAGTATGCCAATTCTGACTCTTTGCCTGGCTCTTACTGCTTGCCCTGGTGTGTTGGCAAGCTTTGTAATGTCTGCTGACATCAAGCCAAGATGTTAGTATCCTAGTATGTGGTTAAAAAAAGCACAGACACATAGGAAAAAAATACTTTATTTAAATAAAGACTCCCTCACATTTCCTTATTTGCCCAATAATTAATTAAAAATAAGTCCAGAAAGCTCCAACGGTAATCCAATATTGAAATGTTCCACGATGTCCATCGATTCCTATAGAGTCTTGTGGTGAGAAATTTCTCAGAACGAGACTTCATAATTTGCTCGCGGTCAGGGCAGGTATGGAAATGCTGACCACGAGTAACCCTATTTAGCCTCGCACTCAGAATGTTGCCAAAGCAAGGCTCAATAGGGCTACTCGCGGTCAAACGCAAGCATGGAAATTCTCATGCTCCTGCTTGCTGCTGACCTCTAGTAACCGCATTGTGGTACCTTTCCCTATTGGATTACAGTTAAAACTTAGTCAGACCATTCTGCGCAGAATAGTAAAACAAAAGAAAAAGAAGGCTAAGCCTCTGCCAGCTCACTGATACCACAGGTGCGCGGAACTCGTCCTGACCCGACGTGCAGTGGATACAATATATGGAATGAAGTGGTAGTTCCAGCTCCTTAAAATTCAAAGTCTTTATTTTCCAAGTTAAAACTTCATAATCATCAAAGAATCCTTGTACATCATGGATGCATAGGGAGCGAAAAAGAAAGGTATAAGCAACGTGTTTTGATCAACTAAGATCTTTATCACAGCTGTGATATTTTCATGGGTTTCTTAGCCCATAGGCTTCCAAGAGTTAAAAATAACACACAGAGGTTTATACTTGACCTGCGTCAGCTTTCATTGTGCACAGGCTGCATTGGTGATGTTACTGGTACAGACAATCATTGGGCTCAGCGGCTGCACATGTGACTGATGAAGTCAATCAATTCTCTGGCTTTACCAAAGTAGATGGCACAAGCTGCTGAGCTCAGTGACTGACTGCAGTGGTCATGTGACTTATTCAGCCTGTAAACAAACACAGTACAATCACTGGAAGCAGTGGGAGGGATGTGGAATAGAAGCAGGGGTGGTGAGTACATCTCTGTTTAATTTTTTTTATGTTTAGAAGCCCGTGAGCTAAAAAAAAAATATTATGTACATTTTTTTTACCATTGTCCAAAATCCAGTTCAGGTTTCTTGAAAGAAAAGTTCTTTGAGAAAGTTTGGGTTTGGAAAATATAACCAATGTCTTGGAGATTAGATTACTGTATCTACCTAACCATTCTAGTAAAATCTATTGAAAACAACGGCCAAGAGTTAATTTCTATTGCTGAATTGTAATTATCTAATGGAGAACAGAGGGACTGAAAGGAGTACTTATTGCTCATTAGCGATTGGAGAATTAGTTATGTGAACCGTGGATCATTACGAAAAATTTTCTGAGCACACTGACATTAGCGATGGCTGGTGGTTCTACCTCTGTCAACACGCAGTATTTGATAGCTATGTATCAAAAAAAGTTTATGAAATGACAGCTCATAATCCCTAGTTCATTATATCTTCTAACAATGGCAATCTTTTTCTTTCCTTTGAGCTTAAAAGGGAAATTGTTATGAAAATATTCTGACACTAAATTTTTACAAGTTAAACTGGACACACGATGTAATTATCGTAGAGCAGAATAAAACATTTTCTTTGCTTGTAGCACCTAAACAGTAGAGAAGAGAGGATCAATCCACAGAGGATATAATTTGGGTCGAATATCCTGAAATCTGAAGTTCTATGCAAAATCATCCAATCTGCGATCTGATCCGGAAACATCAGCAAAAGGAAATGTCCGACGCCATTTCACACATGCTGCACACTCACTGACTTGGGGCACAACAGTGGGTGCTTACCCATAATTCCCTGCAGCTATCCGATCACATAATGTAACACAGGGGAGCTATCACAGGCAGTATAAAACATAGGGGCGGCCAGGCAACACCATTTTATTCCTGTATTATGTAGTGATAGGAGTGCTCAAGCACATGGGATAGGGGTAGATAAAGGTCTAATGCAATTGTGGTGTACTACATCAGTTCTGATCTACGAGATTGAAAATGAAGGAAAATCGTCTCAGTCTGTGAATAGAAATCCAAGATTCAAGTGATGCATAGTGAACTGTTGTAGTGTCGCATAATCACCACTTAGTATGTAACTGTGAATTGATATACTGTATTTGTGATAAACTGCATCAAGAACACCGTAATAGCTGTTTTTATTATTATTTTTCACACAGTGCTTTGCAAGCAAGGGTATTAGTAAACCACTTATTGCTCATTGGTGGTCGGTCGTCAGCTGCTTTGGTGATGTGGGAGCTCCGGATTGGTCCATGGGCAAGGTCCTGTCTGATTGGACTTGAGCTTTATGTATAAAAGGCTCTCAGAGATGCATGCTGGTGCACTAGTATCAACTTTTTTCCATGTGAGAATGAGACAATGCAACAGTGTGGTTTTTGTCTGCATGTGCTCAGGGTCGGCGGTAAGCCATTAGAATTCCAGCACCTCTGGAGAGGAGTTTGTTTGTATGGATTCAGGGCTGGCGTCTAGCCATTAGAATTCCAGCACCTCTGGAGAGGAGTTGGTTGAGTGCTGCTGCTGACTGCTTGACCACTGTTTGCTACTTGCCCAATTATGGGGCTTCAATCCCCTGTGAGGTTAACAGGGACCATGTCTAGCGTCATATATTCTTTGTTACTGTGTGCGAGTGACAGCTCTATAGAAGAGCATCTATTCTGTTTCTGTTTGCGACTGACACAACTTCGTGTGATGTTTACTGAGGGACGTGTAACTCACTGCGAGCTAGCAATCACTCGCTACGTGTTCTGCCATTGTTTACATTATAGCTGCAGTTTTTCATCTCTGCACGGTGGACCCCGGGTTGTGATTACACTTCTTTATTAAATTTATTTAGTGCAATCCGCCAACTCTAACATACTGTATGGCTTTACATTTCTCACTGCTTTTCCTCATTGAATTTAATGGCTCAACGGGCTGAAATGAGGAAAATGTGTGCATATTCCTCGCAAGTCACACTGATGGTCCGTGTGGTGTCCGATTTTTTCTCGCACCCATAGACTTGCATTGGCGAGACTCAGGCGATATATGCGTACAATCGCAGCATGCTGCGATTTCACTCGCACACTGAATACATCCGAGAAAAAAAACGGTGATGTGAGGTGCCCCATAGATTAACAGTGGTCCGAGTGCTATGCAATGTTTTCTTGCATAGCACACGTCCATATTCTACGCTAGTGTGACCCTGGCCTAGTTCTGAAACTTAAACACGTGTCTACCTAATATACTGTGTGACTTGTTTAAAATTAGTTTTTGAGCCCGTTTCATTGCCCTAATAGTTTAATACTAGACTCGTACACACACCACGTTAATACAGTAGTCAGTTGCACGTGTTTGCTATTGGGCCATGATCCTACCTATATTTTCTGGTCCCATCCTATGTTGTAAAAGCACATTAACTTATTTTTCTATTTTCATTTTTTTAAGAGAAAATTACATAATCCTGAAAGCTAAACACAAGCGTTAAACTACTAAAGTGCGTGCCTTGTTTTAAATAATTTGTTGAGCCCTCTTGATTGCGCCAATAATCTAAAATTAGACTTGCACAAACGATGCCTGAATACAGTGTCCAGTTGCAGATGATTGCTTGGGGGAAGTGATTCTACTCTTATTTTTTGGTCCTGTCTTATTTTATTAAGGCATATGGCCTTTTTATCTTCATTTTTAATATAATAGGTTGCATCTTATTTTTGGAAAGCCTGTTTTAATCAATTACTTTAGATTCCTTACTAGATTCACGAGCACACTGCCTTTGTTAAAATTACATTTAAAAAATTAAAACAACAGCAATAAAAAACAATAAGAGGTTAAGGTTTTATCTTAGAAACGTAGACTCATAGAATGTTAATGTTGGAAGGGACTTTCAGGGTCATTGTGTCCAACCCCCTGCTTAACCTTCGTCCGGCTGAGTAGGTACAATTGTAACTATTCCGTTTTAAAATTGCAATAACTTTTTTTCGAAAAGCCGTAGAGGGCTGAAATTTCGTGACATCTCTGCAGTTTTGGTCCAGAATATATTGGCCAAATATCAATAAAATATCTCCACCCCCTTCCGAGATAAGGGGTTGAGATATTTTTGCATCCATAACAAGCTGCATAGGTACAAATGTACCCTCATATATTTTGAATGAAGATAATGCAAGGAAAAAATAATATTTTTTTTTTAATGATAATGCTATTTTATTATTAAACTGTATACTGTTCATTTACATTATAAAAGAAAATGTAAGAAACTTTTTTCTATTGATTTTCTTCGCAAGTAATGCATGTTGTCTTTGCTACCGAGTGTTCATCGCAAATGGGTTTCACACAAACCACACAAGACTTTCTAGTCTGTTTTTTCGACCAATAGGAAAATTGTAACAGAGCCACCATCTTTATTTTGTGCTGAATATAAGTAAAACATCGTAAAACAATATGTAGATACTAATTATTATCCATTTTTCATATAAAAATCATACCTATAGTGATAAGTTTCATACAAAATATATGTAAGCCAAGTCCAGGCTCAAAGACAATTTCTGACTGTTCTGTCCCCACATAAGGCGAATGAAGGTATAACTGGCTGTTAGATGCTGTGAGACTTTCCTACCTTTCCAATAAATTGAAGACTTCACAAGCCTAGAAATGTGTGTGCTCACAGCAATGAGATGAACAGCAAAATGGCTACTGAGAGGAGGGAGGCAGGAAGAGAAGTAGAAGCCACTTCCAGTTTGAATCAACTTAATTGACAGCAACATAAGTGAGCAGTAACAACACTGGCCAATAGATATCAGCATAACATTTGTAGCTGAATGAACTTTAGTTTCTGAAACCAAGTAAAGGAGAAAGTCTTCCCACAGTGGAGGTATATATGAAGGTACAATTGTACCTCTGCAGCCTGTTAACATTGTAAAATTATGCAGCCTGACGAAGGTTAATACAGGAGTCACTAAACCATCTCAGACAGATGTCTGTCCAGCTTCTGTTTCAAGACTTCCATTGAAGGAGAATTCACCACCTCTCATGGCAGCCTTTTCCACTCTTTGATCACCCTAACAGTCAAAAAGGTTTTTTTAATCTGTGTCTGCTTTGAGTATAGCAATGGCTTTACTAGTCACATTTATAAATCTTAGGTGTCACAACAATACTTTTGGCTGTTGCACAAAAAATATTTTTTGTGCTTGTATTTAGGTAGCGACCACCCTTTTTTGTCAAGGGTGGGAGATTTTTATACCAAAAATAGTTACATTTCTTAAAGCTTATAAACAAATTAAACATTATGCTTTTATCCAAAATATATGCTAAACCAAACATGTGACATAGAAAAAACCTAATATCATGGATAAGAATGTTGTTGCCATTAGCAGTTGCTTTAACACAAATAGTATTGCTGTCAAGAATTGTCCTGGTAGTAGTAAAGCCAAACGCAAGTCAGATTAACTCAGATTAAGACTTACTACAACAGGAAAACTTGCAATTGGTATTTTGAAAGGCATGAACATTCATTCTTTGTTCTCAGAAGATATGGTGCTAGAGGGTATGGACAACAGGATTCTAATGCCAATCTATGTTGCAGGCTCTTCGAGCCAAGGTGGTGAGTATACTGTATTAGTAGCACTCTGAGCCAATGAAAACCTCGGGGTAGGAATCTTCTGAGGCCAAATTAGCTTTTTCTGTGGTAGGCTCTGGAGCTTTTAATGCAGCACATGCTGTGGATGAAAGAGGCTCTGCAGCACCTGAAATGTCTGGTCACAGTGATGGCAAGTCGTGAATGTGGACTTCTTCTGTATACTTTTGCACATTGACATCACCTGCTCATTTGGCAAAGTCAAGAAGGCCAGCAATTAGAGTAAGCCTCAAGTTGTCCTAATCCCCCTTCCTACCACTTGTCTTTATGTCATCCAAGTAGCACCTGTTCAGTGTCATCATCATGACCATCATCCTTTTCATACCCCTCTAGAAAGGGGTGCCTCACTGCTTTCATGTGCAGGAGGATGTAGACTGCTATCTGGACTTGTTTTTGAGCTCCAAAGTTAACTGCACTATAAATACCTGAAGCTGCACCTCTGGCCAGGGCCAGAAAAAACACACAAGTGTCACACCACACGCCTTTTTGGAAGTGCATCTGAACAGCAAGGTGGATTGCTGTTGAGGGGAGATAGAGAGAAAAAAAAAAAAATCTATAAATCTTCAGCACAGCGAGTGTGAGCGAGCTGAGTGTGACCTGAGCGTAAGTGTGAACGGCGGTAAGTGTGTGACTTGTGATTCAGTGACTTTGGAATCAGAGAGTTTCCAAGGGAGGAATTGCTTCTGTTTTTTTTTTTTGTTGTTGTTTTTTTTTGGTTTAATTAATACTTTGTATTTATTTTTAATTAACGTTTCTGTGTGGTGCAATCCCCATTAGGAAATGTGCTCCACAATTGTTAATGCCATCCAGTGTACATCTTGCCACATGTATGCAGTCCTTGACCAGCCGGTCGAGGGTGCATACTGCTGTGCGAGATGTGAGCACATTGTGCATTTGGAAACCCAGATACTGGATCTAAATGTGCAGCTGGCAACACTGAGATCCATAGACAATATGGAGAGGAGTCTTCTGCTCACAGAGCAGACGCTCAATGGGATAGATGAGGAGGGGGATGGTAGGATGGAGCTGCAGGACAGTGTGGCAGTTAGCTGGGTGACAGATAGAAGGCGGGGTAGAGGGAAGAGTGCCAGGGAGGCTAGTCCTGATCTGGCACACCCCAATAAGTTTGCTAAGTTGGCAGATGAGGGGGGTGCCAGTGCAGGGGTAGCACTGCTGCAGCCAGGCATGTCCTCTGAAAGCCGGAGGAGTGACTGCTCCAGTAAGGAGGGAAAAAGGAGAGCAGGGCAGGCCAGACAGGTGCTGGTAGTGGGGGACTCAATTATTAGGGGAACAGATAGGGCAATCTGTCACAAAGACAGGGATCGTCGGACGGTGTGCTGCCTACCTGGCGCTTGAGTCCGACACATCGCTGATCGGGTGGACAGATTACTGGGAGGGGCTGGTGAGGACCCAGCGGTCATGGTGCACATTGGCACAAATGACAAAGTTAGAGGTAGGTGGAAGGTCCTTAAAGATGATTTCAGGGAATTAGGCTGCAAGCTGAAAGCAAGGACCTCCAACGTGGTATTTTCCGAAATACTGCCTGTACCACGTGCCACGCCAGAGAGGCAACGGGAGATTAGGGAGGTTAATAAGTGGCTCAAGAATTGGTGTAGGAAGGAGGGGTTTGGGTTCCTGCAGAACTGGGCCGACTTCTCAGTTGGCTACAGGCTCTACGCTAGGGACGGGCTGCACCTCAATGGGGAAGGTGCAGCTGTGCTGGGGGAGAAAATGGTTAGAAGGTTGGAGGAGTGTTTAAACTAGGGATTGGGGGGGAGGGTATTCATTTTATAGGAGGGGAAGATAGTGCAGATAGAGACCTGGGCACAAATAAGGAAGTTGGGGGTGGCGGTGGCATGGGGGGTGGGGTTAGAACAGTTAGTAATTTAAGAAAGAATAGAGGTACAGAGAGTAACATCAAGTGCATGTATACTAATGCCAGAAGCCTCGCCAACAAAATGGATGAATTAGAACTAATGTTGTTGGAGCATAATTATGACATGGTGGGGATATCTGAGACGTGGCTGGATGAGAGCCATGACTGGGCTGTTAACTTGCAGGGCTATAGCCTTTTCAGAAATGACCGTACAGATAAGCGAGGGGGTGGGGTGTGTCTGTATGTAAAATCGACCTTAAAACCCATCCTGCATGATAATATAGGTGAATCTAATGAAAATGTAGAGTCTCTGTGGGTGGAGATAAGGGGAGGGGGAAAAAATAATAAATTACTGATAGGGGTTTGTTATAAATCTCCAAAACTAATGGAAGCAATGGAGAATATCCTCGTAAAGCAAATAGATGAAGCTGCGACTCAAGGAGAAGTCATTATTATAGGGGAATTCAACTATCCTGAAATAGATTGGGGAACAGAAACCTGCAGTTCCAGCAAAGGTAATCGGTTTTTGACAACTATGAGAGACAATTACCTTTCACAACTGGTTCAGGACCCAACAAGGAGGGGGGCACTGCTAGACCTAATATTAGCCAACAGGCCAGACCGCATATCAAATATAAGGGTTGGGGGTCACTTGGGGAATAGTGATCACAAAATAATAAGTTTTCATGTAACCTTTAATAAGATGGGTAGAAGGGGGGTGACAAGGACACTAAACTTCAGGAGGGCAAATTTCCAACGGATGAGAGAGGATCTTGGTGCAATTAACTGGGACGATATCCTGAGACACAAAAATACACAAAGAAAATGGGAGACATTTATTAGCATCCTGGATAGGACCTGTGCACAGTATATACCGTATGGGAATAAACATACTAGAAATAGGAGGAAACCAATATGGCTAAATAGAGCTGTAAGGGGCGCAATAAGGGACAAAAAGAAAGCATTTAGAGAATTAAAGGAAGTAGGTAGTGAGGAGGCATTAAATAAATACAGAAAATTAAATACATTCTGTAAAAAGCAAATCAAGGCAGCAAAGATTGAGACAGAGAGACTCATTGCCAGAGAGAGTAAAAATAATCCCAAAATATTCTTTAACTATATAAATAGTAAGAAACTAAAAAATGACAGTGTTGGCCCCCTTAAAAATAGTCTGGGTGAAATGGTGGATGAGGATGAGGAAAAAGCCAATATGCTAAATGACTTTTTTTCATCAGTATTTACAAAAGAAAATCCCATGGCAGACAAAATGGCTAGTGATAAAAATTCCCCATTAAATGTCACCTGCTTAACCCAGCAGGAAGTACAGCGGCGTCTAAAAATAACTAAAATTGACAAATCTCCGGGCCCGGATGGGATACACCCCCGAGTACTGCAGGAACTAAGTACAGTCATTGATAGACCATTATTTTTAATCTTTAAAGACTCCATAATAACAGGGTCTGTACCACAGGACTGGCGTATAGCAAATGTGGTGCCAATATTCAAAAAAGGGGCAAAAACTGAACTCGGTAATTATAGGCCAGTAAGTTTAACCTCTACTGTGGGTAAAATCCTGGAGGGCATTCTAAGGGATGCTATGCTGGTGTATCTGAAGAGGAATAACCTCATGACCCAGTATCAGCACGGGTTTACTAGGGACCGTTCATGTCAGACTAATTTGATCAGCTTCTATGAAGAGGTAAGTTCCGGACTGGACCAAGGGAACCCAGTGGACGTAGTATATATGGACTTTTCCAAAGCTTTTGATACGGTGCCACACAAAAGGTTGTTACATAAAATGAGAGTAATGGGGATAGGGGAAAATATGTGTAAGTGGGTTGAGAGCTGGCTCAGGGATAGGAAACAAAGGGTGGTTATTAATGGAGCACACTCGGACTGGGTCACGGTTAGCAGTGGGGTACCACAGGGGTCAGTATTGGGCCCTCTTCTTTTTAACATATTTATTAATGACCTTGTAGGGGGCATTCAGAGTAGAATTTCAATATTTGCAGATGACACTAAACTCTGCAGGGTAATCAATACAGGGGAGGACAATTTTATATTACAGGATGATTTATGTAAACTAGAAGCTTGGGCTGATAAATGGCAAATGAGCTTTAATGGGGATAAATGTAAGGTCATGCACTTGGGTAGAAGTAATAAGATGTATAACTATGTGCTTAATTCTAAAACTCTGGGCAAAACCGTCAATGAAAAAGACCTGGGTGTATGGGTGGATGACAAACTCATATTCAGTGGCCAGTGTCAGGCAGCTGCTACAAAGGCAAATAAAATAATGGGATGTATTAAAAGAGGCATAGATGCTCATGAGGAGAACATAATTTTACCTCTATACAAGTCACTAGTTCGACCACACTTAGAATACTGTGCACAGTTCTGGTCTCCAGTGTATAAGAAAGACATAGCTGAACTGGAGCGGGTGCAGAGAAGAGCGACCAAGGTTATTAGAGGACTGAGGGGTCTGCAATACCAAGATAGGTTATTACACTTGGGGCTATTTAGTTTGGAAAAACGAAGACTAAGGGGTGATCTTATGTTAATGTATAAATATATGAGGGGACAGTACAAAGACCTTTCTGATGATCTTTTTAATCATAGACCTGAGACAGGGACAAGGGGGCATCCTCTACGTCTGGAGGAAAGAAGGTTTAAGCATAATAACAGACGCGGATTCTTTACTGTAAGAGTAGTGAGACTATGGAACTCTCTGCCGTATGATGTTGTAATGAGTGATTCATTAATTAAATTTAAGAGGGGACTGGATACCTTTCTGGAAAAGTATAATGTTACAGGGTATATACACTAGATTCCTTGATAAGGCGTTGATCCAGGGAACTAGTCTGATTGCCGTATGTGGAGTCGGGAAGGAATTTTTTTCCCCATGGTGGAGCTTACTCTTACCACATGGGGTTTTTTTGCCTTCCCCTGGATCAACATGTTAGGGCATGTTAGGTTAGGCTATGGGTTGAACTAGATGGACTTACAGTCTTCCTTCAACCTTAATAACTATGTAACTATGTAACCTCAATAAAGAATATTGAGACATATAATCTGATCTATATAAGAAACATGGATAAGATTTTTATCAAATACTCACACCCATTGCGATAATAATGAGAACAAAAATAAGAAAAAATAAATAAGAAAAAAAAATAATAAAAATAATAAATAAAAAATAATAAATAATAAAAGATAAAAAAATGAATAATAATAATAATAAATATGCAAATAAAAAAAATAAAAAAATGAAGTAACGAAAACAATAAATAAAAAATAAATAATAATAAATGAAAAAGAAAATGGGAAAAGGGGGGGAATTTTATATATATATATATATATATATATATATATACATACTGTATATATATATATTATTATTATTATTATTATTATTATTATTTATTGTTATAGCGCCATTTATTCCATGGCGCTTTACAAGTGAGGAGGGGTATACATAATAAAAACAAGTACAATAATCTTGAACAATACAAGTCATAACTGGTACAGGAGGAGTGAGGACCCTGCCCGCGAGGGCTCACAATCTACAAGGGATGGGTGAGAATACAGTAGGTGAGGATAGAGCTGATCGTGCAGCGGTTGGTTGGTCGGTGGTTACTGCAGGTTGTAGGCTTGTCGGAAGAGGTGGGTCTTCAGATTCTTTTTGAAGGTTTCGATGGTGGGCGAGAGTCTGATGTGTTGTGGTAGAGGGTTCCAGAGTAGGGGTGATACGCGAGAGAAATCTTGTATACGATTGTGGGAAGAGGAGATAAGAGGGGAGTAGAGAAGGAGATCTTGTGAGGATCGGAGGTTGCGTGTAGGAAAGTACCGGGAGATGAGGTCACAGATGTAAGGAGGAGACAGGTTGTGGATGGCTTTGTACGTCATGGTTAGGGTTTTGTACTGGAGTCTCTGGGCAATGGGGAGCCAGTGAAGGGATTGACAGAGGGGAGAGGCCGGAGAATAGCGGGGGGACAGGTGGATTAGTCGGGCAGCAGAGTTTAGAATAGATTGGAGGGGTGCGAGAGTGTTTGAGGGGAGGCCACAGAGCAGGAGGTTGCAGTAGTCAAGACGAGAGATGATGAGGGCATGGACTAGGGTTTTTGCAGATTCTTGGTTGAGGAATGAACGGATTCGTGCAATATTTTTGAGTTGAAGTCGGCAGGAAGTGGAAAGGGCTTGGATGTGTGGTTTGAAGGAGAGATCAGCATCAAGGATAACCCCGAGGCAGCGAGCTTGTGGGACTGGGGAGAGTGGGCAGCCATTTACTGTAATGGATAGGTTCGTTGGGGGGGTCACGTGAGATGGGGGAAAGATGATGAATTCTGTTTTGTCCATGTTAAGTTTCAGAAATTTAGCGGAGAAGAAGGATGAAATAGTGGACAGACATTGAGGGATTCTGGTTAGTAGGGAGGTGATATCTGGTCCAGAGATGTAGATCTGTGTGTCATCAGCATAGAGGTGATACTGAAAGCCATGAGATTCTATGAGCTGTCCCAGGCCAAAGGTGTAAATGGAGAAGAGCAGGGGCCCAAGGACTGAACCTTGTGGGACTCCGACAGATAGGGGGCGAGGTGAGGAGGTGGTGTGTGAGTGGGAGACGCTGAATGTCCGGTCTGTTAGGTATGATGAGATCCAGGATAGGGCCAAGTCTGTGATGCCAAGGGATGAGAGGGTCTGTAATAATAGGGAATGGTCCACTGTGTCAAAGGCAGCCGACAGGTCGAGGAGGAGGAGAACAGAGTAGTGTCGCTTGCTCTTGGCGGTTAAAAGGTCAGTGGTGACCTTAGTTAGGGCAGTTTCAGTGGAATGGTGTGGCCGGAAGCCAGATTGTAAGCGGTCAAAGAGGGAGCAAGAAGAGAGATGGGAGGACAGTTCAAGGTAGACGTGTTGTTCCAGTAGTTTTGAGGCATAGGGGAGAAGTGATATAGGGCGATAGCTAGATACAGAGGATGGGTCAAGAGAGGGCTTTTTGAGGATAGGTGTGATGGAGGCATGTTTAAAGCTTGAGGGGAAAACACCATTTGTTAGTGATAGGTTGAAGAGATGGGTTAGGGTTGGGATGAAGATTGTGGTGAGGTTTGGGATGAGGTGGGTTGAGGGATGAGGTTATATATATATATATATATATATATATATATATATATATATATATATATATATATATATATATATATACATATATAAATAAATATAATATGTAAAACCAATAAAGGTTTATAATATGTGTATATAATATACCAAATAAAGTGTAAAGTGCAGAGATATCAAGATAAACACAACAAATATGGGTAAATTGAATTGGGTAGAAAACAATAATAATAAAGAAAATAAAAGATCAGAGGGGAGGGGAGGAAAGGGTGAATGAGTGTATTTGATATGTAAAATATAGACCTAGTAATGACAATCATCATGAAAATGATATAATAAATAGAATATGAGTAGTGTAAGAGAGGCGGAAGAGAAAATAAATACGACAAGGGTGACAAAAATAATTCCAAATCACATAGTGACGAAAAAGAAAAAAGTCATACAAAGCGATCACATCCAGATGGTATTTTTCACAATTGAGTTCAAAATTCCAATGTCCAGTGTATCCTGAATTGCAAGTAATAAGATAACGGGATCAACGAAGAGATCCAGTCCTGCTGTATAGTGTGCCATCTCCACTATACAGCAGGACTGGATCTCTTCGTTGATACACTGGACATTGGAATTTTGAACTCAATTGTGAAAAATACCATCTGGATGTGATCGCTTTGTATGACTTTTTTCTTTTTCGTCACTATTAGTGTTGAGCGATACCTTCCGATATGCAAAGGTATCGGTATCGGATTGGATCGGCCGATATCCAAAAAATGTCGGATATCGCCGATACCGATACCCGATACCAATGCATATCAATGGGACACAAAATATCGGAATGGTTCCCAGGGTCTGAAGGAGAGGAAACTCTCCTTCAGGCCCTGGGATCCATATTCATGTATAAAATAAAGAATAAAAAATATTGATATACTCACCCCTTCGACGGCCCCGGTTCTCACCGGTCCAAGCGTCTGCCTCCATTCCTAAGAATGCAGAGTGAAGGACCTTCGATGACGTCGCGGCTTGTGATTGGTTGTGTGACCGCTCATGTGACCGCTCACGCGACCAATCACAAGCCGCGACGTCATCGAAGGTCCTTCACTCCCTGCATTCTTAGGAACGGAGGCACCGCTAAGAGCCAGGGTCCACCGGAGGGGTGAGTATATCAATATTTTTTATTTTTATTATTTATTTTTTACATGAATATGGATCCCAGGGCCTGAAGGAGAGTCTCCTCTCCTCCTGACCCTGGGAACCATACGCACCGCACACTTCCGATTCCGATTTCCGATATCACAAAAATATCGGAACTCGGTATCGGAATTCCGATACAGCAAATATCGTCCGATACCCGATATTTGCAGTATCGGAATGCTCAACACTAGTCACTATGTGATTTGGAATTATTTTTGTCACCCTTGTTGCATTTATTTTCTCTTCCGCCTCTCTTACACTACTCATATTCTATTTATTATATCATTTTCATGATGATTGTCATTACTAGGTCTATATTTTACATACCAATTACACTCATTCACCCTTTCCTCCCCTCCCCTCCCCTCTGATCTTTTATTTTCTTTATTATTATTATTAATTTTTCTACCCAATTTAATTTACCCATATTTGTTATGTTTAGCTTCATATCTCTGCACTTTACACTTTATTTGGTATATTATATACACATATTATAAACCTTTATTGGTTTTAAAAATTATATATATATATATATATATATATATATATATTTACAGTACAGACCAAAAGTTTGGACACACCTTCTCATTTAAAGATTTTTCTGTATTTTCATGACCATGAAAATTGTAAATTCACACTGAAGGCATCAAAACTATGAATTAACACATGTGGAATTATATACTTAACAAAAAAGTGTGAAACAACTGAAATTATGTCTTATATTCTAGGTTCTTCAAAGTAGCCACCTTTTGCTTTGAAGACTGCTTTGCACACTCTTGCCATTCTCTTGATGAGCTTCAAGAGGTAGTCACCGGGAATACTCTTCCAACAATCTTGAAGGAGTTCCCAGAGATGCTTAGCACTTGTTGGCCCTTTTGCCTTCACTCTGCGGTCCAGCTCACCCCAATCCATCTCGATTGGGTTCAGGTCTGGTGACTGTGGAGGCCAGGTCATCTGGCGTAGCACCCCATCACTCTCCTTCTTGGTCAAATAGCCTTTACACAGCCTGGAGGTGTGTCTGGGGTCATTGTCCTATTGAAAAATAAATAATGGTCCAACTAAACACAAACCGGATGGAATAGCATGCCGCTGCAAGATGCTATGGTAGCCCTGCTGGTCCGGTATGCCTTCAATTTTGAATAAATCCCCAACAGTTTCACCAGCAAAGCACCCCCACAGCATCACACCTCCTCCTCCATGCTTCACAGTGGGAACGAGGCATGTAGAGTCCATCCGTTCACCTTTTCTGTGTCGCACAAAGACACGGTGGCTGGAACCAAAGATCTAAAATTTGGACTCATCAGCCTAAAGCACAGATTTCCACTGGTCTAATGTCCATTCCTTGTGTTCTTTAGCCCAAACAACTCTCTTCTGCTTGTTGCCTGTCCTTAGCAGTGGTTTCCTAGCAGTCATTTTACCATGAAGTCCTGCTGCACAAAGTCTCCTCTTAACAGTTGTTGTAGAGATGTGTCTGCTGCTAGAACTCTGTGTTGCATTGACCTGGTTTCTAATCTGAGCTGCTGTTAACCTGCAATTCCTGAGGCTGGTGACTAGGATAAACTTATCCTCAGAAGCAGAGGTGACTCTTGGTCTTCCTCACGTGAGCCAGTTTCTTTGTAGCGCTTGATGGTTTTTGCCACTGCACTTGGGGACACTTTCAAAGTTTGCCCAATTTTTCGGACTGACTGACCTTCATTTCTTAAAGTAATGATGGCCACTCATTTTTCTTTACTTAGCTGCTTTTTTCTTGCCATAATACAGGCTATTCAGTAGGACTATCAGCTGTGTATCCACCAGACTTCTGCACAACACAACTCATGGTCCCAACCGCATTTTTAAGGCAAGAAATCCCACTTATTAAACCTGACAGGGCACCTGTGAACTGAAAAACATTCCCGGTGACTACCTCTTAAAGCTCATCAAGAGAATGCCAAGAGTGTGCAAAGCAGTCATCAAAGCAAAAGGTGGCTACTTTGAAGAACCTAGAACAGTGATGGCGAACCTATGACACGCATGTCAGTGCTGACACGCGTAGTCATTTTCAGTGACACGCCGGCCGCGGCCCCATAGAAATTGCATCTTTACATTGCATGGCATCCGATCCGATTTTTTATCGGATCGGATGCCATGCAGGAGGTCTGTGGGTCCAAACAACAGAGCTCTGGCACAGAGCGTCTAGGCCTGGGACTTCCGGTAGGCCCGGCGCAGCTCCCGGAAGTCCCAGGCCTCCGCGCGGGTCGGATGTCATGCAGGAGGTCTGTGGGCCCAAACAACAGAGCTCCGGTGCAGAGCGTCTAGGCCTGGGACTTCCGGTAGGCCAGGCGCAGCTCCCGGAAGTCCCAGGCCTCTGCATCGGAGCTGTGTTGTTTGGGCGGCATTGCGCTGCTCCCTGCTCCCTGCTTCGCCGGCCGGAAAGATCGGACCTACCGGTCCCATGCCTAGAGTCCGCTCTGTGCCCTAGCTCTGTTATTTGGGTGGCATTGCGCTGCTTCCTGCTGCGCCGGCCAGAAGTCCCAGGCTGCACTTCTGAGGCCTGAGGAGATCGCTTCCTGGAGGCCCTGTGATTGCTGTCTGCAGGCCCTGTGATTGCTGTCTGCAGGCCCTGTGACAACTACAGCAACCATCATCCAGTGAACTGTGGGGTGTCATTGGCCATTACTAAGATAAGTGAGGGGGAGGCTGGAAGAGGTCTGTGCTATGGGTGCCGTTTCCCGCCATTAGGAACGCCATCTTGCAGCATAGTACAGACTCCATTTCACCACCATTACTGTTTGTGGTGCATCCTTATTAACCCTTATTTCTGCTAATTGCCTGCAGGGCTAACAATAAATCTTCTCTCATGGAGAAGCTACAAAATAAAAAACCAAAGTTAAGTAAAGGGAGTGGTAGTAGCAGTAGCCGACCCTTTCAAGAGACATGGACTGAGATGTATGGCATTACAGAAAAAAATGGCAGATCATTTTGCGTTCTATGTAGTGAAACGGTAGTAAGCAGAACGTGGAATGTAAATAGACATTTTGAAACTAATCATTCCCAGTTCTTGAAAAAAAGTGAGGATGAAAGGAAGGAATACATTTCCAGGCAGCTACACCTTCATAAGAGCCAATCTAATTCCATCCTTAAATTTGTAAAAAGTTCTACAAATTTAACATCTGCAAGTCTGAGCATTGCTCACTCCATAGCTCAGCATGGAAAAGCACTCAGTGAGGGAGAATTTATTAAAGAAACTCTCTTAAGATGTGCACCAGTTCTATTTCATGATATGCAGAATAAAGATGCAATTATTAAGAGAATATCTGAGTTACCACCCCAACAGCTGGAGTGCCACAGGTTCGCCATCACAAGAATTCCCCCTCCCCCTCACTTATCTTAGTTCACGGCACCCCACACAAGTTAAATAATAGCAAGACCAACAAAAGAAACCAACTGACAGATGAACAAAGAAGTCACTAAGCAGGTAAGTTAAATAATTATAATTATACATATTTGTTATTTAAACTATACATGTCGCAAAATTATGGTTTTTTTATCAAGGTGACACACCACCCAAGTTATGTTCGGTTTTTTGGCGAATTTTGACACACCAAGCTCAAAAGGTTGCCCATCACTGACCTAGAATATAAGACATAATTTCAGTTGTTTCACACTTTTTTGTTAAGTATATAATTCAACATGTGTTAATTCATAGTTTTGATGCCTTCAATGTGAATGTACAATTTTCATAGTCATGAAAATGCAGAAAAATCTTTAAATGAGGTGTGTCCAAACTTTTGGTCTGTACTGTATGTGTATATATATATATATATATATATATATATATATATATATATATATATATATATATATATATATTTATATATATATATATATATATATATATATATATGTATATATATATATATATATATATATATATATATATATATATACATATAAATATGTATTTAATTCCCCCCTTTTCCTGTTTTCTTTTTCATTTATTATTATTTTTATTTATTGTTTTCGTTACTTCATTTTTTATTTTATTTATTTGCATATTTATTATTATTCATCATTTATTTTTTATTATTTTTTACTTATTTTTTTATTATTTTCATTTTTATTATTTATTTGGTTATTATTTGTAGTTTTATTTTTTTGTTTTCTTATTTTTGTTCTCATTATTATCGCAATGGGTGTGAGTTTTTGATAAATATACTATCCATGTTTCTTATATAGATCAGATTATACACTTTAATATTCTTTATTTGGACAATTATATATTTTGTTCCAAAACATTAACCCCTTAAGCCCCGAGGGTGGTTTGCACGTTAATGACCAGGCCAATTTTTACAATTCTGACCACTGTCCCTTTATGAGGTTATAACTCTGGAACGCTTCAACGGATCTTGGCGATTCTGAAACTGTTTTCTCGAGACATATTGTATCTCATGGTAGTCATAAAATTTCTTTGATATTACCTGCGTTTATTTGTGAAAAAAATGGAAATTTGGCGAAAATTTTGAAAATTTTGCAATTTTCCAACTTTGAATTTTTATGCAATTAAATCACAGAGATATGTCACACAAAATACAGTACTTAATAAGTAACATTTCCCACATTTCTACTTTACATCAGCACAATTTTGGAACCAAAATTTTTTTTTTAGGGAGTTATAAGGGTTAAAAGTTGACCAGCAATTTCTCATTTTTACAACACCATTTTTTTAGGGACCACATCTCATTTGAAGTCATTTTGAGGGGTCTATACGATAGAAAAAAAACAAGTGTGACACCATTCTAAAAACTGCACCCCTCAAGGTGCTCAAAACCACATTCAAAAAGTTTATTAACCCTTTAGGTGTTTCACAGGAATTTTTGGATTAAATAAATTAAATAAAAATGAACATTTAACTTTTTTTCACAAAAAATGTATTTCAGCTCCAATTTGTTTTATTTTACCAAGGGTAACAGGAGAAAATGGACCCCAAAAGTTATTTTACAATTTGTCCTGAGTACGCCGATACCCCATATGTGGGGGTAAACCACTGTTTGGGCGCATAGCAGAGCTCGGAAGCGAAGGAGCGCCATTTGACTTTTCAATGCAAAATTGACTGGAATTGAGATGGGACGCCATGTTGCGTTTGGAGAGCCACTGATGTGCCTAAACATTGAAACCCCCCACAAGTCACACCATTTTGGAAAGTAGACCCCTAAGGAACTTATCTAGATGTGTGGTGAGCACTTTAACCCATTAAGTGATTCACAAAAGTTTATAATGCAGAGCCGTAAAAATAAAAAATCATATTTTTTCACAAAAATGATATTTTTGCCCCCAATTATTTATTTTCCCAAGGGTAAGAGAAAAAATTGGACCCAAAAAGTTGTTATCCAATTTGTCCTGAGTATGCTGATACCCAATATGTGGGGGTAAACCACTGTTTGGGCGCATGGGAGAGCTCGGAAGTGAAGGAGCGCCGTTTGACTTTTCAATGCAAAATTGACAGGAATTGAGATGGGACGCCATGTTGCGTTAGGAGAGCCACTGATGTGCTTAAACATTGAAACCCCCCACAAGTGACACCATTTTGGAAAGTAGACCCCCTAAGGAACTTATCTATATGTGTTGTGAGAGCTTTGAACCTCCAAGTGTTTCACTACAGTTTATAAAGCAGAGCCGTGAAAATAAAAATTCTTTTTTTTTTCCCACAAAAATTAATTTTAGCCCCCAGTTTTGTATTTTTACAAGGGTAACAGTTGAAATTGGACCCCAAAAGTTGTTGTCCAATTTTTCCTGAGTAAGCTGATACCCCATATGTGTGGGGGAACCACCGTTTGAGCGCATGGCAGAGCTCGGAAGGGAAGGAGCGTAATTTAGAACGCAGACTTATATGGATTGGTCTGCAGGTGTCACATTGCGTTTGCAGAGCCCCTAATGTACCTAAACAGTAGAAAGAACCCACAAGTGACCCCATGTTGGAAACTAGACCCCCCAAGGAACTTATCTAGATGTGTTGTGAGAACTTTGAACCCCCAAGTGTTTCATTACAGTTTATAACGCAGAGCCGTGAAAATAAAAAATCCTTTTTTTTTTCCACAAAAACTATTTTTCAGCCCTAGTTTTGTATTTTCCCAAGGGTAACAGGAGAAATTGGACCCCAAAAGTTGTTGTCCAATGTGTCCTGAGTACGCTGATACCCCATATGTTGGGGTAAACCCCTGTTTGGGTGCATGGGAGAGCTTGGAAGGGAAGGAGCACTGTTTTACTTTTTCAACGCAGAATTGGCTGGAATTGAGATCAGACGCCATGTCGTGTTTGGAGAGCCCCTGATGTGCCTAAACATTGGAAACCCCCCAATTATAACTGAAACCCTAATCCAAACTCATCCCTAACCCTAACCCCAATGGTAACCCTAACCACACCCCTAACCCTGACACACCCCTAACCCTAATACCAACCTTATTCCCAACCGTAAATGTAATCCAAACCCTAACCCTAACTTTAGCCCCAATCCTAACAGTAGCCTTAACCCTAGCCCCAACCCTAACCCTAGCCCTAACCCTAGCCCTAATCCTAACCCTAACCCTAACCCTAACCCTAATGGGAAAATGGAAATAAATACATTTTTTTAATTTTTCGCTAACTAAGGGGTTAATGAAGGGGGGTTTGATTTACTTTTATAGCGGGTTTTTTAGCGGATTTTTAAGATTGGCAGCCATCACACACTGAAAGACGCTTTTTATTGCAAAAAATATTTTTTGAATTACCACATTTTGAGAGCTATAATGTTTCCATATTTTGGTACACAGAGTCATGTGAGGTCTTGTCTTTTGCGGGATTAGTTGATGGTTTTACTGGTAACATTTTCGGGCACGTGACTTTTTTGATCGTTTTTTATTCTGATTTTTGTGAGGCAGAATGACCAAAAACCAGCTATTCATGAATTTCTTTTGGGGGAGGCGTTTATACCGTTCTGCATTTGGTAAAATGGATAAAGCAGTTTTATTCTTCGGGTCAGTATGATTACAGCAATACCTCATTTATATCTTTTTTTATGTTTTGGTGCTTTTATACGATAAAAACTATTTTATAGAAAAAATAATTATTTTTGCATCGCTTTATTCTGAGGACTATAACTTTTTTCTTTTTTCTTTGATGATGCTGTATGGCAGCTCGTTTTCTGCGGGATAAGATGACGTTTTCAGCGGTACCATGGTTATTTGGATCTGTCTTTTTGATTGCATGTTATTCCACTTTTTGTTTGGCGGTATGATAATAAAGCGTTGTTTTTGGCCTCTTTTTTTTACGGTGTTTACTGAAGGGGTTAACTAGTGGGACAGTTTTATAGGTCGGGTCGTTACGGACGCAGCGATACTAAATATGTTTACTTTTATTGTTTTTTTATTTAGATAAAGAAATGTATTTATAGGAACAATATTTTTTTGGGGGGGGGGATTTTTTTTTAGAATTTTTTTTAATTTTTTTTACACGTGTGAATATTTTTTTTTACACTATAACATTGCCCCGGGGGGGGGCACCATGTTATAGTGTAAGATCACTGATCTGACACTTTGCTGTGCACTGTGTCAGATCGGCGATCTGACATGCACAGCTCCTGGCTTCCCGGTGCCTGCTCTGAGCAGGTGCTGTGAAGCCACCTCCCTGCAGGACCTGGATGCCGCGGCCATTTTGGATCCGGGCCTGCTGCAGTGAGGAGGAGGTAAGAGACTTTCGGAGCAACGCGAACACATCGCGTTGCTCCGGGTGTCTCAGGGAAGCACGCAGGGAGCCCCCTCCCTGTGTGATGCTTCCCTATACCGCCGGAACACTGCGATCATGTTTGATCGCAGTGTGCCGGGGGTTAATGTGCCGGGGGCGGTCCGTGACCACTCCTGGCACATAGTGCCGAATGTCAGCTGTGATAGTCTGCTGACACCCGGCCGCGATCGGCCGCGCTCCCCCCGTGAGCGCGGCCGATCGCATATGACATACTATCCCATCACTGGGAATTAAGTCCTAGGTCACCTTGACGGGATAGTACATCATATGGGATTAAGGGGTTAACATCATGAATTAAGATTATGTAGTAATATGTTTTTGCCATATATATGGTTTATATGCAAGTCCAGTATCGTTTTTTCCTACTCTTTTTACCCCGGTCCCTTAGTAATACCACCCCTAATTAAACTATCATTACGATATACAATTCTTACATGGCTCATAAATAGGGTTTAGCGAAACGGATCGGACATTTTCAAAAATCGCCGACTTTCGGCAAAGTCGGGTTTCGTGAAACCCGACCCGATCCCAGTGTGGGATCGGCCATGCTGTCGGCGATCTTCGCGCCACGTTTCGTATGACGCCTTCAGCGCCATTTCTCAGCCAATGAAGGTAGACACAGAGTGTGGGCAGCATAATGACATAGGTCTCGGTCCCCACCATCTTAGAGAAGGGCATGACAGTGATTGGCTTGCTTTCTGTGGCGTCACAGGGGCTATAAAGGGGTGTGCACGCCGACCGCCATCTTACTTCTGCCGATCTGAGCATAGGGAGAGGTTGCTGCAGCTTTGTCAGAAGCAGGGATATTGTTAGGGAGGAAATATTAGCCCCCAAACCACTTGTGCTGTAGCGATTTCCACTGTCCAACACCACCTTTTCTTTGCAGGGACAGTGGAGTCTAGATTTCTGTGCATCAGCTCTGTAGCTTATAAGGCTCCCTGATAGCTGCATTGCTGTTTGTACGCCGCTGTGCAAACCAACTGCTTTTTTAAAAGCAAAAGTCCTGTTGCTCCTTTCTGCACAGTTCTATTGTTTATTTGTCCACACTTTTGTGTGCAGCAGTCCTTTTTATTGCTGGCTGCCATACTTGTCCTGAGATCATTGTAGGGAGATTGTTATTGTAGTAAAGTCCCTTTTTTTATATATCTTCCAGCCACTTTCTGCCACTTACACTGTGTAGTGTAATACAGTGGGCCTGAGTTTTGCAGCAGTCTCCCACACATAAAAAGGGTGATTTATATTGCCACTAAGTGCATCTGCGTCCGTTCTGTTTGGCGTATATCTGCCAGCCACTTTCTGCCACTTATACTGTGTAGTGTAATACAGTGGGCCTGTTTTTTGCAGCAGCAGTCTCCCACACATAAAAAGGGAGATTTATATTGCCACTAAGTGCATCTGCGTCCATTCTGTTTGGCGTATATCTGCCAGCCACTTTCTGCCACTTATACTGTGTAGTGTAATACAGTGGGCCTGTTTTTTATTTGCAGGAGTCTCCCACACATAAAAAGGGAGATTTATATTGCCACTAAGTGCATCTGCGTCCGTTCTTTTTGGCGTATAGGTGCCAGCCACTTTCTGCCACGTACACTGTGTAGTGTAATAAAGTGGGCCTGATTTTTGCAGCAGTCTCCCACACATATAGAAAGGGAGATTTAAATTCACAACAAGTTTACATACACCTTCTACCTTGTTTAACAGTACCATATAACGGTTGTTAGTTTGGTTACATTTTCCCAAGAATGAGGAAGTCTGGTGGAAGAGGCCGTGGGCGGTCATTGCCAGCTGGTAATGATGGTGGTGGTGGTGGTGGAGCATCTGGTGGTAGTGGGAAAAGCAAAATAGCACCTAAGGCTCAAGTTGTTGAGCCAGCGTCATCGTCTGGCTACACAAGGCCTCAAACGCTCCCTTTTCTGGGAGTAGGAAAACCGCTTTTAAACCTGGAGCAGCAGGAAAAAGTTTTGGCTTTCCTTGCTGACTCAGCCTCTAGCTCTTTCGCCTCCTCTTCTGAAAGTTCAAAATTTAAAAGCAGCGAGTCGTCAGTGGATGCTCCCGGTCAGGAACAAGTCACTTCCTTGTGTCCTTCTCTCAGAACAACAGTGGAGGATGCGTCAGGCGACACAACAGGTTACTCCATGGAGCTCTTTACACATACCGTGCCTGGGTTAGAAAGGGAAATTGTTAACAGGCCATTACAAGATGAATCAGACATGGAGTGCACAGATGCACAGCCACAGCTAGATTATTATACTGTTCCATTGACTCAGATCACAACATTGCCCTCACAGTGTACTGAGCCAGAACCTGACCCTGATGAGACTATGGTGCCCCGTACCGAACGCTGTAGCACCTTACACGGTGATGCAGAGGAAGGTACACAGGACATTGAAGAGGAGGTGATAGATGACCCAGTTGTTGACCCTGAATGGCAGCCATTGGGGGAACAGGGTGCCACTGGCATTAGCTCTGAAGCGGAGCAGTATGAGCCGCAGCAGTCATCAACATCGCAACAGCTTTCATCTGGCAGGCCCGTATCTGGCCAAAACCGTGTGTCAAAACCAAAAACAGTTTTAGGACAGCGTGGCCATCTGGTGAAAGTAGCACAGCGTGCAATGCCTGAAAAGGTATTCGATAGTAAGAAGAGGGCAGTCTGGCAATTTTGTAACCAAGATCTGAATGATCAGTGCAAAATTATCTGTAAGAAATGCTCAAGGACCTTTAGCAGAGGGCAGAATGTCAAAAATTTAAATACAATGTGCATGCATAGACATTTAACCAGCATGCACTTGCAAGCTTGGACTAACTACCAAACATCCCATAATGTAGGTGCACCCGCTCTGCATGAAGCTAGTCAGCAACGCTACATTGCTTCCCTCACTGTAAGCCCACCGTTTAGGACACCACCTGCAGCAAATGTGGAGGTATCGTTGCAAGGCCAAAGCAGTCAGGGAATCACCAGGTTGTTGGTAGGAAACACTGTATGTAGGCCAACAGCAAGAATACCCTCACCAACCCTCTCTCAATCTGCCATGTCCACCACCACCCCCGCTAGTTCCACCATATGCAGCTCTCCAGTCCAGCTCACCCTACAAGCAGTGGCGTAGGAAGGGGGGTGCGGGGGGGGCGGGCCGCCCCGGGCGGCACAGTGCGGGGGGGCGGCACAATGTGGGGGTGAGTCAGTGGCGTATCTAGGGGGGAGCAGCCGGCAGGGGGGCGCAGTCGGGCCGCCTAAAGCGGCGGTCCGCAGTGTCTCCCCCGGCGGCTGCATTCTGCCACCCCCCCCGCACTGGGAGTCAGCTGTTCTCTGTGCCGACTGTCAAGCTGACAGCCGGCACAGAGAAGCTGCGGCGCGCCGGCTCCCAGTGTTCAATTTTACTCGTATCTGAGATGCGAGTACAATTGAAGCTCTGACTGCCGGGTCAGAGCGATGCCAGCAGCGTGATCAGGTCATGTGATCACGCTGCTGACGTCACTCACCTGCGCGGCAGAGCAGGAGACACAGAGCGGTGGTAAGTGCTCCAGTGGAGCTGAAGACACCGAAGGTGCAGGGGGGGATTTACTGTAAGTGGGAATGGGGGGGCATACATTGTGGGGGGGGGATTTACTGTGAGTGGATGGGGGGCATATATTGTGGGGGGGGGATTTACTGTGAGTGGATGGGGGGCATATATTGTGGGGGGGGATTTACTGTGAGTGGGGATGGGGGCATATATTGTGGGGGGGATTTACTGTGAGTGGGGATGGGGGCATATATTGTGGGGGGGATTTACTGTGAGTGGGGATGGGGGCATATATTGTGGGGGGGATTTACTGTGAGGGGATGGGGCATATATTGTGGGGGGGATTTACTGTGAGGGGATGGGGGGCATATATTGTGGGGGGGATTTACTGTGAGGGGGTGGGGGGCATATATTGTGGGGGGGATTTACTGTGAGTGGGGATGGGGGCATATATTGTGGGGGGGATTTAATGTGAGTGGGGATGGGGGGATATATTGTGGGGGGGATTTACTGTGACTGGGGGGGATTTAATGTGAGTGGGGATAGTGGGATATATTATTGGATTGGGGATTTACTGTGAGTGGAGATGGGGGGGATTTATTGTGGGGGGAGATTTAATGTGAGTGTAGATGGGGGATTGAATGTGTGTGGGGGGAGATTTGTCATGGGAATGGGGGGATTTAATGTGGGGGGGAGATCTGAGGACACAAAATGAAGAGCAAAGGGGGAGATGGGGGGCATATATGAGGAAACAGTATGGGGGATGGGTGCAGACAGCTTGGGGTCAAACGGGGGAATGTATGCAGACACAGTATGAGTAGCGATGTGAAAAACGTATGTGGACAGAGTACGGGGAGTGAGGGTGTTGGGATGTGTGCATGCGTAGCATGGGAGACAGTGTAAGGGCACAGCCAGGAGGGGACAGTATACCAAGGAGGGGGAGTGTGATGAGAGAGTACAGTATAAATACTGGGCCCTATAGGGGGGACACAGTGTGAGAGGACAGTGTGAAGAGGGGGCCGGTATAGAAAGGGGAGGTCAGTGTGAAGAGCATGTACCATAAGAGGGACAGTGTGGGGGTCATATTTTGTGCAGACAATATAGTGAGGGGAAATTTTTCATTCAGGAGCATTATAATGACACTTGTATCTTTAAGGGCGTCATGTGGAGATTTTCTGCAAAAGAGCGGAGATGATGGAAGTCTGCAGAGATGAGCTGTGGATGAGAAAACTCATCATGGGGTCTGGATAAGATGAAGAAAAGGAGAACGACTCCAGAGACGACGCCATCTATCAGGTACCTGGATGTAAATGTTATTTGTGATACTGACTAACGCTCATGTTTTTATTTATGTTAGGAGCATTAAAGGGGATGTCCAGGTTTGTGATGAGTCTGCAGTCATTCTTTGTGACTGCAGACTTCTGAGTTCTCACAGTGCGCCCTGCACACTGTCAGGATTCTCTGGTGCTGGCGATATACATACATGCGGTCACGTGCTGACTAGACACGTGTGGCCTCACTCTATGAAAATGAACTGAGCGAGGCCAGGCACGTCTAGTCGGAATGTGGTCAGAAGTATACAAATCGCATGCTTGTGCTGACATGACTGTCCACCGGCCAGGGAGAATCCTAAAAGTGTGCAGTGCATTAGTTGTGAGAATTCAGAAGCTGCGATGTCAGGATTCAGCTCTGCAGGTTCCAGTCGTCGACACATGGACACGTCACTCATATGCGATTTTCATACTCATGGTCCTGTAACAACGAGCTTCTCTTCTGCTTCTCTCAGTTTTTCACTGAACATTGGGAGCTTAAGGGCGAGGAGCTCGTCAGTACATGACTAAGTGTGAAAATCGCATACGTTCTGGGGGGGGGGGGCGCCAAACTCGGGAACAGCCCCGGGCGGCAAAAGCTCTAGCTACGCCCCTGCCTACAAGAGACTCTCGTTAGGAAAAGGAAGTACTCATCCTCTCATCTGCGTACACAGGGTTTGAATGCCCACATTGCTAGACTAATCTCATTAGAGATGATGCCCTACCGGTTGGTTGAAAGCGAAGCTTTCAAAGCCCTGATGGCCTACGCAGTACCACACTATGACCTACCCAGTCAACACTTCTTTGCGAGAAAAGCCATCCCAGCCCTCCACCAGCATGTCAAAGACCGCATTGTCCATGCACTCAGGCAATCAGTCAGTAGAAAGGTGCACCTCACAACAGATGCATGGACCAGTAGGCATGGCCAGGGACGTTACGTGTCCATCACGGCACACTGGGTTAATGTGGTGGATGCAGGGTCCACAGGGGACAGCCATAGTGGGACAGTTCTGCCTAGCCCACGGTCTAGGAAACAGTTGGCTGTAGGCGTTCGCCACCCCTCCTCCTCCTCCAGCAGAAGTGAAAGCTCGTCCACAGAGCGCAGTCGCACGACCACTCCATCCGCAGCTGCCAGTGTTGCACATGAGGTGTCCCATTATGGAACAGCTAGTGGTAAGCGTCAGCAGGCTGTGGTGGAAATTAAGTGTTTGGGCGACAACAGACACACCGCGGAAATTCTGGCCAAGTTCTTGCAGCAAGAAACTCATTCATGGCTGGGCAGTGTACAACTTGAGGCAGGCAAGATAGTCAGTGATAACGGAAGGAATTTTATGGCTGCCATAGCCCTTTCAGAACTGAAACACATACCTTGCCTGGCTCACACCTTGAACCTGGTGGTGCAGTGCTTCCTGAAAAGTTATCCGGGGTTACCAGCCCTGCTCCTGAAGGTGTGAAGACTTTGCTCGCACATCCACCGGTCGCCCGTACACTCCAGCTGTATGGAGAACCATCAGCGATCGTTGAAGCTTCCCCAGCACCTCCTAATAATCGACATTGCAACAAGGTGGAACTCCACACTGCACATGCTTCAGAGGCTGTGCGAACAGAGGCATGCTGTAATGTATTTGTGGGAGGATACACATACACGGGCAGGCAGTTGGATGGCAGACATGGAGTTGTCATGTGTGCAGTGGTTGAAGCTACAAGACCTCTGTCAAGTCCTTCAGTGTTTTGAGGAATGCACACGGCTGGTAAGTGCAGACGACGCCATCATAAGCATGAGCATCCAACTAATGCGTCTGCTGATGCAAAGTTTGACGCACATTAAGGAGCAGGTGTCTGCAGCCGAGGATGAGGGAAGCCTTCATGACAGTCAGCCATTGTCTGCTCAGGGAACTCACCTGGACGAGGTGGCGGACGAAGAGGAGGAGGAGGATGGTGGGGATGAATATTTATGGGAGGAGGAAGCTTCTCAGGGGGCAATAGAAACTGGTGGCGTTGCAAGGTCAGGTACAGGGTTTTTGCGGGAGACAAGTGATGTTGATTTGCCAGAAAGTGCTCCTCAACCAAGCACAAGCAGTGATTTGACACCTGGAACATTAGCCCGCATGGCTGATTTTGCCTTGCATATCCTAAAAAGGGACCCCGCATTATCAAAATGATGACCGATGACGATTACTGGTTGGCCTTCCTCCTGGATCCACGCTACAAAGGGAAATTGCAAAATATCATGCCACATGAGAACCTTGAGCAAATATTGGCTACCAAACAAGCAACTCTTGTAGACCGTTTGGTTCAGGCATTCCCAGCACACAGCGGCTGTGACGGTTCTCACACGAGCTGCAGGGGGCAACATGGCAGAGGTGTTAGAGGTGCACAAATCAGAAGTGGCATTGGACAGAGGGGTTTATGACCAGGTTGTGGAGTGATTTCGCAATGACCACAGACACGATAGGTACTTCTGCATCACTTCAAAGTGACAGGAGACAACATTTGTCCAGTATGGTTATGAACTATTTTTCCCCCCTTATCGATGTTCTCCCCCACACGTCATTCCCCTTTGATTACTGGGCTTCTAAAATAGACACCTGGCCTGAATTGGCAGAATATGCATTACAGGAGCTCGCTTGCCCAGCTGCTAGTGTGCTATCAAAAAGAGTATTCAGTGCTGCTGGTTCAATACTGACCGAAAAAAGGACTCGTCTGGCTACCCAAAATGTTGATGATCTAACCTTCATTAAAATGAACCAATCATGGATTTCTAATTATTTTGCCCCACCTTCCCCTGCTGACACGTAGCTTGCCTGGAAAATGTCTTGCTTTTGGCCTCCTCTGACTGACTGACCCAATTCCTCCATTTGCAGCTGCTGAATGTCCACCATAGGCCATTTTTTTACCTACCTAAATGGGCTGACTCCCCCCACAGGGCCATGGTGACAATCTAGCGCAAGCACCCGTGCGATTGCCGTTTGCCTGGACAGGTGGGTGGGCCCACTCTTGGGTGACGGCACTGGCACAGGGTCCCTCATAGTACAATGAAGTGTCTCTGACAGTGGTGGTGCACAACCAACGTCAGACACACCGTCGTAATATGAGGAGCCCTGTGCCAGTATCGCCGCCCATGAGAGAGTGTTCCCCCCAGGTCAAACAGTGCTCTACCACTTGCAAAACTTACCTCTCCCTGCTCCACCACTGTGTAGTCTGTGCTGTTAAATCCTTCAATGGCACTGCCAATACAAATTTGTTGAAATGATAGATGATAGTAAAAATATACAGGGGCCCTGCCCTCCATTTAGACCTGTGAATACTGTGCGCGAACTACCACTGTCTGCTACTCAGCAGAGGAACCCACCCCTGTACCTAGCTTTGCCACCTGTTTATTTAGGAACATTTTTTTTGCAGACATTTAGCCCACTTTACTATTTTGGCCAACTTACTGTGTCAGCCACTTCTTCCAGTTGTCCTCTACCGAACAAAGCAGTGCCGCCAGTTTACTCCTGTTACCAGTTTAGAACTGCATTGAGCCTACATTTTTATTTTAGGCCTACTAAGTCTGTCTGCGCCACTCCTTGCAATCGTCCTCCGCTGACCAAACCAATGCTGCCTGTGTACCCCTGTAACCTATTTTAAACTGCATAGAGCCTACTTTTTTATTTTAGGCCTAGTAAGTCTGCTCCACTCCTTGCAATCGTCCTCCACTGACCAAACCAATGCTGCCTGTGTACCCCTGTAACCTATTTTAAACTGCATAGAGCCTACTTTTTTATTTTAGGCCTAGTAAGTCTGCTCCACTCCTTGCAATCATCCTCCGCTGACCAAACCAATGCTGCCTGTGTACCCCTGTAACCTATTTTAAACTGCATAGAGCCTACTTTTTTATTTTAGGCCTAGTAAGTCTGCTCCACTCCTTGCAATCGTCCTCCGCTGACCAAACCAATGCTGCCTGTGTACCCCTGTAACCTATTTTAAACTGCATAAAGACTACTTTTTTATTTTAGGCCTAGTAAGTCTGCTCCACTCCTTGCAATCGTCCTCCGCTGACCAAACCAATGCTGCCTGTGTACCCCTGTAACCTATTTTAAACTGCATAGAGCCTACTTTTTTATTTTAGGCCTAGTAAGTCTGCTCCACTCCTTGCAATCGTCCTCCGCTGACCTAACCAATGCTGCTTGTGTACCCCTGTAACCTATTTTAAACTGCATAGAGCCTACTTTTTTATTTTAGGCCTAGTAAGCCTGCTCCACTCCTTGCAATCGTCCTCCGCTGACCAAACCAATGCTGCCTGTGTACCCCTGTAACCTATTTTAAACTGCATAGAGCCTACTTTTTTATTTTAGGCCTACTAAGTTTGCGCCACTCCTTGCAATCGTCCTTCACTGACCAAACCAATGCTGCCTGTGTACCCCTGTAACCTATTTTAAACTGCATTGAGCCTACTTTTTAATTTTAGGCCTACTACCTGTGTCTGTCTGCGCCACTCAAAGCAGCTGTCCTGCACTGAACAAAGCTGAGCTTCAATCTTCAGGCTTTCAGCCTATATTTACAATATGAAACTGCATTTAGCCTACTAGTTTGGTTGGGCCCTACTAACGGAGTCTGCCGCTCCTTGCTTTTCTCCTCCACTGAACAAAGCTGAGCTTCAATCTTCAGGCTTTCGGCCTATATTTTGAATATGGAACTGCATTTGGCCTACTAGTTTGGTTGTGCCTACTAACGGTGTCTGCCACTCCTTGGTGTTCTCCTGTGCTTTTCTCCTGTGCTTTAGTCTTCAGGCTTTCGGCCTATATTTTGAATATGAAACTGCATTTGGCCTACTAGTTTGGTTGGGCCCTACTAACGGTGTCTGCTGCTCCTTGCTTTTCTCCTCCACTGAACAAAGCTGAGCTTCAATCTTCAGGCTTTCGGCCTATATTTACAATATGAAACTGCATTTGGCCTACTAGTTTGGTTGGGCCCTACTAACGGTGTCTGCCGCTCCTTGCTTTTCTCCTCCACTGAACAAAGCTGAGCTTCAATCTTCAGGCTTTCGGCCTATATTTACAATATGAAACTGCATTTGGCCTACTAGTTTGGTTGGGCCCTACTAATGGTGTCTGCCGCTCCTTGCTTTTCTCCTCCACTGAACAAAGCTGAGCTTCAATTTTCAGGCTTTCAGCCTATATCAGATATTTAACTGCATTTGTCCTACTTGTTTGGTGTCGCCTACTAACTTTGTCTGCCGCTGCTTGTTCTCCTCCACTGAACAAAGCTGAGCTTCAATTTTCAGGCTATATCAGATATTAAACTGCATGTGGCCTACTTGTTTGGTTTGGCCTACTAACGGTGTCTGCCACTCCTTTCTTTTCTCCTCCACTGAACAAAGCTGAGCTTCAATCTTCAGGCTTTCGGCCTATATTTTGAATATGAAACTGCATTTGGCCTACTAGTTTGGTTGGGCCCTACTAATGGTGTCTGCTGCTCCTTGCTTTTCTCCTTCACTGAACAAAGCTGAGCTTCAATCTTCAGGCTTTCGGCCTATATTTACAATATGAAACTGCATTTGGCCTACTAGTTTGGTTGGGCCCTACTAACGGTGTCTGCCGCTCCTTGCTTTTCTCCTCCACTGAACAAAGCTGAGCTTCAATTTTCAGGCTTTCAGCCTATATCAGATATTTAACTGCATTTGGCCTACTTGTTTGTTTGGGCCTACTAATGGTGTCTGCCGCTGCTTGTTGTTCTCCTCCACTGAACAAAGCTGAGCTTCGTTTTTCAGGCTATATCAGATATTAAACTGCATTTGGCCTACTTGTTTGGTTGGGCCTACTAATGGTGTCTGCCGCTTCTAGCTTTTCTCCTCCACTGAACAAAGCTGAGCTTCAATTTTCAGGATTTCAGCCTACATCAGATATTTAACTGCATTTGGCCTACTTGTTTGGTTGGCCTAATAACGGTGTCTGCCGCTGCTTGTGGTTCTCCTCCACTGAACAAAGCTGAGCCACAATTTTCATCCTGTTTCGAATATTAAACTGCATTTGGCCTACTTGTTTGTTTGGGCCTACTGACGGTGTCTGCTGCTTCTTGTTGTTCCCCTCCACTGAACAAAGCAGTGCCGCCTGTTTAGTCCTGTTACCACATTTGAACTGCATTTAGCCTACTTTATTATTTGGGCCTACTAACTGTGTTTCCTTCTCATCCTGCCCATTGCCCAGCCATTGCTAGATGAGTCTGCTGGTACATTGATCCAGACCACTACATTCCCCTTGCACTCTACACAGCCAGAATCTGACCCTGCTGAAAGTCAGGTTCCCCTTCCCGCATACTATACCACCTTTCACGGGGACTGTTATGACCCCAATGGCAGAGGGTCTCAGGAATAATTGCTAAGTCTGCAAACACAGAAAACCAGCTCATAGGGCAGTGGTAACTGGGCTGACCATATATCTAATCCTAGCACCACAAATACCAGCAGCCGGGGAACGTGCCTACGTTGATCCTAGACGTCTCGCGCCAGCCGGAGAACTAACTAACCCTAGAAGGGGAAAGAAAGACCTTTCTTGCCTCCAGAGAATAGACCCCAAAAGTTGGATACAAGCCCCCAACAAATAATAACGGTGAGGTAAGAGGAAAAGACAAACATAAGAATGAGCTAGGAATTTAGCAAAGAGAGGCCCACTAGCTAATAGCAGAATATAGAAAGATAACTTATATGGTCAGCAAAAAACCCTATCAAAAATATCCACACTGGAAATTCAAGAACCCCCGAACCGTCTAACGGCCCGGGGGGAGAACACCAGCCCCCTAGAGCTTCCAGCAAGGTCAGGAATCACATTTAGTACAAGCTGGACAAAAATGAGAGCAAGCAAATAAACCAAAAAACCAAGAAGCAGGACTTAGCTTAATTTTGCACGAACCAGGACCAGCAGATAGGAGCAAACAGAATGTGTCTGATTACAATGATGCCAGGCACTGGACTAAGGATCCAGGAGGTTTATATAGCAACACCCCTGAACTAACGACCTAGCTGGGTGCAAACTGAGGGAAGAAAATCCCAGAGTCATATCACTAGTAACCACAAGAGGGAGCCAAAAAGTCTAATACACAACAGTACCCCCCCCTTAAGGAGGGGTCCCCAAACCCTCACCAAGACCACCAGGGCGATCAGGATGAGCAGCGTGAAAGGCACGAACTAAATCGGCCGCATGCACATCAGAGGCAACCACCCAGGAATTATCCTCCTGACCATAGCCCTTCCACTTGACCAAATACTGAAGCCTCCGTCTGGAGAGGCGAGAATCCAAGATCTTCTCAACCACGTACTCCAACTCGCCCTCAACCAACACCGGAGCAGGAGGCTCAGCAGAAGGAACCACAGGCACAACGTAGCGTCGCAATAAAGACCTATGGAACACGTTGTGAATGGCAAACGAAACCGGAAGATCCAAGCGAAAGGACACTGGATTAAGGATTTCCAATATCTTATAAGGACCGATGAAGCGAGGCTTAAATTTAGGAGAGGAGACATTCATAGGAACAAATCGAGAAGACAGCCACACCAAATCCCCAACACGAAGTCGGGGACCCACACCGCGGCGGCGGTTGGCAAAACGCTGAGCCTTCTCCTGTGACAATTTTAAGTTGTCCATCACATGATTCAAGATCTGCTGCAACCTATCCACCACAGAATCTACCCCAGGACAGTCAGAAGGCTCCACATGTCCCGAGGAAAAACGAGGATGGAAACCAGAGTTGCAGAAAAATGGCGAAACCAAAGTAGCGGAACTAGCCCAATTATTAAGGGCAAACTCAGCCAACGGCAAGAAGGTCACCCAATCATCCTGATCTGCCGAAACAAAACACCTCAAATAAGCCTCCAGAGTCTGATTAGTTCGCTCCGTTTGTCCATTAGTCTGAGGATGAAAGGCAGACGAGAACGACAAATCAATGCCCATCCTAGCACAAAAGGATCGCCAGAACCTGGAAACAAACTGGGATCCTCTGTCAGACACAATATTCTCAGGAATGCCGTGTAAACGAACCATATTCTGAAGGAACACAGGAACCAGATCGGAAGAGGAAGGCAGCTTAGGCAAAGGCACCAAATGGACCATTTTCGAGAAGCGATCACATACCACCCAGATGACAGACATACCCTGAGACACCGGAAGATCAGAAATGAAATCCATGGAAATGTGTGTCCAAGGCCTCTTCGGGACAGGCAAGGGCAAGAGCAACCCGCTGGCACGAGAACAGCAAGGCTTAGCTCGAGCACAAGTCCCACAGGACTGCACAAATGACCGCACATCCTGTGACAAGGAAGGCCACCAAAAGGACCTAGCCACCAGATCTCTGGTGCCAAAAATTCCCAGATAACCTGCCAACACCGAGGAATGAACCTCGGAAATGACTCTGCTGGTCCACTTATCCGGAACAAACAGTCTGTCAGGTGGACAAGAGTCAGGTCTACCAGCCTGAAATCTCTGCAACACGCGTCGCAAATCAGGAGAAATGGCTGACAAGATAACTCCCTCTTTAAGAATACCAACAGGTTCTGCGACTCCAGGAGAGTCAGGCACAAAGCTCCTTGAAAGAGCATCAGCCTTCACATTCTTTGAACCTGGTAAATACGAGACCACAAAGTCAAAACGGGAGAAAAACAATGACCAGCGGGCCTGTCTAGGATTCAGGCGCTTAGCAGACTCGAGATACATCAAATTTTTGTGATCAGTCAAGACCACCACACGATGCTTAGCACCCTCGAGCCAATGACGCCACTCCTCAAATGCTCACTTCATGGCCAGTAACTCCCGAATGCCAACATCATAATTCCACTCAGCAGGCGAAAACTTCCTAGAGAAGAAAGCACATGGTCTCATTACCGAGCAACCAGGGCCTCTCTGTGACAAAACGGCCCCTGCCCCAATCTCAGAAGCATCCACTTCGACCTGAAAGGGAAGTGAGACATCAGGCTGGCACAAAACAGGCGCCGAAGTAAACCGGCGCTTCAACTCTTGGAACGCCTCCACGGCTGCAGGAGCCCAGTTAGCAACATCACAACCTTTCTTGGTCATATCCGTCAAAGGTTTAACAACGCTAGAAAAATTAGCGATAAAACGACGGTAGAAGTTAGCAAAACCCAAGAACTTCTGAAGACTCTTAACTGACGTGGGTTGAGTCCACTCATGAATAGCTCGGACCTTGACTGGGTCCATCTCCACAGCAGAAGGGGAAAAAATAAACCCCAAAAAGGGAACCTTCTGTACTCCAAAGAGACACTTTGAGCCTTTAACAAACAAAGCATTCTCACGCAAAACCTGAAACACCATCCTGACCTGCGCCACATGTGAGTCCCAATCTTCAGAGAAAACCAGAATATCATCCAGATAAACAATCATAAATTTATCCAGATACTTCCGGAAAATATCATGCATAAAGGACTGAAACACTGAGGGAGCATTAGAGAGCCCAAAAGGCATCACCAAGTACTCAAAATGACCTTCGGGCGTATTAAATGCAGTCTTCCATTCATCTCCTTGCTTAATGCGCACAAGGATGTACGCACCACGAAGATCTATCTTGGTGAACCACTTGGCACCTTTAATCCGGGCAAACAAGTCCGACAACAGAGGCAAAGGATACTGAAATTTAACAGTGATTTTATTCAGAAGCCGATAGTCAATACAAGGTCTCAAAGATCCGTCCTTCTTGGCCACAAAAAAGAATCCCGCACCAAGAGGGGAAGAGGAAGGACGGATATGCCCCTTCTCCAGAGACTCTTTGATATACGAACGCATTGCGGCATGCTCAGGTACAGACAGATTAAATAATCTTCCCTTGGGAAATTTACTACCTGGAATCAAATCTATGGCGCAGTCACAGTCCCTATGAGGAGGCAGAGCACTGGATCTGGACTCGCTGAATACATCCTGATAATCAGACAAATACTCAGGAACTTCAGAAGGAGTAGAGGAAGCAATAGACACCGGCGGGGAATCAGCATGAATTCCCTGACAGCCCCAACTTGACACAGACATTGCCTTCCAATCCAAGACTGGATTGTGGGTCTGTAACCATGGCAGACCCAAAACGACCAAATCATGCATTTTATGCAGAACAAGAAAACGAATCACCTCCCGATGTTCAGGAGTCATGCACATGGTTACCTGCGTCCAAAACTGCGGTTTATTTTCCGCCAATGGCGTAGCATCAATACCTCTAAGAGGAATAGGATTTACCAACGGTTCAAGAACAAAACCACAGCGCTTGGCACATGACAGATCCATAAGACTCAGGGCAGCACCTGAATCCACAAACGCCATAACAGGGTAAGAAGACAAAGAGCAAATTAAAGTCACAGACAGAATAAATTTAGGTTGCAAATTACCAATGGCGACAGGTCTAACAACCCTTGTTAGACGTCTAGAGCATGCTGATATAACATGTGTAGAATCACCACAGTAAAAACACAACCCATTCTGACGTCTATGATTTTTCTGCTCATTTCTAGTCTGAATTCTATCACATTGCATTAAATCAGGTGTTTGTTCAGACAACACCACCAGAGGATTAGCGGTTTTGCGCTCCCGCAAACGCCGGTCAATTTGAATAGCCAGCGCCATAGAATTATTCAGATTTGTAGGAACAGGGAAACCCACCATCACATTCTTAATGGCTTCAGAAAGGCCATTTCTGAAATTTGCGGCCAGAGCACACTCATTCCACTGAGTAAGCACGGACCATTTCTGAAATTTTTGGCAATACACTTCAGCTTCATCCTGGCCCTGAGAAATAGCCAGCAAGGCTTTTTCTGCCTGAATTTCAAGATTGGGTTCCTCGTAAAGCAATCCGAGCGCCAGAAAAAACGCATCAATATTTGCCAATGCCGGATATCCTGGCGCTAGGGAGAAAGCCCAATCCTGAGGGTCGCCCCATAAAAAAGAAATAACAATTTTAACTTGCTGAGCTGAATCTCCAGATGAACGGGGTCTCAGAGAAAGAAACAATTTACAATTATTCATGAAATTCCTAAACCTAAATCGGTCTCCAGAAAATAATTCCGGAATAGGTATTTTAGGTTCAGACATAGGACTACTGGTAACAAAATCTTGTATGCCCTGCACACGAGCTGCCAGCTGGTTTACACTTGTAATCAAGGTCTGGACATTCATGTCTGCAGCAAGCACAAGCCACTCAAAGGTAAAGGGGAGGAAGAGAGGAAAAAAAAAAAAAACTCAGAATTTCCTTTCTTATTATCCCACTTCTGAAATGCATTAAACATTCAATGTTGGCCTGGCATACTGTTGTGACCCCAATGGCAGAGGGTCTCAGGAATAATTGCTAAGTCTGCAAACACAGAAAACCAGCTCATAGGGCAGTGGTAACTGGGCTGACCATATATCTAATCCTAGCACCACAAATACCAGCAGCCGGGGAACGTGCCTACGTTGATCCTAGACGTCTCGCGCCAGCCGGAGAACTAACTAACCCTAGAAGGGGAAAGAAAGACCTTTCTTGCCTCCAGAGAATAGACCCCAAAAGTTGGATACAAGCCCCCAACAAATAATAACGGTGAGGTAAGAGGAAAAGACAAACATAAGAATGAGCTAGGAATTTAGCAAAGAAAGGCCCACTAGCTAATAGCAGAATATAGAAAGATAACTTATATGGTCAGCAAAAAACCCTATCAAAAATATCCACACTGGAAATTCAAGAACCCCCGAACCGTCTAACGGCCCGGGGGGAGAACACCAGCCCCCTAGAGCTTCCAGCAAGGTCAGGAATCACATTTAGTACAAGCTGGACAAAAATGAGAGCAAGCAAATAAACCAAAAAACCAAGAAGCAGGACTTAGCTTAATTTTGCACGAACCAGGACCAGCAGATAGGAGCAAACAGAATGTGTCTGATTACAACGATGCCAGGCACTGGACTAAGGATCCAGGAGGTTTATATAGCAACACCCCTGAACTAACGACCCAGCTGGGTGCAAACTGAGGGAAGAAAATCCCAGAGTCATATCACTAGTAACCACAAGAGGGAGCCAAAAAGTCTAATACACAACAGGGACAAAGAGGAAGGTGCAGATGAAAGTGCAGGTTCCTTCATCAGGTGGGGGGGCATACTTGTTGGCGACGTCACTGGCACAGGGCCAGTCATAGTACGCAAAAGTGTCTCTGCCATTGGGAGGTGCCCCCACTGTCATACACACCCCCATACTTTGAGGGACCCTGTGCCAGTGCCAATGCGAACGAGTGTGCCCCCCCTGCTTGCTCAGGATCACAGCACTTGCAAAGTTGAAATACTTACCTCTCCCTGCTCCACCGCCGTGACGTAGTCCGCATTTCCTGGGCCCACGTAAAACTTGAGCCAGCCCTACCCCCCCACAACTTTAGCCAAATGACCCCCAATTTTCAATGCCTAACTATTATTATAAGGCAAATTAAGATTGACAAGCTTAAGTAACAAGAATTGATGTTTTTGGCATTAAAATGGGCACTGTAGGTGTTTTCCTGTCCTCCACTCACTGCCGACTTTGCTTCCCCATTGACTTACATTGGGTTTCGTGTTTCAGTCGGATCCTCGACTTTTTGCAATAATCGGCCGATTTCACCCGACCCAACTTTTGACAAAGTCGGGTTTCGCGAAACCCGACTCGATCCTAAAAAAGTAAAAGTCGCTCAACTCTACTCATAATGTGTCTTCCTGGTGGTGCACATGCGTGCTCTGTCCCCTTACGTCCTGGCCTTCAGAGTTCTTGTTACCTTGGTAATGCCGGATACTCAGTCCAGTGCTTCCGGTCACATGATGCGCTGGCGGGGCCTTCCAGTGATGGACTGCGCTTGCGCCGCGTGGACTGGGGACACAATTATCGGCACATTTAATGTTAGTATATATAAGACCATGCAGCTTACATACAGCCACCCCCTGACAAAGGAAATTCTTTCCGAAATGTGTGTCGGGGTGCGCACACCATAGAGACCAGGTGGACCTTAAAGGTATAGACCCCTAATTTGTATCTTTATCTGCTTTTGTCACATTGCACTCCTATATGGAGATCACCATTTGATTGTTTTTTCTTTCTTAATGTGAAACTTTTTGCACTTTATCTTGGCACATTTATCATATATATATATATATATATATATATATATATATATATATATATTACATACATATTATGAGATCACAATCAAATTATTAGTCTGGTAAGAGACACCTTATAAGGGTCCAGTAGGTCATTTTGGTCTAATTATATATTATATATTGTCATTTCCATTGGTCTATTTGCTAGATTTATTTTAATTCAGGTATATTTTTAATTTATTCTATGTTGTGTGCACATTTTAATTTATTATCCCTACTGGCATATGTATTAATAAAGGTATATTTTTTATCAGTATTACCTTGTTTGGTATTTTATGATCATCCAGAGTGTTGGTTCTTTTACTTAAAAATCATTAGGCCTAATATAGGGTTTCAGTCAGGAGGCCCTATTTGCTAATCCAAATAGTTTGGGATAAAATTGTGTTTCAGTTAGGAATCAGGAGGCATATTTGCTCATCAAAATTGTTAGGTATAATAGTATAGTTCAGGCACACTATCTAAGAAAATAAATAGCAATTATTAATTTAGTGACAGCTGACTGACAGATGTGGGCCTAAGGTTGTGAAGCAGCAGTTTAAAAGAGGGGAAGTTTGCATACAACATGAATGGGAAAAAGCGAGGTTGGGGAGTAAGGGGAAATAGGCTTGGTGTTCGACATGTACGTAGGTTAGTTGTTAATGTGAAAGAAAGCTCAACTGATCAAACACAGTCTCGTCCTATCCAAAGACCACCGACAACATCTGTTACTAGATGGTTACTCGACTCCCCTATAGCGGTACACCTTGTAGATGAGGCTCAGAAAGAGCATGTGCTACAGTGGATGGCATGTGCTGCATAAAGTGGCCTCTCCTCCTCTTCCTCCACCTTAACATCACACACAGTACAATTCTCAGAGGTGGTACCCTCTGAGTAAACTGAGTCAGTAAACTGACTGTGGGGAACCACAGATGGGCCATTCTGCAGAGCTGTTCAAACATTTTATTCCATGGGCATCAGAGGTCTGCTCCAAAGATTCACAGAATCCAGAGCAGGAAAGCATCTGCACCGACACCCACATTTTTTCCTGTTGGATCCGGGGCCGGATGAAGTAGGGTCCAAGGAGAATATAGACCCTCATCACCAGACGTTATCCACCGGGGGTGGAGATGATCCTGAGTTGAGTCATCTTTTGCAGTCTCAAAAAGGCTCAGGTTAGTCAACCCTTGTCTCCCCCGTGAACTGCAGACTCGCAACCAGTGCTGGCTACAGCCAGAGTTGTGGCTGAGGATCCCGACATCTCTGTGTGCACCTGATTGGTATCAGCCTTGTGAACAGGTGCTCGCCCTCTGAAAATCACTGTGAGTACGTATATATACTAGCTGGGAAGCCAGCACAGTATTGCTATTTCTCCCTGAGGAAGCCACCTGGTTTGCGGCGATATGCGTGGGATCCTATCCTGTACCTGTTCTTCTCCCCCTCTTCTCATGCTGGCTCCGTCTCCAATATCTGGACTCTTGGTATCTGGGTATATTTATCCTTAGATTCTGGCATGTTTTATTTCTGCCATCTCCATCTGCTTTCCTATCGTTCATTGTGCATTGCATTTTCCTTGCAAGGATGTTATTTAACATCTTTTTTCACCCATACGGTACTGTGAAATCGGTTTAGGCATATATATTTTCCAGCTGCACATTGTGTCTGGATATATGCATATTGAGACCTGTGTGGTTCATTACTTAGGAGCCAGTCTTTGTATTTTCCACATATTTTGCACGTTATTTGCATATTGTTTTCTGCGTGAAAAATAAGGGGGAAGGGGACTCTGGGTGCTAGTCATCATTGCCCCTATACTAGGGTATGGTTTCTTGCATAGGTATCTGTTTGTATTTTAGTGTTTTTAACTGTTGTTTGTGCTGTGTATTCCTACCAATAAAGCTTTTTTGACTTTTATATAATCTGAGGTGTTCCCAATATATGGGCCTGATCTTTTTTCTATGTGTTTTCTTGAGGATGCAGTGCTTGTCATGGTTGCATCACTCCTTGTCTGCGTGGGAAGCCGCAATGACACTTCCTCGTCTTCCTCCTCCTCCACCTTCTCTGCTGAGATTCTCAGCTGTGTACCTCTGGGTTCACACCAAGTGGGATCTAAAACCTCATTGTAATCCTCTCTATTCACCCACTCCTAATCCTGAGAGTCACCCTCTTCCTCTTTCTGCCCTGACACAACAGTACAGTCCACGCGTGCCTCTGGTATCTGAGTTTCATCACATTATCTGCCAAATTTGCAAAGAAAAACCTCAATAGAGGCAAAAATTCCAATAATTTGACAACTACATGCATGAATTGGCACATGCGGTATCAACATGCATTAGTCTGGGAACCTCACTATGCTAAAATACTGACTGGGGGGCCTCACCAACCACCAACCATCCCATATACCCTATCTGCTGCTTCTTCCCCCTACATCACTGTACCAAGTCACACAGGTCTCTGGCAACAGAAAATCCACTTGTTTACTCGCCACAGTCAGAATGAGTAAGAGCCCATCAACTGTTATGGAAGTGTAGATTCCTGCGGTTTTTGTGTCACCTAGCACAACACATCTTTCTCAATCCAAGCCTGTACCTCACCCACAGTTGAGCAGTTTGTCCTGTTCACCCTACCCTCTCTCTTGAGTTGCCACTCTGTTAGATCCACGGTACAAGAGTAAATTTTGCCAAATACCCTACCCCCCTGGAAGGGACGCGTGCATGCTGGAATATCGAAACTAGCTTGTAGACAATCTTAAGAGTGGTTTTCCCCAAGACAACAATGAGGCACACAGTGTGCATCAAAGTTATAGACTTGCAACCCCGGAAACATCAAGTCGTCAATGCAAAACCATGAGCAGCAGCAGAAGTGTGGCCTGAGCTCGCCTGTCATGTTGTGAAGGTTTTGTTATGCCCGGCAGCCAACATTCTCTCAGAACATGTCCTCAGCGCTGCTGGTGGTGTCCTGATGGATAAGAGCATCCATCTGTCCTCTGAAAGTGAAGACCACCTAACTTTCAGCAAAAATGCACAATTCATGGATCTATAATGACTTTTGCACTCTAGTCACAGACTGTGCAGACTAGGTGATGGTGTTATTTTTAGTGTCAAGCATTGATCTCGTGTTATTGCAGTATGTGACACCTTTTTCGTGGCTTCTGTGCCTGCTGTTGCTGCTGCTGCTGATGTTATAAACAATTTTTTGAAAATTGGAAACTCAAAGTTGGGTCTCCATCTATTGGGTTTCCTGTAATGGAAGGAGTGTCAGATACCCACTACACTGTTTTTACTCTGGGGAAATTGAAGTCACTTTAGTGGTGTGTAATGATCATTTTTTTGAAATGCGGAGACACCAAGTTGGGTCTGCATCTGTTGGTTTGCCTGTAGTAGAAGGGGTGTCAGAGGCCCATTATATTGCTTGTACTCTGGGGAAATTGATGCCACTTTAATGGTGTGTGACGATAATTGTTTGAAATTTTTTCACTCCAAGTTGGGTTTCCTTCATGTTTGTTCCCTGTAGCAGAAGGGCTACCAGACCATCAGACTCGTACTTACTTTTAGTCAACTACCTGTTTTACTATTGTTACATTTTTCTAACATTAGTGCTCTACCAAGCCGATATTTGTACCACCTGAGTGCAGCTGGGAAAACAAACAGTTTGAGCTGTTGTGCGATGTATCAGGGCTCCCAGCAAAGCAGGCTACACCACTCCCTCACCCGCCTCGTCTTGATTGAAACTTCCTTTCAAAGCTCTAAATGCTGGCCCATACTCTGATACCTCATGCATGGCCATGGCTGACTGCTGCTATATCATTATCAAATTTTTACTGTGGGTCAATTGATGCCACTTTTAATGATGTTTGCACCTAATTTTTGGAAATGTTTGGACTTCAAGTTGGGTCCCCTTCTTGTTTGTTGCCTGAATTTGGCAGACCTTTCAGAGCAGCAGGGTTATACCTGTTACTTATCTACCTGTTGCTGATCAATGTTTCAGCTGGAAATGCCCATCCAAGCCCTGTCCCATGCATCCATGCCGCACAATTTTACTGTTTGTACTCTTGGTCAATTGATGCTAATTTTCCTGGTGTCTGCGTCTAACTTGAGTTGTTTGGGAAACATTTTGTCCCCCCCGTTAAAGTGTTGTCTATGCATTTGGTTTAGCCTCCCCTTGAATTCAAGGGGGTTTGGAAACGTTCACCAAACTGTTAGGAGAACATGTTCAGCGAACATCAGGATGTTCGCCAAACCAAACCTTGAAAGGTTCGCTCATCTCTACTCGGCAGGCATTTTCTTCTTTGAAGAGATGTTTTTCCACTGTGCCAGTACTCATGCAACCCAATGTGTCTCGACCACTTATTGTTGAGTTTGATACTTCGGAGGTGGGGGTTGGGACTGTATTGTCTCAAGGGCCGTCATCTGGTAAATGGCATCCATATACCTTCTGCTCTAAAAAGTTGTTGTCGGCCAAAAGAAACTATGATGTAGGTAATAGATAACTTTTGTCTATTAAGTTGGCATTTAAGGAATGGCATTATTTTTTGGAAGGGGCAATTCACCCGGTCACAGTCATCACTGATTACAAAAACTTAATGTACCTTGACTCTGCTAAACGTCTTTATCACAGGCAAGCTAGATGGTCTTTATTTTTCACTGGGTTCAATTTTGTGGTCACTTACCATCCTGGGATTAAGAATGCTAACGCTTTAATTTGGAGTTTCCCTTGGGGTGAGAGTACCAATGGTGCTGTCCTTATTTTACAAGAAGGGGTGGTCGTGTCCACAGTGTTTTCTGAACCTGAGGGTGAGGTACTGGAGGCTCAGAGGGAAGCCCCCACTGGTCCTTTAGGGAAAATTTTTGTACACCGTCACCAGTTATTATTGATAGCAATTTAGAGTTTAAGGTAGTGGAAATCATTGATTTTCATATGGTTTGCCACTCTGTATAATACCTGGTGCATTGTAATTGGTATGCTCCGTAGGAGAGGATATGGATGCCGGCATCTGAGGTTACTGCTGGTAGGTTCATACGGTCTTTTTGTTTGGCCCATCTGGATAAACCTGGCTCCAAGGGTACTGAAGCCCCTCATAGAAGGGGGGAAATTATGGTGAGTGGGTCACCTTCTCCTGGGAGATCTGGGGTTAGAAATTCACTACATATTGTGAATCGCAGATCTTCCATTTAGCCAGTGTGTTTTTGTTTCATATTAAATGAATTCCGTTTCCTTTGGTGTTGAAGAGGTTAACGACTCTTTCTATGCTGGTTAGAAACTTGCAATTCCATCTCACAGCTGTTCCTGACATGTAATTTCCTCTCCCTATAAAATGTGGTCAGACTTTCTCTTCATTTCCAGTGAAAGCTTTGCTTCCTAGCTCCTTGGGGATGCTATGCTGAATTAGAGATCGTTGTTGCTACTTGAGATTGTTGTGTGCTATTTTTGGGTGTATGCTTTCCTCATTGTCCTATTCCTGTTTGATTGGTATATTCCTATCCTTATCTATATACCTCTCTACATTTGGTAAGTGTTTGTTGCTTTCTATTATCTGTCTGTCTTACGTGTTGATACACTAGCTTTTCTGTCATTGGCCTCCTGGGGGAGGGGGAGGGGACAGCTTAGGGAATAACAGAGCACCAGTGAGACTGGTGGCCCAAACCTTCTCACCTTAAGTGATATCTTAGTGGGCAGGGATAGTTAGGGCCCCAGTCCTATGGATGGTTCAGGGCCTCTTTCCCTAATCACGAACAGTCACAGCGTAACAGTAAGAGTATAATAATGTATGTGGGGGCATTTTCTGGAGAAACATACTGCATAGGGGCCATGAAATGGGTATCATAGTATTTGGAAACACAAAGGGGCTCCAGTAAGGGCACAGTTATTGTGTACGTGATGCAATACATGTCCCTCTCCCTTTCTTTAAGGGTATGTGCACATGTTCTGGAATTGGCAGCGCTTTGAATGCAGTACATGTCCGCTGCGTCCAAAGTGCTGCCGGCTATTGAACGCAGGAGAACCCGCATGTGTTCATTGAACCGTGTGGATTCACCATGTCCAATACATTGCATGGATGAAACTTATCTTGCAGAGGCTCACGTCTCCGCAAGATAAATAGACATTCTGCGGTCTGGAAAGACACACCGCATGTCCATCTCTGCAGGTGAGCCGCGGACGTCTGTGCACGCATAGTGGGCATGGGATTTCTTGAAATCCAATCCACTATGCTGTAAAATCTGGACACTGCAAGTTTGACGCTGCGCAAGTACGTAGCGTGCAACCTGCAGCGTTTACTGATCGTGTGCACATACCGTAATAAGTTTGGAGATATGTGACCCTGTCTGCTACATCAAATATTTTGTTTATGGGAGAAAGGGGGCCCAAATAGGAATTTTACTATGGGACCACATGATTTCTTTGGCAACTCTGGTGACATGAAAGGAAGTTTCAAAAAAGTCAAACAACCAAGACCATTTCTACAAATAGTCTGTTAATTGCTGTCACGTCACATGACAATTTTACAATTGGGAATTGTCTGTGCAATAAAAAAATTACAGACAAGTCAGGTGCATGTGATAAGTTACTGTACACATGGCTTTCATGAAAGTCTACAGGGGCAAACTCGTGTATAGTACCTCATAGATTTCTATGTGCTGTTGCACTGTGGTCATGGTAGGACATTACAGGATATACTGTCACAATCATGACATTTGGCACATCAATGTCACTGCACAGCTCGCATTAATCAATTTGGTTACTTTATTACTATTTTAACAAATGTGTTGGGGACATGATTTTGTGGCACTTACTAATCTATTACAGTAGTAATATAGACAGTATTATATAATGGGCTGGGTGGTGGAACCACTGGGCTGTAGACTGAGGAGAGCTTGGAGGGGCATGATTAAGCGAACACCCAACTCTTCGCTAGAGAGCCTGATGGTTGGGTTAGACATGGCGCCCGATGGATGCCAGGTGCTACTCCAGAATAAACTTCGGACACACAACAGCTGACCGTCAAAAGTGAACGGAGCTGTAAGGTCAGGTGCAGACAGGTATGGCAGATACTGGAAGACATGGTTGGCATACAGGCAAGCAGGTTCTGGTAAGCATGGCTGACATGCAGGCAGGAGCTGGGGCTCCGGTGGTGACCCCTGTGTATCTGCGTAATGGGTAAGAGCTATTGAACCGGGTTGGGCACTATTTATGCCGAAATGTGATCGGCACCCCATTGTGGGATTTATGTGGATTGACCGACAGTAACCCGGTCCATGTAGTAGTTTTTTCTTACCTGGACATGCACTATTAGCACTTTAGGATGGAAAATAAGCAGAGTCTCACAGGGGCTGTCATCGTATACATTGTTTCAGTGTTTTCCTTAGGTTCCCTTGCTGTTCAGATTATGTGTGTAATGATTAATTGTTACTAAGTAATGTATTTGACTTTTCTATGAATAAAAATATACATTTATACTTTTTCAAATGGGACTTATACTCCGTGTGTTTCTCTCTGGTCTATTTAATGTGTTGGTGGAGTGTCCTTAATAGTATTATGCGATCTCTTGATTTGTTACAAACACATGACTACGAGCATGTGTGAGAGATCAAGGATTTTTTTGTCCATTGTGGGATGTTTTTATTCTACCAACATAACGTGTTGCTCAAGCCCTTTCCAACAGGTGGAGGTGCCTTAAATAATAAGTGTCTCAAAGTCATTGGTTGGGGACACATTAGGCACCCTACACACAGTTCCTGGGGATCTGTAAACATTGCTGAGGCCCTGGGCAGCTGTTGTGAATTCTGCTCTTGGGCTAAGTGGTAGTGCTGCTGTCTCTGGATCGCAGCATTCATCAGGTGTGTCAAGTTTTTGCAATCCTGACTGGGCTATTTAGCCTTGCTTGACCCTTTAGTCAGTGCCAGTTGTCCATTGTTCCTGGAGGATTCACATCCTTGCCTGCTCTCTCCTGCTTTGCTGTTCCTTTCAACAAAGAAGTTCTGGCCTTGATTTTTGCTGTCCACATGCTGTGGCCTTATTGTTCAGTTCTTTTCCATGTTTTTGTCTTGTCCAGCTTGGTCTGAATAAGGATTTGTTTAGCCAAGCTCGTATCTCTGTAGATGCAGATATACCCTCCATATCTTTAGTTAGCTGTGGAGATTTTTGTATTTTCTGTGGTGGATATTTTCTAGTGTTTTAATACTGACCGCATAGTACTCTGTCCTATCCTTTCTATTTAGCTAGAAGTGGCCTCCTTTGCTAAATTCTGATTTCAGTCTGTGTATGTTTTTTCCCTCTCCTCTCACAGTCAATATTTGTGGGGGGCTAGCTATCCTTTGGGGATTTTCTCTGAGGCCAGATAGTTTTCCCTTTTCTATCTCTAGGGGTAATTAGTCCTCCGGCTGTGTCGAGATGTCTAGGGAGTGATAGGTACATTCCACGGCTACTTCTAGTTGCGGTGTTAAGTTCAGGGTCTGCGGTCAGTACAGGTACCACCTTCTCCAGAGTACGTCTCATGCTGCTCTTAGGCCACCAGATCATAACAGGCAGCAGAAGAAGGAGGTGTGGGATGGGCATCATGGCAGTGAGGAGTTGGCATCAATGCTGGGGAAGGGAGGAAGCTCACAGGCTGCCAACTAGTGATGAGCGAGCACTAAAATGCTTGGATGCTTATTGCTCGGGTCAAGCAGATTGGAATATTTGGGTACTCCGCCAGAACAACGAGCCCAATGTAAATGTATGGAAGACCAGAGTGTTTTTACCACGATCCCCCTGGGGGTCCTTTTAAGGTCTAAAAACGTCTGAAAATGATGGAAACACTGCTCAAATGATACAGGGACATCATGGGGATCGCCCCTGGAAGCTTTGCTAACTCCTAGTTCAGAGCTGTAAACTTTTTTTTTTTCCGACATTCATGCCATTTTTCCCAGTGCCAGTCCCAAAAAACACACTAAAACGAAACCAAAATGGATTTTGCTGGGAAATATGTCAAGGTACATCCTTTGCAGGTTAATTAATTGCCTGTAAGGCCAAATATTAACCCCAGACCGAAAATCTCCTCCACCACTTGGGCTTAGTTCAGATGCAGCGTTTTTGAAGCGTTTTTGAACTTTAACATTGCTTTCAACCACTACAAATGCATTCACTGGGAAATGTCATTGTAACATTTAACAAGCCTAGTTGGCCATGTGCTGTGTGACACATAAGCAGACCCATCTTGTTTCATTTATGAAGGAGCGACCCTTAAAGTCACAGAGACTATTTTTATTGGTGCATCAGGTGGCATTAATCTTTTTAAAGGGCCATTATTAAACAGTGGGTCTCCCAAGCTATGGGTCTCACAGCCTTTCATAAGATGTCCTGGGGGGACTCCTGAAAAAGTGTTGCATTGAATTCAAGACCTGCCCTGCTACCAATTTATATGCACCCCAATAAGCCTTTGAACCCACATACTGGATGGGCCCCTGAAAATCCACTTCACAATATGCATTTTGCACTCCGTACTCCTTTGTTTTACACATTGGCAGCAAAGCCAGCACTGCTGCATAGTCAGTCATATGCACCCCATTACGCCTTGGAACCCACATACTGGATGGGCCCATGAAAATCCACTTCACAATATGCATTTTGCACTCCGTACTCCTTTGTTTTACACATTGGCAGCAAAGCCAGCACTGCTGCATAGTCAGTCATATGCACCCCATTACGCCTTGGAACCCACATACTGGATGGGCCCATGAAAATCCACTCATATTTTTTAATGGTATGATGGTTCCCTCTTTACAGGAGAATTTGGCAATTTTATTTGCCATGTTTTTAACACTAAGATTCAGATACAGCTGTAAATAAGGCTAATACTTGCAATACAACGCAATTTTATTGCAAACTACAAAATTCAAGGAATAGTATGATTGAGTGTGAGTGCGTACACTTTTGTATATGTTAACATACAAAGGTTAATAAGTACATATAAGGATTAAATACATATAGTGATTACGTATATATGAAGATTAACTATATACAGTATACTTACATCATCCACAAGAGGCTTTTAAACATCATCCGTCTGAAATATCAGAGAAGCAACACCAAGACAGAGAACCCCTGGGAATTTACCTATACTGTATGGGCGTCCCCAACTATGCAGGTATCAGCAAACTGTACATGTACAAGTACCCCAGTTTTGGCATCTGTCTTAGTCATGTTTCTCTGGTCTTATATAGTGATTTACACTATGTAGTAACTCTAGTTTCACCCAGACCTTCAAGTGGCCAGCTGTCAAGGTTGTATGAAACTGAGATATCATGGAGTCATCAGACAAGGGGCCATAAACCTCTAGAAAATAAAAGCTACAAGGATTTAGATCAAACCACCACAGGCAGAGTTTCAGTAAACCTTAATGTTTTACAATGACAAAAAGCAAACATATAGAGGCTTAGAAGTGTTTGTGAAGTGAATATACAAACATTTCTCAAGATTGTGTCACTATGAGCATTGTCTGTCACATCTGTAAATGTTTTACAAGAAATGCAGCTATGTGATTGTCTGAATGCATTCGGTATACAGTATTTTAATCTGGATTCCAAATCGCCATTTGTATATTTGCCATTTGTACATTTTAGGCAGCCAAAGTTATTGCTCTCAAGGAGAGAAGCTAATATAGTCGAAAAAGAAATATTTGTATTGAAAGACTGAGCCAAACTAACAGCACTGCTTTATCAAATTTATATGAAGTGTATTGTGTCCAATGTGAGCAACCAGCCAGCATAAAAAGGAGCTTTTCAAGTGAGCTCTTTAAGGTACACAAATTTTATGATGCTTTTTCCAACAAGAATGTGGTTTCACCGATGTGGGGTACCTTTTTTTTAAACTATACTATTGCCATCACAGCCCCCTTGCCCAAAATTCACCGTACAGAGCACGTTCACCCTGGTGATCTAGTGGCAGTTAAAGGACACATTGCAGGAGACAGAGTTAAGAAGTAGGCTCAAGGTAATATAATGCCCAATTCCCCAATGTGGGGTCCTTTTTTTACTAAATAAAATGGTGCCATCACAGCCCCCTTGCCCAAAATTCACCGTACAGAGCATGCTCACCCTTGTCATCTAGTGGCAGGTAAAGGACACATTGCAGGAGACAGCATTAAGAAGCAGGCCCAATGTAATGAAATGCCCAATTCCCCAATGTGGGTTCTGTTGTGAAATTGGATTTTGGGCTCCCCCGGTGGCCACTGGTGGAATTGAACTTGTGTGCATCATCCCCTCTGTTCACCTGTTCCCATCAGGATGTGGGAGTCGCTATTTAACCTTGCTCCTCTGTCACTTCCATGCCGGTCAACATTGTAATCAGAAGCCTTTCTGTGCATGTTCCTGCTACCAGACAACTTCCAGCTAAGTCGGACTTTTGTCCTTGTTTGTTTTTTGCATTTTGTTCCAGTTCACAGCTGCAGTTTCGTTTCTGTGTCTGGAAAGCTCTTGTGATCTGAAATTGCCACTCTGATGTTATGAGTTAATACTAGAGTCTTAAAGTAATTTCAGGATGGTGTATTGATAGGGTTTTCAGCTGACCATGAAAGTACCCTTTCTGTCTTCCTGCTATCTAGTAAGCGGACCTCGATTTTGCTAAACCTATTTTCATACTACGTTTGTCATTTTCATCTTAAATCACCGCCAATATATGTGGGGGCCTCTGTCTGCCTTTCGGGGAAATTTCTCTAGAGGTGAGCCAGGACTATATTTTCCTCTGCCAGGATTAGTTAGTCCTCCGGCCGGCGCTGGGCGTCTAGGGATAAAACGCAGGCTACGCTACCCGGCTACTGTTAGTTGTGCGGCAGGTTTAGTTCATGGTCAGTTTAAGTTTCCATCCTTCCAAGAGCTAGTTCTGTCATGTTCTCAATGGCAAGAGAACATAGCATCAGCATATATAGGAACTAGCTCTTGGAAGATGGGAACTGAGCTGACCATGAACTAAACCTAACGCACAACTAGCAGTGGCCGGGTAGCATGCCTACGTTGATTCTAGATGCCCAGCACCAGCCGGAGGACTAAATAATACTAGCAGAGGAAAATATTAGTCCTAGCTCACCTCTAGAGAAATACCCCGAAAGGAGACAGAGGCCCCCCACAAGTATTGGCGGTGAATTAAGATGAAATAACAAACGTAGTATGAAAATAGGTTTAGCAAATTTGAGGTCCACTTACTACATAGCAGAAGACAGAAAGGACACTTTCATGGTCAGCTGAAAACCCTATCAAAACACCATCCAGGAATTACTTTAAAACTCTGGCATTAACTCATAACTAGTGTTGAGCATTCCGATGCTGCAAGTATCGGGTATCGGCTGATACTTGCTGTATCGGAATTCCGATACCGGGATTCCGATACTCTTGTGGTATCGGGTATCGGGTATCGGAACAACATTAATGTTAAAATGTGTAAAATAGAGAATTAAAATAAAAAATATCGCTATACTCACCTGTCCGACGCAGCCGGGACCTCAGCGCAGGAACCGGCAGCGTTGTTTGTTTAAAATTCCCGCTTTTACATGGTTACGCGAAGTCCCGGCTTGTGATTGGTCAGGGCGGCCATGTTGCCGGGCCGCGGACCAATCACAGCAAGCCGTGACAAAAATACGTCACGGCTTGCTGTGATTGGTCCGCGTCCCGGCAACATGGCCGCCATTAACCAATCACAAGCCGTGACGTCACGGGAGGCTGGAAACGCGCTCATTTTAAAAAGGGCGCGTGTCCAGCCTCCCGTGACGTCCCGGCTTGTGATTGGTCAGGGCGGCCATATTGCCGGGACGCGGACCAATCACAGCAAGCCGTGACGTAATTTCGTCACGGCTTGCTGTGATTGGTCCGCGTCCCGGCAACATGGCCGACCTGACCAATCACAAGCCGGGAATTCACGTAACCAAGTAATAGCGCGATTTTTAAACAAACAACGCTGCCGGTTCCCTCGCTGAAGTCCCGGCTGCGTCGGACAGGTGAGTATAGCAATATTTTTTATTTTAATTCTTTCTTTTACACATTTATATGGTTCCCAGGGCCTGAAGGAGAGTTTCCTCTCCTTCAGACCCTGGGAACCATCAGGGATACCGTCCGATACTTGAGTCCCATTGACTTGTATTGGTATCGGGTATCGGTATCGGATTGGATCCGATATTTTGCCGGTATCGGCCGATACTTTCCGATACCAATACTTTCAAGTATCGGACGGTATCGCTCAACACTACTCATAACACCAGAGTGGCAATTCCTGTTCACAAGAGCTTTCCAGACACAGTAACGAAACTACAGCTGTGAACTGGAACAAAAATGCAAAAACAAACATGGACAAGAGTCCAACTTATCTAGTAGTTGTCTAGGAGCAGGAACAAGCACAGAGAGGCTTCTGATAACATTGTTGACCGGCAAGCAACTAACAGAGCAGCAAGGTTATATAGCGACTCCCACATCTTGATGGGAACAGGTGAACAGAGAAGATGAAAACACCAGTTCAATTCCACCAGTAGCCACCGGGGGAGCCCAGAATCCAAATTCACAACAGTACCCCCCCCTCAAGGAGGGGGCACCGAACCCTCACCAGAACCACCAGGGCGATCAGGATGGGCCCTATGAAAGGCACAAACCAGATCAGAGGCATGAACATCAGATGCATTCACCCAAGAATTATCCTCCTGGCCGTATCCCTTCCACTTGACCAGATACTGGAGTCTCCGTCTGGAAACACGAGAGTCTAAGATTTTCTCCACAACGTACTCCAACTCACCCTCAACCAACACCGGAGCAGGAGGCTCAACGGAAGGCACAACCGGTACCTCATACCTGCGCAACAATGACCGATGAAAAACGTTATGAATAGAGAAGGATGCAGGGAGGTCCAAACGGAAGGAAACAGGGTTAAGAATCTCCAATATCTTATACGGGCCGATGAACCGAGGCTTAAACTTAGGAGAAGAGACCCTCATAGGGACAAAACGAGAAGACAACCACACCAAATCCCCAACACAAAGCCGAGGACCAACACGACGGTGGCGGTTGGCAAAAAGCTGAGTCTTCTCCTGGGACAACCTCAAATTGTCCACCACCTGCCCCCAGATCTGATGCAATCTCTCCACCACAGCATCCACTCCAGGACAATCCGAAGATTCCACCTGACCAGAGGAAAATCGAGGATGAAACCCCGAATTACAGAAAAACGGGGACACCAAAGTGGCAGAGCTGGCCCGATTATTGAGAGCGAACTCTGCCAATGGCAAAAAAGCAACCCAATCATCCTGGTCAGCAGACACAAAACACCTCAGATATGTCTCCAGGGTCTGATTAGTCCGCTCGGTCTGGCCATTCGTCTGAGGATGGAAAGCGGACGAAAAAGATAAATCTATGCCCATCCTAGCACAGAATGCCCGCCAAAATCTAGACACGAATTGGGTCCCTCTGTCAGAAATGATATTCTCAGGAATACCATGCAAACGAACAACATTTTGAAAAAACAGAGGAACCAACTCGGAAGAAGAAGGCAACTTGGGCAGAGGAACCAAATGGACCATCTTAGAGAAACGGTCACACACCACCCAGATGACAGACATCTTCTGAGAAACAGGCAGATCTGAAATAAAATCCATCGAGATGTGCGTCCAAGGCCTCTTAGGAATGGGCAAGGGCAACAATAATCCACTAGCCCGAGAGCAACAAGGCTTGGCCCGAGCACAAACGTCACAAGACTGCACAAAGCCTCGCACATCTCGTGACAGGGAAGGCCACCAGAAGGACCTTGCCACCAAATCCCTGGTACCAAAAATGCCAGGATGACCTGCCAACGCAGAAGAATGAACCTCAGAGATGACTCTACTGGTCCAATCATCAGGAACAAACAGTTTATCAGGTGGGCAACGATCCGGTCTATCCGCCTGAAACTCCTGCAAGGCCCGCCGCAGGTCTGGAGAAACGGCTGACAATACCACTCCATCCTTAAGGATACCTGTGGGCTCAGAGTTACCAGGCGAGTCAGGCTCAAAACTCCTAGAAAGGGCATCCGCCTTAACATTCTTAGAACCCGGTAGGTATGACACCACAAAATTAAACCGAGAGAAAAATAATGACCAGCGCGCCTGTCTAGGATTCAGGCGCCTGGCGGTCTCAAGATAAATCAAGTTTTTGTGGTCAGTCAATACCACCACCTGATGTCTGGCCCCCTCAAGCCAATGGCGCCACTCCTCAAAAGCCCACTTCATGGCCAAAAGCTCCCGATTCCCAACATCATAATTCCGCTCAGCGGGCGAAAATTTACGGGAAAAGAAGGCACAAGGCCTCATCACGGAGCAGTCAGAACTTTTCTGCGACAACACTGCCCCAGCTCCGATCTCAGAAGCGTCGACCTCAACCTGAAAAGGTAGAGCAACATCAGGCTGACGCAACACAGGGGCAGAGGAAAAACGGCGCTTAAGCTCCCGAAAGGCCTCCACAGCGTCAGGGGACCAATCAGCAACATCAGCACCCTTCTTAGTCAAATCAGTCAATGGCTTAGCAATATCCGAAAAACCAGCAATAAATCGACGATAAAAGTTAGCAAAGCCCAAAAATTTCTGAAGACTCTTAAGAGAAGAGGGCTGCGTCCAATCACAAATAGCTTGAACCTTGACAGGATCCATTTCAATGGAAGAGGGAGAAAAAATATATCCCAAAAAGGAAATCCTCTGCACCCCAAAAACACACTTAGAACCCTTCACACACAAAGAATTAGACCGCAAAACCTGGAAAACCCTCCTGACTTGCTGGACATGAGAGTCCCAGTCATCCGAAAAAATCAGAATATCATCCAGATACACAATCATAAATTTATCCAAATAATCGCGAAAAATATCATGCATAAAGGACTGGAAAACTGACGGAGCATTTGAAAGACCAAAAGGCATCACTAAATACTCAAAGTGGCCCTCGGGCGTATTAAATGCGGTTTTCCACTCATCCCCCTGCCTGATTCGCACCAAATTATACGCCCCACGAAGGTCAATCTTAGAGAACCACTTGGCCCCCTTTATGCGAGCAAACAAATCAGTCAGCAACGGCAATGGGTATTGATATTTTACAGTGATTTTATTCAAAAGCCGATAATCGATACATGGTCTCAAAGAGCCGTCTTTTTTTGACACAAAGAAAAAACCGGCTCCTAAGGGAGATGACGATGGACGAATATGTCCCTTTTCCAAGGACTCCTTTATATATTCTCGCATAGCAGCATGTTCAGGCACAGACAGATTAAATAAACGACCCTTTGGGTATTTACTACCCGGGATTAAATCTATGGCACAATCGCACTCTCGGTGCGGAGGTAATGAACCAAGCTTGGATTCTTCAAAGACGTCACGATAGTCAGACAGGAACTCAGGAATTTCAGAGGGAATAGATGATGAAATGGAAACCACAGGTACATCCCCATGAGCCCCCTTACATCCCCAGCTCAACACAGACATAGCTCTCCAGTCGAGGACTGGGTTGTGAGATTGCAGCCAAGGCAATCCTAGCACCAAATCATCATGTAGATTATACAGCACCAGAAAGCGAACAATCTCCTGGTGATCCGGATTAATACGCATAGTTACTTGTGTCCAGTATTGTGGTTTATTATTAGCCAATGGGGTGGAGTCAATCCCCTTCAGAGGAATAAGAGTCTCCAAAGGCTCTAAATCATACCCACAGCGTTTGGCAAAGGACCAATCCATAAGACTCAAAGCGGCGCCAGAGTCGACATAGGCGTCCGTGGTAATAGATGACAAAGAGCAAATCAAGGTCACAGATAGAATAAACTTAGACGGTAAGGTGCAAATGGAAACAGATTTATCAAGCTTTTTAGTGCGCTTAGAGCATGCTGATATAACATGAGTAGAATCACCACAATAGAAACACAACCCATTTTTCCGTCTAAAATTCTGCCGCTCGCTTCGGGACAGAATTCTATCACACTGCATACTCTCTGGCGACTTCTCAGTGGACACCGCCAGATGGTGCACTGGTTTGCGCTCCCGCAAACGCCTATCGATCTGAATAGCCATTGTCATGGACTCATTCAGACCCGCAGGCACAGGGAACCCCACCATAACATCCTTAATGGCATCAGAGAGACCCTCTCTGAAAGTCGCCGCCAGGGCGCACTCATTCCACTGAGTAAGCACAGACCATTTACGGAATCTTTGACAGTAAATTTCCGCTTCATCTTGCCCCTGAGATAGGGACATCAAAGTTTTTTCTGCCTGAAGCTCCAAATGAGGTTCGTCATAAAGCAACCCCAAGGCCAGAAAAAACGCATCCACATTGAGCAACGCAGGATTCCCTGGTGTCAATGAAAAAGCCCAGTCTTGAGGGTCGCCCCGGAGCAAGGAAATCACAATCCTGACCTGCTGTGCAGGGTCTCCGGCAGAGCGAAATTTCAGGGACAAAAATAATTTGCAATTATTTCGAAAATTCTGAAACCCAGATCTATTCCCCGAGAAAAATTCCGGCCAAGGAATTCTCGGCTCAGATACAGGTGCATGATAAACAAAGTCTTGCAAATTTTGTACCTTCGTGGCGAGATTATTCAAACCTGCAGTTACACTCTGAAGATCCATTACAAACAGGTGGACACAGAGCCATTCAAGGGTTAAGAGGAGGTAAGAAGCAGCTAGACAGCAATTAAGGGCTAGGCAGCAAAACTCTGAGGGAAAAAAAAAAAAAATTCCCTTAAACACTTCTTTTTCTCCTGCTTCAGCCCAAACAATTAACACTTTGTTGGCCGGTCAAACTGTCATGTTCTCAATGGCAAGAGAACATAGCATCAGCATATATAGGAACTAGCTCTTGGAAGATGGGAACTGAGCTGACCATGAACTAAACCTAACGCACAACTAGCAGTGGCCGGGTAGCATGCCTACGTTGATTCTAGATGCCCAGCACCAGCCGGAGGACTAAATAATACTAGCAGAGGAAAATATTAGTCCTAGCTCACCTCTAGAGAAATACCCCGAAAGGAGACAGAGGCCCCCCACAAGTATTGGCGGTGAATTAAGATGAAATAACAAACGTAGTATGAAAATAGGTTTAGCAAATTTGAGGTCCACTTACTACATAGCAGAAGACAGAAAGGACACTTTCATGGTCAGCTGAAAACCCTATCAAAACACCATCCAGGAATTACTTTAAAACTCTGGCATTAACTCATAACACCAGAGTGGCAATTCCTGTTCACAAGAGCTTTCCAGACACAGTAACGAAACTACAGCTGTGAACTGGAACAAAAATGCAAAAACAAACATGGACAAGAGTCCAACTTATCTAGTAGTTGTCTAGGAGCAGGAACAAGCACAGAGAGGCTTCTGATAACATTGTTGACCGGCAAGCAACTAACAGAGCAGCAAGGTTATATAGCGACTCCCACATCTTGATGGGAACAGGTGAACAGAGAAGATGAAAACACCAGTTCAATTCCACCAGTAGCCACCGGGGGAGCCCAGAATCCAAATTCACAACATAGTTCCTATGTATGCTGGGCTATGTTCTCTTGCCATTGAGAACCATAACAGTTTGACCGGACCACAAAGGGTTAAATTAATTGGCAGAGAAAGGAGAGAAAAAAGAAGTCTGCTGAAAAATTTTTTTTTTTTTTTTTTTTTTTCCTTCAGTTCTGAGTGTGCTTTCAATTGAATCACTTGCAAGTCTGCCTATATTGCAGCCTTCCTCTCTCTCTCTCCTTCTAATCCTGGAATGGCTCTGTGTTCACCTGTTTAAAATGGATATTCAGAGTTTAGCTGCAGGTTTGAATAATCTCACCACGAAAGTTCAAAATTTACAAGATTTTGTTGTTCACGTTCCTATATCTGAACCTAGAATTCCTTTGCCTGAATTTTTCTCGGGGAATAGATCTTGCTTTCAAAATTTCAAAAATAATTGCAAGTTGTTTTTGTCCCTGAAATCTCGCTCTGCTGGAGATCCTGCTCAGCAGGTCAGGATTGTGATTTCCTTGCTCCGGGGCGACCCTCAAGATTGGGCTTTTGCATTGGCTCCAGGGGATCCTGCGTTGCTCAATGTGGATGCGTTTTTTCTGGCCTTGGGGTTGCTTTATGAGGAACCTCATTTAGAGCTTCAGGCGGAAAAAGCCTTGATGTCCCTATCTCAGGGGCAAGATGAAGTTGAAATATACTGCCAAAAATTCCGTAAATGGTCTGTGCTTACTCAGTGGAATGAGTGCGCCCTGGCGGCGAATTTCAGAGAGGGTCTCTCTGATGCCGTTAAGGATGTTATGGTGGGGTTCCCTGTGCCTGCGGGTCTGAATGAGTCCATGACAATGGCTATCCAGATCGATAGACGTCTGCGGGAGCGCAAACCTGTGCACCATTTGGCGGTGTCTACTGAGAAGACGCCAGAGAATATGCAATGTGATAGAATTCTGTCCAGAAGCGAACGGCAGAATTTTAGACGAAAAAATGGGTTGTGCTTTTATTGTGGTGATTCAACTCATGTTATATCAGCATGCTCTAAGCGTACTAAGAAGCTTGATAAGTCAGTTTCAATTGGCACTTTTCAGTCTAAGTTTATTCTATCTGTGACCCTGATTTGTTCTTTATCATCTATTACCGCGGATGCCTATGTCGACTCTGGCGCCGCTTTGAGTCTTATGGATTGGTCCTTTGCCAAACGCTGTGGGTATGATTTAGAGCCTCTTGAAACTCCTATACCTCTGAAGGGGATTGACTCCACCCCATTGGCTAGTAATAAACCACAATACTGGACACAAGTAACTATGCGAATTAATCCGGATCATCAGGAGATTATTCGCTTTCTTGTGCTGTATAATCTACATGATGTGTTGGTGCTTGGATTGCCATGGCTGCAATCTCATAACCCAGTCCTCGACTGGAACGCTATGTCTGTGTTAAGCTGGGGATGTAAGGGGATGCATGGGGACGTACCTTTGGTTTCCATTTCGTCATCTATTCCCTCTGAGATTCCTGAATTCTTGTCTGACTATCGTGACGTTTTTGAAGAACCTAAGCTTGGTTCATTACCTCCGCACCGGGAGTGCGATTGTGCCATAGATTTGATTCCGGGTAGTAAATACCCTAAGGGTCGTTTATTTAATCTGTCTGTGCCTGAACATGCTGCTATGCGAGAATATATAAAGGAGTCCTTGGAAAAGGGACATATTCGTCCTTCGTCATCTCCCTTAGGAGCCGTTTTTTTCTTTGTGTCTAAGAAAGATGGCTCTTTGAGGCCGTGTATTGATTATCGGCTTTTGAATAAAATCACGGTTAAATATCAATATCCGTTGCCACTGCTGACTGATTTGTTTGCTCGCATAAAGGGGGCCAAGTGGTTCTCTAAGATAGGTCTCCGTGGGGCGTATAATTTGGTGCGAATTAAGCAGGGGGATGAGTGGAAAACCGCATTTAATACGCCCGAGGGCCACTTTGAGTATTTGGTGATGCCTTTTGGCCTTTCAAATGCCCCTTCAGTCTTTCAGTCCTTTATGCATGACATTTTCCGTGATTATTTGGATAAATTTATGATCGTGTATCTGGATGATATTCTGATTTTTTCGGATGACTGGGACTCTCATGTCCAGCAGGTCAGGAGGGTTTTTCAGGTTTTGCGGTCTAATTCCTTGTGTGTGAAGGGTTCTAAGTGCGTTTTTGGGGTTCAAAAGATTTCCTTCTTGGGATACATTTTTTCCCCCTCTTCCATCGAGATGGATCCTGTCAAGGTTCGGGCTATTTGTGATTGGACGCAACCCTCTTCTCTTAAGAGTCTTCAGAAATTTTTGGGCTTTGCTAACTTTTATCGTCGATTTATTGCTGGTTTTTCTGATGTTGTTAAACCATTGACTGATTTGACTAAGAAGGGTGCTGATGTTGCTGATTGGTCCCCTGCTGCTGTGGAGGCCTTTCGGGAGCTTAAGCGCCGCTTTTCTTCCGCCCCTGTGTTGCGTCAGCCTGATGTTGCTCTTCCTTTTCAGGTTGAGGTCGACGCTTCTGAAATCGGAGCTGGGGCGGTTTTGTCGCAAAGAAGTTCCGACTGCTCCGTGATGAAACCTTGTGCTTTTTTTTCTCGTAAATTTTCGCCCGCCGAGCGGAATTATGATATTGGGAATCGGGAGCTTTTGGCCATGAAGTGGGCTTTTGAGGAGTGGCGTCATTGGCTTGAGGGGGCTAGACATCAGGTGGTGGTATTGACCGACCACAAAAATTTAATTTATCTTGAGTCCGCCAGACGCCTGAATCCTAGACAGGCGCGCTGGTCGTTGTTTTTCTCTCGGTTTAATTTTGTGGTGTCATACCTACCGGGTTCCAAGAATGTTAAGGCTGATGCCCTTTCTAGGAGTTTTGAGCCTGACTCCCCTGGTAATTCTGAACCTACAGGTATCCTTAAGGATGGAGTGATATTGTCTGCCGTTTCTCCAGACCTGCGGCGGGCCTTGCAGGATTTTCAGGCGGATAGACCTGATCGTTGCCCACCTGGTAGACTGTTTGTTCCTGATGATTGGACCAGTAAAGTCATTTCTGAGGTTCATTCTTCTGCGTTGGCAGGTCATCCTGGAATCTTTGGTACCAGGGATTTGGTGGCAAGGTCCTTCTGGTGGCCTTCCCTGTCACGAGATGTACGAGGCTTTGTGCAGTCTTGTGACGTTTGTGCTCGGGCCAAGCCTTGTTGTTCTCGGGCTAGTGGATTGTTGTTGCCCTTGCCTATCCCGAAGAGGCCTTGGACGCACATCTCGATGGATTTTATTTCGGATCTTCCTGTTTCTCAGAAGATGTCTGTCATCTGGGTGGTGTGTGACCGTTTCTCTAAGATGGTCCATTTGGTTCCCCTGCCTAAGTTGCCTTCTTCTTCCGAGTTGGTTCCTCTGTTTTTTCAAAATGTGGTTCGTTTGCATGGTATTCCGGAGAATATCGTTTCTGACAGAGGAACCCAATTCGTGTCTAGATTTTGGCGGGCATTCTGTGCTAGGATGGGCATAGATTTGTCTTTCTCGTCTGCTTTCCATCCTCAGACTAATGGCCAGACCGAGCGGACGAATCAGACTTTGGAGACATATTTGAGGTGTTTTGTGTCTGCAGATCAGGATGATTGGGTTGCTTTTTTGCCTTTAGCGGAGTTTGCCCTCAATAATCGGGCCAGCTCTGCCACCTTGGTGTCTCCTTTTTTCTGTAATTCGGGGTTTCATCCTCGATTTTCCTCCGGTCAGGTGGAATCTTCGGATTGTCCTGGAGTGGATGCTGTGGTGGAGAGGTTGCATCAGATTTGGGGGCAGGTGGTGGACAATTTGAAGTTGTCCCAGGAGAAGACTCAGCTTTTTGCCAACCGCCGGCGTCGGGTTGGTCCTCGGCTTTGTGTCGGGGACTTGGTGTGGTTGTCTTCTCGTTTTGTCCCTATGAGGGTTTCTTCTCCTAAGTTTAAGCCTCGGTTCATCGGCCCGTACAAGATATTGGAGATTCTTAACCCTGTGTCCTTCCGTTTGGACCTCCCTGCATCTTTTTCTATTCATAATGTTTTTCATCGGTCATTGTTGCGCAGGTATGAGGTACCGGTTGTGCCTTCCGTTGAGCCTCCTGCTCCGGTGTTGGTTGAGGGCGAGTTGGAGTACGTTGTGGAAAAAATCTTGGACTCCCGTGTTTCCAGACGGAAACTCCAGTATCTGGTCAAATGGAAGGGATACGGTCAGGAGGATAATTCTTGGGTGACTGCCTCTGATGTTCATGCCTCCGATCTGGTCCGTGCCTTTCATAGGGCTCATCCTGATCGCCCTGGTGGTTCTGGTGAGGGTTCGGTGCCCCCTCCTTGAGGGGGGGGTACTGTTGTGAAATTGGATTTTGGGCTCCCCCGGTGGCCACTGGTGGAATTGAACTTGTGTGCATCATCCCCTCTGTTCACCTGTTCCCATCAGGATGTGGGAGTCGCTATTTAACCTTGCTCCTCTGTCACTTCCATGCCGGTCAACATTGTAATCAGAAGCCTTTCTGTGCATGTTCCTGCTACCAGACAACTTCCAGCTAAGTCGGACTTTTGTCCTTGTTTGTTTTTTGCATTTTGTTCCAGTTCACAGCTGCAGTTTCGTTTCTGTGTCTGGAAAGCTCTTGTGATCTGAAATTGCCACTCTGATGTTATGAGTTAATACTAGAGTCTTAAAGTAATTTCAGGATGGTGTATTGATAGGGTTTTCAGCTGACCATGAAAGTACCCTTTCTGTCTTCCTGCTATCTAGTAAGCGGACCTCGATTTTGCTAAACCTATTTTCATACTACGTTTGTCATTTTCATCTTAAATCACCGCCAATATATGTGGGGGCCTCTGTCTGCCTTTCGGGGAAATTTCTCTAGAGGTGAGCCAGGACTATATTTTCCTCTGCCAGGATTAGTTAGTCCTCCGGCCGGCGCTGGGCGTCTAGGGATAAAACGCAGGCTACGCTACCCGGCTACTGTTAGTTGTGCGGCAGGTTTAGTTCATGGTCAGTTTAAGTTTCCATCCTTCCAAGAGCTAGTTCCTATGTATGCTGGGCTATGTTCTCTTGCCATTGAGAACCATAACAGGGTTCCTTTTTTTACTAAATAAAATGGTGCCATCACATCCCCCTTGCCCAAAATTCATCGTACAGAGCACGTTCACCCTGGTGATCTAGTGGCAGGTAAAGGACACATTGCAGGAGACAGAGTTAAAAAGTAGGCCCAATGTAATGTAATGCCCAATTCCCCAATGTAGGGTCCTTTTTTTTACTAAATGTATAGTGCAATCACAGCCCTCTTGCCCAAAATTCACCGGCCTATAAGAGTACAGAGCACGATCACCCTGGTCATCTAGTGGTCCTGGATGATGAGGATGAGGATAAGAACAAACAGACCAAATCTGGAAGCGTATACCCATGTGTTGTTGTGAAGAGGAGCATGAGAATACACCACCCCAAAACAGATAATGTATTTGAGGTTATGTTTCACTGTTTCCACTTGGTGGTGTACAGAAGTCTTCCCCAATCCAGCCCTTGTTCATTTTTATAAGAGTCAGCCTGTCAGCCTTTTCAGTTGATAGGCGGATGCTCTTATCTGTTATAATTCCACCAGCGGCACTAAAAACCCGCTATGACAGAACACTAGCAGCAGGGCAGGCCAGGATCTCCAAGGCGTAGAGAGCCAGTTCATGCCACGTGTCCAGCTTGGATAACCAATAATTAAAAGGCACAGAGGAATCACAGAGGACGTTTGTGCAATCTGTAAGGTACTCCCTCATCAACTTCCCAAACATTGCACTTCTTGTGACAGCACCCCTTGCCTCTGTGCCATCACGATTGGAGGGTCTGAGAAAACTGTCCCAGAACTTTGCCATTGTTTCCCTGCCTGAGCTGGATTGTACTTCTGTCTGTCTTGCTTGGACTCCTTGGTTGTAGTTCTCCTTGTAGCTTGGGTCTAGAAGTGTCACCAGCCAGTAATGAGTGTCACCCAAAATTTTTATAATGCGAGGGTCACGAGAAACATAGCGCAACATAAAGTCAGCCATGTGTGCCAGACTGCTAACAGGCAAGACTTCCATGTCCTCAGCAACAGGACGACTGTAAATGCCGTCCTCCTCAACCTCATCCTCCTCTTCCCTGTCCTCAGGCCATCCACGCTGAACAGACTGTATGCCCGCTGTGTTTGTAGCACCATCTATAGCGGATGAAAGTAGCTCCTGTTCTTCCTCCCCATTGCCTAACAATCCACGTTGAGAAGACATGAGGGTGGGCTGAGTGTAATTGACCTGTAAGGTTCCTTGCTCCATGTCCTCGTGCTCTGCCTGCAATGCATCCTCTTTAATTGTGAGCAGAGAGGTTTTCAGAATGCTGAGAAGTGGGATGGTGACGCTAATTATAGCAACATCGCCGCTCACCATCTTGGTGCAGTCCTCAAAGTTTTGGATGATGGTACATATGTTGGACATCCATGTCCACTCCTGAGGTCTTATGTGTGGAGACTGAACTGAATATCGAGGGCCTTGTTGATGTTGGTAGTCAACAACTGCCCTCTTCTACTCACAAATCCTTTCCAACATATGCAGCGTGGAGTTCCAGCACGTGGGGACATCACACACGAGCTGGTGAGCTGGAAGCTGCAAACATTGCTGAAGCACGGCAAGGGTGGCTGAAGCTGTAGCTGACTTAGGCTAGTTTCACATTTGTGTTCGAATCCGCAGCATTTAATCCGCATCCGCAAGTGCAGGGAAAAACGCATAGAAATACATACAAACGCAGAGTTTTTTAGACGCATGCGGGAACGCATGCGGTTAATAAAACGTCGCGTTTTCACGCTTTTCCATGCATTTTGTCATGCGTTTGCATTTTTTGTGCACATGGTGGAAAATTTTACAGGAGAAAAATCTAGATAACCAGACACCGCCAATGGGACTACAGAGGGCGTGTATTATGGGATAGCTATATATAGACCCTAGGACTGCTGAAATCTTAACAGTGTGCTACTGTATCCTGTGTCATGATGGATCTTCGCATGGAGAGCTTTTATTTCAACCTGGATTTAAGCATCAAGTTGTTTCTTGCTTGTGTGTTTGCTTGGGAGCAACACAAAAATCGCAAAAGATGGAGAAGGACACAGTGTAGGCGTTTTTGGCGACACCCCATTATCGAACTACGTGAGAGCCGTGAGAGCCGTGGAGCCTATCACATGCTGTATGGCGAGCTTAATGCCAACCCAGACAAATTCCCGGAATATACAAGGATGTCGCAAGACTCCGGGATTTTCTTGCTCGTGTCCAAGGAGCCATCCGGAGACAGGACACCCAGCTCCGTAGAGCGATTCCACCAGAGGAATGTCTGCTGGTTATATTAAGGTACGTAACAATTCTAAACAAATGCCAGTGCTAATTTTGGGTTTTCTGACATGTATTCTTTGTATTTTCCTTTATTTCTTTAGCAGAACAACACCATAAATAGAATTGATTGTAATTTTTTTTAAATTTATTCCTGATTTCTAGCAACCGGAGAGACCTTATCATCCCTCCACTTCCAATACCGGCTTGGAATTTACACCCTGTCCGGAATAGTTGCAGACACCTGCCGGGCTTTGTGGAATGTTCTCCAGGATGAGTTTATACCCCTACCCACCGCGGACATGTGGATTGAAATAGCTGAAAAATTCTGGAGTGTGTGTGATTTCCCCAACTGTTTGGGAGCGGTGGATGGAAAGCACATCCACATTATCAAACTAGCCAGAACAGCATCGGAGTACTTTAACTATAAAAAATATTTTACTGTTCTGCTTATGGCAATAGCAGATGCGGTCTGTCGCTTCATCGCAGTGGACATTGGAGATTTTGGCCGTGGCAACAATTCCTAGACTTTCAAGAACTCGGATATGGGGCGCCATGTGTATGGCAAAAATTATAATTTTCCACGGCCACGACCTCTCCCCAACACTCAAGGTCCACCGATGCCATTTGTTATGGTTGGGGATGAGGCCTTTCAGATGTGTGAAAACCTACTGAAGCCATATTCCAGTCAGGACATGAACCACACTAAAAGGATCTTTAACTACAGACTGACCAGGGCCCGAAGAACAGTAGAGTGTACCTTTTGGGTTCTAGACTCAAAATGGCGCATTCTTGCAACAGCCATTAATCTAAAAATGGAGACAGTCGATGAAGTGGTCAAAGCCTGTGTGGTTCTCCACAACTGCATAATGGCTAAGGAGCGACCCAACATTGAACTGGATGTACCAGTTGGAAACCCATTGCCAGATTACCTGCATCACCCGCTGCGGTCAACTGCTGAAGTTGGCCACATGCGGCACCAATTTGCTGCCTTTTTTGATTCAGATATTGGACGTGTGTCATGGCAGGACAATGTTGTGTAAATGTCCTGTTGGGATTTCGTCTGTACCAGTTATTTTTTTAAATGTTACTAATATTTGTTGTTAATAAACTTTATTTTTTGGTATCTTGACCGTGTCTCCTATGTATTTCCTTTACAAATCAAGGCTGCCGTCACACTAGCAGTATTTGGTCAGTATGTTATATCAGTATTTGTAAGCCAAAACCAGGAGTGGGTGATAAGTGCAGAAGTGCTAAATATGTTTATATTATACTTTTCCTCTAATTGTTCCACTCCTGGTTTTGGCTTACAAATACTGATGTAAAATACTGACCACATACTGCTAGTGTGACGGCTGCCAGGTTGTTAGTGGTAAGGTTGTTGACATCATTGCGTCCTGATTCTGTTCTGCAGTATCCATTGGATGCAGACTGAAGAGATGATGGCTGTTTAATACAAAACAGATCTATACTCATCAAGTCAGGTGTCAGAAATAATGAATTCATGATGCACATATAACAGCCTCATGAATTCACTATTTCTGACACATGTCCAGGTGAGCATAGATATGCCTTGTATGACCGCCATCGTCCCTTCACTTTGTGTGAAATAGATTACTTATACAGAAGAGAAAATAGAGGTTATACAAGGCAGTTCTCTACTCACCAAGTCAGGTGTCCTAACAAGTTTTTGGACACCTGACCTGTTGAGTATAGTTCTGCATTGTATTGCCATTTTCTCTTCAGTCTCCAACCCTAGTCACAGACTAAGCAGAAGGAAGAGACTATGGAGAAAATACAAGTATAAATTTTTTGGCCCACCTCGTATCTCTATACTAAAGACACACAAAACTGCAGTGTTGTACTTGCTAAGTACTGGAGCTATGATGTGGGCAAAAAATAAAGTGTGCGGCGCAGTTTTTTATTTGGCGCACGGTGTGTGTTGCCGGTGGCGAAATACACAATTAACCAAACCTTTTTGGGGGCAAAAAACATTATTATTTATTTTTTTTAACAAATGAAAAAAAATTAACTGCGCCTGCTTGGGGTAGAGTGCTGGAAACGGGGGGTATGTAGCTGTGAAGCTTGACTCACTGTGGACAACGCAGGGGTGGCAGGAGAAGGGTCAAGTCAATTACTGGGGTCTGGCAGATCGGGTATGGGGCTCGATTCATGAGAGGGCTGAGACACACTGGAAGGGTGAGACAAACCTGACATAACAGACACATTGGGAGGTGAGGGTGGAGGAATAAAAATAGTCCAATTTTTTTTTTCTTCCTTTTTGGGATCGGCGCAGCGGTCTGGGGAGCCTCGGTGGGTCATAGTGGCCAAAGTGGCCAAACTGTCACTGTCTATCATGCTGCTGCTGCATGGTTGCGGTAGAAGTTTGTAAGGCCATGCCATGGTCCTGCTGCATCATGGTGGCGGAGTTGAAGGACATTCCAGGGTCCTGCTGCATCGTGGTGGCGGAGCAGAAGGCCATGCCAGGGTCCTGCTGCATCGTGGTGGCAGAGCGGAAGGGAATGCCAGGGTCCTGCTGCATCATGGAGGCGGAGTGGAAGGGAATGCCAGGGTCCTGCTGCATCGTGGTGGCAGAGCGGATGGGAATGCCAGGGTCCTGCTGCATCGTGGTGGTGGAGCGGAAGGCCATGCCAGGGTCCTGCTGCTGCATGGTGGTGTCAGTGGAGGAGGTCCAAGCAGGAGCAGCAGTTGTCATGGTGGTGGCGGTGGGCTATTCTACAGCATTCGGTATGGTGGTGGTGCTGTAGTGGTGTCCGGCAGTGCTTGGAATGGAGGTGGCCATGCAGTGGTATGCAGCAGAGGTCGGCATTGAGGTAAAGCGTGACAGTATAGGCACAGGTGGATATGCCACCACTGTCTGCTGAAAATACTGACTCTGCTGCATAGCCTGCACGTAAGCAGAATTGCAGGCCTGTATGACACTAAGCTGGAGATCAGGAGTAAGGTGTTCCGACATGCCCTGTTCAATTTGGTTAAAAAATTATGTGCTGGCCTCTGGAGGTCGGCTTTTACTTGGTCAAGGCTTTTGGTGACCTCCTGGATACGTGTATTCATATGGCTAATGGCAGTATCCAGTCGGTCACCCAAAGCCTTGAGTCCATTGTGAAAAACCGAGCTCATGTGCAAAAACTCAGGCATGAGTGACCTGTCCGATGCCCTCTGCCGCTGCCGGGAGGAAGCCCCCCAAAAAATGGTCAGAGGACTGGGAAAGGGGAACACCTGATGGAGCAGCTTCCTGGTCTCCAGTTAGTGTGGCAGACCCTCTTGCTGCAGCGCTGCTGGATGGCTGGGAAGGGTCCATGGCTGTCTGATGAAGGACAACTCCAGAACCTGGGTCAACAGTGCTGCTCCATGTGCTGTGAAAAAAGGAAAAAAAAATTAATACCAAAAACTAAAAAAAGCCAACTCCTGTTGAATAGAAACATACAGATTATGGCAATACAACACAAATTAATACACAGGAAAAATACTTACGCTCTCTGGGCAAGGACCAGTCTTAAAAATGCCAGAATGTTGTGGTATTTATACTTTCGGATCTTGCTGCAGAACCACTGGGAACACAGCTCTCTTGACGCAGGTCCTTGTTGAAGCGGTCCTTCATCGAACGCCAACGTGTTTTGACTTTGAAAAAACAAAAAATAATGGTTAGACAATGGACTGTTGGCCATGCTCACACAACCTTGTGTGATGATAGAAACTCCTGAGAGTTTGTGTCATCACACACACTTGTGTGAGCACTGCCAAAGTCTCTGCTGCTTCACACTGCATTGCAATACTTACAAAATGCATTTTGGACCCGAGTCGGGGCGTTGTCCAAGCCATCCCACATCGCTTTGGCCACCTCATTCCATAGCCTCCGGATCGTCACGTTGCCCAAGTGCTGCAGAACCCGAGTGTCCCACAACGGGACTCGCTCATGGACCAGGGAGATGAGTATATCGTTGTCATCGGTAGTATCGGTATCGGAAAGTATCGGCCGATACCGGCAAAGTATCGGATCCAATCCGATACCGATACCCGATACCAATACAAGTCAATGGGACTCAAGTATCGGACGGTATTCCTGATGGTTCTCAGGGTCTGAAGGAGAGGAAACTCTCCTTCAGGCCCTGGGAACCATATTAATGTGTAAAAGAAAGAATTAAAATAAAAAATATTGCTATACTCACCTCTCCGACGCAGCCTGGACCTCAGCGAGGGAACCGGCAGCATTGTTTGCTTAAAATTTGCGCTTTTCTTTCCTTACGTGAAGTCCCGGCTTGTGATTGGTCGCGTGCCGCCCATGTGGCTGCGACGCAACCAATCACAGCAAGCCGTGACGTAATTTCAGGTCATTCAGTATTTTAAAATTACGCTCCGGCTTTGTGATTGGTTGCGTCGCAGTCACATGGGCGACGCAACCAATCACAAGCCGTGACGTCACGGGAGGCTGGACACGCGCGCATTTTAAAATGAGCGCGTGTCCAGCCTCCCGTGACGTCCCGGCTTGTGATTGGTTGCCTCGCGGTCAACCAATCACAAGCCGGGAGGCTGGACACGCGCGCATTTAAAAATGAGCGCGTGTCCAGCCTCCCGTGACGTCCCGGCTTGTGATTGGTTGCCTCGCGGTCAACCAATCACAAGCCGGGAGGCTGGACACGCGCGCATTTTAAATTGCTGGTTTCGAATTTCTCTCTCAATCTCTGTTCTTTCTCCGTCGGATTATTACCGGCCCCTCTGCTGTAGCGGCGGTCGCTGTGTATACCGGTGGGGGCAGCTCTACCCCGCTGATAATACCGGGTCCTGTCCTTCCAGCTGTCTGCCCCCAAACACGGCCTCCCGTGACGTCCCGGCTTGTGATTGGTTGCGTCGCGGTCAACCAATCACAAGCCGGGAGGCTGGACACGCGCGCATTTTAAAAATTTTAAAATGCGCGCGTGTCCAGCCTCCCGGCTTGTGATTGGTTGACCGCGACGCAACCAATCACAAGCCGGGACGTCACGGGAGGCTGGACAAGCGCGCATTTTAAAATGCGCGCGTGTCCAGCCTCCCGTGACGTCACGGCTTGTGATTGGTTGCGTCGCCCATGTGACTGCGACGCAACCAATCACAAAGCCGGGACGTAATTTTAAAATCCTTAAGGGCCTGAAATTACGTCACGGCTTGCTGTGATTGGTTGCGTCGCCCATGTGACTGCGACGCAACCAATCACAAAGCCGGGACGTAATTTTAAAATCCTTAAGGACCTGAAATTACGTCACGGCTTGCTGTGATTGGTTGCGTCGCCCATGTGACTGCGACGCAACCAATCACAAGCCGGGACTTCACGTAAAGGAAAGAAAAGCGCGAATTTTAAACAAAGAACGCTGCCGCTTCCCTCGGTAAGGTGCAGGCTGCGTCGGAGAGGTGAGTATAGCAATATTTTTTATTTTAATTCTCTCTTTTACACATTTTTACATTAATGTTGTTTCGATACCGATACCCGATACCACAAAAGTATCGGATCTCGGTATCGGAATTCCGATACCCGCAAGTATCGGCCGATACCCGATACTTGCGGTATCGGAATGCTCAACACTACTTACCGGTAATACTCTTTTATAGAGCCACGACAGCACCCCTTCACTTCCCTCCCTAATAAGTTAATTTTGTATAGAGCACGGTTAAGGGTGATTGGTTCTTGTAGTTAGCCAAACTTTAAGTTAACTAATGATAAATGATGATATTGAATTGCCTACTAAATCTGGTGGGCGGTTCCTCGCAATCTCTGTAACCCAACTGTGGGAGCGAGGGGGACCGCCCCTTTTTTCTCTCCATAGGGTTTCCTGTTCCTAGGGGCGGATCCCCTCTCTCAAGTGGGTGCTGTCGTGGCTCTATAAAAGAGTATTACCAGTAAGTAATCCGGTGTTTCATTAGCAGATCCGGGAGCTCAGGTAGCTTTTCAGAAAACGTTGAACCATGAGGTTAAGCACATGGGCCACGCAAGGTGCATGTGTAAGCTCACCTTGCCTCAGAGCCGCCACCAGTTTATGGCCATTGTCACCATGACCATGTCTGGCTGTAGATTCAGCGGTGTCATCCAAACATCTGACTGCTCTTTCAGCGCTGTCCACAACTCTTCCGCATTGTGCGGTTAGTCACCTATGCAGATTAGCTTCAGCACAGCCTGTTGCTGCTTGGCTGAGGCACTGCTGCAGTGCTTCCTGCTTCTGACTTGTGTTGATTTTAGAGATGGAGAATGAAAAGGAGGAGGTGCAGGAGCTGTAGACTGTGAGGATGTGTTCCATCCCAAGGTCCGACTGGGTCCCGGCTTCCACTATGTTAACCCAGTGTGCCGTCAGTGAGATGTACCATCCCTGCCCACAAGCACTTGTCCATGTGTCCGTGGTTAGGTGGACTTTCCCTGTAAAAGCATTGTTAAGGGCACAGGTAATGTTGTGGGACACATGCTGGTGTAATGCTGGTACGGCACACTGGGAGAAATATTGGCGACTGTGGACCGAGTACCTTGGGACAGCCATCGCCACCAGGTTGCGGAAAGCTTCCGTCTCAATGAGCATAAAAGGCAGCATTTCTAGTGCAAGCAGAAGAGAAATATTAGAATTAAGAACTGTGGCCTGTGGGCCGTTGGCTGGGTATTTCCGCTTGCGTTCCAAAGACTGGGGTATAGACAACTGAAGGCTGTGCTGGGACAAAGACGTGGATGGGCTTGATGATAGTGCTGCTTGACTGTGGGCCACAACAGGTGCAGGGCTAGAGGCATCTTCACATGCATGGAGGACTGGGGATTGGCTTCTACGCAAAACAGTGGAAGAAGCAGTGGTGTCACCTGCAGACAGTGGTCCTGGAGCCTGGGGTTCGGCCCACAAATTCGAGTGTTCTGCTGCCATGTGCCTGATCATGCTTGTGGTGGTCAGACTGGTTGTTTTGCTACCCCTGCTGATGCGGGCATGGCAGGTGCTGCAAATGGCCTGTTTGGGGTTATCGGCAGAGTCTTAAAAAAATAGCCATGCTCCGGAAGATTAGTGGGAATGGCAACTTCCCTCAATTTGGTGTTACGGGGAATGGATGCACGCCTTCTGTCTTGGGCCACCACACTGCTTCTTTCTGCCTGTTGGGATGATATACCTCCTGCATTGCAATACTTACAAAATGCATTTCGGACCCGAGTCGGGGTGTTGTCCCAGCCATCCCACATCGCTTTGGCCACCTCATTCCATAGCCGCCTGATCGTCACGTTGCCCAAGTGCTGCAGAACCCGAGTGTCCCACAACGGGACTCGCTCATGGACCAGGGAGATGAGGATATCGTTGTCAATGAGGTCCTCATCCCGTTCTGGAACCTAAAAAATAAAAGAAGACATTAATGTTGGATGCATTAACATAAGGAAAAGAAAGAAAACAGAGGCTGAGAAATGGCATGAATAATGAAAGTCAAGATAAAAAAGGAGTCCAGAAGAAAAATGTAAAGAAAGAGGAAAGTAAAGAAAGGAAAATTCAAGAATACTAAAGTGAGGATACAGTAAACAGTGAGCCAGGTATACTTACACGCTGCCGCCTTGCCAACTGACCGTGACCCCGCTGCTCCTGCTCACCATCTGCCGCAGTGGAAGAAGTGCTCTAAAAAAGGAAAAAAAAATTGTCACATGTGTAGATGTGACAGTGAATACTTACCAATCTGAGGAGTTGAGTACTCACTTCACTGACATGTTCGGCTTGAGAAGGTCCATGACATTGCTCCTCATCAGAAGAAGATGACATTCTGATGCATGCAGAAAGAAATAAATGGCTGAAATTAGGACATGTAGAGACAGAAAATAGAAAATAAAGGCATTGGCTAAGATATACTCACATTGTTCAGTCTTGTTTCCTCCAAGGTGCTTTTGTCTATCTGCTCTGCTTCTCTGTCTGCTGAGTAGTGGCCTGCAAATGTCCACTCCCTCCCTTTATCACCTTGTATGTGGGGGGTGGCTAATTAGTGTCTAGACATATTTTTCTCTTGTGCAACGCATGTGTTCATAAGCGCAAGCAAACGCATGTGCTTGCGGCCGCATGCGTTCACATAGACAGCAATGCATTTTTTTGCCGCATTCCATCCGCTAACAACCGCATACGTTTCTAGGCGGCAAATTGACGCCTCTAAAATTACTACATGTAACATTTATCGCACCAAACTGTAGACGACGAAACGATGCATGCGTCATCAAACGTGGCAAAACGCAATCGAACGCAGACACATGAGTCCCTAATGTTAAAGATAGGAATACACAATGCATGCAGATAATTGCAGAAGAAACGCTGCGGACACAACTGCAAATGTGAAACCGGCCTAAAATGGGCAGACAGACAGCAAACTTTTCTCTTCGCCACGACATCACCCACTTGAGAGAGGGGATCCGCCCCTAGGAGCAGGAAACCCTATGGAGAGATAAAAGTGGCGGTCCCCCTCGCTCCCACAGTTGGTTTCCTGTTCCTACGGGAGACGCATGGAGAGAAGGATGCCCTGCAAGTCCTGTGGGCATTCTGGAAAGCATATGCCTTTCCTCCGTTGATACTTCTTCCAACTGTGATCAGGAAGATAAGGGAGGACAGAGCAAACGTGATCTTAATAGCTCCGTTTTGGCCCAAGAGGCCATGGTTTTCCTGGCTGAGAGCCATGTCAATCTCAGACCCATGGATTCTCCCAGAGGATCAGGATCTTCTCTTCCAGGGCCCCTTCAACCACCCTCATGTGAAGGGCCTATGGTTGACAGCCTGGAATTTGAGAGGCAGCTGCTAAAACTGAGAGGCTTTTCAAACAAAGTAATTGACACTCTTCTACTAAGTAGGAAAAAATCCACCACATCCATTTATGTAAGAGTGTGGAAAAAAATTCTAAGCCTCTACCTGACAGCCCTGTCAAACAAAATTCATATTCCTATGATTTTAGAATTTCTTCAAAAAGGGCGCGATTTAGGTCTGGCAGTCAGTACCTTAAAAGTACACATTTCTGCTCTTGGTGCTTTATATGGTCACGATATTGCAGGTAACAAGTGGGTAGCCAGGTTTGTTGCAGCATGCCAAAGGTCAGAGACAGTTCAAATTCCCCACGTACCACCTTGGGATGTTAATTTAGTCCTCGAAGCTCTGACAGGGCACCCTTTTGAGCCACTACATTCAGCTCACATAAAACACGTCTCCATCAAGACAGCTCTTCTTGTCGCCTTAGTATCGGCAAGAAGACTAAGTGACATACAGGCATTATCAATAGATCCTCCTTTTCTGTCAATATTTCCAGATAGAGTTGTCCTAAAAACGGACCCTTCCTACTTACCCAAAGTATGCACTAAATTTCATAGATCACAAGAAATTTTCCTTCCTTCCTTCTATGATAACCCTACAAATCAGGAAGAACAAAAATACCATACATTAGATGTGAGGAGGGCTATAATAGCCTATTTAGATAGAACTAGCACCTGGAGGAAGAGCAGGGCTCTTTGTTTCCTTCCAGGGTCATAGAAAAGGAGTTAGAATCACGAAGGGTACTTTATCTCGGTGGATTCGAGATGCAATATGTCTGGCCTATTCATCCAAAGGGGAGAGCCCGCCTGAGACCGTAAAAGCACATTCCACTCGGGCGATAGCATCATCCTGGGCTGAACGAGCGGAGGTTCCAATAGATCTGATATAAGGCCGTAACCTGGTCTTCTCCTACTACCTTCTATAATCACTATAGATTGGATTTATCTACTTCATCTGACCTGTCCTTTGGTAGATCAGTTCTTAACATGGTGATCCCTCCCAAATGACTATCTCTGAAAGTCTCTCAAGTGGGTGCTGTCGTGGCAAAGAGAAAACACCGGATTACTTACCGGTAATACTCTTTTATAGAGCCATGACAGCACCCCTTCACTTCCCTCCCTAACAAGTTAATTTTGTATAGGAGCACGGTTAAGGGTGATTGGTTCTTGTAGTTAGCCAAACTTTAAGTTAACTAATGATAAATGATGATATTGAATTGCCTACTAAATCTGGTGGGCGGTTCCTCGCAATCTCTGTAACCCAACTGTGGGAGCGAGGGGGACCGCCCCTTTTATCTCTCCATAGGGTTCCTGTTCCTAGGGGCGGATCCCCTCTCTCAAGTGGGTGCTGTCGTGGCTCTATAAAAGAGTATTACCGGTAAGTAATACAGTGTTTCATTAGCAGATCCGGGAGCTCAGGTAGCTTTTCAGAAAACGTTGAACCATGAGGTTAAGCACATGGGCCACACAAGGTACATGTGTATGCTCACCTTGCCTCAGAGCCGCCACCAGTTTATGGCCATTGTCACCATGACCATGTCTGGCTCTAGATTCAGCGGTGTCATCCAAACATCTGACTGCTCTTTCAGCACTGTCCACAACTCTTCCGCATTGTGCGGTTAGTCACCTATGCAGATTAGCTTCAGCACAGCCTGTTGCTGCTTGGCTGAGGCACTGCTGCAGTGCTTCCTGCTTCTGACTTGTGTTGATTTTAGAGATGGAGAATGAAAAGGAGGAGGAGGAGGTGCAGGAGCTGTAGACTGTGAGGATGTGTTCCATCCCAAGGTCCGACTGGGTCCCGGCTTCCACTATGTTAACCCAGTGTGCCGTCAGTGAGATATACCGTCCCTGCCCACAAGCACTTGTCCATGTGTCCGTGGTTAGGTGGACTTTCCCTGTAAAAGCATTGTTAAGGGCACAGGTAATGTTGTGGGACACATGCTGGTGTAATGCTGGTACGGCAAACTGGGAGAAATATTGGCGACTGTGGACCGAGTACCTTGGGACAGCCATCGCCATCAGGTTGCGGAAAGCTTCCGTCTCAACGAGCCTAAAAGGCAGCATTTCTAGTGCAAGCAGAAGAGAAATATTAGAATTAAGAACTGTGGCCTGTGGGCCGTTGGCTGGGTATTTCCGCTTGCGTTCCAAAGACTGGGGTATAGACAACTGAAGGATGTGCTGGGACAAGGACGTGGATGGGCTTGATGATAGTGCTGCTTGACTGTGGGCCAAAACAGCTGCAGGGCTAGAGGCATCTTCACATGCATGGAGGACTGGGGATTGGCTTCTATGCAAAACAGTGGAAGAAGCAGTGGTGTCACCTGCAGACAGTGGTCCTGGAGCCTGGGGTTCCACCCACAAATTTGAGTGTTCTGCTGCCATGTGCCTGATCATGCTTGTGGTGGTCAGACTGGTTGTTTTGCTACCCCTGCTGATGCGGGCATGGCAGGTGCTGCAAATGGCCTGTTTGGGGTTATCGGCAGAGTCTTAAAAAAATAACCATGGTCCGGAAGATTAGTTGGAATGGCAACTTCCCTCAATTTGGTGTTATGGGGAATGGATGCATGCCTTCTGTCTTGGGCCACCACACTGCTTCTTCCTGCCTGTTGGGATGATATACCTCCTTCCTCATGTGTGCTGCTGCCCTCTCTCTGCATGTCCTCCTGAAAGGTTGGGTCAGTCACATTGTCATCCACCACCACCTCATCTTCCACTTCCGCACCCTGCTCCTCCTCCTGACTTTCTGGCAATTGTATCTCATCATCGTCCACCTCTTCTGACACCATTGCCTTCATGTGACCGGGGCTGGTCAAAGCTTTGGGCATCTCTACATGCGATCTCATCAGTCCCCACTTCAAATTGACCGGCCGAGAGTTCGGAATCTTGAAATGGAAAATTGAGCAGGTCTTCAGAGTGTCCAAGTGTGGGATCAGTTGTCTCAGGGCACTCGGCATGGTGGGAGGAAGGAGGATCAGGTTGAGGAATATCTGGGCCACACTCACGGCTACTCAGACTTGACCATGTGGAAGACATGCTGGTGGTGGCTAAGTGATTGGAAGCATTATCCGCTATTCAACCAACAACTGTTTCACACTGCTCTGGCTTCAATAGTGGTGTGCTGCAGTCCCCTACAAACTGTGACAGGAAGGTCGAGCAAGAAGATGTGGGTCTTTGTTGTTGCTCACTTTCACCTTGGCCACGGCCTAGTCCTCTGCATGCACCATCAGCATCACGTCCACTTCCCCGTACCTTGCCCCTTACTTTGCCCATTACTACTGCACTATTTCAAATGCTCAACACAAATGTATTTATTAGTAGCAAAATAATATCTGATCAGTATGCCTGCAAATCTACAATTTTTCAAACCCAAACACAAGGCAGGCCTCAGCCTGACATAACAGACTGTATTCAATTTTTGGGAGCTTTTTTGTGAAGTTAATTTAGGCAAAATAGTGCTGTATATACAGCAAAAAAGTGGTACACCGGCCTACAATGCCCAAACTTGGAGCACGCAGATATATAAGGGCTGTCATGGAAATACCACACTGGCAATATGTGGCCTGTTTTTTTTTTAAATGCCAAATAGTGCTGTATATAATTAGAGTAACAGACAGCAAAAACATTAGCAAAACAGCCTAAAATGCCAAAACTTGGAGCACGCAGATATGAGGCCTTTTTTGGTGAATTTAAAACACAAAAAAAAATGGCACAAGGCTAGCACACACAACCATGCTACGTATGCCTGACAAACTATGATTTTTAAACAGGCTCCAAGTCTGACAGAACACACTGTATAGTTTTTTTTGGGGGGTGAATTTTTGGGGAAAAAAAATGAAACTAGGTATAAAGTAAAGCAGACAGCTATGGAGCTTTGGGAGGGATGCAGTGGGAGCAATGTATGCACATACAGTGCCTGCAGGCCTTGCACTGATGTGGATATGCTGTGCCCTGCCTACCTAACGCTGTGATCTCGGGACCCACGAATTAGCCCTAAAAAGGACTGTTGGTTTCTCAGGAGTTGTGGATTTAAGAGTTGCAGACCTACACTAACTATAAAAACCACGATTCTGACCCTATCTCGGCAGCAGCTCTCCTTACACTCGCTGAATCCGGAGCAGAATGCGGCGAGGAGGGGGGCGCCAGGTCTCCTATACTCGGGATGATGCTGTGCAGCCAAGCAAATCACTGCACGACCACAACAAAGATGGCTGCGGCATTTCATGGCCTGGCAGACAATCCCTGAAGCGTGATTGGGTCTCTAAAGTCCGCCAAAAATGCTGGGTAGAGACACCAGTTACCGCCAAATAATCTCGGAAATGCTCGATGCTCGCCAAGTATACCGAGCATAGTGATACTCGGGCGAGTAACGAGCAGTGGCGAGCACGTTCGCTAATCACTACTGCCTACTCAACATATCACTGGTTCTCCTCCTGTACTTCCTCTTCCTCACAGATTACACAGAGCTCTTGTCCACAAATTGCTACTCACGGAAAAGCACATGACAAGGTCCGTTCATCAGCTGCCATTTTGAAAATATAATTACTTTGCAGTCTGTGCAGAATGCTGAACAGACAAGCTGGTAGTGCTTTACAAGGGAAGAAAACTTGTATTACTTTTATATTAGTTAGTCCTTAACACATTTGTTAGAAATTAGATTAAGTGGCCAACACCTTTAAGCAATAATTCAAGGCATGTCCCATACTAAGCAACACTTAGTCAATAGTTACTGGTGAGTTTAAACAATTTTTCTCCCTAAGAATATAGAATTGCTTTAATGACGTTTCTGTACTAATAACCAGACATTTTCGGTTATCTCATATGCAGGAAGAAGTATATGACCCTCTGAGCTTCACCTGCTCGGTAAATGGAAGCTAAAATACTAAAAAGGATCATTAGAAACCATCTGGATCTTTGTAACAGTAGAAGATGTTTCGCTTGGTGCCACTAAGTTTTATTTGGATCATCTTAAAGTTTTTAGCACCAAAAAGTTATACAATATAATATTCTTCAATTATATGTGTACTTTATATTTCAAAAAAAATTTTTTTCTGCAGGCACATTAGTTTCAATTACAATTTTGAACAGCGACCCCACAACATGTACAGTGGCATGTAAAAGTTATGAGCTGTGATACTTTCAAAAAGGAGTGCCACTAGGTGCTAATCTTGCAGGGTGCCCAAACGTTTGCAAAAAAGAGGACAATACATATGTATTTTTTTTGCCTAAAATGCAAAGAAAATGTGTAAGCTTTAACCCCTTAACCCCCGGAGCTTTTTTCAGTTTTTCGTTTTTGTTTTTCGCTCCCCTCCTTCCCAGAGCCATAACTTTTTAATTTTTCTGTCAATATGGACATGTTAGGGCTTATTTTTTTGGGACGAGTTATACTTTTGAATGAATTCATTGGTTTTACCATGTCATGTACTAGAAAACGGGAAAAAAATTCCAAGGGCGGTGAAATTGCAAAAAAAGTGCAATCCCACACTGGTTTTTTGTTTGGCTTTTTTGCTAGGTTCACTAAATGCTACAACTGACCTGCCATTATGATTCTCCAGGACATTAGGAATTCATAGACACCAAACATGTCTAGGTTATTTTTTATATAAGTGGTAAAAAAAATTCAAAATTTTGCTAAAAAAAAAAAAAAAAATTGTGCAATTTTCTGAGACCAGTAGCGTCTCCATTTTTTGTGATCTTGGGTTGAGTGAGGGCTTTTGCGTGCTGAGCTGATGTTTTTAATGATACCATTTTGGTGTAGATATGTTCTTTTGATCGCCCGTTATTGCATTTTAATGCAAAAAAAATGTAATTCTGGCGTTTTTAATTTTTTTCTCGCTACACAGTTTAGCAATCAGGTTAATTCTTTTTTTTCTTGATAGATCGGATGATTCTAAATGTGTCGATACCAAATATGTGTATGTTTTTTTTTTTTTATTGTTTTATTTAGAAAAGGGGGTGATTTGAACTTTTATTTTTATTTTTTTTTTCATATTTTTAATAACATTTTTCTTACTTTTGCCATGCTTCAATAGCCTCCATGGGAGGATAGAAGCTGGCATAGCCTGATTGACTCTGCTAAATAGGGGCGATGCTCAGATCGCCTCTATGTAGCTGAATTACAGCATTGCTGTGAGCGCCGTCCACAGGGTGGTACTCACAGCAATCTGGCATCAACAACCATAGAGGTCTGCAGGAGACCTCTGGTTGTTATGCCGATGCACCAATGACCCCCGATCATGTGATGGGGGTCACCGGTGTGTGCATTTCCGGACGGAAATCAAAGGTAGACCGCAATTATGAGAGTCAAACTGAGAAAACAAATTCAGAAAGTCACCTTGTCTGATTTGGCAAGATTTAAGTCATAACCGTAAAATCTGCATTATAATTTGACGCTCATTCCCTTCTGAGCTTTGCACTGCAACTGAAAAGTATTTCCCGTTTACATGTAGGGTATTGGCGCACTCAGAAGAAATTTTTGCAACAAACTAAGGTCCATTTCTTTCTACTAGCCCTTAGAAAAATTTTAAAACTTGGGGCCAAAACAACATTTTAGTGGTAAAAATTTTATTATTCTTTCTTTACACCCCAATAGTATAAAAATCTGTGAGGTATAAGTGGTATCAATATGACTTCACTACACCCCTAGATGAATTTATTGGGGAGTGCACTCTGTAAAATTAGGTAATAAATGGGGGATTTCTGCTGTTCTCGCACCACAGGGCTCTGCCAATGGGACATGGCACCCTCAAATCATTCCAGCAATATCGAACTCCAATATTTCCAAGTCTTTCCTTCTGACCTTTGCACTGTGCCTCAAAAGTAGATTTCTACCACATAAGGGGTATCGTTGTACTCAGGAGAAATTGCATAACAAGTTTTGGGGGCCATTTTTTCCTATTATCCTTGTGAAAATGAAAAAATTGGGGTTGGAATAACAGCTGTGTGGGAAATTTATTTTTTTTCACTTTCACAGATCAACATTGTAAAATTCTGTGAAGCACCTAGGGGTTCAAGGTGCTCACCACATATCTAAATAAATTCCTTGAGAGGTCACGTTTTCAAAATGATGTCACTCATGGATGTTTTCTATGTTTAGGCACCCCAGGGGCTCTCCAAACACAACATGACACCCGCACACTATTCCATCAAAGTCTGTGATCCAAAATGTCACTCTTTCCATTCTGAGCCCTGTCGTGCACCCAAACAGTAGTTTTCACCCACATATGGGGTATCGGTGTACTTAGCTGAAATTGCACAACAAATTATAGTGTGAAATTTTTCCTTTTACCTTTATGCTAATGCAAAATTGTAGGCAAAGCAAATTTTGTGTAAAAATGTAAAAAACACATTTCTCAGAAGCACCTGGAGGTTTAAGGTGCTCACCACACATCTGAGGGGTTTAGTTTCAAAAATGGTATTACTTGTGGGGGTTTCCACTGTTTAGGCCCTTCAGGGGCTCTCCAAACATGACATGGCCTCCACTAATTATTCCAGCAAATTTTGCTTTCAAAAAGTTAAATTGCGTTCCTTGTCTTCCAAGCCTTGCTAGGCGCCCATACAGTAGTTTTCCTCCACATATTAGGTAGCAGCATACTCGGGAGAAATTGCACAACAAATTGTATGGTGCAATTTCTCCTGTTACCCTTATGAAAATGCAAAATTTTGGTCTAAAAAACATTTTTTGGAGGAAAATTTGATTTGTTTATTTTCACTGCTTAATGTTATAAACTTCTAAGAAGCACATGGGGGTTCAAGGTGCTCGCCACATATCTAGATAAATTCCCTCAGGGGTCTTGTTTCCAATATTGTGTCACTTGTGTTGGGGTTAGGGTTGGAGTTAGAATTGGGGGGTGTCCACTGTTTTAGGCACATCAGGGTCTCTCCAAATGTGACATGGCATCAGCCAATTATTCCAGCAAATTTTGCTTTCAAAAGTCAAAGGGCGCTTGTTTCCATCAGAGCCCTGCCCTGCACTCAGTGTTTTTCCTCCACATATGGGGTATTAACATGCTCAAGAGAAATTGCACAACAAATTTTGGGGTCCATTTTTTCCTGTTACCCTTGGACAAATAAACAAAATTGTGAAAAAAAATGAAATGTTCATTTTTTCCTTCCACATTCCAAATATTCATTTGAAGCAGCTGAAGGGTTAATCAACTTTGTGAATGTGATTTTGAGCACCTTTAGTTGTGCAGTTTTTAGAATGATGACTCTTTTGGGTATTTTCTGTCAAATAGACCCCTAAAAGTTACTTCAAATGTAATGTGGTACCTAACAAAATGGCTTTCTAAATTTTGTTGAAAAAATTAGAAATCACTGGTCAACTTTTAATCCTTATGACTTCCTAACAAAAAAATATGTTTCAAAAATTGTGCTGTGTAAGGTAGACATGTGGGAAATGTTATTGCTATTTATTAACTACTTTGTTTGACATATCTCTCAGATTTAAGGACATACAAATTAAAAGTTTTGAAAATTGCAAAATCTTCTACATTTTTGCCAAATTTCAAACTAATTTACAAATAAATGAACGTGATAATGAAGAAATTTTACCACTATCATGAAGTAAAATACGTCATGAAAAAGTAAGCTCAGAATCAATGGGATTTGTTGAAGCGTTCCAGAGTTTTTATCTTATAAATTGACACTGGTCAGAATTGTAAAATTTGGCCTGGTCATGAAGGTGCAAACAGGCTTAAGAGTTAAAGGGGTTAAATAAAAAAAAAAACAATGCACGTTTGATATTGCTGTAATTGAATTAACTTGGAAAATATTGTTGCCAGGTCATTTTTACAACACAATGAAGACGGGGGGGGGGGGGGGGAATAATGGCATACACCATTTCACAGCACTTGGGATGTTTTTTACCTTTATTCAGTATTCATTAAAAAGTTATAGCTCTTGGAAAAAGGGACGAAAGAAGCTAAAGTGGAAAAAATGAAAAATGGTTATACAGTGATCTAGAGTAGCGCTAATCAGCACAAGGGTCTTAGCAGCTGAAAAAAGACAATAGCCACCCACTTGTCATGAAACATAAAAGTGTATCTTCGTGCTTAGACCTCAAGTCCTAGTGGAATAAGATGTACCTTATGGGAACCCTATTAGCAGAAAAAAAAGTGTTAGAGCAATGAAAACAAGAAAGCAGAATGAGAAGCAGTATGGGCTGTAATCTAGAGAAACCCACAAATAAATCACAATAATCAAGCTCATTGGCTCTTGTTACACAGGTTAATAACAATCAGGCATTTGGGTTAAAACAAATGTTAGTTCCAGTTGATGTTCATACAGCATATGTAAACATATATAAACTTGTGCCTGCTGAAATATAAAACTTGTGCCCGCTGAAATATAAACTGCTTTACTTGGCGGTAAAGTGGTGAACAATAGTTATGTTCAAGGTAGTAAAGTCAATGAGAGTGCATGAGGGTATGTCGTCCGGTGTGCAGGTGTCCAGGCAAAAAAATTTCCGAGATGATTTATGTAAAATTCTGGTCTGGAACTTCTACTATGAACGTTGCAGTCTATTTAGACTGATAAAAAGGAAGCGCTGAAGGAGGAGATGGCTGTCTCTGAAAAACATAGGACGTTTGGTCCTCTGCGCGCTTCGTAGCAGCTTCAGTCGCATGCTGTTGACATCACACAGGTCCTGCATCGACCAGAAGCAGATAATAACTGAACAGTGTGACCGGCGTATCGTGTACCGTGGGAGCCCGGAGCTACTGTCACAGCGCTGGGACAGCGCTCCCTTTTTATCAATCTAAATAGACTGCAACGTTCATACTAGAAGTCCCAGACCAGGATTTTACATAAGCCATCGCGGGGACATTTTTTTGACTGGACATGTGCACTCCAGACAACAGGTATTAATACCCTCATGCACTCCCATTGACTTTACTACCTTGGATATAACTATTGTTCACCACTTTACCGCCAAGTAAAGCAGTTTATATTTCAGCAGGCACAAGTGCACTTTACAGGTGGTCTCTCTACGTTTACATATGCTACATGAACATCAACTGGAGCTAACATTTGTTTTAACCCAAATGCCTGATTGCTATTAACCTGTGTAACAAGAGCCATTGAGCTTGATTATTGTAATTTATTTGTGGGTTTCTCTAGATTACAGCTCATACTGTTTCTCATCCTGCTTTCTTGATTTTATTGCTCTAACACTTTTTTTTCTGCTAATAGGGTTCCCATAAGGTTCACCATATCCCACTAGGACTTGAGGTCTAAGCGCGAATATACACTTTTATTATAAAAAATGAAAAATTAACTGGACCCTAAGGGATTAATGGGTAGGTGGAGGTTCTTTTTGTTTTATTTTGCACAGAACAAAAAAAATGCCACACTGACAGATGTAAATCAGATCCAGGTCACTGATGAAAAATGGTCAGATTTTCAACACATACAAAAAAAAGCATACCTAAATGAGATCATAGAGCTTTGCTTTGTGCCTCAATTCGCAAGCAGGTATGATTTAACAGGAAAGGGGCACAGTTTAGCAAGAAGGGTGCATGGCTTATAATGTGCTAAGTGTTCTTAAAATTTGGCACAAAATAGTGACGTAAGTTAAGTAGTGATGAGCGAGCGTGCTCACAAGGTGTTATGTGAGCATGCTCTTGTGCTGATAGAATATCTTCGGCATGCTCGAATACTTTGTTCGAGATGACATGGCTGCAAGTCACACGGCTGTTCAACAGCTGCAATACATGCAGGGGTTGCCTAACAGTCAATCTCTGCATGTGTTGCAGCCTTGAGACATGCAATCGTGGCAATTCGAACATAGTATTCGAGCACGTTGAACATAATCTATTAGCACATGAGTATGTTCGGATAACACCTTATCCGAGCATGCTCGCTCATTACTAAAGTTAAGTCAACAAAAATGTGATTGTGCTGAGGTAGCAATTGTTGCTGTCACTACTCAGCTGTCGGGTGACCTGGGACCAGGGGCTCCTTCCCTGTCCCTACTACTAGGGGGCACCCTAGCTCACCCTATTCCCCAGGATACTTTTGAAGGTGAACATGTCGGGGCCTCCACCCTTGCCTTATCTCCTGAGTTAGCCCTCCATCTGTTCTCTTCCCCCTCCCAGGGAACAGGGGCGCTACTGTGCTCCGCAGTACACCAACCCAACAAAAAAGGCAACACAAACAAGGGAAACTGAAAATAGCAAGCATGCAAATATTCACTCACATATAACAGAGGAATGCATCAGGGACTGGAGGATTGAGAAAAACCAAAGTAAGAGGAGGGAAGGGAATCACCACACTTACAAACCATGCAACAGTTATAGATAACTCCTCCAATACTGCTTCTCATATGAACACCTCTCCTCCTAAGCCATGCAGCAAAAGCTAGCTCTGTCGTTGGTTTGACTCAGGGCTGAGATTATAAAGGGAATGGGAGTGGCTAAATGAGCTCAGCTGAGAACTCAGAGTATCCAACATGGCCAATTAACCCCAGTTCTGCAGAAAGACATAAACACCATTAGAAAGGAGAAGTGCTTCTTCTCAGCGCAGGAGTAGGAGCAATCAGTCGCTGCGGTCTTCTGGCTCCTCTCTGTTGCGGTAACCCCCTGACAGATGCACCTAGTTTCTGGTGCCTCTGGTGTCCCAACAGTTCCAGAAGGTATTATTTAGGAGTTTTTTCATTTGCACTCGCCTACCAAGCACAAAAAAACTTTTACATTCAGTTAAACATTGTCATAAAGATACAGTATGTAACAAAAAAAACTTTAAAAAGTATATTATTTATTCAATATTATTATTATTGTATGATTAGATAATTGTCTATATTGTAGATAGTACACTATATCACATGAAGACTTCATACTAAACTAACATAGAAATTCAGACTCAGAATTTCAGACTCAGGTAAGCGGTACAAAAAGTGAAGATGAAGCCTGATGTCAACTATAGACCACAACATCAATAAATGCTTTTTTACCCAGATGGATACTATCTGCTATGACATATATACAGATAACAAAATATACAAAACTTTATAGCAATCAGTTTTATAAATAATAGTATAAAATAATATGTACATTGGTCACCTCCAAAATAAATATTCTGTACTCTGAAAACAGGCGTATAAGCTATACGTGATAAGATATGAAAGGAAGAGATGAGGATGCATAGCAGAAAAAATGTCTCTTTCTTCTCAACACTGGGAGGACAATTCGAAAAGAGAGTTAAAAAAGGAAGAAAGAATGAAGAGATATAAAATTAAAAGGTAAAAAGCAAGAAGGCAAATAAGAGTACGCTTTCAGCTTCCACATTATTAATGACTCTTCAAAAAATCTGCGAGTTTTCCAATCTTCTCTGAGAAGCGCATGAAGGAGCTCACAGATGAAACTGACCTTCAAAATGTTCTTTGGTCTTTAGTTAAGAAATTCGCTCGCCATTATGGCATCATTAGGGAAACAAGGATAAAATTACTCCATGGTTAATGACCTATAGTATCTCCCCACCAAAATTTGTTTCAGATCTAATAAAACTGTGCTTAACACACTCGGATGAGTTATGAGGACTGTTCTGCAGGGTATTAAAATGTGGAAAATAGATTTTCCGAAGCTGGGGGGACTGGACTTTTTGAATCAGATAGCAGAATGGAATTTTCTGGGCTATAAATTCTTCCATGTCTCAATTTCATCTCTCTCTCGCCTGTTCTTTCTTTTTTTTTTTCCCTCTCTACTCGCTCTCTCTATCTTTCTCTCCCCATCTTTCTGCAATGCTAAAGCAGCAGAAGAATCATTCAGTACTGGCAAAACTTTACCGTATTATTATCTTTTTTTTTTATGATGTCCGGTTAACCTAACAACTGCATTTCCCTTATTTCCTAGTAATTTATATTGTAAAATATTAACCATTGTTATTTTTTGCTTTTACAATGTTATAGTTCTGTGTCACAAGAATGAATTTATCAGATTAATAATGTAGTCATGTCAAGCAGAAGGAAGAGTCTGCTTTCCCTCTTGGTAAACATCAACTTAATGACCCTAAGAGATTAATTTGAACCCTTAGGTTTCCAAAGAACACAGTACAGCAATGCTCCTCCACCTTGTCATGTTCTGATACATCTGTCTTGTAATTTATTTCTTTGATATACCTGTACAGAAGAGCTGGGATAATCAATTTGGGATCATAAATGCAAGAGATCTTTGAAAAAATATCTTCTTTTTCACTTTTCTCCATTTTTATACATTCAGTCTTGTGGTATAATACATTGGCTCTGTGATGGGCGTACATGTATAATGTTATTATTACGACGGCACTTTGTAAAATAGTACCTTACAGCTGACACAAGAATTCTGTTCTTTACAATTATATAGTATTGTGAGTGTAGTTTATATTTACTGTATATGCATTAAATATCAATAGCAGGAAAACACATGGTGTAATAGGTCTCATAAAACCAAATGTTTATTAGAATGATTAAAATGAAAGAAAATATTAAAAAGCAGAGTCACCAAATAAAGGACCAAACATGAATGCTTAGTACATCACTTGTTTGAAAAATGTACACAACAAACTAAAACACAAATGTTCAATACATTTATCTAGCAAATGCTTGTCTGTGTCTTAAAAAGAATCTATAGTTGAACAAATGTTCACAAAAAGGCATAGACCTAAGTAATATGCTTACATATTTCTATGAAGAAAAGCTTCTCTAAGATGTGGTCCTGATGCCTCAATACTCGTTTCACTCTTGCTTCATCAGGGGATGATCCATGATGAAGCAAGGGTGAAACGCGCATTGTGGCGCCGGGACCACATCTTAGAGAGCATTTTTTTAATATAAATATATAAGTATCTTACTTAGTTCTATGCCTTTTTTTATGAACACATATTCCACTATAATATTGATGTTTTAGCACAAACAAGCATTTGCTAGGCACAGTTATTGGACATTTGCGATTTAATTTGTTGTGTACATTTTTCAAACAATTGGTGTACCAAGCATTCATATGTGTTCCTCCATTGGGTGACTCTGCTTTTTAATATTTTCTTTAATTTTAATAATTCTAATAAACATTTAGAGTAGGCAAAGTGCTCCGGTTCATGAGGACATTGTAGTCAGAAGATGAAAGTCGATAGTGCATGCTGAAGCATATTACCTGTAGTGTGGCAGGATACCCCGACGCGCGTTTCGTGTATAGCGCGTCGGGGTATCCTGCCACACTACAGGTATATGCTTCAGCATGCACTATGCACTTTCACCTTCTGACTACTCTGTCCTCATGAACCGGAGCACTTTGCATACTCTAAAGGAATTCATGATAGAGTTTAGAACCCTGCTTAATATATAGGAATGCCTCATTTCCCTATGCCTCTATTACTCTTACCACCATTATATTAAACTCTATAGCCCCATTTATTGATAGGAAGTTTAAACATAACTCTATATATACATATTCATACATATTGTCTCTATTGGGCTCCATACACATTGTCCTGTGTGAAAATAATTAATATCATCTCCCAATCTCTTCATACCATGCACTGTCCTCCCTCCCCCACTGCATCTAGTTCACTCTCTGACTTTGAACCAGTTACAGAAGAAGAAGTAAGCAGGCTACTTGCATCTTCTCGCCCGACCACTTGCACCAGTGACCCCATTCCGTCACATCTCCTCCAATCCCTTTCCCCGGCTGTCACCTCTCACCTAACAAAAATATTCAACCTTTCCCTCACTTCCGGTATTTTTCCCTCCTCATTTAAGCATGCCATCATACATCCATTACTTAAAAAACCCTCCCTCGAACAAAATTGTGCCGCTAATTATAGACCTGTCTCTAATCTTCCCTTCATCTCCAAACTCCTCGAAAGCCTGGTCCACTCCCGTCTTACCCGCTATCTCTCAGATAACTCTATTCTCGACCCTCTTCAATCTGGTTTCCGCTCTTTACACTCTACTGAAACTGCCCTCACTAAAGTCTCTAATGACCTACTAACAGCTAAATCTAATGGTCACTACTCCATGCTAATTCTCTTGGATCTCTCCGCAGCATTCGACACTGTGGCTCATCAGCTCTTCCTCACTATGCTCCGCTCCATCGGCCTCAAGGACACCGTTCTCTCCTGGTTCTTCTCCTATCTCTCTGACCGCTCCTTCACTGTATCTTTTGCTGGTTCCTCCTCCTCTCACCTTCCCCTTACTGTTGGGGTTCCTCAAGGATCAGTCCTAGGCCCCCTCCTCTTCTCTTTGTATACTGCCCCTATCGGACAAACAATCAGTAGATTTGGTTTCCAGTACCATCTCTATGCTGACGACACCCAATTATACACCTCTTCTCCTGTTATCACGCCGACCTTTTTAGAAAACACCAGTGATTGTCTTACCGCTGTCTCTAACATCATGTCCTCCCTCTATCTGAAACTGAACCTGTCAAAAACTGAACTCCTCGTGTTCTCTCCCTCTACTAACCTACTTTTGCCTGACATTGCCATCTCCGTGTGCGGTTCCACCATTACTCCAAAGCAACATGCCCGCTGCCTTGGGGTCATCCTTGATTCCGAGCTTTCATTCACCCCCCACATCCGAACACTGGCTCGCTCTTCTTATCTGCATCTCAAAAACATTTCTAGAATTCGCCCTTTTCTTACTTTCGACTCTGCAAAAACTCTTACTGTCTCACTTATTCATTCTCGTCTGGACTATTGTAACTCTCTACTAATCGGCCTCCCTCTTACCAAACTCTCCCCGCTCCAATCTGGCCTGAATGCTGCTGCCAGGATCATATTCCTCACCAACCGTTACACCGATGCCTCTACCTTGTGCCAGTCATTACACTGGCTACCCATCCACTCCAGAATCCAGTACAAAACTACTACCCTCATCCACAAAGCACTCCATGGCTCAGCACCACCCTACATCTCCTCTCTGGTCTCAGTCTACCACCCTACCTGTGCCCTCCGCTCCGCTAATGACCTCAGGTTAGCATCCTCAATAATCAGAACCTCCCACTCCTGTCTCCAAGACTTTACATGTGCTGCGCCAATTCTTTGGAATGCACTACCTAGGTTAATACGATTAATCCCCAATCCCCACAGTTTTAAGCATGCCCTAAAAACTCATTTGTTCAGACTGGCCTACCACCTCAATGCATTAACCTAACTATCCCTGTGTGGCCTATTAAAAAAAAACAAAAAACATAATCAGGTTCCTCGCATCATGTTCTCATACACTTTATGCAGTCAATAGCCCTCTGTGTCTGTACTGTTACATACTTAGGCAGTTAACTGGTTCATGTAGCTTTACATGAACACCCGAGCCTTACACTATGGCTGGTCCAAATACCTAAAGCAATTGTTACTATCCACCTCTCGTGTCTCCCCTTTTCCTCATAGTTTGTAAGCTTGCGAGCAGGGCCCTCATTCCTCCTGGTATTGGTTTTGAACTGTGATTTCTGTTATGCTGTAATGTCTATTGTCTGTACAAGCCCCCTCTATAAGTTGTAAAGCGCTGCGGAATATGTTGGCGCTATATAAATAAAAATTATTATTATTATTATTATTATATAGATACATATTTCTGTATATATTTTTTGTAGCATTTTGGCACTTTCCTCAATTTGCAGCACTTTACCTTTAAGACGTGGCATTTATTTGCATACTAGATGGTGGCCCAATTCTAACGCATCGGGTATTCTAGAATATGCATGTCCACGTAGTATATTGCACAGCCCACGTAGTATATTGCCCAGCCACATAGTATATTTCCCAGTTACGCAGTATATTGCCCAGTGACATAGTATACAGCACAGAGCCACGTAGTATATTGCACAGCGACGTAGTATACAGCACAGAGCCACGTAGTATATGGCCCAGCCACGTAGAATATTGCCCAGCCACGTAGTATATTGGTCAGTCACGTAGTATATTGCCCAGTTACATAGTATAATGCCCAGTGACTTAGTATACAGCACAGAGCCACATAGTATATTGCACAGCGACATAGTATACAGCACAGAGCCACATAGTATATTGCCCAGTGACGTAGTATACAGCACAGAGCCACATAGTATATTGCCCAGTGACGTAGTATACAGCACAGAGCCACATAGTATATTGCCCAGTGACGTAGTATACAGCACAGAGCCACGTAGTATATTGCCCAGTGACGTAGTATACAGCACAGACCCACATAGTATATTGCCCAGCCACGTAGTATATTGCCCAGTGACGTAGTATACAGCACAGAGCCACGTAGTATATTGCCCAGTGACGTAGTATACAGCACAGACCCACGTAGTATATTGCCCAGCCACGTAGTATATTGCCCAGTGATGTAGTATACAGCACAGAGCCACGTAGTATATGGCCCAGCCACATAGAATATTGCCCAGCCACGTAGTATATTGGTCAGTCACGTAGTATATTGCCCAGTTACGTAGTATAATGCCCAGTGACTTAGTATACAGCACAGAGCCACATAGTATATTGCACAGCGACATAGTATACAGCACAGAGCCACATAGTATATTGCCCAGTGACGTAGTATACAGCACAGAGCCACATAGTATATTGCCCAGTGACGTAGTATACAGCACAGAGCCACGTAGTATATTGCCCAGTGACGTAGTATACAGCACAGACCCACGTAGTATATTGCCCAGCCATGTAGTATATTGCCCAGTGACGTAGTATACAGCACAGAGCCACGTAGTATATTGCCCAGTGACGTAGTATACAGCACAGACCCACGTAGTATATTGCCCAGCCACGTAGTATATTGCCCAGTGATGTAGTATACAGCACAGACCCACGTAGTATATTGCACAGTGACGTAGTATACAGCACAGACCCAACGTAGTATATTGCCCAGTGACATAGTATACAGCACAGACCCACGTAGTATATTGCACAGTGACGTAGTATACAGCACAGAGCCACGTAGTATATTGGCCAGTCACGTAGTATATTGCCCAGTCACGTAGTATTTTGCCCAGTCACGTAGTATATTGCCCAGCCACGTATGTCACAGGTTAAAAAATAAAAAAGAAATATATACTCACCTTCCGAGGGCCCCTTGTAGTTCTGTCGCCTGTGTGCGGTGCAGGCGGCAGCTTCCGGTCCCAGGGTGTGATGACGTCGTGGTCACATGACCGTGACGTCATGGCAGGTCCTTCTCATGCAGGCGCACAGGGCCTGTGATGATGTCGCGGTCACATGACCGTGACGTCATGACAGGTCCTTCGCGCATACCATCCTTGCCACTGGAACCTGCCGCTTGCATGGAGCGGTCACCGGAGCGTCGTGAGGAGCGGGAAAGGCGGCAGAAGGTGAGTATATACTGATTTTTTATGTTTTTTTTTAACATTAGATGTTTTTACTATTGATGCTGCATAGGCAGCATCAATAGTAAAAACTTGGTCACACAGGGTTAATAGCGGCTGTAACGGAGTGAGTTACCCACGGCATAATGCAGTCCGTTACCGCTGGCATTAACCCTGTGTGAGCGGTGACTGCAGGGAGTATGGAGCGGGCGCCGGGCACTGACTGCAGGGAAGTAGGGAGGGACTAATCGGACTGTGGCTATCGCTGATTTGTCGCGGCAGCCATGACAGGCAGCTGGCGAGACCAATCAGCGACTTGGATTCCATGACAGACAGAAGCCGCGACCAATGAATATCCGTGACAGACAGACAGAAGGACAGACAGACGGAAGTGACCCTTAGACAATTATATAGTAGATATTGTTCCCATGTATTTATTCTTCTTGATTTTTAAGAAACGATTTTAAATCATATATATCAATGAAAAATTACTTTTTACGGCATATAGCTTCATTCTGTTTTGGATGCTTTGTCTTCAAGGCGCTGCCGCTTCACTAGGCAATTACATATTTTGATGTGTTTATTTAAAGAGAAGTTGCGTCCGAATCCTAGGATCAAAATTAAATAATGGCAAATACAAGAGAAAAGCAGCTGTTACACCAGGTTTAAAAAAAACAAACATTTATGGTGACAAATCTTCTACAAGACAGAGGGGCCCATTAGTGAGAACCAGCACTAGCAGTTCGCCACATTTTGATTTTGGATAAGGGCTTCCATTTGTTTTTTCTATACTTCTGGTCTTGTTTCAATTACTTTTCACAACTTTATTAAAGACTAAGCCAAATTATTTATAAATGGAATCATATTAATAATTCATAATACACAAGAAATCCTAATATTTAATTGCTCCTGAAACTGTATTTTACTCCTACAAGCATAACTTATTACAAACTTTTTATTTTTGGATATCCCTTACTTATATGGAAGCACAGGCGCTATAACCTTGAGCCTTTATATTGCCATGGAACTTCCCATTGTAAGTCACAGCACAGTAAACAATATACCATATATCAGAGTAATAATTTAATTTGATACAATGGTCAATTCTTTTTATTCAGCATACTTAATATCATTGGATAATTATGTTAACGATAGCCTGAAGTTTGCATTACGTATGTAAGGTAAGAAAACTATTCTGCCATTATCTGAAACAGGAGCCAGAGATGCCAATGGTGCTTTTAGGTTAGTGAGGACCAGTTACTGCCGCTGAGAGAGGTGGCTCACGAGGTAATGGCATTTTGCTCTCTTTAAACTTTAATCTTTCCTATTAATGCTCTGCAACTGGAGAATGTATGAGAGTTAATGTTCCATGAACGTGTTCTCACTCGGCAGTCTCTGCGAGCTAATTACCTTCAGGTGCTAAATGGGGGAAATTGCAATCCATTTGGATGTGAAAAAATTTCGCCTTTCCAATCCCCTGTGAAACATTTTTTTCCTGAGTATTGCAGAAAAAAACTCACTCTTTTTAATGTTTTTTTGTGTGTGTGTGCTGTGTGCGTCTTTATTTTGAGTTCTTAAATAATAACAACACAATAAGCAGACTGCTGGACATGGAAATGAGTAGTAAAATGCATGCACAGCATGCATTACACATCCCTGCAATGTGTGTGCGGCTCTATGACAGCTATATTACAGGATAGCCAGTTATATTTATGGCTTCAGACACTCATTTCGACATCAAGTTGCACTCATAAACATAAAAGCTATATTCTGCTCTTCCGGAATAGAAGGGTACAAGGATAAAAATGGGTTTAGTTCTTCCACGATATATACTGTATAATACACTTTCTTACTTGTCCCTTTTTAGGCCGGCGTCACACTCAGCGTATGTAAATACGGTCCGTTTTTTACGCCCGTAATACGCAGAAAAGTCCCCAAAATAGTGGTCCGTATGTCATCCGTAGGCAGGGTGTGTCAGCGTATTCTGCACATGGCATTCTCCGTATGTAATCCGTATGGCATCCGTACTGCGATATTTTCTCACAGGCTTGCAAAACCGACATCTAATGGATTTATGTGCTCAAATGTTCGTTAAAACATATATACAGTATATATATATATATATATATATATATATATGTCATTGAGACACATATATATATATATATTCTGTATTTATATTTAATTCAGCGCGATATATGTGAAAAGCCGGTAATTCAATTGCCGGCTTTTCATTTCTCCTTCCCAAAGCCGACAGGATATGAGACATGGTTTACATACAGTAAACCATCTCATATCCCCTTTTTTTTTGCATATTCCACACTACTAATGTTAGTAGTGTGTATGTGCAAAATTTTGGCGCTGTAGCTGCTAAAATAAAGGGTTAAATGGCGGAAAAAAAATTGGCGTGGGCTCCCGCCAGAGTGGTAAAGCCAGTGACTGAGGGCAGATATTAATAGCCAGGAGAGGGTCCACGGTTATTGGCCCCCCCTGGCTACAAACATCTGCCCCCAGCCACCCCAGAAAAGGCACATCTGGAAGATGCGCCTATTCTGGCACTTGGCCACTCTCTTCCCACTCCCGTGTAGCTGTGGGATATGGGGTAAGGAACGGTTAATGCCACCTTGCTATTGTAAGGTGACATTAAGCCAGATTAATAATGGAGAGGCGTCAATTCTGACACCTATCCATTATTAATCCAATTGTATGAAAGGGTTAAAAAACACACACACACACATTATTAAAAAGTATTTTAATGAAATAAACACACAGGTTGTTTTAATATTTTATTGCTCTCTCAATCCACCTGAAGACCCTCGCTTGGCAAAATAATAAACCAACAATATACATACCTTCTGATGAACTGTCACGTCCCACGAAGTAAATCCATCTGAAGGGGTTAAATCATTTTACAGCAAGGAGCTGTGCTAAAGCACTCACTCGTGCCTGTAAACCCCGGGTGCTGAAAGGAAAGCTGGGTGATCTGTACTTACATTGAGTCGCGGTGAGGCGCCCTCTGCTGCATGAACTCATGAACTGGAGCCTTGGAAAAGTTCCCACGCTCGAGTTCATATGAGTTCATCCAGCAGAGGGCGCCTCACCGCGACTCAATGTAAGTACAGATCACCCAGCTTTCCTTTCAGCACCCGGGGTTTACAGGCACGAGCGAGTGCTTTAGCGCAGCTCCTGGCTGTAAAATGATTTAACCCCTTCAGATGGATTTACTTCGTGGGACGTGACAGTTCATCAGAAGGTATGTATATTGTTGGTTTATTATTTTGCCAAGCGAGGGTCTTCAGGTGGATTGAGAGAGCAATAAAATATTAAAACAACCTGTGTGTTTATTTCATTAAAATACTTTTTAATAATGTGTGTGTTTTTTAACCCTTTCATACAATTGGATTAATAATGGATAGGTGTCAGAATTGACGCCTCTCCATTATTAATCTGGTTTAATGTCACCTTACAATAGCAAGGTGGCATTAACCCTTCATTACCCCATATCCCACCGCTACACGGGAGTGGGAAGAGAGTGGCCAAGTGCCAGAATAGGCGCATCTTCCAGATGTGCCTTTTCTGGGGTGGCTGGGGGCAGATGTTTGTAGCCAGGGGGGGGCAATAACCATGGACCCTCTCCTGGCTATTAATATCTGCCCTCAATCACTGGCTTTACCACTCTGGCGGAGAAAATTGCGCGGGAGCCCACGCCAATTTTTTCCGCCATTTAACCCTTTATTTTAGCAGCTACAGCACCCAAATTTTGCACATACACACTACTAACATTAGTAGTGTGGAATATGAAAAAAAAAAAGGGGATATGAGATGGTTTACTGTATGTAAACCATGTCTCATATCATGTCGGGTTTGTGAAGGAGAAATGAAAAGCCGGCAATTGAATTACTGGCTTTTCACTAACACCGCTGCGTATTTCTCGCAAGTCACACTGCTGGTCCGTGTGGAATCCGTATTTTTTTCGCCCCCATAGACTTTCATTGGCGATTTTTTTTGCGCAATATGGTGACAAACGCAGCATGCTGCGATTTTCTACGGCCGTACAAGACCGTATATTACGGATGCGTAATATGCGGCAGATATGAGCTGGGCCATAGAGATTCATTGGGCCGTGTGTAATGCGAATTTTACGGACGTATTTTATGCGCTCTTACGTCCGTAAAACTCGCTAGTGTGACAGCAGCCTTAGGGTATGGCACATTAATAAAAAGTTATGTCTAAATAAGGGCAAAAATATTACTTTAAAGAGGTTGTTTCATCAGGAACAGAAAATCCAGAATCCAGAAAAGTGAGAATTTTTTATCACTTGTCATCAGTGGGCAGTTTGTATGAAATCCTATTTTTTCTCAGCAGTTATTAATCATTTACAGGGCCATTTACAGTTTCTTATGTTACAGAATTACAATGTATCCATAAAATCTTCTCTATGGCATCCGATTTTTTTTCTAACTCCCCTAGACTTGAATGGGTGAGTCTCATCTGATTTCTGGAGGAAGATCGAGAGTACTGCAATTTTTTTTTTCACATTTAGATTTAGTCAGTAAAAACAATAGCTCATCTGTAGAGATGGGCGAACCCCAACAGTAAGGTTTGCCACCCATACTGAACACCTACTGCTTGGGCACGAACACCGAACACGGGTTCACTAGGAAGTCCGTGTTACTATTCGGGTTTGGTCCCCCAAAAACCAGGTGTTTTTTGCGCTGTCATGTGCATGACAGCATGGCAAATGCCACTTCTGATCAGCGTTAAAACCATCACCACCAGTCAGATAGTCGCGGTTCCCATGCAGTCAAATGAGAGCGTGAGCCTGCACCTGCGATCAAAGGTATAAAATTTACCTCCGGTCATTGTTGTCTGCTGATGGTACTACTGCTCTCATTAGCCATCTCCTGCTGCCGCTAATACAGCAAAAGCAGGAGCGGCTGATGAGAGTCTTCACCAGCTGGTGTCTACGCTGTAAATAAATAATTTTAAAAAAAGCGCATGGGTTCCCCTGCATTTTTGATGACCAGCCAAGCAAAACTCACAGCTGGGGGCTGCAAACCTCAGCTGTCAGTGTTAACAAGGCTGGTTATCAAGAACAGAGGGGTCTCCACTCTAATTTTTTTAATTATTAAAATAATTTTAAAAAATGACGTGGAGTTCCCCTCGGTTTTTTTACAACCAGCCTTGCTAAAGCAGACAGCTTGGGGCTGGTATTCTCCGGCTTGTAAGGGGCCATGGATATTGGCCCCCCAGCCGAAAAATATCAGCCTGCAGCTGCCCAGAAAAGGCACATCTATTAGATGCGCAAATTCTGGCGCTTTGCCTGGCTTCCCACTTGCCCTGTCGCCTTTGTATTGTCATGTGACATCAAGCCCACAGCTTAGTAATGGAGAGGCTTCTATAACACACCTATACATTACTAATCCTATAGTTGTATTGTAAATAAAGACACAACAAGAATAAAGTATTTTATTTAAAAAAAAAAAAAACACACTTTTCCTTTTTTATTTAAAAATAACAAACACAGTTGCACTCACCTAATGCCTAATTCCACTGAATCCCTTGTCTCCTGTAATAAAACAAAAAAAATAAAAAAAAACAACAATATCCCTCACCTGTTCATCATTCTGTCACATGCCGTAATCCATGTCTTGGGGATAAACAGTTGAGTGAGAACCACTGGTGACTGAGCTGCTACTAGTTCAGCATCAGTGACCAGCGGTGATTTCATCGTTTTTACTGCCGTCACTGAGGCTGCATTCCCAGCCGGGCTGAACTACGGTGACCTCAGTGAGATCCCAGCTAGCACCGCGAGAAAGTCTAATGGTGCAGAAGCGAGTTCACCTCAGTTCACCAGGAGAAAATTTCACTGCAGTAAATTTGAACTGTGGTGAGCCCGCCTCTGCACTGTGCAAAAACTGTACCACAATCTTGGTTTGTCCTGATGAAGAAGTTGTGAAACTTTGAAACGCCTTGACTATTTAACCGCTTAAACTTGGATCTGTATCGCCTGTTCTTTCTCCACGGCAGCACAGATTAACTCATTGCCTCTGTTTCTAGAGAAATTAATAAGTAGCAGCTCCTTGTGATGTTGTGATAGCGAGAAAACCTGCAGTAGACTTAAAAAAGTTATATATATATAGAGAGAGAGAATATTATAAGACAAAAGATATACTGCAGAGATATTTTACAATTGGTAGTGCTGTTTAGAAAAAAATTTGTTACAATGAGAATTGAATCAACTTTAGAAAAAGAAAAAGAAAGGATCTAAAAGGAAACTATATATTTGCAGGTGTGTATCTAAAACCCCTTTTAAGAAAAAAATCAAACAAAAATGTACACATTATCATTATTATCATTTCTCTATGACAACTATATGGAGAATATAATTAATCTTACCATGTAATTTAATTATCTGTGTCATTTTTATACTGATTTTTTATCTATTCATACTTATCAATCTGGTTCCTCCAAATATCCAGGGTTAGATTAACCCACCAGATTATCTGTATCATGGTCAAGTAAAAGACAATCCATTTGAAGCTGCTTTTGAAGTCATTCACTGGCTGCTAAGGTTTTAGTCTATATTGATTGTATGTCCTGTTCAAAAATAAAAACAATTTTAGTATACAATTAAAATTTAACTCTTATTTGTATAGACATCTACCATGCACCAATTACAGGGATAGCCACATTATTCGATATTAGTGAACGCCAAAGGACTACAAAGCAGTCAATCTGCTCTCATACCATCTGCCCATCTATCTCTTCCGCAGATCCCCTCTTTTATTTGTCAGAAAGTAAAGCCCACTATGTAGAAAAGCAGGAACGCTGGTTGCAGTGACGAGCAGGAGGCAGAACAAGAATTAGGCTATGTGCGCACGTTGCGGATTTTGCTGCGGATCCGCAGTGGATCTGCAGCTGCGAGTCCGCAACAGCTTTCCATGCACTTACAGTACAATGTAAACCTATGGAAAACGCAATCCGCAGTGCCCATGCTGCAGAAAAAAATGTGCGGAAACGCTGCGGGTTACATTCCGCAGCATGTCAATTCTTTGTGCAGATTCCGCAGCGGTTTGCACCTGCTCCATAATAGGAATACGCAGGTGTAAAACCGCAGGTGGAATCCGCACAAAATACGCATAAAATTTGCGGTAAATCTGCAAATAAAACGCAGTGCCTTTTACCTGCGGATTTCTCAAATCCGCTGCGGAAAAATCCTCAGAGCTCAAAACTACGTCTGCACATACCCTAAAAGGGTTTATTACAAGGGATACCACATGCAGGATGAGAAAGGGTTGAGAGGCGAGTAAAACTGGGTATTGTGTCAGGGATAGAACATATGGTTATGAAACAGGTAAACTTATCAGTCTGATGGTTTCCGGGCTGTGGTAGCTTGAAATCCCACGGTGGCGTAGTAAGTGACGCTTGAAGTCTCTGGTCTGTTCCTGGAGGAAGGTGATGCACGGTCTCCTGACAGCAACAGCATAGCCTGGTTCTCCGAGGCGACGTCCTGGGTTACCAGGACGATGAATGCAAAATGAAGCAGTCTCTGACACCGTCAGAAGGTGTCCTAGTCCAGTGGTGGTGACGGGGATGAAGCTACCCAGTCCTACGTCGTCCGCCTGGTTAGGTTTAGGCCACGCACTCGCGGCAGTCAGTGGAATGATGCGGGTCAGACCCTCAGTCGCAGGGGTAAGAGGGCACACGAATTTACGTCCTTCCCGGTCTGTGTGCGCAAGGGCTGAGGAACTGCAGCACAGGCCTGTCCTATCGCATAGCCCCACAGAGAAAGAGCCAACCTTCTCCTGCTGCATGCTTTGTCTTCCTATGAAGTCTGCTGCTTTCCCACGCACCGTCTCTTTTATCTCTGACACGCCCCCTACCGTCGAGTGCAAAGGTCTGTCCTGGTCAGAAAGCTTTCCCCCCAGCAACAACGGTGACTGCTCCGATAGTTCTTGAACCAACAAGAGAAAACTGACACGAGAGAAGCATCACCGGCCCGGTCCACCTTCCTACAACTACACACTGTCGCCTGCTTCACCCATACACAGGAGCGCTTGCTCCTGTGTTCCCTATGAAAAAGACACTTTAAAAACAACTCTGATATCAGCTTAACTATAGAGAACAAAAGGATCAGGAATCCAAAATCAGGCCTGTTGGATTTTTAAGTCCCCCAAGAATCATCAGTCTGGGCCCCATACACATTAGACTGTTGGTTGAACCCATCGTTAGCAGTGGGTTTGGCTGACGTTAGTCTAATGTGTATGAAGGCCTTAAAATGACAATGATCAGGACAATATTAGGTTACTCAAGAATACTTTCGGACTGTCCCCTTCTACAAGAAAATAACAGGCTTCTGGGCTTTGCATAGAATCTGGGATGTTTCCTTTTGCTATAGGAGTCTGCCAGAGTAGAGTAGAATCAATTGGACACGTGGTTTATTCGGCCTTAGGGTCCAAGTCTACAGTCACTCTAGTTGACTGCAGACTCGTGAATCCTCACAGCACACATGTTGAGTGCTGTAAGGATTCTCCAATGCCAGCACCGGGAGCGGTGAGCTCATGACGTGCGAGGCCAGACATGTTTAGTTGGAATGTGGCTGGAAATAAGTCAATCACATACTTGTGGTCATATGACCACCCGATCCCGGCGTTGGCACCAGAGAATCCTCACAGTGCGCAGTGTGCTCGCTGTGAGGCTTCATTAGTCTGCAGTCACATAGAGTGACCTCAGACTTGTACCCTAACGCTCAAAAACTATGCTACTTGTGCATGCATTGCAAACATTTTTCGAGAGAAGGCAATAAAAAATTTCATTGTCCAGATCCTAAAATCATAATTATGAATTAGGGTTTATTTTTCAGTCTGTTTTCAGATCCTAAAAAAGTGACTAAATTTGATAGTGACTTTGGAGAATCATCATTTTTTTTCATAGTAAAGAAAACATTTTAAGTCATGACTTGATAATAATATGATGTGCCTTTTACAGATATATTTAATTTGTGAGAAGGATGTTAATTACTCCTCACAGCATATAAAAGCGTCTATTATTTACTCTGTTTGTTGCCCAATACTCCCATCCAAAATTTCTGAGTATGTAACAAGACCAAGTGTAATAGGAGCCTCCTGAGGTGCATTGATGCCTGAGGAGAGGTCATCGTGGGGTTAACAGGTGCGGTACCTGACAATAGAAGAATTCAGCTCCTTGTATCATATTAATAATTTAACACTAATGTCAACAGGGAATGTAGAAGAAGCATTAACCTTTAAAGTACCAAAGTATAGAGAGACGGTACATACACAAGATTAATAATAATATTTTATTTCTATAGCGCCAACATATTCTGCGACGCTTTACATTTTAGAGGGCACTTGAACAGATAGTAGACATTACAGAATAACAGTAATCACATAAATCAGCAGATACCAAGAGAAGTGAGGGCCCTGCTCCCAAGCTACAATCTATGAGGAAATAGGGGAGACACGGTATGTTCGACTCCATGTGCAATAGCTTTTTCTCGCTGGTTGAGAGCGAATCAAATTGATGCTTAAATGTGAAATTTGAATCAATATTATACTAAATTAAATAGATCTAATACTTCGTCTAGTTACCCCAAAAACACTTAAAGAGTATCTGTTACCAGATTTTTGCTCCCAAATCTGAGAGCAGCATAATGTAGGGGAGAGATACTGGTTCCAGTGATGTGTCCCTGCCCACAATAAGTGTAGTTTTTTATAAACTCACTGTTATATCAGCAGGAGATTATCACTATGTGGATGCTGCCAGGTAGCAAACCTCACCATAACCAATTGCCAGCTTTCTGCCTATGCACAGTGTACACAGAAAGCTCTCAATCAGTGGTGTGGGCAGGGTTATATAGAGCTCAGTATTCAGGGAACTGGAGCATTAATCAAAACTGCAGCATCCAGTAAATCAAGTAATCCATCTCTAGATACAGGGTCTCTCCCCCTACATCATGCTGTGCTCAGATACAGTACAAAATACCTGGTGACATATTACCTTTAATTTAATATTTGAGGGACTTCCTACACCCCGATGTGTGGTCAGTCTGCAGCAGTTGTCAGCTGTAACACACAAGTGACAGTCTTCTGCAATGACCAGGATTGCCATTTATTCTGATCCTGGCTGTTTAAAATCATAAAAGTCATGATTGCAACATTGAAATGGAGTCTGCCTTTGTAACCACATTGAAAATGACTTGCAGCGTTCATATCACATGGCATAGCAAAGTCAATGAGGATGGATTATCATAGCCTGTATAAAAATAAAAGCAGGAAATTCAGCAGCCACTTTGTAGTGAATTTGGTAGTGAGAGTTAATAACAGCTGAGGCCAAAGGGATTGGGAGAAATAGCCAAAAAACACTGAACAATCTGTACTGATAGTGTGTGTGACAGAACAGGAGTAAGAAAGTAGTGTGTGATAAAAAAAAAAAAAAAAAGAATAGTGTCACAAAAGTTTTTCCAGGCAATTGGAGGCTTTGGAAAACTTTTGATTTTCAGTGGCTCACTACAGTATGCTGCAAATGAACTCTGCAAAATATTTGCTTGTATCTGGTGCTCTACTATGTATGTGTTACGCTCGCGCCCTGACTGGCTGGTGCGAGGGGGGATTGTGGCCCCACGGTGCCACAAACCAGACTACCCTGGAAGGGGCATGGCTAAGCAACTACCTTGGTGTTCACTGGAGCCTCTGATGGTGAGGTCAGGCTTGTGCGGCAGGCAGCTGCCAGGCACCACTCCAGGGCGGTGTCTGGCTGTGGCTGCTGATCCCACTGAGGGACAAAACACAAGAGGCAGGTGTGAGCAAGTACGGTTAGGCACAACTGTTACTCTGGCAGGCAGGTACTGCTGGCACTCTGGTAGGCAGGCACAGTTGAGACACTGGAAGGTGGGCACGTCTGAGACAGAAGGGACAGGAACTGACTTGGAAGGCACAGGAACACGGGCAGGTGTGAGTGGTGTATGGGAACAGGTAGGGACCTGTTCAGACTGGAAGAACAAAGAGCTGAGCAGAGCCACAGGGTGTGGAGCCGAGAGCAAAGCAAAGCCGCAGAGTGCGGAGCAGAGCCACAGAGTGCGGAGCCAAGAGCAGAGCATAGTCGCAGAGTGCAGAGCCGAGAGCAGAGCAAAGCCGCAGAGTGTGAAGCAAAGAGCAAAGCCACAGGGAGTGCAGCAAAGAGCAGAGCAAGGTCGCAGAGTATGAAGCCGAGAGCAGAGCAAGGTTGCAGAGTGCGGAGCCAAGAGCAGAGCAAAGCCACAGAGTGCAGAGCAAAGAGCAGAGCAAGGTCGCAGAGTGCGAAGCTGAGAGCAGAGCAAGGTCGCAGAGTGCGGAGCCAAGAGCAGAGCAAAGCCACAGAGTGCAGAGCAAAGAGCAGAGCAAGGTTGCAGAGTGTGAAGCCAAGAGCAGAGCAAAGCCGCAGAGTGCGAAGCAAAGAACAGAGCAAAGCCGCAGAGTGCGAAGCAAAGAACAGAGCAAAGCCGCAGAGTGCGAAGCAAAGAACAGAGCAAAGCCGCAGAGTGTGAAGCAAAGAACAGAGCAAAGCCGCAGAGTGTGAAGCAAAGAACAGAGCAAAGCCACAGAGTGCGAAGCAAAGAACAGAGCAAAGCCGCAGAGTGCCAAGCAAAGAACAGAGCAAAGCCGCTGGGAGCAGAACACAAGGAAACACCCAGAGAGATAGGGAAGTCTCAAGATAGGGATACAAACCGACAAGTATAGGACTTAGTTCAGACAAGGACAGGTACGAGACAAGGCACAGAACCCAGGATACAGATGGCATAAACAAGAGACACAGGATACAGGCACTGACCAGGGTACAAAGCCCCAGTGGGTGGCAGACACAAAAGATAACGAACATAGGTACAGGCCAGGGTACAAAGCCACACTGGGTGGCAGACACGGGAGTAACAGAACACAGGTACAGGCCAGGGTACGAAGCCCCACTGGGTGGCTAACACAAGAGATAGGGACATGACCTGGCACCGCAACAGCGAGAAACTAACTGAGGAAGTATGTTGCTCAGGCATTCCCTAGGGGTGGGAATGCCTTAGGTACTTGAGGCCTCTTGGCAATTGGCTGGGGACACCTTAGGAAGGTGCACACTGACACTACAAGATTAAGGAATTGCCGCTGCCCTAAGCACACAGCCAGGAAGAATGCAAAGAGCAAGCAGGAGACATGAGGCACACAGCATGGAGCCGGCAGCAGACAGAACTCACAGCATGGCCTGGAGTAGTGAGTAAGCTGGTGTGTAATGCAGGTGGGGGATGGGAGGCCATGCCTTGATGCCGGCAGAGTTGTTACAGAATGTACTAAAGATGTTTGTCATAAAAGAATTGAATAATTTTCAGACTGTAGTAGTCATTAAACGTAGTCATCATTTTGTGGTGAATTTGGAGAAAACAAACTGCACCAAAAGAGGGACACAGCATAAAAAACATAATTTTCTGGTCTGGAAGTATAACCTGACTGTATGGTGCCTTCCCCACATAATATCATAAGAAAAAGGTGAATTACTCCTATATATTTTCAATAACAATATTAAGCAGCAGGGGAGTTGGCCCTGTACTGTAAAACAAATATATTGTGGATCCCAAAATGATTAAGAGAGGGTATTTTTGAGTGAATAAATATAATTTTATTAAATGCAAAAAATAATAAGACAAAGAGTTCTAGACAAAGGGTAATCAGTGAAAAACAGCTAAGAGATCGACAATACCAACAGGTGACAAAATTGATACCAGCAATAAGAGAAAAGAGAATGTGTCCCAGTGGACACAGCGGCACACAATATCTAAGACAATGGGCCAGGGAATTCAGTTATAGGCTTGCCATATACGCTGAACTAGAGATCAAAATCCTCACTGTTAGCTGGATTAGGGGAATTAATAAAATTATATTTATTCACTCAAAAATACCCTCTCTTAATCATTTTGGGATCCACAATATATTTGTTTTACAGTACAGGGCCAACTCCCCTGCTGCTTAATATTGTTATTATAAGGACCCATATTGTTGCTTTTCTAAGCATCTATCGGTGAAAATGATGGGCCTAGGGGGTTAACTTCCGTTTTGGCCACAGAATTTTCTTTTAGGTTATATACTCCTATATATTGTACACTAGAGAAGTTGAAGTAAACCATAATCACCAAAAGGGATTATTGTAAAAGCAAAAAATATTTATTGATACAAAACACATACATCTAAAACCATAGAAAAAGGTAAAAAAGGAACGAAAAGCAATGTACAATGGATCAGCAAGCCAGACAAAAGAGTACAAAGCAAATGTGATCGCAAAAATTCAAAATACAGTATTAACAGACCATTATATAAAATGAGTCATGCAAATACTGAAAAATGTGTGCAAAACAGTACCCCTCAAGTCACATAGTGTGACAAAGTAAGCCCTATATAGGTGAGGAGTACTAAGGTATGCACAGAGAAGGACTATTGATTGCCCCAACTTTGATTTGGTCCCTTAAATGCTGAATATTGCATAGTGAGTGCAGAGCATTGCCCATGCAATAAGGGCTGAGGCAAGAAAAAAAAACCTTATGTAGTAAATATTAAAGTGCAAGTGCCTAATTGGAGCAATCACATTGAGCTCTCAGTACTGATTGTTCATATCCGCCAAGGTATCTCAAGATAAGAACGGAAAATACTGCTAGAATAGCTTACCCTTGAGGACGAAGGAAAGGCTCATGGCCTGCCAACAATAGCCCCCGTGGCAGACGAGGCTTTCCTTCTTTTGCTAATACTATTAGTATTTGTTACAGGAAAAATACATCTTTGCACCGTGTTAGCCAATATATAGAAAAATATTAACCCCTTCGCGACATGTACTAGTACTGCGCTGCGGAAACTGCATTTGTGTCAGCAGCAGTGCTAGTACTGCGCCGCGATCACCGCGGTATTACGGTGAGCACCACGGGGATGGTGTGTCAGTAGTGACAGCGACATAGAGGGGCATCCGTCAGGGACGGAGACTCCCTGCGTGCTTCCATCAGAATAACGCGATGTGATCATGTTATTCTCATGGTCTCCATGGAGACCCCCGAATCAAAGATGGCTGCGAGGTTCATCCGATTCCTGCAGTGAGGTGGCTTGCGAGCGCTTGCTGAGAACAGAAGCCAGCAAGCCCCTTTCACTGCCTGTCAGATCATTGATCTGGCTCAGTGCTGTGCAAAGTGTCAGGTCAGCGATCTGATGTAATATAGTGATGTCCCAACCTGGGACAATGTTATAAAGTTAAAGAAAAAAAATTAGAATGTGTAAAAATATTTTTAAAAAAATCCCCAAATAAAGAAAAAATATATATTTTTCCAATAAATCCATTTATTTATGTAAATTAAAAAAAACAATAAAAGTACACATATTTGGTATCGCCGCGTCCGTAACTACCCACTCTATAAAACTGTCTCACTAGTTAACCCCTTCATTGAACACCATAACAAAATAAATAAAAAATGAGGCAAAAAACAATGCTTTATCATCATACCGCCGAACAAAAAGTGCAATAAAACGCAATCAAAAAGACGGATGTAAATAACAATAATACTGCTGAAAACGTCATCTTGTCCCGCAAAAAACAAGCTGCCATAAAGCTCCATCACCGGAAAAATAAAAAGTTATAGGTCCCAGAATAAAGCAATGCAAAAATAATTATTTTTTCCCTAAAATAGTTTTTATTGTGTAAAAGCGCCAAAGCATAAAAAAATGAAATAATTGAGGTATTGCTGTAATCCTACTGACCTGAAGAAAAAAACCGCTTTATCAATTTTACCACACATGGAACGGTATGAACGCCCCCCAAAAGAAATTCAGGAATTGCTGGTTTTTGTTCATTCTGCCTCCCAAAAATCGGAATAAAAAGCGACCAAAAAATATCATGTGCCCGAAAATGGTACCAATAAAAATGTCAACTCGTCCCGCAAAAAACAAGACCTCACATGACTCTGTGGGCCAAAATATGAAAAATTATAGCTCTCAAAATGTGGAGATGCAAACACTATTTTTTGCAATAAAAAGCATCTTTTAATGTGTGACAGCTGCCAAACATAAAAACCCACTATAGAAACCCGCTATAAATGGTAAATCAAACCCCCTTTATCACCGCATTAGTTAGGGAAAAATAAAATAAAAAAAAGTTTTTATTTCCATTTTCCCATTAGGTTAGGGCTAAAGTTAGGGTTGGGGCTAAATTTAGGGTTGGGGCTAGAGTTGTGGTTAGGGTTTGTATTATGTTTACAGTTGGGATTAGGGTTGGAATTAGGGTTAGGGCAGTATCAGGGTTAGGGGTGTGGTTAGCATCATGGCTAGGGTAGGGATTAGGGTTAGGGGTGTGGTTAGGGTTGGGATTAGGGTTAGGGGTGTGTTTGGGTTAGGGTTGGAGTTAGAATTGGGGGGTTTCCACTGTTTAGACACATCAAGGGTTCGATCTCAATTCCAGCCAATACTGTTGTGAATTTGGATTCTGGGCTCCCCCGGTGGCCGCTTGTGGAATTGGACTTGTCATCCTCTTTCCTGTTTCACCTTTTTCCATCAGTAGTGGGTGTCGCTATTTAAGCTCATTTCTCTGGTGGTTTCTTGCCGGTCAACAATGTTATCTGATGCCTCTCAGTGCTTGTTCCTGCTTCTGACAACTACTAGATAAGTTGGACTTTTGTCCATGTTTCGTTTTGCCTATTTGTTCCAGTTCACAGCTGAAGTTTTGTTACTGTGTCTGGAAAGCTCTCGTTGATCAGGGATTGCTACTCTGGTGTTATGAGTTAATGCCAGAGTTTAAGGTAATCTCTGGATGGTGTTTTGTTAGTGTTTTTCTGCTGACCATGAAAGTATACTATCTGTCTTCTGCTATCTAGTAAGCGGACCTCAAATTTGCTAATGACTATTTTCCTGCTGCGTTTGTTGTTTCATCTGAACTCACCGTCATTATATGTGGGGGCCTACTGTCTTCTTTGGAATATTTCTCTAGAGGTGAGCCAGGTCTTATATTTTCCTCTGCTAGCTATTTAGGTCTTAGGCCAGAGCTGGGCATCTAGCAATAAATAGGAAATGCTACCTGGCTATTTCTAGTTGCGCGGCAGGCTTAGTTCATGGTCAGTATAGTTCCATCTTCCGAGAGCTTGTCCCTCTATAGGCTTGCTTTGATCTCTGCCTGCAGAGATCATGACAGTTTGACCGGCCCATAAAGTGTTAAAGACCCAGGTTGAGAAAGGAGAGTTATAAGAAGTCTGCTGGAATTTTTTTTTTTTTTTTTTTTTTTTTTTCCTCCAGTTTGCCTTGCTGCAGTCTTTTTTCTCTCTCTCCTCCTAATCTCTGTATGGCTCTGTGTGCACCTGACAATAATGGATCTTCAGAGTGTAACTGCGGGTTTGAATAATCTCATCACGAAAGTACAAAATTTACAAGATTTTGTGGTACATGCTCCAGTATCTGAGCCGAGAATTCCTTTGCCGGAGTTCTTCACAGGGAATAGAGCTAGCTTCCAGAATTTCCGAAATAATTGTAAGCTTTATTTGTCCCTGAAGTCTCGTTCAGCTGGAGACCCTGCTCAGCAGGTTAGGATTGTGATTTCCTTGCTCAGGGGTGACCCTCAAGATTGGGCCTTCTCATTGCCAGCAGGGGATCCTGCGTTGCGCGATGTGGATGCGTTTTTTCTGGCCTTGGGCTTGCTTTATGAGGAACCTCATTTGGAACTTCAGGCAGAAAAAACTTTGATGGCACTATCTCAGGGGCAAGACGAAGCTGAGGTTTACTGCCAAAAATTCCGTAAATGGTCTGTGCTTACTCAGTGGAATGAGTGCGCCTTGGCGGCAACTTTCAGAGAAGGTCTCTCTGATGCCGTTAAGGATGTTATGGTGGGGTTCCCTGTGCCTGCAGGTCTGAATGAGTCCATGACAATGGCTATTCAGATTGATAGGCGTCTGCGGGAGCGCAAACCGGTGCACCATCTGGCGGTGTCTATGGAAAAGACGCCAGAAAGTATGCAGTGTGATAGAATTCTGTCCAGGAGCGAGCGACAGAATTTTAGACGGAAGAATGGATTGTGCTTCTATTGTGGGGATTCTACTCATGTTATATCAGCATGCTCTAGGCGTACAAAGAAGCTTGATAAGTCTGTTTCCATTGGCACCATTCAGTCTAAGTTTATTTTGTCTGTAACCCTGATTTGCTCTTTGTCATCCATTACCACGGACGCCTATGTTGACTCTGGCGCCGCTCTGAGTCTTATGGATTGGTCCTTTGCCAATCGTTGTGGTTTTGATTTAGAGCCTTTGGAGACTCTTATTCCTCTGAAGGGGATTGACTCCACCCCATTGGCTAATAATAAACCACAATACTGGACACAAGTAACCATGCGTATCAATCCGGATCACCAGGAGATTATTCGTTTCCTGGTGCTGTATAATTTACATGACGATTTGGTACTGGGATTGCCATGGTTGCAGTCTCACAATCCAGTCTTGGACTGGAGAGCAATGTCTGTGTTGAGCTGGGGATGTAAGGGTATTCATGGGGACTTACCTTTGGTTTCTATTTCGTCGTCCATTCCCTCTGAAGTCCCTGAGTTCCTCTCTGATTATCAAGACGTCTTTGACGAACCCAAGCTTGGGTCGTTACCTCCGCACCGTGAGTGCGATTGTGCCATAGATTTGATACCGGGTTGCAAATATCCAAAGGGTCGTTTGTTTAATCTGTCTGTGCCGGAACATGCTGCTATGCGGGAATATATAAAGGAGTCTTTGGAAAAGGGACATATTCGTCCATCTTCTTCTCCCTTGGGAGCTGGGTTTTTCTTTGTCTCAAAAAAGGACGGCTCTTTGAGACCATGTATTGATTATCGGCTTCTGAATAAGATCACTGTTAAGTACCAATACCCATTGCCATTGCTTACTGATTTGTTTGCTCGTATAGAGGGTGCTAAGTGGTTCTCTAAAATTGATCTTCGTGGGGCGTATAATTTGGTGCGGATCAGGCAGGGGGATGAGTGGAAGACCGCATTTAATACGCCCGAGGGCCACTTTGAGTATTTGGTCATGCCTTTTGGTTTTTCTAATGCCCCTTCAGTTTTCCAGTCTTTTATGCATGATATTTTCCGCGATTTTCTGGATAAATTTATGATAATATATCTGGATGATATTCTGATTTTTTCTGATGACTGGGACTCTCATGTCCAGCAGGTCAGGAGAGTTTTTCAGGTTCTGCGGTCTAATTCTTTATGTGTGAAGGGGTCTAAGTGCGTTTTTGGGGTCCAGAAAATTTCCTTTTTGGGGTATATTTTTTCTCCCTCTTCCATTGAGATGGATCCCGTCAAGGTGCAAGCTATTTGTGACTGGACTCAGCCCTCCTCTCTTAAGGGTCTTCAGAGATTTTTGGGCTTTGCCAACTTTTACCGCCGATTTATTGCTGGTTTTTCGGATGTCGTTAAACCACTGACTGATTTGACCAGACATGGCGCTGATGTTGCTAATTGGTCCCCTCATGCTGTAGAGGCCTTTCAGGAGCTTAAGCACCGTTTTGCCTCTGCCCCTGTGTTACGTCAGCCTGATGTGAATCTGCCTTTTCAGGTTGAGGTTGACGCTTCGGAGATCGGAGCTGGGGCAGTGTTGTCGCAGAAAGGTTCCGACTGCTCCGTCATTAAGCCTTGTGCCTTCTTTTCTCGCAAATTTTCGCCCGCAGAGCGGAATTATGATGTTGGGAATAGGGAGCTTTTGGCCATGAAGTGGGCGTTTGAGGAGTGGCGCCATTGGCTAGAGGGGGCTAAGCATCAGGTGGTGGTATTGACTGACCACAAAAATTTGATTTATCTTGAGACTGCCAGGCGCCTGAATCCTAGACAGGCGCGCTGGTCTTTATTTTTTTCTCGCTTTAATTTTGTGGTGTCATACCTACCGGGTTCTAAGAATGTTAAGGCAGATGCCCTTTCTAGGAGTTTTGACCCGGACTCTCCTGGTAATGCTGAACCCACAGGTATCCTTAGGGAGGGAGTAATTTTGTCGGCCGTTTCTCCTGATCTGCGGCGGTCCTTGCAAGAGTTTCAGGCGGATAGACCGGATCGTTGTCCGCCTGATAGACTGTTTGTTCCGGATGATTGGACCAGTAGAGTCATCTCTGAGGTACATTCTTCTGCATTGGCAGGTCATCCCGGAATTTTTGGTACCAGGGATTTGGTGGCAAGATCCTTCTGGTGGCCTTCCCTGTCACGAGATGTGCGAGTCTTTGTGCAGTCATGTGACATTTGTGCTCGGGCCAAGTCTTGTAGTTCTCGGGCTAGCGGACTGCTGTTGCCCTTGCCTATTCCTAAGAGGCCTTGGACACACATCTCGATGGATTTTATTTCAGATCTGCCTGTTTCCCAGAAGATGTCTGTCATCTGGGTGGTCTGTGACCGTTTCTCTAAAATGGTCCATTTGGTTCCTCTGCCCAAGTTGCCTTCTTCTTCTGAGTTGGTTCCTCTGTTTTTTCAGAATGTTGTCCGATTGCACGGTATTCCTGAGAATATTGTTTCTGACAGAGGTACCCAATTTGTGTCTAGATTTTGGCGGGCATTCTGTGCTAGGATGGGCATAGATTTGTCTTTTTCATCTGCTTTTCACCCTCAGACTAATGGCCAGACCGAGCGGACTAATCAGACCCTGGAGACATATCTGAGGTGTTTTGTCTCTGCTGACCAGGATGATTGGGTTGCTTTTTTGCCATTGGCAGAGTTCGCCCTCAATAATCGGGCCAGCTCTTCCACCTTGGTGTCCCCGTTTTTCTGTAATTCGGGGTTTCACCCTCGATTTTCCTCCGGTCAGGTGGAATCCTCGGATTGTCCTGGAGTGGATGCGGTGGTGGAGAGATTGCATCACATCTGGGGGCAGGTTATGGACAATTTGAAGTTGTCCCAGGAGAAGACTCAGCGTTTTGCCAACCGTCATCGTCGTGTTGGTTCTCGGCTTTGTGTTGGAGATTTGGTGTGGTTGTCTTCTCGTTTTGTCCCTATGAGGGTCTCTTCTCCTAAGTTTAAACCTCGGTTCATCGGCCCTTATAGAATATTGGAGATTCTTAATCCTGTTTCTTTCCGTTTGGACCTCCCGGCGTCCTTTTCCATTCATAACGTTTTTCATCGGTCGTTATTGCGCAGGTATGAGGTACCTGTTGTACCTTCAGTTGAGCCTCCTGCTCCGGTGTTGGTGGAGGGTGAGTTGGAGTACGTTGTGGAGAAAATTTTGGACTCTCGTGTTTCCAGACGGAGACTCCAGTATCTGGTCAATTGGAAGGGTTACGGCCAGGAGGATAATTCTTGGGTCAATGCATCTGATGTTCATGCTTCTGATCTTGTTCGTGCCTTCCATAGGGCTCATCCTGGTCGCCCTGGTGGATCTGGTGAGGGTTCGGTGCCCCCTCCTTGAGGGGGGGGTACTGTTGTGAATTTGGATTCTGGGCTCCCCCGGTGGCCGCTTGTGGAATTGGACTTGTCATCCTCTTTCCTGTTTCACCTTTTTCCATCAGTAGTGGGTGTCGCTATTTAAGCTCATTTCTCTGGTGGTTTCTTGCCGGTCAACAATGTTATCTGATGCCTCTCAGTGCTTGTTCCTGCTTCTGACAACTACTAGATAAGTTGGACTTTTGTCCATGTTTCGTTTTGCCTATTTGTTCCAGTTCACAGCTGAAGTTTTGTTACTGTGTCTGGAAAGCTCTCGTTGATCAGGGATTGCTACTCTGGTGTTATGAGTTAATGCCAGAGTTTAAGGTAATCTCTGGATGGTGTTTTGTTAGTGTTTTTCTGCTGACCATGAAAGTATACTATCTGTCTTCTGCTATCTAGTAAGCGGACCTCAAATTTGCTAATGACTATTTTCCTGCTGCGTTTGTTGTTTCATCTGAACTCACCGTCATTATATGTGGGGGCCTACTGTCTTCTTTGGAATATTTCTCTAGAGGTGAGCCAGGTCTTATATTTTCCTCTGCTAGCTATTTAGGTCTTAGGCCAGAGCTGGGCATCTAGCAATAAATAGGAAATGCTACCTGGCTATTTCTAGTTGCGCGGCAGGCTTAGTTCATGGTCAGTATAGTTCCATCTTCCGAGAGCTTGTCCCTCTATAGGCTTGCTTTGATCTCTGCCTGCAGAGATCATGACACAATTCTGTGTTGAAAAAGTAAAACGGTGCTTCTTCCCTTCCGAGCTCTGCTGTGCGCCCAAACAATGGTTTACCCCCACATACCGGGTATCAGCGTACTCAGGGCAAATTGGACAACAATGTTGCAGTCCAATTTCTCGTGTTACCCTTGTGAAAATAAAAATTTGGGGGCTTAAATATCATTTTTGTGGGAAAAAAAAGGATTTTTTATTTTCACAGCTCTGCGTTATAAATTTTAGTGAAACACTTGGGTGTTCAAAGTTCTCACAACCCATCTAAATAAGTTTCTTGGGGAATCTAGTTTCCAAAAAGGGTCACTTGTGGGAGGTTTCTACTGTTTAGGCACATCAGTGGCTCTCCAAAAGCAACATGATGCCTGCAGACCATTCCATTACAGTCTGCATTCCAAAACGCTACAACTTCTGTTATGACCCCAATGGCGAGGGTCTCAGAGGAACATGGAAGTCTGCAGAATACAAAAATCCAGCTCATAGGGCAGTGGTAACTGGGTTGACCATATATCTACTCCTAACGCCAACACTAGAAGTAGCCGGGGATCATTCCTACGTTGATTCTAGATGACACGCGCCAGCCGGAGAATCTAGCTACCCCTAGTAGAGGAAAACAAAGACCTTTCTTGCCTCCAGAGAAGGGGACCCCAAAGCTGGATAGAAGCCCCCCACAAATAATGACGGTGAGGTAAGAGGAAATGACAAACACAGAAATGAACCAGGTTTAGCACCGAGAGGCCCGCTTACTGATAGAAGAATAAAGAAAGGTAACTTATATGGTCAACAAAAACCCTATCAAAATCCACACTGGAAATTCAAGAACCCCCGAACCGTCTAACGGTCCGGGGGGAGAACACCAGCCCCCTAGAGCTACCAGCAAAGGTCAGGATATAGATTTGGAACAAGCTGGACAAAAATACAAAACCAAAACAAATAGCAAAAAGCAAAAGGCAGACTTAGCTGATATAACTGGAACCAGGATCAGTAGACAAGAGCACAGCAGACTAGCTCTGATAACTACGTTGCCAGGCATTGAACTGAAGGTCCAGGGAGCTTATATAGCAACACCCCTAACTAACGACCCAGGTGCGGATAAAAGGAATGACAGAAAAACCAGAGTAAAAAAACTAGTAACTACTAGAGGGAGCAAAAAGCAAATTCACAACAGTACCCCCCCCTTAGTGAGGGGTCACCGAACCCTCCCCACGACCACCAGGGCGATCAGGATGAGCGGCATGAAAGGCACGAACTAAATCGGCCGCATGAACATCAGAGGCGACCACCCAGGAATTATCCTCCTGACCATAGCCCTTCCACTTGACCAGGTACTGAAGCCTCCGCCTGGAGAGGCGAGAATCCAAGATCTTCTCCACCACGTACTCCAACTCGCCCTCAACCAACACCGGAGCAGGAGGCTCAGCAGAAGGAACTACAGGCACAATGTACCGCCGCAACAAGGACCTATGAAATACATTGTGAATAGCAAACGACACAGGAAGATCCAGACGAAAAGATACAGGATTAAGGATTTCCAATATCTTGTAAGGCCCAATAAAACGAGGTTTAAATTTGGGAGAGGAGACCTTCATAGGAACAAAGCGGGAAGAAAGCCACACCAAATCCCCAACGCGTAGTCGGGGACCCACACCGCGGCGGCGGTTGGCAAAGCGCTGAGCCTTCTCCTGTGACAACTTCAAGTTGTCCACCACATGATTCCAGATCTGCTGCAACCTATCCACCACAGAATCCACCCCAGGACAGTCAGAAGGCTCCACATGACCCGAAGAAAAGCGAGGATGGAAACCAGAGTTGCAGAAAAAAGGCGAAACCAAGGTGGCGGAACTAGCCCGATTATTAAGGGCAAACTCAGCCAACGGCAAGAATGTCACCCAATCGTCCTGATCAGCAGAGACAAAACACCTCAAATAAGCCTCCAAAGTCTGATTGGTTCGCTCCGTCTGTCCATTAGTCTGAGGATGGAAAGCAGACGAAAACGACAAATCAATGCCCATCCTACTACAAAAGGATCGCCAGAACCTGGAAACGAACTGGGATCCTCTGTCTGACACAATATTCTCAGGGATGCCGTGCAAACGAACCACGTTCTGGAAAAACACAGGAACCAGATCGGAAGAGGAAGGCAGCTTAGGCAAAGGAACCAAATGGACCATCTTGGAGAAGCGATCACATATCACCCAGATAACGGACATGCCCTGAGATAGCGGAAGATCAGAAATGAAATCCATGGAGATATGTGTCCAAGGTCTCTTCGGGACAGGCAAGGGCAAGAGCAAACCGCTGGCACGAGAACAGCAAGGCTTAGCTCGAGCACAAGTCCCACAGGACTGCACAAATGACCGCACATCCCTTGACAAGGAAGGCCACCAAAAGGACCTGGCCACCAGATCTCTGGTGCCAAAAATTCCCGGGTGACCTGCCAACACCGAGGAATGAACCTCGGAAATGACTCTGCTGGTCCACTTATCCGGGACAAACAGTCTGTCAGGTGGACAAGACTCAGGCCTATCAGCCTGAAATCTCTGCAACACACGTCGCAGATCCGGAGAAATAGCTGACAAGATAACTCCATCTTTAAGAATACCAACAGGATCAGCGACTCCAGGAGCATCAGGCACAAAGCTCCTAGAAAGAGCATCGGCCTTCACATTCTTTGAACCTGGTAAATACGAGACAACAAAATCAAAGCGGGAGAAAAACAATGACCAGCGGGCCTGTCTCGGATTAAGGCGTTTAGCAGACTCGAGATACATCAGATTTTTGTGATCAGTCAAGACCACCACACGATGCTTAGCACCCTCGAGTTAATGACGCCACTCCTCAAATGCCCATTTCATGGCCAACAACTCCCGATTGCCCACATCATAATTTCGCTCGGCAGGCGAAAACTTCCTAGAGAAAAAGGCACAAGGTTTCATAACAGAGCAACCAGGGCCTCTCTGCGACAAAACGGCCCCTGCCCCAATCTCCGAAGCATCCACCTCAACCTGAAAGGGAAGTGAGACGTCAGGCTGGCACAAAACAGGCGCCGAAGTAAACCGGCGTTTCAACTCCTGGAAAGCCTCCACGGCAGCAGGAGCCCAGTTAGCTACATCGGAGCCCTTCTTGGTCATATCCGTCAAAGGTTTCACAATGCTAGAAAAATTAGCGATAAAACGACGGTAGAAGTTAGCGAAGCCCAAGAACTTCTGAAGACTCTTAACTGACGAGGGCTGAGTCCAATCAAGAATAGCTCGGACCTTGACTGGGTCCATCTCCACAGCAGAAGGGGAAAAAATGAACCCCAAAAAGGGAACCTTCTGTACACCAAAGAGACACTTTGAGCCCTTGACAAACAAAGAATTTTCACGCAAAATTTTAAAGACCAACCTGACCTGCTCCACATGCGAATCCCAATCATCAGAAAAAACCAAAATATCATCCAGATAAACAATCAAAAATTTATCCAGATACTTCCGGAAAATGTCATGCATAAAGGACTGAAAAACTGAAGGCGCATTGGAGAGCCCAAAAGGCATCACCAAGTACTCAAAATGACCTTCGGGCGTATTGAATGCGGTTTTCCATTCATCACCTTGCTTAATGCGCACAAGGTTGTACGCACCACGAAGGTCTATCTTGGTGAACCACTTGGCACCCTTAATCCGGGCAAACAAGTCAGACAACAGCGGTAAAGGATACTGAAATTTGACAGTGATCTTATTTAAAAGCCGATAATCAATACAAGGTCTCAAAGATCCGTCCTTTTTTGCCACAAAAAAGAATCCCGCACCAAGAGGGGAAGAAGACGGACGAATATGTCCTTTTTCCAGAGACTCCTTGATATATGAATGCATAGCGGTATGTTCAGGTACCGACAGATTAAACAGTCTTCCCTTAGGAAATTTACTGCCTGGGATCAAATCTATAGCACAGTCACAGTCCCTATGAGGAGGCAGTGCACTGGACTCAGACTCACTGAAGACATCCTGATAATCAGACAAATACTCCGGAACTTCCGAAGGCGTAGAAGAAGCAATAGACACAGGCAGGGAATCCTCATGAATACCACGACAGCCCCAACTTGAGACTGACATAGCCTTCCAGTCCAGGACTGGATTATGGGTCTGTAACCATGGCAGCCCTAAAACGACCAAATCATGCATTTTATGTAAAACCAGGAAGCGTATCACCTCGCGGTGTTCAGGAGTCATGCACATGGTAACCTGAGTCCAATACTGCGGTTTATTTGCTGCCAATGGTGTAGAATCAATACCCCTAAGAGGAATAGGATTTTCTAATGGTTCAAGAGTAAATCCACAGCGCTTAGCAAATGAGAGATCCATGAGACTCAGGGCAGCACCTGAATCTACAAACGCCATGACAGGATAAGATGACAGTGAGCAAATCAAAGTTACAGACAGAATAAATTTAGGTTGCAAATTACCAACGGTGACAGGACTAACAACCTTAGCTATACGTTTAGAGCATGCTGAGATAACATGTGTAGAATCACCACAGTAGTAGCACAAGCCATTCCGGCGTCTATGAATTTTCCGCTCATTTCTAGTCAGGATTCTATCACATTAAATCAGGTGGCTGTTCAGACAACACCATGAGGGAATTTGCGGTTTTGCGCTCCCGCAACCGCCGGTCAATTTGAATAGCCAGTGCCATAGTATCATTCAGACCTGTGGGAATGGGAAAACCCACCATAACATTCTTAATGGCTTCAGAAAGGCCATTTCTAAAATTAGCGGCCAGTGCACACTCGTTCCAATGTGTCAGCACGGACCATTTCCGAAATTTTTGGCAATACACTTCAGCCTCGTCCTGCCCCTGAGACATAGACAGCAAGGCCTTTTCTGCCTGAATCTCAAGATTGGGTTCCTCATAAAGTAAACCGAGCGCCAGAAAAAACGCATCAAGATCAGCCAATGCCGGATCTCCTGGCGCCAGCGAAAAAGCCCAATCCTGAGGGTCGCCCCGTAAGAACGAAATAACAATTTTTACTTGCTGAGCAGAATCTCCTGATGAACAGGGTCTCAGGGACAAAAACAATTTACAATTATTCACGAAATTCCTAAACTTAAACCTGTCTCCGGAAAACAGTTCAGGAATCGGTATTTTAGGTTCTGACCTAGGATTTCTGATAACATAGTCTTGTATGCCCTGCACACGAGTAGCCAGCTGGTCCACACTTGTAATCAAGGTCTGGACATTCATGTCTGCAGCAAGCATAGCCACTCTGAGGTAAAGGGGAAGGAGAGAAAAAAAAAACTCAGAATCTTCTTTCTTATAATCCCTCTTCTGCAATGCATTAAACATTTAATACTGGCCTGGCAAACTGTTATGACCCCAATGGCGAGGGTCTCAGAGGAACATGGAAGTCTGCAGAATACAAAAATCCAGCTCATAGGGCAGTGGTAACTGGGTTGACCATATATCTACTCCTAACGCCAACACTAGAAGTAGCCGGGGATCATTCCTACGTTGATTCTAGATGACACGCGCCAGCCGGAGAATCTAGCTACCCCTAGTAGAGGAAAACAAAGACCTTTCTTGCCTCCAGAGAAGGGGACCCCAAAGCTGGATAGAAGCCCCCCACAAATAATGACGGTGAGGTAAGAGGAAATGACAAACACAGAAATGAACCAGGTTTAGCACAGAGAGGCCCGCTTACTGATAGAAGAATAAAGAAAGGTAACTTATATGGTCAACAAAAACCCTATCAAAATCCACACTGGAAATTCAAGAACCCCCGAACCGTCTAACGGTCCGGGGGGAGAACACCAGCCCCCTAGAGCTACCAGCAAAGGTCAGGATATAGATTTGGAACAAGCTGGACAAAAATACAAAACCAAAACAAATAGCAAAAAGCAAAAGGCAGACTTAGCTGATATAACTGGAACCAGGATCAGTAGACAAGAGCACAGCAGACTAGCTCTGATAACTACGTTGCCAGGCATTGAACTGAAGGTCCAGGGAGCTTATATAGCAACACCCCTAACTAACGACCCAGGTGCGGATAAAAGGAATGACAGAAAAACCAGAGTCAAAAAACTAGTAACCACTAGAGGGAGCAAAAAGCAAATTCACAACAAACTTCCCTTCCAGGCCAGACATGTGCCCAAACAGTAGTTTTCTCCCAAATATTGGGTATCAGCATACTCAGGACAAATTGCTCAACAACTTTTGGGGTCCAATTTCTCCTGTTACCCTTGGGAAAATACAAAACTGGGGCTAAAAAAATCAATTTTGTGGAAAAAAAAGGATTTTTTATTTTCACGGCTCTACGATATGAGCTTCTTGAAGCACTTGGGGTTTCAAAGTTCTCACCATACATCTAGATAATTTCCTTGGGGGGTCTAGTTTCCAATATGGGGTCACTTGTGGGGGGTTTCTACTGTTTAGGCACATCAGGGACTCTCCAAACGCGGCATGGTGTCAGATCTCAATTCCAGCCAATTTTGCATTGAAAAGTCAAACGGCGTTCCTTCCCTTCCGAGCTTTGCCATGCACCCAAACAGTGGTTTACCCCCACATATGTGGTATAACCGTACTCAGGACAAATTGCACAACAAATTTTGGGGTCCAATTTCTCCTGTTAACATTGGTAAAATAAAAAATTGGTGGCGAAAAGATCATTTTTTGAAAAAAAATATGATTTTTTATTTTTACGGCTCTACATTATAAACTTCTGTGAAGCACTTGGGGGTTCAAAGTGCTCACCACACATCTAGATAAGTTCCTTAGGGGGTCTACTTTCCAAAATGGGGTCACTTGTGGGGGGTTTCCACTGTTTAGGCACATCGGGGGCTCTCCAAATGCAGCATGGCGTCTGATCTCAATTCCAGCCAATTTTGCATTGAAAAGTCAAACGGCGCTCCTTCCCTTTCAAGCTCTGACGTGTGCCCAAACAGTGGTTTACCTGCATATATGGGGTATCATCGCACTCAGGACAAATTGTACAACTTTTGGGGTCCAATTTCTCCTGTTACCCTTAGTAAAATAAAACAAATTGAATCTGAAGTAATGTTTTTGTGAAAAAAAGTTAAATGTTAATTTTTTTTTAAAACATTCCAAAAATTCCTGTGAAGCGCCTAAAGGGTTAATAAACTTCTTGAATGTGGTTTTGAGTACCTTGAGGGGTGCAGTTTTTAGAATGGTGTCACTTTTGGGCATTTTCTGTCATATAGGCCCCTCAATGTCAATTCAAGTGTGAGGTGCTCCCTAAACAAATGGTTTTGCTAATTTTGTTGTAAAAATTAGAAATCGCTGGCCAGCTTTTAACCCTTATAACGTCCTAACAAAAAAAATTATGTTTCCAAAATTGTGCTGATGTAAAGCAGACATGTGGGAAATGTTATTTATTTACTATTTTGTGTGATATGGCTCTAATTTAAGGGCATAAAAACAAAAATTTGAAAATTGTGACATTTTTTAAATGCAAGTCGTATCAAAGAAATGTTACCACTATCATAAAGTACAAAATGTCACGAGAAAACAATGTCAGAATCACCAGGATCCATTGAAGCTTTACAGAGTTAAAACCTCATAAATAGACAGTGATCAGAATTGTAAAAATTGGCCCTGTCATTTAGGTGAAAACAGGCTTCGTCTCAAAGAGGTTAAAAATGAAGAGTCCTCAGTGGTTGACACCTTTTCATGGCTAACCTAGCCATGAAAAGGTATCAACCTCTGATAACGCTCATTTTAAGATTCCTATTTGTACCATGAACAGCAGCTCTCTCCATGAATTGGTTTAAGTGATATCAGTGAGTTTATCAATGTACACAAAGCAATTTGAAAGACATATGACAAAGAACCACCTCTTCCTTCCCTTTTGAGCTGGCATCCTACACCCAGGGTTGCCAACTTGATTTTTAATTTTTTCTGGACAGCTTATCAAAAAATATTTTTTATGGACACATTGAAAAACCATAATAAATTATTACGATTATATGTGATACCTGTCTACAGCCCATAATTCTGATAAGAAGATATCAGCAGTACAAGTTTCTTCAGCTTAAAAAAATTGTGGTTGCCTTACATTTTTTTACGGACTGTCCTGGAATTTCTGGATGGTTAGCAACCCAGCCTGTAACAACTGAAACCTCAAAATGGCTTTGCAACTGCGATTCTAAGTTAATAGCAGACAACTTATGCAATCCATGCAGTGGATGACATTTCTGCTAAATCAGTTGGTAATTCCAATGATTGCATAGCTCTAAGCATCGTGTTTTAAACTCAAGCACACATTTAAAAGACCATCACTGAAGTTCTAGTAATAGTATAGTAACATAACACTGATAGTGATAGTAAAAAAGAGAATTGTTGACATTAATGAATCAACAAAGTGATGAAGCAGCAAGAAAGGGAAATACAGATCTAGCATGTATTAACAGAAGCATATAGTCTAGATCACGTGAGATCAGTATTGCCCTCTTCTCCTCCTTGGTCAGGCCTCATATGAAATACTGTGTCCAGTTCTGAGCACCACATTTAAAAAAAAACACACATCAACAAACTGAAGCAAGTTCAGAGAAGAGTGACCAGAATGGTGAGCAGACTGCAAGTATGTCCTGCGAAGAACGGTTAAAGGATTGGGGAATGTTTAGCTTGCAAAAAAGTAGGCTAAGAGGAGACTTAATAGCTGTCTACAAATATCTGAATGGATGTCACAGTGTAGAAGAATCATCATTTCTCTTATTTGCACATGGAAACATGAGAAGCAAAGGAATGAAACTGAAAGGGAGAAGATACAGATTAGATATTGGAAAAAACGTTTTGACAGTGAGGGTGATCAATGAGTGGAACTGGATGCCATGAGAGGTGGTGAGTTCGCCTTCAATGGAAGCCTTGAAACAGAGGCTGGACAGACATCTGTCTGAGATGGTTTAGTGAATACTGCATTGATCAGGACTCGATGACCCTGGAGGTCCCTTTCAACTCCAACATTCTATGATTCTATGAATGCAGTGTTATAGCTTGTTGGGGAGGCATCTGAGCATATACTCTGTGTGCCATAGTGGGTACCAAAAAGGCACTCTGTTTTAGCCAAGGCTCTTTTACAGAGGCTAGTGCAGAAAACTGGATATTTTGCAGCAAGTAAGGTGATGCCTATGAACACTGCTATTCTCTTATTTTGTATAATCTATAGATTAGCCAATACGATCCATCAATATGCAAATAAATGGAGTACTCTGAATATGTAGCCCTAACAAGACAAAAACAATTAAATCCATTGTATTAAATATTTTGCAAAATTTCAGCAACTAAAAAATAATAACCTATTAAAGAAGCATTTTTATGCTGGTACCAGTTAGTTAAACTTCCCTTCCATAATTTTACACATATGCTTTTTTTATGAATCCAGCCTTTTTGTGAAATACACCTAAAAAACAAATGAGAAAGAAAATGAAACTTTCAAAATCAGTGCTTTAAATCCAAGCCGACAGGACCTAAGACCCATGTTGTGAGTCATTGGCTTAAAATTTCTGTGACCATAGTTTATTTAAATGGAATTTATATTTAGAAATCTCTATGTTATTGTAAAAAAGGTGATACTGTACTCTATAATCAGTGGGTATATTTCTGCAATACCTTCTACACTTACAAAGTTCAAACACTTGTGAAAATGTGTAGGTATCACTGTTTGAATGCATAATATACATTTAAAGGGAACCTGTCATCTGATTCATGCATCCCAAACCGCGGGCAGCATGAATCAGAGTCTGGCTGCAGGATTGCAGCCAGTGATATTTTTCTCGGAAATGTTCCGGCATTTCAAAGAAAATGTAGTTAGAAGATCTGGCCTGAGACTTAAGCCATAGGCAAGACTAGTCTGGCTCCGCTCCCAGCCTGTTCTTCCAAGCAATGCTGTAAAAATACAAAGAAAGACAGGGAAAGACCTGTCAATCACCTGCTGTGGTGCTGTGAAGAGCTGGCCAGTGATGATGCTGGACTAGACTAATCTCAGGCTATCTTCCCTGGCTGGATTTTTTATCTCTATTTTCTCTTTATACCGGAGCATTTCTGAAAAAAAATTAATCTGCTTCCTGCTGCTTCCTTAAAGGGTAGTTCTAATGCTCCAATTTCCCAGAGCCCACCACTGTTCTGCCTCCCAGCTTCCTGATTACCAGCGAAGGATGCACACCTTAAGTTTAAAAGTTTGGACCAGCGTCATTGACACTCCACTGGCCCAAACTCTATCCAAGGCTCATAGCAGAGGCAGATTTGCTTATGCAGCATGGGAGATGCGCATGAGGACTGATGCTAGTTGGATCCAACTAGCCAGCTCCAGCTATATTCAGAGTTCCATGAGAGCTCTAAAGCATAAAGACTGCAAGTGGTCAGTGCTCCTTACTTTGTATACTTCTAATTTGAGACAGCAGGGTGGCTGGTAACATAAGCAACAAGTTGTACGCTATAAAATTAAAAGGAATCTGTCACCGAGTGTTTGCAACATCATCCGAGAGCACCATGAGAAAGAGGATCTTGATTCCAGTGATGTATCATTTACTAGGCTCATATCTTCATTTTAGATAAAATCACTGTTTTGTCTGATACAGATCTATCAATTCTTTGAATGCTGATCTCTGGCTAACCCGCCCGCATCACTGATTGGCAGCTTTCTGTGTGCACTGGGCATAGGCAGGAAATGGTAGTGACGGGGTTATACAGAGCTCATTATACAGACCTCATATGGAAAACTACATTACATCTTCCATCTCCACCATTTCACAGACACAGCCCTGACCAAAATGACAAATAGCTCACTTACTGCCAAAGCTAACAGACAATGCTCTATACTATTTCTTCTAGATCTGTCCTCTGCCTTTGACACAGTCTCCCACTCACTCATAATACAAATTCTCTCTTCCTTTGGCATCAAAGACCATGCCCTCTCCTTGAACTCCTCATACCTTTCTAACAGCACATTTAGCATCTCCCACTGCCATGCAACCTCCTGATCTCGCCCCCTCTCTCTGTTGGTGTCCCTCAAGGCTCTGTCCTGGAACCCCTACTCATCTCAATTTATACCTTTGACCTGGAACAACTCATGAAGTTCTATGGCTTTCATTACCACCTATACGCCAATGACACTCAAATGTACCTCTCTGGCCAAGATGTCACCTCTCTGCCATCCAGAATTCCAGAGTGTCGATCAGCCATATCCTCCTTCTCTCACTTCCTAAATCTCAATGTGGAGAAAACGTAACTCATCATCTTTCCTCCATCTCACCTAACTTCCTTACCCCATCTATCACAATTAATGACACCACGCTTTCTGCAATACCAGAAGTCCGTAACCCTTGGCTCTGCCTTGTCCTTCAAACCGCACATTCCAGCTCTTGCCACCTCCTGCCTCCTCCAGCTCAAAAATATTAATAATAATTTTATATTCATATTCCGCGGCACTTTACATTATAATATTTCCAGAATCTGTCCTTTCCTCATCCCTGTATCTACTAAAAATGTTAGTGCATCCCCTCATTATCTCCCACCTTGACAACTGCAATATCCTACTCTGTGGCTTCCCTACTAACACTCTCACCTCTCCAATCTGTCCTTAACTCTGCTGTCCAACGAATCCACCTCCTTCCACACTTCTCCTCAGCTTCTGCTCACTGCAAATTCCTTTTTTGGCTCTCAATTTCCCAACGTATTGAGTTCAAACTAATGCTCTCAGTGTGAAAAACAAGATAATCTTGCAGTTGTGATATATCTTAATGGCTAACAAAAATAGCATAAATGATGTTACAAAGCAAACTTTCAGGACTTCTTAGGTCCCTTCCTCAGCTGTGAGGTGCCGAAAGCTTGCTTTGTAACATCATTTATTTTACTTTTGTTAGTCATTAAAAGGTATCATAACTACAAGATTTTCTTGTTTTTCACACTGAGGGCATTATTTTTTCCACTGGCTGGCATGGTGCCAGCTTTTTTTTCTTTTAACTCGGTTCAAACTACTAAGGGTACTGTCACACAGTACCATTTTAATCGCTACGACGGCACGATCCGTGACGTCGCAGCGATCGTATGATTATCGCTCCAGCGTCGTAGACTGCGGTCACACGTTGCAATCACGGCGCTGGAGAGATGCCGAAGTCCCCGGTAACCAGGGTAAACATCGGGTAACTAAGCGCAGGGCCGCGCTTAGTAACCCGATGTTTACCGTGGTTACCAGCGTAAACGTAAAAAAACCAAACAGTACATACTTACATTCCGGTGTCTGTCCCCGGCGTTCTGCTTCTCTCCACTGTGTAAGCGCCATAGCCGGAAAGCACAGCGGTGACGTCAGACGTCACCGCTGTGCTCGCTTTCTGGCTGGCCGGCGCTCATACTGCAGAGAAGCTGAGACGCCGGAGGACAGACACCGGAATGTAAGTATGTACTGTTTGTTTTTTTTACGTTTACGCTGGTAACCACGGTAAACATCGGGTTACTAAGCACGGCCCTGCGCTTAGTTACCCGATGTTTACCCTGGTTACAAGCGAACACATCGCTGGATCGCTGTCACACACAACGATCCAGCGATGTCAGCGGGTGATCAAGCGACGAAAGAAAGTTCCATACGATCTGCTACGACGTACGATTCTCAGCAGGATCCCTGATCGCTGCTGCGTGTCAGACACTGCGATATCGTAACGATATCGCTAGAACGTCACGAATCGTACCGTCGTAGCGATCAAAATGGTACTGTGTGACAGTACCCTAACACTGACCTACAAAGCCATCCATAATCTGCCTCTTCTGAATTTCTGCAAACTAATCTCCCAATATCTTCCAACATGTAACCTCCGGTCCTCTAAAGACCTCCTTCTCTCTTACACATTCAGATGTTCCTCACTTAATCACCTCCAAAAATTGTCCAACTATCCCCCTTCCTCTGGAATTCTGTGCCCCAACACATCCGATTATGCACCACACTCCGAAATATCAGACGGAACTTGAAAACCCATCTCTTCAAGAAAGCGTACAGCCTGCAATGACCACGCTGCCATCTCACCACCACCACCACCAGAGCTGCTGCAAACTCCTTATCATATGGTCTCTTTCTCTAATATTCCCTAGAATGGAAGGGCCATCTCCTTTCTTTGCCAGTCTGTCGTTGCTAGTTTGTTTACTGTAATTTATGTTTGTATTTTGTTACCCCTTTTCATGTAAAGCACCATGGAATCAATGGAGCTTTAAAAATAGATAATAATGACAAGAGGTTTACTAGACCTCTAGTTATAATATCCTTCTGATAAAACTGTGATTTTATCAAAACTAGAGAAAGCAGCTCAGTGACACATACCTGGAATCAAAGTCTCAGTCTCTACATTAAGCTGGTCTCAGATTATGTGGCAAAGCCTTTTGACAGATTCCCTTTAAAAATTCCTCCATTCTTGGGAATGCAGATAATTTTTAATAAGAGGTAAATTGCAAAGTTGCTTCTTTTTACAAGCACTTTGTGATTTTACCCATTTAACAACGTAAACTAAATTTTTCTTAATTCCAATGTTTGTTGAAGAATCACCCATACGTAAAAATTCTATGTATGACTGATAAACAATAAACAAGCAGAAATTATCTGTTCATGCATGGCACAAAGTATTTTATGGACATATCTAATTTTTGAATGTCTAATATAGTACATCTCATTACATTGTAGACTTATAAGTGCAGGTACCAAGTTTCCATTTTACGTTCTTTTTAGAGTATATTTAGAGTACTGGATAAATGTCAAGTCTGTGTTTGATCATTCACCCGAATCGTTCATTCATCAGAAAAGATCAAAGCTGGGTGCTTGCATTGGACACCTGTAGGGAAACAGGAATGAAGAGGAAGTTCAACTTAGAATCTCATATAAGGAAGCCAGGAGAAGCCTTAGGGCACCCACTACAGGTAGTTTGGGTCAGTTAAATTAATGGTCTAAAACAATGAGAACATTGAATGTGTCCTGTGAAAGGTCTGATGGATGTTCTTTATAAAATGCCTTCTGACGTACTCCAATTTACTTCCCCTGTTCATAGATCACATGAAAATACCAAAGTAATTCCAATGGTCTTTTATCACTGTGGCATAATTAATAAAATTGTTTTGGCAGGAATTTGACAAAGGTTTCATGCCGTATCATGAGGTTACAAGGTATGAGTTTGGACCCGCAAATCCTGACATTGTTCCAAATTACAATGTCAACTCCGCTTCCTATCACTATTTGACCAAGATGGAGAAATCAAACAGATGTCATTCTCTACATCACACATTCTCTTAAAAAAATACGCTTAGATCCATTTAGAAGAAGATAAATAATTGGAAGTGGGATTTACATCACTTTAAAGATGCATTTCACAAGCTTCTTATATTTAAGTGTCTCACTCACAAAATAAATCCTAACATTAGGCTACATACACACACCCATTTCAGTTTTTAATACCTGGGAGAAACAGATGTTTTTTCTTCTATGTGTTATCTGCTTTGCCTCCACTTGAATCCATTTTTATTTCATCGATTTTTAAAAACTGGAGGAGGAAGACTGACATTTTTTATCCAATGACTCCTAGCTATGGATAAGTTAAAACAGATGAAACACAGACAGATTACTAAAGAACAAAGTATATATTTAGATTTGCATCTGTTTTCAACAAATTCCCATAGACTTGGCCAAATCTGATCCTCAGAATGAATGAAAATTGGTCTTGCTTTGAGTCTCATGGCTTAGACACACAGATATGTTTTTAAAATGGATGTGTTTAGGATCAATAAAACGCTATGGGTTATTGTGAAGAAACATGTACAACGGATGTGTGAATGCAGCATTAGGAGTGTCAGAATATCCCAGCTTAAACCTTAAAGTTCAACATAATAACAATTGGGTGCGCAATTGTGAAGTGGTGATTATCATCCCAGCTTCATACTATATTATCACTATTGCCATGGCTGTCACTTGTAATGGAAGCTCCATCATTTTGATGTATCATATGATGGATATCAGTGGTCCTTGATTCCGTTGACTTATAACTTGGTCTGCCAGGTCATGTAGTGGCTTCATCAGATGTTCATTGATTGTTAAAGGTAACTTCAAACAGACCACCTGATAGCAGTATAAAAGGAGCTTGACTTACATGTTTTTTCTGCACCTTGTGTCTGTGCAATAAGTATTTTTTTTTAAATAAATAAAAAATAAATAATGGAAATTGCACTACCCCCATCCATTGGTGCCATATCCAACCCTATCCAGTCCTTGTCCCAGACCCGGTATATACACATGTGTTATGACCCCAGTGGACAGAGTCTCAGAGGAACGTGTAAGTCTGCAAGATACAAAAATCCAGCTCATAGGGCTGTGGTAACTGGGTTGACCAAATAGCTACTCCTAACGCCAACACTAGAAGTAGCCGGGGATCATGCCTACGGTGATCGCTAGATGACTCGCGCCAGCCGGAGAATCTAACTACCCCTAGGAGAAGAAAACAAAGACCTCTCTTGCCTCCAGAGAAAGGGACCCCAAAGCAAGATACAAGCCCCCCACAAATAATAACGGTGAGGTAAGAGGAAATGACAAACACAGAAATGAACCAGGTTCAGCAAAGAGAGGCCAGCTTACTAATAGCAGAATATAGCAAGATAACTTATCTGGTCAACAAAAACCCTATAAAAATCCACGCTGGAGATTCAAGAACCCCCGAACCGTCTAACGGTCCGGGGGGAGAACACCAGCCCCCTAGAGCTTCCAGCAAAGGTCAGGATACAGATAGGTACAAGCTGGACAAAAATACCAAACAAAACAAAAGCAAAAAGCAAAGAAGCAGACTTAGCTTGAAAAACAGGAACCAGGATCAGAGGACAAGAGCACAACAGATTAGCTCTGATTTCAACGATGCCAGGCATTGAACTGAAGGTCCAGGGAGCTTATATAGCAACGCCCCTGAACTAACGGCCCAGGTGAGGATATAGGAAAAGACAGACGCTCCAGAGTCAAATCACTAATGACCACTAGAGGGAGCAAAAAGCAAAATCACAACAGTACCCCCCCCTTAGTGAGGGGTCACCGAACCCTCACCATGACCACCAGGGCGATCAGGATGAGCGGCGTGAAAGGCACGAACTAAATCGGCCGCATGAACATCAGAGGCGACCACCCAGGAATTATCTTCCTGACCATAGCCCTTCCACTTGACCAGGTACTGAAGCCTCCGCCTGGAGAGACGAGAATCCAAGATCTTCTCCACCACGTACTCCAACTCGCCCTCAACCAACACCGGAGCAGGAGGCTCAGCAGAAGGAACCACAGGCACAACGTACCGCCGCAACAAGGACCTATGAAACACGTTGTGGATAGCAAACGACACAGGTAGATCCAGGCGAAAGGATACAGGATTAAGAATTTCCAATATCTTGTAAGGACCAATAAAACGAGGTTTAAATTTGGGAGAGGAAACCTTCATAGGAACAAAGCGGGAAGAAAGCCACACCAAATCCCCAACACGTAGTCGGGGACCCACACCGCGGCGGCGGTTGGCAAAGCGCTGAGCCCTCTCCTGTGACAACTTCAAGTTGTCCACCACAAGATTCCAGATCCACTGCAACCTATCCACCACAGAATCCACCCCAGGGCAGTCAGAAGGTTCCACATGACCCGAAGAAAAACGAGGGTGGAAACCAGAGTTGCAGAAAAACGGCGAAACCAAGGTGGCGGAACTAGCCCGATTATTAAGGGCAAACTCAGCTAACGGCAAGAAGGTCACCCAATCGTCCTGATCAGCAGAGACAAAACACCTCAAATAAGCCTCCAAAGTCTGATTAGTTCGCTCCGTCTGTCCATTAGTCTGAGGATGGAAAGCAGACGAAAACGACAAGTCAATGCCCATCCTACTACAAAAGGATCGCCAGAATCTGGAAACGAACTGGGATCCTCTGTCTGACACAATATTCTCAGGGATGCCGTGCAAACGAACCACGTTCTGGAAAAACACAGGAACCAGATCGGAAGAGGAAGGCAGTTTAGGCAAAGGAACCAAATGGACCATCTTGGAGAAGCGATCACATATCACCCAGATAACAGACATGCCCTGAGACACCGGAAGATCAGAAATGAAATCCATGGAGATATGTGTCCAAGGTCTCTTAGGGACAGGCAAGGGCAAGAGCAACCCGCTGGAACGAGAACAGCAAGGCTTAGCTCGAGCACAAGTCCCACAGGACTGTACAAATGACCGCACATCCCTAGACAAGGAAGGCCACCAAAAGGATCTGGCCACCAGATCTCTGGTGCCAAAAATTCCTGGGTGACCTGCCAACACCGAGGAATGAACCTCGGAAATGACTCTGCTGGTCCACTTATCAGGCACAAACAGTCTGTCAGGTGGACAAGAATCAGGCCTATCAGCCTGAAATCTCTGCAACACACGTCGCAGATCAGGAGAAATAGCTGACAAGATAATACCATCCTTAAGAATACCAACAGGTTCAGCGACTACAGGAGCATCAGGCACAAAGCTCCTGGAAAGAGCATCGGCCTTCACATTCTTTGAACCTGGTAAATACGAGACAACAAAGTCAAATCGGGAGAAAAACAATGACCAGCGGGCCTGTCTAGGATTCAGGCGTTTAGCAGACTCGAGATACATCAGATTTTTGTGATCAGTCAAGACCACCACACGATGCTTAGCACCCTCGAGCCAATGACGCCACTCCTCAAATGCCCATTTCATGGCCAACAACTCCAGATTGCCCACATCATAATTTCGCTCCGCAGGCGAAAACTTCCTAGAGAAAAAGGCGCAAGGTCTCATAACAGAGCAACCAGGGCCTCTCTGCGACAAAACGGCCCCTGCTCCAATCTCTGAAGCATCCACCTCAACTTGAAAGGGAAGCGAGACATCAGGCTGGCACAAAACAGGCGCCGAAGTAAACCGACGTTTCAACTCCTGGAAAGCCTCCACGGCAGCAGGAGCCCAATTAACCACATCGGAGCCCTTCTTGGTCATATCCGTCAAAGGTTTCACAATGCTAGAAAAGTTAGCGATAAAACGACGGTAGAAGTTAGCGAAACCCAAGAACTTCTGAAGACTCTTAACTGACGAGGGCTGAGTCCAATCAAGAATAGCTCGGACCTTGACTGGGTCCATCTCCACAGCAGAAGGGGAAAAAATGAACCCCAAAAAGGGAACCTTCTGTACACCAAAAAGACACTTTGAGCCCTTGACAAACAAAGAATTTTCACGCAAAATTTTAAAGACCATCCTGACCTGCTCCACATGCGAGTCCCAATTATCAGAAAAAACCAGAATATCATCCAGATAAACGATCAGAAATTTATCCAGATAGTTCCGGAAAATGTCATGCATAAAGGACTGAAAAACTGAAGGGGCATTAGAGAGCCCAAAAGGCATCACCAAGTACTCAAAATGACCTTCGGGCGTATTGAATGCGGTTTTCCATTCATCCCCTTGCTTAATGCGCACAAGGTTGTACGCACCACGAAGGTCTATCTTGGTAAACCACTTGGCACCTTTAATCCGGGCAAACAAGTCAGACAACAGCGGCAAAGGATACTGAAATTTGACAGTGATCTTATTTAAAAGCCGATAGTCAATACAAGGCCTCAAAGATCCGTCCTTTTTAGCCACAAAAAAGAATCCCGCACCAAGAGGGGAAGAAGACGGACGGATGTGTCCTTTCTCCAGAGACTCCTTGATATATGAACGCATAGCGGTATGTTCAGGTATCGACAGATTAAACAGTCTTCCCTTAGGAAATTTACTGCCTGGAATCAAATCTATTGCACAGTCACATTCCCTATGAGGAGGCAATGCACTGGACCTGGACTCGCTAAAGACATCCTGATAATCAGACAAGTACTCCGGAACTTCCGAAGGCGTAGAAGAAGCAATAGACACAGGCAGGGAATCCTCATGAATACCACGACAGCCCCAACTAGACACTGACATAGCCTTCCAGTCAAGGACTGGATTATGGGTCTGTAACCATGGCAGCCCCAAAACAACCAAATCATGCATTTTATGTAGAACGAGAAAACGTATCACCTCGTGGTGTTCAGGAGTCATGCACATGGTAACCTGTGTCCAATACTGCGGCTTATTTTCTGCCAATGGCGTAGCATCAATACCCCTAAGAGGGATAGGATTTTCTAATGGTTCAAGAATAAAACCACAGCGCTTAGCAAATGAGAGATCCATAAGACTCAGGGCAGCACCCGAATCTACAAACGCCATGACAGGATAAGATGACAGTGAGCAAATCAAAGTTACAGACAGAATAAACTTAGGATGCAAATTACCAACGGTGACAGGACTAACAACCTTAGATATACGTTTAGAGCATGCTGAGATAACATGTGTAGAATCACCACAGTAGTAGCACAAGCCATTCCGGCGTCTATGAATTTTCCTCTCATTTCTAGTCAGGATTCTATCACATTGCATCAAATCAGGTGTCCGTTCAGACAACACCATGAGGGAATTTGCGGTTTTTCTATCACATTGCATCACATCAGGTGTCTGTTCAGACAACAACATGAGGGAATTTGCGGTTTTGCGCTCCCGCAACCGCCGGTCAATTTGAATAGCCAGGGACATGGTATCATTCAGACCTGTGGGAATGGGAAAACCCACCATAACATTCTTAATGGCCTCAGAAAGGCCATTTCTAAAATTAACGGCCAGTGCACACTCGTTCCAATGTGTCAGCAGGGACCATTTCCGAAATTTTTGGCAATACACCTCAGCCTCGTCCTGGCCCTGAGACATAGCCAGCAAGGCTTTCTCTGCCTGAATCTCAAGATTGGGTTCCTCATAAAGTAAACCGAGCGCCAGAAAAAACGCATCAATATCAGCCAATGCCGGATCTCCTGGCGCCAACGAAAAAGCCCAATCCTGAGGGTCACCCCGTAAGAATGAAATAACAATTTTTACTTGTTGAGCAGAGTCTCCAGACGAACAAGGTTTCAGGGACAAAAACAATTTACAATTATTCCTGAAATTCCTAAACTTAAATCGGTCTCCTGAAAACAGTTCAGGAATCGGAATCTTGGGTTCAGACCTAGGATTTCTGGTAACATAATCTTGTATACCCTGCACACGAGCGGCAAGCTGGTCCACACTTGTAATCAAGGTCTGGACATTCATGTCTGCAGCAAGCTTAAGCCACTCTGAGGTAAAGGGGAAAAGAAAAAAAAAAAAATGAGAGAGGGAAAATTAAAACTCAAAATTTTCTTTCTTATAATCCCACTTCTGCAATGCATTAAACATTTAATACTGGCCTGGCATACTGTTATGACCCCAGTGGACAGAGTCTCAGAGGAACGTGTAAGTCTGCAAGATACAAAAATCCAGCTCATAGGGCTGTGGTAACTGGGTTGACCAAATAGCTACTCCTAACGCCAACACTAGAAGTAGCCGGGGATCATGCCTACGGTGATCGCTAGATGACTCGCGCCAGCCGGAGAATCTAACTACCCCTAGGAGAAGAAAACACAGACCTCTCTTGCCTCCAGAGAAAGGGACCCCAAAGCAAAATACAAGCCCCCCACAAATAATAACGGTGAGGTAAGAGGAAATGACAAACACAGAAATGAACCAGGTTCAGCAAAGAGAGGCCAGCTTACTAATAGCAGAATATAGCAAGATAACTTATCTGGTCAACAAAAACCCTATAAAAATCCACGCTGGAGATTCAAGAACCCCCGAACCGTCTAACGGTCCGGGGGGAGAACACCAGCCCCCTAGAGCTTCCAGCAAAGGTCAGGATACAGATAGGAACAAGCTGGACAAAAATACCAAACAAAACAAAAGCAAAAAGCAAAGAAGCAGACTTAGCTTGAAAAACAGGAACCAGGATCAGAGGACAAGAGCACAACAGATTAGCTCTGATTTCAACGATGCCAGGCATTGAACTGAAGGTCCAGGGAGCTTATATAGCAACGCCCCTGAACTAACGGCCCAGGTGAGGATATAGGAAAAGACAGACGCTCCAGAGTCAAATCACTAATGACCACTAGAGGGAGCAAAAAGCAAAATCACAACACACATGTAAAGAAGAGTTGTTAGACCAATAAGCAGTATTCTTCTAGCACTGAAAAAAGTTTCTGCTGTTATTCACTCATATTCACTTAGAATATATCTGAATTGGATGGACACAAATGGAGGGACCCATTTGTAATTTTGTCTGTCTACATATGAATTTAATAGGAAAAAATATTGGGCAATCCTATATCAGCATTACTTCAAGTAGAGAATATGTTTGTACTTATAGCACTCAACGGAGCCTATACACCAGCACATATTCATATCTTGAAGCTTTATATTTAGGAGCTGTCCAGCCTTTATTTTTTGCCATAAAAGCTTCATGCTCACAACGTTTCCATGTGCATGAGCCTTTACGGTGTCCCAGTCCTTTTATATAGTAGGGGTATAGACAGAGCCTTCATTGTAACAGTCAAGTACTATGTCAATCTATGCAACTTTTATTGTTACACTATTTGTACTAAGTGGTGACTTTATTATTTCTGCTGAAGTTTAGTGTTGCATATGGATATTTAATGTTGACTAAAGTGGTGTCTGTTACAGCCACAAATAGTTCTGTTGTATGGATCCAAAATTATTGAGTTGCACTTGGATTGCTTTTGCATCTAAATAGTGTAAAGGACGTAGATTTACAATGTGTAAATGTAGAAGGTGAATCTGGGGTCTTTTGCGTGAGGCATCTTGGGTTATAAAAATACACTAATATTATATATATATATATATATATATATATATATATATATATATATATATATATATATATATATAAAATATATAATAGCACATGATCATTGCCAGTTTCATTGAAATCCCGTCAGGTCACAATGTCATGATATAACGAAGCCTGCTGTGACCTTATGCACAAATGTGTAGAACTGTGGTTTCAGCAAGAGCAGCAGCGATAACAAGATGTGACCAATTCGGGCACAAGTTAATTACAAAAAAACGCATTTTGGTGAATGGAAAATTTTTTAAAATTTTAGTAGAATTAAATTAAGCTCAAATATATTCACTTTGTCTCTAGAGTTAGAAAAAATTAGTGAGCAGCTCATATTGGAAAAGGGGGGACTATTGATGTTTTTTCTTTTGCAAAGGTAAGACCTAGTGAGGAGCGAGTATGCTCATTGCTTGGGTTTTCCCGAGCATGCTCTGGTGTTCTCCGAGTATTTTGGAATGCTCGGAGATTTAGTTTCTGTCGACGCAGCTGCATGATTTGCGGCTGTTAGACAGCCTGAGTACATGTGAGGAATGCCTGTTTGTTAGGGGATCTCCACATGTATTCAGGCTGTCTAGCAGCTGCAAATCATGCAGCTACTTCGACAGAAACTAAATCTCTGAGCACGCCAAAGTACTCAGAGGACACCTGTGCATGCTCGGGAAAACCCGAGCAACGAGTATACTCGCTCATCACTAGTAGGGCCATATTTGTTATGTACGGTAAGGCTGTAAATTGTGATAGTCCTGTAGTATTTCCATTCCATATTTTAAGTAGAAGCTGTGTGTTTTGGAAGGGGTTAAAGTGGAGAAAGTTTGAATTCACTGCACAGTTATTTGCAGTTTTCTCACAAGGTCTAAAATAATTTGAAACTCATTTTTTTGAAAGGTCTGTGTACTGTAACTATTTTATTCCATCCTCTATACAGCAAGAGTAATGATTGTGCCTCCAATGTAATGCTATTTTCAAGTAAAGTGGCGTTATGCCATATACAATGCTAAAGCCAAGGTATTTCTGAAAATAGATATTACAGGGAGCAATGGCAAATGCCAGATATAAATGTAATTATCACACTGTACCTGAAATCTGAGACAAGCTGTAAAGTATCTTTAGTACTTTTATTTTATAAAAATTATTGAGTTCACTGCAACTTTCAGCCGCAGTTTTCAAAGTAACATGTCATATGTCGCATAGTTCAAGTGAGCGTTTAAGGTGTAAATTCCCCTTTGGTGAACCAAAGATTATATAAGTAACAGTTCCTTAAAATATAAAACGTATACAATCATTCCAATAATTAACTCAAAGGAATGAAGAACAAAGATTGGCAGGCAAATCGGAATTTGGAACTTGAATTCTATTTACAGCACATTCCAATAATCAGTGACTTTTGGCTGAAGATATTTGGGTAGTTCCTTTTTATTTAGATACTAGCTGAAGTGCCCGGCTTTGCCCAGACATAGTAACTAACTGTGGTTAGTTATAACAAGTTACAATGATTATATTGCACATAAAACATTTTACATCATATACTCAACACTACAGGTTTGCAACACAAATTAACTAAATGATTACCTAAGTATTGATAGTATTTTATTTTCATTCAAGAGCCTTTTGGATAAACAACATTTTTTTTTCCTTCCGGTGCAAAGATGAACAGATTTTTGCCAGTTCCAACTCTTGAACAGGCCATGTAAAGTTGACCATGAGAAAAGCATGGAGATTGAAAATCGATCCCTACTACTTTCAAGGACTGTCCCTGAGCCTAGTTAATGGACATTGCAAAAGCCAGTCGAAGTGGAAACTGGAGGTGTTTAAAATCAAAAGGCAAATCAGATGGAATGAGAGGAATTCTTGGAATGAAAAGGTCCTGTCCTTTGGTACATCCTGTTGCTGAGCTGTGTATCTAATCCTATCCTGTGTGATACCCTCTGTTGAGCTGTGTATCTAATTCTGTCCTGTGTGATACTGTCAGCTGAGCTGTGTACCTAATCCTATCCTGTGTGATACTGTCTCCTGAGCTGTGTATCTAATCCTATCCTGTGTGTTACTGTCTGCTAAGCTGTGTATCTAATCCTATCCTGTGTGATACTGACTGCTGAGCTGTGTATCTAATCCTATCCTGTGTGACACTGTCTGCTGAGCCGTGTATCTAATCCTGTCCTGTGTGTTACTGTCTGCTGAGTCATGTATCTAATCCTATCATGTGTGATACAGTCTGCTGAGCCGTGTCTCTAATCCTATCCTGAGTGATACTGTGTGTTGAGCTGTGTATCTAATCCTATCCTGTGTGATACAGTCTTCTGAGCCGTGTATCTAATCCTATCCTGTGTTACTGACTGCTGAGCTGTGTATCTAATCCAATGCTGTGTTACTGACTGCTGAGCTGTGTATCTAATCCTATCCTGTGTGATACTGGGCTGTGTATCTAATCCTATCCTGTGTGATACAGTCTGCTGAGCCGTGTATCTAATTCTATCTTGTGTAATACTGGGCTCCCCCTGCAGTCTGTGTCAGAGGGTGGTCTGTGTTGGCACGGTAATAAATTAAGTTATTTCCAGCTTTACAGAAGAACGATAACATCATAGAAATTATAAGAATAATAGGCCTCAGTTACCACAACTGTCTACAAGGAAAGCTGTTGCTGATAGCAACCAATCACAGCTCAGCTTCTTATAAATAGCTATGGTAAAATGAAAGATGCTTAGTGATTGGTTGCTATATGGAGTGAGCATGGCTGATACACACACACATGCTTAGTGATTGGTTGACCCGATTCTAACGCATCGGGTATTCTAGAATATGTATGTAGTTTATTTATGAAGTTTTCAGAATAATGCAATTTATACACAGGATTCAGCCAGCCGTGCACGACCAATTAACGAAGTGTGGTTCAAATTCCGTGCCAATTCGCGGCCGGACTGCGCCTGTCGCAGATTGTTCGTGGCCGGTTGGGTGTGACCAATCAGTGAAGCCAGGGCCTGCTCCAGGTTTTTGAGGGCCCCAGGTGAAAGAGTCTCAGTGGGCCTCCCTCTTTAACACATACCACGATTCATGATGCACAGATACAGCAGAGAAATATAGCTCAGCCAAGCAGCACATAACACAGCCCACGTAGCATATAACACAGCCCATGTAGCATATAGCACAGGCCACGTAGTATATAGCACTGTCAATGTAGTATATGACACAGCCCACAAAGCATATAGCACAGCCCATGTAGCATACAGCACAGCCACGTAGTATATAACAGCCCACGTAGCATATAACACAGCCCACGTAGTATATAGCACAGCCACATAGTATATAGCACAGCCACATAGTATACAGCACAGCCCATGTAGTATATAGCACAGCTCATGTAGTATATAGCACAGCCCACGCAGTGTATAACACAGCCCACGTAGTATATAGCACAGCCCACATAGTATATAACACAGCCCATGTAGTATATAGCACAGCCCACATAGTATATAACACAGCCCTTGTAGTATATAACACAGCCCATGTAGTATATAACACAGTCACGTAGTACATAGAACAGCCCACGTAGTATATAGCACAGCTCACGCAGTATATAACGCAGCCACATAGTATATTGCCCAGCCACGTAATATATTGCACAGCCACGTAGTATATAGCACAGCCCATGTAGTATATAGCACAGAGACATAGTATATAACACAGCCCATGCGGTATCTAACACAGCCCATGCAGTATATAACACAGCCCACTCAGTATCTAACACAGCCCACATTGTATATAACACAGCCCACATAGTATATAGCAATGTGGGCACCATATCCCTGTTAAAAAAAGAATTCAAATAAAAAATAGTTATATACTCACCTTCAGGCGGCCCGCGGATCCAGGCCAGGCATTTAGCGATGCTCCTTGCGACGCTCCGGTCCCAAGAATGCATTGCGGTATCGCGAGATGATGACGTAGTGGTTTCGCGAGACTGCTAAGCCATCATCTTGTGAGACCGCAATGCATGGACCGGAGCATCGTGAGGAGCAAGAAAGGCGCCGGAAGGTGAGAATATAATGATTTTTTTTTATTATTATTTTTAACGTTAGATCTTTTTACTATTGATGCTGCATAGGCAGTCTCACAGGCCACGTAGCATATAACACAACCCACGTAGTATATAGCACAGCCAGAGTATATAGCACAGCCACGTAGTATATAGCACAGCTGCGTAGTATATAACACAGCCACGTAGTATATAGCACAGCCACATAGTATATAGCACAGCCACATAGTATATAGCACAGCTACGTAGTATATAACACAGCCACGTAGTATATAGCACAGCCACGTAGTATATAGCACAGCCACATAGTATATTGCACAGCCACGTAGTATATTGCACAGCCACATAGTATATAGCACAGCCACATAGTATATAGCACAGCCCACGCAGTATATAACACAGCCCACATAGTATATAGCACAGCCCACATAGTATATAGCACAGCCCACGCAGTATATAACACAGCCCATGTAGTGTATATAGCACAGCCCATGTAGTATATAGCACAGCCCATGCAGTATATAACACAGCCCACATAGTATATAACAAAGCCATGTAGTATATAGCACAGCCACGTAGTATATAGCACAGCCCACGTAGTATATAGTACAGCGACGCACTATATAACACAGCCCACACAGTATATAACACAGCCCACGCAGTATATAACACAGCCCACATAGTATATAACACAGCCCAAGTAGTAGATAGCAATGTGAGCACCATATCCCTGTTAAAAAAAGAATTAAAATAAAAAATTGTTATATACTCACCTTCCGGCGGCCCCCGGATCCAGACCAGGCCTTTAGTGATGCTCCTCGCGACGGTCCGGTCCCAGTAATGCCTTGCGGCAATAACCCGTGATGATGTAGCGGTCTTGCGAGACCGCTACATCATCTGGGGTCATTGCCGCAATGCATTCTTGGGACCAGAGCATCGCGAGGAGCGAGAAAGGCTGCCGCGGATGCCGGAAGTTGAGAATATAATGCTTTTTTTTATTATTATTATTATTATCATTTTTAACATTATATGTTTTTACTATTGATGCTGCATAGGCAGCATCAATAGTAAAAAGTTGGTCACACTTACAGGGTTAATGGCAGCGTTAACCGACTGCGTTACATCGCGTTATGCCTTGGTGTAACGCAGTCCGTTTAATGGACTGCTAAAACGCTATGTGGGCGCTGCCTGGAGGGGAGTATGGAGGGGGCACTGACTAGAGGGGAGTAGGGAGGGGCCAATTCACGGCCGGACAGTGCCTGTCGCTGATTGGTCGCCCCCAGTGGGATTTCCGAGACAGACAGACAAACAGACGGAAGTGGACCTTAGACAATTATATATATAGATGAGTGAATCGATTGAAATTCACATTTGCTGTCATTGGCTAATTTCCCCCTAAAAATGTAATTTTTGGTACATAACTTAGGGGAAAATATGTATAGAATGCTGTGATTTCCCCTTGGAAACAAATCAAATTGTTTTCAGCTCTGCAATGCAAAAAGAGCCTTTTAATATCCCAATGATTCCAACCTATCTTGCTAAGGAAAAACAGATGGTAACCAGAGGTTTCAATAGCATATTTAACAACACAATGCAGTATCAAACTTTTTAGGCTACTTAAATTGTATAAATGGTCTAAAATTATTCCATTTGGGGGAGCAAATGTGTGCATTGCTGTTGTTTATAGGCAGGTGGTGCAAATGCAAGAAATTATGGCATTTTTCCACGGTTGATTGTAACAATTATCTCTGTTTGGAGAGTATAACAAGCTTTGCACTTTGCTAAATGAAGTGATAGCTTTTTTATAAGTCATCCAAAAATTATCCCTTTAATTAGGGAGGCAAACAGATGTACTGTTCAAGTTTTTAATCTGAAGTAGTAATGGTCTCTCAACTAAAGGTTAAAAAAATCCTTGTTAGGCGATCCTCAACTGGTTTGCTAATCACAAAATAATTTGTCAATTGCAAAGGCTTTTTATCAAGCCTTCCAAATATTATCCACTTTTTCCTGGAGACGAAACAGGAGTAACATTTTTGACATTAAGAATTTCTGGCTTGTTGTCACCAAGCATATTAAAAAATTATCACTATTTTGAGAGCTGTTTCTAGAGTATGACACATAATTGATGAGCATGGCAATGAAGATAGTAACAACATGTGCTACCCTGGCTGACAGAAACACAAGTGTAACAAAAAGGAGAAAGAGGACAACTTGAGGCTGACTGCTAGCCGGCTTGCCTTTGCCAAATGAGTAGGTGATGTTTTGGTTCAGGGGGGTCCAAACTTCTAAGTGGGCCCTTAACCAGGTAACCTTGATTATTGACTGACACACCGTAATAGTGGAGGAGAACCTCAGCAGGTTACCGCGCTATTGCTGAAAATAATCTCTATACAAAGACCAATATTGATATTACTGCCATATGGTCAGGGGTAGATACCAGGCCAACGGACATATAAGAGGTTACAGTACAGTTGTAGATGGTGAATTACCGCTGACGTTCTTTCTGATGGAATTGTTCATTTTTCCCGTCTTTTCCATCTGGCCCAAGCCAACATGACAACTTCTTTTAGCCACAACTCGGCTGCAGAGATTACACAAAGACACATTTGACTTCTCACATTTTCAGCACCATCCCCATCTATTCTCAACCTGCACAAACTCCTTATCCTGCTGATACCCCAATGCTGAGAGGTGGCTGACATATGTGTCCCTATTGCTGTACCTACTGTGTGCCTCTAGATGGTAAAACAGACCTCTAGAATATAGTAAGGCTGTGTGCAAGTGCCAAAGAAAACAGTGCCCACATTTTTCCCCCTAGAAAGTAATAATGCCCATTTGACAGTCACAGTAACCTGAGTTCCCCTATAACAATAAATGCCCACTTTCATTTAATAATGTCCCGAGTCTCCCCCTGTACAGTTCTCTTATACACAGTATGATGCTCTCTTATACACAGTATAATGCCCCCTCCTTGTATATTACCACCCACACAGTATACTAACCCTTAAGTAGCCCCCAAACTGTTTGATGGCTCCAACATTGTATGGTAGACCCCTCCCTGTAATCCCCACACTGTATGATGGCCCCCTAGATAGCCTCCATATAGTATAATGAACCAGATAGTCATCAATATATTATAATGCACTCCTCATAGGTCTCTATAGTATAACACATTCCCCATAGGCATACTCCATATTGTGTAATGCACCTCACATAGGCAGACTCTATATTGTATAATGAACTTCCCATAGGCAGACTCTATAGTATAATGAAACCCTCATAGGAAAACCCTGCATAGTATAATGCATCCCCCATGGGCAGACTCTATAGTATAATGCACCCCCCATAGGCAGACTCTATATAGTATAATGCATGCCTCATAGGCAGACTCTATAGTATAATGAACCCAACCCCCCATAGGCAGACTCTATAGTAAAATACAGCCTCCATATGCTGACTCTATAGCATAATGCACCCCAGAAAAAAAATACAATACTCACCTCTCCTCCTCGTTTCCCATCTGATCCCAGCTCGCACACATGTCCACACAGCGGGCGCCAGGTAATGACATCATCGTGCCCGCTGTCAGTGTCTCCGTCAGGGATGTCAGATGCTGAAAAGGGAATGATGGGGAGGGAGCCAGCATTGCCCCCCATCCAGCTCAGTTGCCCCACAGTGGCCGGATGGCAGAGCAGGGAGATCGATTCTCCCAGCTCTGCCGCCTACTAACTGTATAGGTGTGCTGTGCACGCCAATACAGTTACAGTACTGTAGCTCCGGCTGGGCACCCTCAGAGCACGGGGCCTGGAGCAACCGCCCCTCTGCCCTCCAGCAACTATGCTACTGCTCAACACACATGCAAGATTACAGTACCAAAATCTGTGACATATCAAATGTGTCATATACTGTATATGCAGTGGGTACAGAAAGTATTCATACCCCTTAAAATTGTTCACTCTTTGTTTCATTTCAGCCATTTGGTAAATTCAATTAACTTCATTTTTTTCTCATTAATGTACACTCTGCACCCCACCTTGACTGAAAAAAACAGAAATGTAGTAATTTTTGCAAATGTATCAAAAAAGATTAACCGAAAATATCACATGGTCATAAGTATTCAGACCCTTTGCTCAGTATTGAGTAGAAGCACCCTTTTGAGCTAGTACAGCCATAACTCTTCTTGGGAATGATGTAACAAGGTTTTCACACCTGGATTTGGGGATCCTCTGCCATTTTTCCTTGCAGATCCTCTCCAGTTCCGTCTGATTGGATGGTGAACGTTGGTGGACAGCCATTTTCAGGTCTCTCCAGAGATGCTCAATTGGGTTTAGGTCAGGGCTCTGGCTGGGCCAGTCAAGAATGGTCACAGCATTGTTCTGAAGCCACTCCTCTGTTATTTTAGCTGTGTGCTTAGGGTCATTGTCTTGTTGGAAGGTGAACCTTTGACCAAGTCTGAGGTCTAGAGCACTCTGGAAGAGGTTTTCATCCAGGATATCTCTGTACTTGGCCACATTCATGTTTCCTTCAATGACAACAGTCATCCTGTCCCTACAGCTGAGAAACACCCCCATAGCATGATGCTGCCACCACCATGTTTCACTGCTGGGATTGTATTGGGCAGGTGATGAGCAGTGCCTGGTTTTCTCCACACATACCGCTTAGAATTATCACCAAAAAGGTCTATCTTCATCTCATCAGACCAGAGAATCTTATTTCTCATAGTCTGGGAGTCCTTCATGTGTTTTTTAGCAAACTCTATGCGGGTTTTCAAAACATACATAAAGAAACCGAGAGCTTTTAAATTCCAATGGTATAATACCATAATAAATCTATTGTAAATAAATAATCACTAATGTCAAGCGAATAATTAACAATAATGCTTTTATTAATGCTACAAAACACGAACAAGAATAATATTACAAATCCCAAAGTCATATTAATAGTCTGGAACAAACACATGTGTGTTGTATATCACCAGACTCATCACTTTGCTCCAAAAATTTATGAATAAGAATAGGAGAACCCGGAGCGTAATATAAAAGAAGTACTTTATTAATACAAGAATTTAAAACCAACATAGATCAACAATACTAGGAGGTGCATAGTGGTTACCATGAATCACATATATCAGGGGAAGCCCACCCCTCTGAAGTCCCCATACTATATAGTAACGCTGGGAGGGGAGTAAAAAGAAACCCCTGCCATGCAGTAAAATTTGGTAGAGCGCCCAGCTAAATAGCCAAATAACAAGCCCAAAGGTCAATGTACAAATGAAGACTCAACCTGAGTCAGCTTACCAAAGTATCCGGGGGGAGACAGAGAGGCGGGGTCCCGCCAGAATAACGACCCCGACACGTGTTTCGCGGCTGAGAAGCGCCGCTTTTTCAAGGAAGTGCAGGTAGAAGACGAAAAGGACCTGCTCTTAACCTGCCTGACCTCTATCACATGGTAAAAATTAGCCAATAGCGGTGGCGCCAGCGGCGCATGCGCACGGCGACGGTAGGGTCCTCCATGGGGGCAGGGCGTCAGGCCCAGTGCGCACGCGCCGGGATTACATCCCGGAGTGCCCGCACAGAGCGCTGAGACGCCCGCCCACATGAAGGAGCCGCCCACCAGCCGGGCGATGCGCACGGCCACAAGATGGAAACAGGTATAAGAAGTGACAGCCAGTGAACAGAACAATAAATAACCAAAAATATGCCCTAATAAAGCCCCAAATAGAGGGGGCACAATTATGCACATAAGATAGAGAGCCGCGCGGCGTCACATCGTGGAATACGTGGGGGAACAGAAAGCAGATAATAATGATAAAATAGTAACCAACCACTTATATAGTACATGGTAACAAGATATATCAATCAAACGTAATTATACATATATCCCCTTAAAGAATGTTTCTGCCCCCCACAGCAAGGATTATATGTATCCAATCGATAGTCCACAGATGGCGAAATAATTGATTATTGTTCCCATAGATATTCATGTCCCGAGGCAATGAGGATGCCGAACAATGGATCCGGACAGCCACAACAAGAGAGAGGCAACGGTCAACAGAAGGTCCATAGGTGAGAGACATTACTAATACTAAAAAACAAAAACAACGAAAGTTAAAAACATGAATACAGCAAAACTAAAAACAAGAAAAATGGATCTGGCGGGATAATGTTGTAACTCATGCAGATCACAAATACGGCTAATCATTAGCTAAAGATACGGAGCGAAGCTTAAGGACTCATTGAGCCCCTTGGGGGTTACACAATCCAACAATACAATCCATTTTGTTTCAATCTGCGCAAGTCGTTTTTTATTGTCGCCACCCCTCACACCGAGGTGGAGTGCATCAATTCCCTGAACAGAAAGCAATTTTGAGTTGCAGTTATGATGCAGCCAAAAATGTCGGGGGAGTGTTTTTAATTCTGTCTCGGTGGGCACCATCCTGGCCGCGTCAATGTCCCGCACATGTTCACGTATGCGGACCCTAAGCTCACGCGTGGTGAGGCCCACGTAGATTTTCGGACACGGGCAGGTAGCATAGTAAATGACATTGGATGTCCCACAGGAGATCCGATGTCTTATTTGGAAAGTCCTAGAGCCATCACTAGATTTAAATTCGGAACAGCGCAGGACATTGGCGCAGGCAAGACAGTGCCCACACTGTTGTGAATTAGACTTTTTGGCTCCCTCTTGTGGTTACTAGTGATATGACTCTGGGATTGTCTTTCCTCAGTTTGGCACCCACCTGGGTCGTTAGTCCAGGGGCGTTGTTATATAAACTTCCTGGATCCTTAGTCCAGTGCCTGGCATCGTTGTAATCAGATCCTTTCTGTTTGCTCCTGTCTGCTGTCCTGGTTCGTGCAAAATTAAGCTAAGTCCTGCTTCTTTGTTTTTTGGTTATTTACTTTGCTCTTAATTTTTGTCCAGCTTGTACTAAATGTGATTCCTGTCTTTGCTGGAAGCTCTAGGGGGCTGGTGTTCTCCCCCCGGGCCATTAGACGGTTCGGGGGTTCTTGAATATCCAGCGTGGATATTTTGATAGGGTTTTTGCTGACCATATAAGTCATCTTACTATATTCTGCTATTAGCTAGTGGGCCTCTCTTTGCTAAATACCTAGCTCATTCTTACGTTTGTCTTTTCCTCTTACCTCACCGTTATTATTTGTTGGGGGCTTGTATCCTACTTTTGGGGTCTTTTCTCTGGAGGCAAGAAAGGTCTTTCTTTTCCCTTCTAGGGTTAGTTAGTTCTCCGGCTGGCGCGAGACGTCTAGAACCAACGTAGGCACGTTCCCCGGCTGCTGCTATTTGTGGTGCTAGGATTAGATATATGGTCAGCTCAGTTACCACTGTCCTAGGAGCTGTTTTTTTGTGTTTACGGACTTAGTAATTATTTCTGAGACCCTCTGCCATTGGGGTCATAACAGTATGCCAGGCCAACATTGAATGTTTAATGCATTGCAGAAGTGGGATAATAAGAAAGGAAATTCTGAGTTTTTTTTTTTTTTCCTCTCTTCCTCCCCTTTACCTCTGAGTGGCTTGTGCTTGCTGCAGACATGAATGTCCAGACCTTGATTACAAGTGTAGACCAGCTTGCTGCTCGTGTGCAGGGCATACAAGATTTTGTTACCAGTAGTCCTATGTCTGAACCTAAAATACCTATTCCTGAACTGTTTTCTGGAGACCGATTTAAGTTTAGGAATTTCAGGAATAATTGTAAATTGTTTCTATCTCTGAGACCCCGTTCATCTGGAGATTCAGCTCAGCAAGTTAAAATTGTTATCTCTTTTTTACGGGGCGACCCTCAGGATTGGGCTTTCTCGCTAGCGCCAGGAGATCCGGCATTGGCAAATATTGATGCATTTTTTCTGGCGCTCGGATTGCTTTACGAGGAACCCAATCTTGAAGTTCAGGCAGAAAAAGCCTTGTTGGCTATTTCTCAGGGCCAGGATGAAGCTGAAGTGTATTGCCAAAAATTTCGGAAATGGTCCGTGCTTACTCAGTGGAATGAGTGTGCTCTGGCCGCAAATTTCAGAAATGGCCTTTCTGAAGCCATTAAGAATGTGATGGTGGGTTTCCCCATTCCTACAAGTCTGAATGATTCCATGGCGCTGGCTATTCAAATTGACCGGCGTTTGCGGGAGCGCAAAACCGCTAATCCTCTGGTGGTGTTGTCTGAACAAACACCTGATTTAATGCAATGTGATAGAATTCAGACTAGAAATGAGCGGAAAAATCATAGACGTCAGAATGGGTTGTGTTTTTACTGTGGTGATTCTACACATGTTATATCAGCATGCTCTAAACGCCTAACAAGGGTTGTTAGTCCTGTCGCCATTGGTAATTTGCAACCTAAATTTATTTTGTCTGTGACTTTAATTTGCTCATTGTCTTCTTACCCTGTTATGGCGTTTGTGGATTCAGGTGCTGCCCTGAGTCTTATGGATCTGTCATTTGCCAAGCGCTGTGGTTTTGTTCTTGAACCGTTGGTAAATCCTATTCCTCTTAGAGGTATTGATGCTACGCCATTGGCGGAAAATAAACCGCAGTTTTGGACGCAGGTAACCATGTGCATGACTCCTGAACATCGGGAGGTGATTCGTTTTTTTGTTCTGCATAAAATGCATGATTTGGTCGTTTTGGGTCTGCCATGGTTACAGACCCACAATCCAGTCTTGGATTGGAAGGCAATGTCTGTGTCAAGTTGGGGCTGTCAGGGAATTCATGTTGATTCCCCGCCGGTGTCTATTGCTTCCTCTACTCCTTCGGAAGTTCCTGAGTATTTGTCTGATTATCAGGATGTATTCAGCGAGTCCAGGTCCAGTGCTCTGCCTCCTCATAGGGACTGTGACTGTGCCATAGATTTGATTCCAGGTAGTAAATTTCCTAAGGGAAGACTATTTAATCTGTCTGTACCTGAGCATGCCGCAATGCGTTCGTATATCAAGGAGTCTCTGGAGAAGGGGCATATCCGTCCATCCTCTTCCCCTCTTGGTGTGGGATTCTTTTTTGTGGCCAAGAAGGACGGATCTTTGAGACCTTGTATTGACTATCGGCTTCTGAATAAAATCACTGTTAAATTTCAGTATCCTTTGCCTCTGTTGTCGGACTTGTTTGCCCGGATTAAAGGTGCCAAGTGGTTCACCAAGATAGATCTTCGTGGTGCGTACAACCTTGTGCGCATTAAGCAAGGAGATGAATGGAAGACAGCATTTAATACGCCCGAAGGTCATTTTGAGTACTTGGTGATGCCTTTTGGGCTCTCTAATGCTCCCTCAGTGTTTCAGTCCTTTATGCATGATATTTTCCGGAAGTATCTGGATAAATTTATGATTGTTTATCTGGATGATATTCTGGTTTTCTCTGAAGATTGGGACTCACATGTGGAGCAGGTCAGGATGGTGTTTCAGGTTTTGCGTGAGAATGCTTTGTTTGTTAAGGGCTCAAAGTGTCTCTTTGGAGTACAGAAGGTTCCCTTTTTGGGGTTTATTTTTTCCCCTTCTGCTGTGGAGATGGACCCAGTCAAGGTCCAAGCTATTCATGATTGGACTCAACCCACGTCAGTTAAGAGTCTTCAGAAGTTCTTGGGTTTTGCTAACTTCTACCGTCGTTTTATCGCTAATTTTTCTAGCGTTGTTAAACCTTTGACGGATATGACCAAGAAAGGTTCTGATGTTGCTAACTGGGCTCCTGCAGCCGTGGAGGCGTTCCAAGAGTTGAAGCGCCGGTTTACTTCGGCGCCTGTTTTGTGCCAGCCTGATGTCTCACTTCCCTTTCAGGTTGAAGTGGATGCTTCTGAGATTGGGGCAGGGGCCGTTTTGTCGCAGAGAGGCCCTGGTTGCTCGGTAATGAGACCATGTGCTTTCTTCTCTAGGAAGTTTTCGCCTGCTGAGCGGAATTATGATGTTGGCAATCGGGAGTTGCTGGCCATGAAGTGGGCATTTGAGGAGTGGCGTCATTGGCTCGAGGGTGCTAAGCATCGTGTGGTGGTCTTGACTGATCACAAAAATTTGATGTATCTCGAGTCTGCTAAACGCCTGAATCCTAGACAGGCCCGCTGGTCATTGTTTTTCTCCCGTTTTGACTTTGTGGTCTTGTATTTACCAGGTTCAAAGAATGTGAAGGCTGATGCTCTTTCAAGGAGCTTTGTGCCTGACTCTCCTGGAGTCGCAGAACCAGTTGGTATTCTTAAAGAGGGAGTTATCTTGTCGGCCATTTCTCCTGATTTGCGACGTGTGTTGCAGAGATTTCAGGCTGGTAGACCTGACTCTTGTCCACCTGACAGACTGTTTGTTCCTGATAAGTGGACCAGCAGAGTCATTTCCGAGGTTCATTCCTTGGTGTTGGCAGGGCATCCGGGAATTTTTGGCACCAGAGATCTGGTGGCTAGGTCCTTTTGGTGGCCTTCCTTGTCACGGGATGTGCGGTCATTTGTGCAGTCCTGTGGGACTTGTGCTCGAGCTAAGCCTTGCTGTTCTCGTGCCAGCGGGTTGCTCTTGCCCTTGCCTGTCCCGAAGAGGCCTTGGACACACATTTCCATGGATTTTATTTCAGATCTCCCGGTGTCTCAGGGCATGTCTGTCATCTGGGTGGTATGTGATCGCTTTTCTAAAATGGTCCATTTGGTGCCTTTGCCTAAGCTGCCTTCCTCTTCCGATCTGGTTCCTGTGTTCTTTCAGAATGTGGTTCGTTTGCACGGCATTCCTGAGAATATTGTGTCTGACAGAGGATCCCAGTTTGTTTCCAGGTTCTGGCGATCCTTTTGTGCTAGGATGGGCATTGATTTGTCGTTTTTGTCTGCCTTTCATCCTCAGACTAATGGACAAACGGAGCGAACTCATCAGACTCTGGAGGCTTATTTGAGGTGTTTTGTTTCGGCAGATCAGGATGATTGGGTGACCTTCTTGCCGTTGGCTGAGTTTGCCCTTAATAATCGGGCTAGTTCCGCTACTTTGGTTTCGCCATTTTTCTGCAACTCTGGTTTCCATCCTCGTTTTTCCTCGGGACATGTGGAGCCTTCTGACTGTCCTGGGGTAGATTCTGTGGTGTATAGGTTGCAGCAGATCTGGAATCATGTGGTGGACAACTTAAAGTTGTCACAGGAGAAGGCTCAGCGTTTTGCCAACCGCCGCCGCGGTGTTGGTCCCCGACTTCGTGTTGGGGATTTGGTATGGCTGTCTTCTCGATTTGTTCCTATGAAGGTCTCCTCTCCTAAATTTAAGCCTCGCTTCATCGGTCCTTACAAGATATTGGAAATCCTTAATCCTGTGTCCTTTCGCTTGGATCTTCCGGTGTCGTTTGCCATTCACAACGTGTTCCATAGGTCTTTGTTGCGGCGGTACGTTGTACCTGTGGTTCCTTCTGTTGAGCCTCCTGCTCCGGTGTTGGTTAAGGGCGAGTTGGAGTACGTGGTGGAGAAGATCTTGGATTCTCGTCTCTCCAGACGGAGGCTTCAGTATCTGGTCAAGTGGAAGGGCTATGGTCAGGAGGATAATTCCTGGGTGGTTGCTTCTGATGTGCATGCGGCCGATTTAGTTCGTGCCTTTCACGCTGCTCATCCTGATCGCCCTGGTGGTCTTGGTGAGGGTTCGGTGACCCCTCCTTAAGGGGGGGGTACTGTTGTGAATTAGACTTTTTGGCTCCCTCTTGTGGTTACTAGTGATATGACTCTGGGATTGTCTTTCCTCAGTTTGGCACCCACCTGGGTCGTTAGTCCAGGGGCGTTGTTATATAAACTTCCTGGATCCTTAGTCCAGTGCCTGGCATCGTTGTAATCAGATCCTTTCTGTTTGCTCCTGTCTGCTGTCCTGGTTCATGCAAAATTAAGCTAAGTCC